>NC_043982.1:16999721-17640285 GCF_902150065.1 Myripristis murdjan
AAACCGGATGGGATGGCATGTCGCTGCAGGATGCTGTGGTAGCCATGCTGGTTCAGTGTGCCTTCAATTTTGAATAAATCCCCAACAGTGTCACCAGCAAAACACCCCCACACCATCACAGCTCCTCCTCCATGCTTCACAGTGGGAACCAGGCATGTGGAATCCATCCATTCACCTTTTCTGCGTCTCACAAAGACATGGCGGTTGGAACCAAAGATCTCAAGTTTGGACTCATCAAACCAAAGCACAGATTTCCACTGGTCTAATGTCCATTCCTTGTGTTTCTTGGCCCAAACAAATCTCTTCTGCTTGTTGCCTCTCCTTAGCAGTGGTTTCCTAGCAGCTATTTGACCATGAAGGCCTGATTGGCGCAGCCTCCTCTTAACAGTTGTTCTAGAGATGGGTCTGCTGCTAGAACTCTGTGTGGCATTTATCTGGTCTCTGACCTGAGCTGCTGTTAACTTGTGATTTCTGAGGCTGGTGACTCGGGTGACTCGGATGAACTTGTCCTCAGAAGCAAAGGTTGGTCTTCCTTTCCTGGGTCGGTCCTTATGTGTGCCAGTTTCGTTGTAGTGCTTGATGGTTTTTGCGACTCCACTTGGGGACACATTTAAAGTTTTTGCAATTTTCCGGACTGACTGACCTTCATTTCTTAAAGTAAAGATGGCCACTCGTTTTTCTTTAGTTAGCTGATTGGTTCTTGCCATAATATGAATTTTAACCCTCCTGTTATGTTCAAATTTGGCTAACACCCCTTATGTTTGGGGTCAATTTGACCCCAGCAGTTTAAACCTCAACAAAATTATTATAATTAAAATTGTTACCAAAATTTTTGTGTCAGGTACTTTAGGTTTCGTTGTTGACTACCTAAATAGTCCTTTAAATAAAACATAACTCCCCTCCACCCCCACCTATACATCCAGTTTTCCTATTATGCGACTATGGAAAAATATGCAAATCACCATAAAATCTCACTGATTGACCTAAAATTGGAAATAAATATATTTTTGGTGTTTTAATGGTTTTATATTATTTCTAAGAACAGATTTTTGTTATCTATAATATTTGGAAAGAAAAACAATTTCTATTATCAAGGATAGTAACATGTCTTATGTTCGGGGTCAATTTGACCACAGGAAAAAGAAACACAATTTCTGAGTGAGTAACCCAATGTAGACCTGCAAATGGGTCACATCCAAGTCTTTCCAGCTGTCCCCATACACACACCTCCCCTCTAAGTTTGTCATCACAAGTATATCCCCACCTGATGGTGTTACAAAGAGCTCAAATGCTGATTTTATGTCTTGGACATGGCTGACAGCGTATCTGCTGGGGCCTGGAACCATTTTGATGACATTAGCAGCACTGAGTCTACCCTGTTGTTCATGTGGGGAGAGGGACCATGATACCTCTCCATTTTTGGAAGGTAACGTGTCTGCTGGTGGTACAGAGACAACAGGAGGGTCAACACTGAGGGTTTCATTCTCATCAGAGGAAGATGCCTCATAACCAGGGTCCTCCTCAACATGATCCTCTGTCTCAGACACATTCTCCTCTATGTCACTTTCACTGTCAAAGAGCTGTGACCTCGCTGAAACCTCACTGGCAGAAAACCTTTGCTTCGCGTTCATATTCAGCTAAGAGAGAGAGCATAAAGTGAGAGTACACAGAGCAACAAGAGAAATTATTTAGAAGGCTGCTGTGCAAGCTTCTATATGTTTGCTCCTGCCCCATGTGGTGGGAACTATCAATGTCCTTGTGGGAACCATATTTCCCCACCCTCACAGCGCGGGAAATATCGAAGTTCTTGTAGGTATTATGTTTTCCCCTCCCCAATATCTCCCCCCATATCCCCCATATGAGTGGTTCCCGTACTACTTCAGGTATGGTTATGTTAGCTTAGGGCCATAAAGCAGAGGGAAGTTTTTTGAAGATTATCAAATTGCATGTTATAGTGAACTCAATATCATCCAAAAAAAAAAAACAAAAATGTGTGTAAAACGGTGTTTTTACAGCTAAAACAGCCTGGGGTCAAATTGACCCCAAACACCACCGATGCGTACAAAATGCGTACAGGACACTGAAAACATATCATTGTGTGAATTTCATGTTTACCCGGTAGTATCCATTAAATTAGGAAAAGTCATAAAATATGAAGCAAAAAAAATGATGTTAAGCATTTATTTAGAGACGTTAAAAACTGAATGGGGTCAAATTGACCCCAAACATAATAGGAGGGTTAACAGTTGTCCAATAGGGCTGTCAGCTGTGTAGTAACACAACACAACTGATGGTCCCAACCCCATTGATAAAGCAAGAAATTCCACTAATTAACCCTGATAAGGCACACCTGTGAAGTGAAAACCATTTCAGGTGACTACCTCTTGAAGCTCATCGAGAGAGTGCCAAGAGTGTGCAAAGCAGTAATCAGAGCAAAGGGTGGCTATTTTGAAGAAACTAGAATATAAAACATGTTTTCAGTTATTTCACCTTTTTTTGTTAAGTACATAACTCCACTTGTGTTCATTCATAGTTTTGATTCCTTCAGTTAGAATCTACAATGTAAATAGTCATGAAAATAAAGAAAACACATTGAATGAGAAGGTGTGTCCAAACTTTTGGCCTGTACTGTATATGCAGTCCATGGTGATGGATCCCCCAACCTCCAGTTGTTCCAGTGACGCTGCAGCTACTCACGACCTGCAGAGAGCACCTGCCAGTCGGCCTCTTGTGGGGATTTCCCTGAGCGTTCCCCTCTGCTCCAGAGGGTGGAAGCAGGCAGCAGCAGATCTGTTCTTTGTTTCCTTATATTTTCATCAGAGGTAGCACTAATATAAAATTAATAAGCATTCTTCAGCAGGCATGTTTAGCTCTCTTGAGCATTATACAGTATGTGTTGTGTTTATCATCTAAGTTTCATTACCTGCTGTGTTTTCCTGAACATGCCTACATGTAAAAAGTAGTTAAGGAATCCAAGTAAGGATTTACATGGCCCAGAAAATGTGTTTCTTCTGCAGAGATCTGATCCATTTTCTCTTAATTCCTACCCCATTTATGGAAACTAGCTCTCTTGTGTACATGGCATTTAAGAAATCAGATGACTGCCCATTCCTGGAAAAAGAACATGATTACTACAATGCATGTGAACAAAGTGAATGAAGCTGGACTTCATACTTTTTAAAAGTAACTAACGAGTTCAAGTCAGTTTGGATGTTGGCTACCACCTCAGTGTGATCTAATGACAAATGCATGTGTAAGCATTTTCAAAATTCTTCATTTTCCCTGTCCAAGCAACAAAGGTAGATCAGCGTACTATGACATATCCACTTTGGAAGGTGTATTTTAAAATATAAATTTTCAGTGGCTGATTATCAGTGGTTTGATGTGGCAAGCTGGGATGCCAGTCAGAGTTAAGTCTGACAGATTTGATAAGTCTGTAGTAGGAAGTCAAACCCCACAATAGACTTGAAAAAGCATGAACCCAACTAGTCACTAATATCAGTCTTAACAAGTCAACACAGTTGTATTCAGAATATAATGAACGCACAGTCAATAATTCCACACTCATAAAACAAAAAAGATGTTATAGCCACAGTTCCCAAAAGTTCAAATGAAGCAAGATTCGCTTATACATAGTTAAGTTCCACCAGTTCTATTATATCGCCTACAGTCACTCCCAACAAGCCATTCTAATGAAGTCAACCTGTCCATCTTTCAGTTCAAAACGAAAAGTGAGATTTTTCTTGATTAAAACAATCTTTGAGTATTTCTCAGGCAAAGCTGGAATTATATCTTTGATTGACGTCAGATGGTAGGCGTTGGGCAAGCAGTTGTCCTTTCCCTGGAAAAGCATGGATTATTCCCAAAGGTGAAGAACACAGTTTAAATGTAGACTAAACAAGCTTGGCAGGGACAGGCTGGGATACACTGAAGCTCCTCTGAAGACACAAACACACAGGATGGACTTGGCCTCTTCAGAAACAAACACATTATTCCAAAACCCCAACAGTCCCAAAAAGTGTTTAGCCAGGGGTTTATTCAGGTTAATGTTAGGGTAAACACGAGTGGAAGCAATTCTCGGCAGGGATGCAAAATTGGGCCTAACACTGGTAGTCACTGAACTCCAACAACTCCAGAATGTGTATTTTTGGAGCAATGGACATTTTTTGAAAGGGGTAATGGGCCGTTGGGCTAATGGGCTTTTGGTCCAATGGGACATTTTTCAGACCATTTGGGTTTCGGAATAATGGGCCGTCAAAACCAGTGGCATGACACCACTGAGTGACACAAATCAGAACATGAGTTTGACCAGATCAGAGAAAGAGGGGGTGAGACTAAACAATATTTTGCTGCCTTCAGGCAAAAGATGAATATTCTATGTTTCCCTGAAGGCAGAAGTTGTTGAAGGATCTCCACAGTGACGCTTGGTGCTAAGGATGAGAATAGGACAAGACCTCTGATTCTGTATGCAAAACAATGAGAGAGAGAGGAACAGTGTTTCTATAAATTACAGTATATTGTTCTCTTGATTGTGTTCTCTTATATCCTGTGTTACTCAGGAGCAGGGTGGGGGGTGTGGGATGCAGAGTCTCTGCTAAATCATTAATGGAAACAAGAGCAACAGTGTTGCTTCCTAAATAGATAAAGCTGAGTATCACCAGAAAAGGATCTAGACATCAGTGTTGCAATGAAATGAAATGAACTATCTAAACATTTAATCTAGCTAAACATTGTTTGTCCCTCTAGGGCTGAAAATGTATCTTACAGTCCAATAAAATAAGCCAAATGTATTTTAAATGGCAGGGGATGCTTCGGAGGACGATAATAGCCCTCTATAATGTACAAACGGACACATCTGATGGAACCTGGGGATCAATAATAAATTAAAGGCTGCTCTGGCCACTCCAGCCTGAAATGACTGTTACAACCTGCCTGGAGGTGATATGAACAAAGTCTGTTTATCTTTGCTAAGGAGAAACTCTCATCCGCATCATTTTATCTTTTTTTTTTTTTTTTTTTTTTAAACCAATAAGCAGTATTTTCCTGCTTATCCTGGAGACATACAGTGCACATTGCTGAAAATTCATAGATTTCAGTGCTCTTTCAAGCTGTCAAAAATGTAGCCATTTAAAAAATTTCCACTCTTGCAGTTAAAAACAGATCATCTGGTGTTTTTGGGTATTTACTCAGGAGAGATTTGACACACTCTACTTTGCAGTGTTTGATGTGTTTGTATTGTTCCTTTTGTGATTCAGTTATGTGTTTTTATCTTACGACACACCATATCTACCAACTAAATAATGAAACTGAACTGAATTGAATTAGGATTGTGAGCGAGTGTAAAAATGCCCTCTCCATTGTTTTGCACATAAAATAGCTTCTCACTGTTACGTGCGTGGCTATTTGGCGCTACTGCTGCCTGTAATAAAGAATCTTCAACTTTTCCACCTCGCCTGTCTTTGATCAGAGAGTGTCTCCATTACGGCAACACTAGTTTCAAAATACTCTGAATAGTATGACGTCTTTGTAGCTCAGTACAAAGACCTAAACACAAAAAATTGTTTCTAGGATACCGCACAAATGTATTGCTTGCGGTGCCCACTGTGCCTCCCAGTCAAAACTTTGAATATAAACATAAGTGCATGGCAGAGCCTGTGGCTTGTACCTGCTGTCTGCAAGCACCTTAAGGCTTGGTATCAGAGAAACAGCCGATGTGAGCATAATGTTTACTTAATGAGTAAGTCAGTCAGTCACTCACACACTCACTTACACACTTGTTCATGTCCATTTGCTGGATTGACCATGCTGACTCAGTGTGTGTCTCTCCCTTCTTGTCTGTTTTCTACCAAGGCAGACTAAATTGTTTTTTATATGTAACTGGTCTGACTCTTGGCTCTTGGCCTTCCTGCAGGTCATATCACTCCCTGAGGAAGACCGGCCCAGGGGTAGATTTGATGTGGCCAGGTGGCCAAGCATGCAGAAACAGGAAACTCTGATCAGGGCTGGGACAGGGGCTTGCTCCGTTATTTGCCAAATTCATTATTGTGGTGTTGGGCATGTGGTCGCGCCAGCAGCTTACCGCTCACATGGGTCAAACAGAGTCAAGCCATCGTGGCCCAGCCAAGGCCCTGCCAGTTAAGTATGCCACTTCTACATGGGACAAGAGATAAGACGAATGACTGGGGAGGTCATTAGGACAGGAACAACATCACCACACTCACTGAGCCTGAATATGAATCATGTAGCCAGCTTGAATATGCGAATGTGCACGTACATTTGATTCACCCGAGAGGAAGCCTTTGCCTGTTGCTTGAGGTTTTGGCTCTCTCTTTTCTGGCAGGAACTATTGAGATGCAGACCAAGGGGTATGGATAATGGACTGTCCCACAGTGGCATAGCGCTCCACACACTCTCTGCCAGTCCCTCAGACAGCCACTCCCGCTGTAGTCTACACTACACATCCCTTCTTTTCAACCCCAGGGAGGTGCTGGCTAGCAGCCAACCATCACTGTGTATGCGAGTGTGAGTGAGTGAATGTGTGTAAGCGTGCGCGTGTGCATGAGTGTGCAAACACATGTGGGAGTCACTGCATGCGTGCATGTGCGCTTGTGTGGGAATGTAGGAAGCACTCGCTCGCCAAGAGCTACGCTTATTAATGCCCTACAGACTAAGTGCTCTCCCTTTTCTCCCTTTTGCTCTCTCTCCTCCACTCCTCCCCTCCCTCTGCCTGTTTCTCTTGCCTTTCTGAGTGGCCATTTGCTGGGGGGGGTGGGTGTGGGGGGACAGTGCATGAACAAAGCGCAATATGAGAGGAAGTGCACTAGTGTGCTGCTACAGTGGTGAGCCCTCCCACGGTCGCCAGCTGCCTTCTCTGTTTGATGCTGTGCGCGATCGATATACACTGCTCAGAGCTACGCGTGAAAGGCTTCACACTATTGCCACGCTAACTACATACACAGCTCCCACCAGCTATCATCTATGCTACCAACTATTCCCATATTCAGCAACAACACTGGACCATCACCCTCCGCTTTTAATAAGCACACCTGATTACTTCTATTCAAAAAGCTCATTTCACACGCAAGGTAGCATGAATGAGTCGTAAACCATTGCACACTCTCCAGCTGTTCGTGGGGTTCATAGGGTTGAATTGAGGAGCTTAACAGTTTCTGCTTAAGTTATGCACATATGCCTTAACACATACATCCACACATGCACATGCACACAGACACACATTAACTGGCTCCATAAGCTTGTATAAAGTATGTTGAGCTACTGGATTTCTTTGGCTGCCGTTGTGCTGTGGCCTAATGTTATTCTAATGGTTTAGCTTACACCAGCTGAGAGTGTCATAACTCTATATGAGTCTATTCTCTGAGCGTGTGTTGAAGTTCCTGTGGAATGAGGCACCAGGGACAAGGTATAAAAGAGGCCCATGGCTCCTGTCTGAGGGACAGAGGGTGGAGAGGCTGGAGCTAGTTTCAGCATATTTAAGGGCACCATAAAGAATTCTGGGTCTTTTCCACACAATCGAAATACGCTGAAGGCAGAGTGCTGTTGTTGTTTTCCTCAGCCAGCCTTCCCACCACTCATGCATCTCTCTTTCCAAACCCTCCATCAATTTATCTCTGTCTCCGTCTCCCTCTCTGTCTACCCCTCTGTCTTTTTCACTCTTTTTTTCCTCTGTTCCTTTGGACATGGTGGCAGCATGCCACCTTGGCCTCTGGGCACTCTTGTCTGATTAAGGAGAAGAGGGTTTTGTGGCCATGGCATCTGGCCGGGTCAACCCGCATATGAGAAACAATGCCGTATACATTCTACAGCGCAGAGCAAACAGGGAGAGACGGTCCTACTGAACCTCTATGAAAGAACCGCATGAATGCAAACAGGGCCAACACTGCAGAGCGGACCCCCTGAATGAGGGGTCCTGTTTGATTTAATCCCAGCAATGCGCCCTGAACCTCACGCACACACAGATTTCACAGGCATTACGCGGGGCCGCTGTTTGCACTGAGGCTATAGCACAGCGCGCAGAGGTAACCCACTGAGGATGCCAAAGGTTTGGATTTTCCCATGATAGCAGCCTCTCTCACTGGATAGAGGGTGAGTAACCAGGAAGGAATCTGTCCCTTTTCAATGGCCACTGAAAGGAGAGCTGTGAAATTGTCCGAAATTTAGCTGTGTGCAAACAGAGGGCGGAGGGGGGAACCAAAGGACCCTGTCTGGGCCAAAGGGAACTGCTTCCCTGTACTCCTTCTGTACCTCCCTCCCGCTTTCTCTCTCTCTCTCTCTCTCTCTTTCTCTCTCTTTGCTCCTCATCCCTTTTCTACTGCCCGTTCCTGTCTCAAATTAATTTTCTTTCTCTCTGTCCCCATCCCCACTGTGAACAAGTCCCAAACTGTGAGGACACAGGGGGATTTTTGTGCACTATTCTCAAGAGACATTAATTAGTTTTGAGTCTTTCTTATCCAGAGACAGACGATAAACACCTTAATAGCAAGGAGAACACAGACTGTGTTTACCTCCTAAAGCACCGTGTTGTCTGTGTCGCATCATTGTTGAAATAGACCAGGCAGGCAGCTGGAGAAGCGAGAGACACCTGTTAAAAAGTGCCTATACTTGCACCAAACATCATCCAACATGCGTTTCGAGGGTGTCAGTCTGTTGCACTGACTGATCGTCTTTGGTCTTGAGCAAGCATGACCACACGCAGGAATTTCCCCAAACTTTATGCGGGTTGCTAGGTGACAGGCTTAGCCTCTGTGAACATGCTGTGTGAATGGTGAGGGGGTAACTAATGTCCCAAACGAATGACCACGCTCTCAACAGACTGTTCTTGTCCTGTTAAAAAAAACTAAAAAAGAAAAAAAAACAGCAACATTATGCTACATTCTCAATGCAGTCAAACACACTGGACTGCACATGCTGAAAGGCTCTAATACTCAACATATGTTGTCAGACGTAGATATATTCCACCACAGATAGCTTTAACAGTCCAGTGGTCCTCAAACACGAGAATATCAAATGAAAGCGCACTGCAAAACTATCTGTCCTAACAAGTCACTGAACTGAATAATGAGTGTTATTTTATTTATTTATTTTTTTTTGTGATTGAAGTCTACCAGTGGTGTCAGATAATTTCATTTGTTTTAGACAAATTATATACAAGACATTTTTGTTTCAAGACTTTTCTTGAATCAAGTGTCTTTAAATATCTGCTTTTCTGTACACTTCTGTTTTAAGGAATAGATGCTTGTTCCTATAAAACAAATGAAGCTGGATATGAGACTAAGTAATGTGTTGCGATGGACAGTTTTATAATATAAGAGAGGGACAGAGAGGTAAAAATAGAGAGGGATGCACAGAGTTAGACTGTATGTTTCCTGACAGGATGTGATCTGCGGACTGAGGTTCAGTTATATGACAGTGCTGCCAGAACACCTATACTCATGGATTTGGTCACACACACACACAGGCTGCAAAAGGAACTCCAATAAGTGAAGCAATGGAATGACAGGAAGAGTAATATAAATGTTACAGCCAACACTGTGCATGTCTACTAACAGCACACCTCTCCTGCAGCAGCTCCCTCATCTATATTCCTCCCAGACCTGATGTTTTGCCCATTTGCTTCAAAACATACATTTGTGTCAAGTGAATGATGCTATAATCAATCTCTTTGCCAATGTCAGACCCAATGACAAAACCAGGCACTGCCTCTTTCAAATTCCACCATTTGCGATCACAGAGAGAGGGACTGCTAAATAAGCTCTGCCTCATCATTTGGAGCACAGCAAGGCGCCCTGCTGCTTGGCATACACTCTCTTTAAATGCATTTAATTCATCTTAACGGAATAAATACGGCAAGGAATACGAGAAATGACTCAGGAATTAGATCCATGCTGTACTGCTAAATCATATTTTAGTGCACTTACAGTGCCTCTAAAAGCCTGGGTGATATGTCCTCGCAACTGGAATGACGGCCCATGGGACTGCAGGGTAGAAAGAACAGCTCAAGCCTGCTTGTTGCAAACCTTTAAACCAACCTAAAATACCAGATGCTTACACTAAAATGCTCCCTTAAAGTGCTTCTGCCATCACTTTTTTTGTGCCAAGCCAATAAATGCTCCGAAGTTTGTTCCTCAGAAATGTAATAAACCTATTCATTAGTTAAATGCATCTTCAAAGGCTGAATATGGCGGCTGTATTTCATGTGAACACTGAACTTTTTTTTTTCTAAAAGCCTTTAAATCCTGCACAAAAATGTATTTAGGTTCAGAGCATAGGAAGAGCTAATCATGAACGGTGACACAGAAAAAGCAGCCCACATTATAGTGGCTCCGTGTTGTTTCCCTGTACTGCAGGCCGTTTATTTATTTATTTATTTTATCTATGACTGGACTGGGACTTGAGCTAACACTCACCCGGCATTAAAGCTAATGGATTAACTACTGCACTCTCTCATCACAAATGTGGCTGTAAATCATGCTTTAGCTCTTTCCCTTCATGTAGATATGCTTATTCAGCTTGTGTTTGGCACCTATAATCCTGTGTGTAATTAAGAGTAGTTAGCAATCTGTAACAGCTGTCCCACTTACCACTGCTGATGTCATTCAAATGTTTTTGGTCTGTAAATCATTACACATATACTTGTACTGACTAGAGAGACCTACTTTTTCTCCATTCTTTGCCATCTCTTTAAAAGAGGATTTCGCCTGTTGATGGAGAGAGTCGAGAAATAGCTGCAGACTGGTGATGAATGCACTTTCCTAATGAGCTAATGATGGCGCTTAATTTTGCATCATATAATGCTGAAGTGAGCATCATTAAATATCACTTCAAATCCATACTCTAAGTCATTTATCTGTTCATTTTAGTAGGGTTTTAATGCATGATTAAAAGAATTGTGGACTTCAAAAAGGAGACACTTTAATAAGAGTGGTATCATTTTATGATTTTTTACAGCGTGTGCAATATTTTGTGTTTATTTGTTTTGTTTTGTTTTGTAGATTTAAGAATATGCTAATATTGAGTTGGTTACGAGGTGTCATACCATTATGTTTGCTCGGTGCATGGCTTAAGTGCCACAGCTGGTGACACTAACACTTATCAGTATCATTTTAACTTGTCATTTCGTTGTTTCAATGCTCTGATCATCCTTCTTTTTCCCCAGTGAGATTTGTCCTCTGAGGGCGAGTATGGTGGCCACTTTTACTAGACTTTAATCCAGACTCCTCCTCTAACTTCTGATATGGTTATTTTCTCTGCTCTTATCTGAAGAGCTGTTCTCTATAACAACATTTTTTAAAGGCAGGCATTAAGAGGCTTAGCTGCGGCAGTGCTTTAGCAGCCAAAAGGTCACTTTTGCAAATTGGGTTCATTAATCTTCAAGTGTATGGCAGCCCCAATGGGACACTCTTCATACACAGACGCAGATTAAAATGGGAAACGCGCTCGTAGATTAGCCTGGAAAAAGAAACTCTCAGAATGATAAAGACTCTTCAGACGAAGTTGAGACTCGGCTCTCTCAAGTCAGATTGCCAGTTTCACTCATATCAGAGAGAGAGAGAGCGCGGCACAGACGTAGGGGAAGGGGGGATATATGAGCCTGGAGTGGAGTTTGACTGAGCTATGATTATACCATCACACATGATTATAGTTAGGCATTCCTCTGACCCAGTGCCTGACAGAATCTCTCTTTCTCTCGCTGTCCCTCTTCCTCTCTCTCTCTCTCTTTCCCCTCCTCCTCCCTCCCTCTCTGGATCTCTGGATGTGTGCCAACTCTCCTGCAGCACAAAAACACCTGCTCAAGCATCAAGAGGTGATATGAGCCCCTAGCTGGTGCTGCTGAGTCGAGGTAAGGATATCTTCTAGTGGAGCTACTATGGGCCGGGTGAGAGATAGTCCCAGGCCTCTGTCTATTACCTCAGGCTCAGTGACACTGTGCCTGTAAAATACAGACCAAACGAGGGAGAAGAGGCAACGGAGATGGATGATGGGTGCACATCAAACAACTGTAACGTAGATGGGGCTGTAGGAAGGTCTGTGGAGCGTAGCTGCCACTTTTTATGAGTATGGATAGCTGTAAAAAAGGAAAGATGTACACATGCTGAAAATTATGTTATGTTGTTATGTTATGTTATGTTAAACTATCAGGAGATAGTTTAACATGAAAACCCTTGCAAATGACAAATAAAATCAGTCACATTTGGAGGCTGAATCATTTCCTGTCAACTGAATGTGCATGCGAAGGTCAGAGTTCATCTGTCCTGCAAACTGGCACACACACAGCCAATAGAAACACATCTCTCTGGAGGTCAACACAGCAGCAAGAGTCTTCCTGGCAGTGTCCTACTACCTGGTGCTATACAACACAACACTTCTGGAATACAAATTTCAGCAAGAACCATTCACAGTCAGCTGTGAGACAGGAATACATGGCTCAAGCACTGAATTTGTGTTGTGTACAGCACTGCCAGATGGGAATTATTAAACTATCCTAACAGAGGCTTAAAATTGTCGTATTTGAAGAAAATTATTGTACAAGGTGAAGAGAAACCATCAGCATAAAGGTAATTTCACAAAACAAAACAAAACAAAAAAAAATTATTGTGAGAAACAATCTTGTTTGACAACACCTGTTCTACTTTAGCCAATTGCAATACCCAAACGGAGGAGAAAACATTTCATTTGCTGACAACATAAGTTATGTTATGTGGAGCGAAGGCAACGAGCGCGACACTGACCCTTCTAAACACAGATCTAGGATCGGAAGTCTCTAACACAATTTGTGAATGTTAACATGAAAAACTGATCCTGAAGCAGCAGGAAATAAAGTTAATATATTGTTTATTTTAATGCATTACAATGTTAATGTACAAACAGGCATCACATTCAAAATGAATGAATATTTGCAAAAAAACAATAAAATTTATCAGTTTGAACATTAAATATCTTGTCTTTGAAGTGTATTCAATTGAATATAGTTTGAAAAGCATTTGCAAATCATTGTATTTTGTTTTTATTTACATTTTACACAACGTCCCAAATACATTGGAATTGGGGTTTGTATTATCAGGATTATTATCAAGCCAATAATAAAATTGGACATTTAGACACTTTTTGGCATTGTCAATTATACATCACACACAGAGCAAAATGGCCACACAAATAAGACAATTATCATATATCTGGCAACACTGTTTGTATAGCTTCTGTGGAACACGCTACTATCTTTAGCTCAGTTGTCCCGGGCCCTGGGTCAAGGGAGGGGTCCTTTAAATGATGATTTTGTGATTTTGATGATTTTGTCCTGGGCACAAGCAAGACACATCTTGACTTGGTGCACCGTGTGAATAAAACTCATGCACTGAGGTCAAATATGACCATGCCAGCACACCTTCATCATTGCATCACTGGGGGCACACAGCATATCAGTAGCCATTCATCACACTGAGTACACAGTCATGTAAGATAGAGTGCACATCTAACATGGGGAATCTATTGACTGATTTGACCTAGGACTTACAGTATGTGTAATATAAATAGCATGATTACATGATGATATAATTCACAGTCATCAAAAAGCAGCAAGACTAGTGACATACCCTTATCCTCTGTAGCCTTCAGCTACCACTAAGCCACTGGCCTGCACTGTAAATATCACACACCCAGAACAAAGAGTATAAAGTGACAGTAAATTATGCTGAAAAGACATATATAAATGTTTTGTGCTCCATCTATTTAGCTATCTACAGTAAATTAGTGGGATGCCATTTCAGACTGAATGAACACAATTACAGGCCACAGTGTGAGATACACTCATACAAAAAAAAAACTCAACTCAGCAGAATGATCAAACCTCAACAGTCCTCATAAACGTAATCCAGCTCCATTAAATCTTTACTGTATAATAAACGTGAAGCACATTATCATAATATTATTATGACCATAATTTGAACTGAGTGGCTTTCTCATGCAGCATCGTAGGAGCCCCCTTTTCTTAACCATGCTTGGAGCATGCTAATCATTGTCTTGCACCCAAGCACTCATGGGGAAATGGCATGAATGGCCGCGTAAATGAGATCCAGGCCTACTAATAAACTTAATCAAAATTTCATTTATCCATTTTGTTTTGACAAACCATCTTCATAGTCCAGATGGCGTTGTGTGTTTTCTGTCTCTGTTCTGCCATCATGATGCTTATTAATAATGTATGTCTCATAAATGACTTATCAGTTCCTTCTCCTCCCCTCTTTTCTCTCAATTCCTTCTCACTCTGTTACGGTCCCTTGCACGCCATGCATGGCCGGTGCCCGCCCAATCAGCCACTGAAAATGCATAGCCGGTCCAAGGCTATAAAATACCCACTTGGTAATAAAGGCGGTTTGTTTTGTTTTTTCGCTGTAATGCTTATGCTGTGCTGACTTTGGTCACAACACATTTTATCTAAGTCACATTTAAAATAGCCGACTTAACGTGTTTTCTGTGCACATAATAACACATAGGGGACTGCAGGCTGTGACAAACCAAAGTCATCACTCACATAGTCTAGTGAAAATTATTCCCACCTAAACATCGTCATTAAGGAGAACTTTATAGGCTCTAATGAAACTAAACTCATAAAGGCATCCTGTAATGATCAGAGATGGGTGCAGATGGGATTTGATGCTGCTCACTCCCCGCACACACACACGCACAGACGTGCACGCATTCAAAATTCTTATTTCATATTCTATCCACTGGGTGTGTAATGACGCCCGTTATTAAAGCGGGTAATTGTCTTACAGTGGCGCTGCGTTATTGGATCCGGGGGCAGTTCTGCAGACACAATCGGAGGCAACTGGATGTAAAGTCGCTGAGCAGTGAAATAGGGAGCAGAGCTGAGCAGACACACAGAAGATGGTATCAGCATCAAAGCGAGCTGCTTGTATTATGCTGTCTGACCCTCCTGAATGGCACTCGGCCCACCTGTTACCCTATCCCCCCTGAGACTCTCACTGACTCTGTCCCTTTGCCTCCTGGAACCAGACACTTGTGTACCAGAAAATCTGATAAAGACCCTCACAGGAAGATTCAGTCATCAAAGACACCACAAGGCATAATGGCACGAGCACATCCGAGAAAACTGGTCCATTTGATTAAGGCAGTTCTTCTTGCTGAGGTGCATGACAGAGGTGTTAGAGCTGTTCAGAAGAATGTCAAGATGGATAGCAAATTCTCTGTCCCCTGTGAGAACTACCGAAAGTGCAGGTCATTATTCACAGGGCAAGAAAATGCTTTTTTCTTCCTTTCTGAGAGACATATTCAGCTCTTTTTTTGTAATTGTAGTCTGGCTGCCTAAGTCGTCTACAGAAAAATAGGGAGAATCGTCTAAGAGGCCCCCTGCCTTTGCCACTGCTTTTTGTCTCCCCTCCTTTCCTCTTGTCTCCTGCATGCTGCTGCCAGATCTGCCATTAGGCTGCTTTCATTACGTTTGCCGTCTGCTCTGCAACACTTAGCCCCAAGTTTCACGTCTCAGTCATTTGAGAGGCTCTGATTCAAAGCTGCTCAGAACATGATTCAACAAGAAAGAGGGAAATTATCAGAGCGGAGAGAGGGGATTCAAAAATAGAAAATATAATGTCATAGATGCAGTACCCTATACAAGAAGTCTAAGTGATACTAAAGGCTTTCTGCATCATAATTGGTAGGTATACAACAAATTGTAGGATAAATTGTGGGACATTACAGTAAAGTGTTTTCCCCTTTGGAGAGGGTAACCACAGGGTACAAATAAATCACTTTCTAGAATGCAGCATCTCTACCGTGAACAAGGGAAATACTGCTCCCAGCAACAAATAGGGCCGTGATTTATGAGCATGGTATTATCAGGGTTGTACTGTTGCAACATTTAATGCAAAGATGGCTGTCAGAGGTTGTGCATCTTATCTAGCTGCACCCCTGTACAGTATGCACATGTATGCTTGGTATAAAAAGTCGTCAAACTTGACTAATTTTGCCTCCTAACTTTAATTTACTTCTTTCCTTACTG
Organism: Myripristis murdjan; assembly: GCF_902150065.1. Lineage (NCBI taxonomy): Eukaryota > Metazoa > Chordata > Actinopteri > Holocentriformes > Holocentridae > Myripristis > Myripristis murdjan. The sequence goes on from NC_043982.1 coordinate 17,015,755, forward strand.
ACTAATTTTATTTCTTCTGTGGGAGGATGCATGCTACAGGCAACCTGTATAAATGTGAAAATTATTCACACTTGAATGTAGTGAAAGTTATTGCAAAAATGTGCTAGTATAAAATACAAATTATATCTTTGTGTTAGTTAAAGTGTTATAGTTGGCTCATGGCTATTGAGCGGACTTAACTAATCACATTCAGTTTAATTGAAAAATGAGCATAATAGCCTTTTCCATATTAGTGTCCTTAAGGCAATAATAGCAGATCAGTTCAGATTTATTAATGAATGCCATTGAGATGCCAAATATTCAGCCACATCTTTCTCAATGACAACCTGAATGGTTTATCGGTTTGTTAAAGGAATACTTCACCCATAATGTAACATTTTTGTATCAAGTGTTCATTGTGTGCTGACTTCAACATCTGACAAAGTAAGTTTTACTCGCAAGCCTTCATGGTAAATGTGTATTCCAAAAACAGCAGCTTTTTTTTCTCCATTGGATCAGAGATGGCTAGCATTGTTTAGTTTACAATGAAGGCTTGTGAGTAAAACTCTCGCTTTCAGGGATTGAAGGCAGCACACAGTGAGTACTTGATACAGAAATGCTTAGTCCTTACCAAGGTGTAACAACTATTCTTCATGGGCTCTATAAAGAATGAAACAAACAAAAAAAATTGTGAAATACATATACACATGCAATAAACAAAATAAATAAAAACAGCAAAAGAAGAGGCAATTATATTGGACAGCAACAGAAATTGCCTAAACATTATTTAATCAATTTGTCATTAGTCAATTCTCGGCAGCACAAGGTAAAACAGAATTTTTATGTGGGAAATTTATTGATTGCCCTAAGTTGAATGATTGCAGTTTTTGATTGCTTTTTAACACCAAACATTGTCAGTGGTCTGGGTTAGCGATAGTTTCACTTTGCTTTATTAACACATACGTTGTATACATATCTAATAAATGCATGTGTGACACAAAGGCAACGTCCCTGGGAGAGTGATGAAAAGCATGTCATATTACACTATTTCTAATTAACCAACAATGACCCTGGAAGCCGGACAGAAATCAGCAGTCACATTCAGACTTGGCCTTTCAACGCCTCTCCCAACAAACTGTCCTCTGTCACAGCGTCATTGAACTCTCATTTAACGCTGCCCCCACAAACACCATTAATTTAGTTCCTGTCCAGCTGTGCACAGTGTGAGTGTGAGGCAGAGCTGGCAGGAGAAGAAGGAGGTAGACTCAAACAGCCACTATACCCTGCGGTCTACACTCTAGCCAGCCAGCTGGTGTCATTGGAGCTCTCCTGGCTTGGACCGGAAAGGTGATTGCTCAGTAGGGGCTAGTACTGGGATAATAGTTTGGTATCTTAAACACAGCACTTTGGACTGGAGTCATTTTATCAGCAGGGTGCCGTGCCGCTCTCGGTCACGGAGTCCACTGGCACGCTGTTACAGGGGAGCTCTCTTAAAGGAATACTTTGACATTTTCAAATAGCCTTTTTCTGACATATCCAGACTGAGACAAGATGTTTGATATCATTTTCACCTCTGTACATCTAGTGGTTCAGCTCCTATGGTTAGCACTTTGTGTTAGCTTAGCATAAAGACTTTAAGTCTATGGGAGTCATTAGCCTAGCTCTGTTTGCTTAAATTAACCTTTTTTTTTTTTTTTTTTTTTTTTTAAAAAGCCAGCTTTCAAAGTTGCTGTAAGGTTTGTTTTTCACTTTGATGGAGCTAGGCTAATGACTTCCATAGACGTCAAGTCTTTATGCTAAGCTAACACAAAATGTTACTCTTAGGAACCAAACCACTGGGCGTACAGAAGTCAAAATGGTATCGAGCATCTTGTCTCGGACTGGGTAAGTCAGAAAAAGGGGATTTTGCCCAAAACGTTACAGTATTGCTTTAAAGCATTCAAACACCAAACCACACCCAGAATACACTTTCTGAATGTTCAGGATGTCTCAGAATGTAACATATCACCCAACTAATCAGACCCATCTTCATAGTGAGACTTTGAGAAGTCGTGAGGAGAACAATTCAGTGGAGAGCACGATGGTGTCACATTCTCACTCCAGGGATGATATGGGGCGGGATGCCATTATGCTCGCCTTGGTCTGGCCACCAGACAGTTTTGAAATGTCACTCACAAAAGTGTGAGAGCCTCTACGCTCCAAGGAAGCAAATACAGCTTCCAACACCGGTGAAATTTTAGCACTTTTAAATACGCTAGAGGTTAAGCTGTAGAAAGTGTTTCATTCTTTGTGAGGGAGAGAACCTCAGCATGGATTAGGCGTGTATGCTTGAGGAGTTAAGTCTGCACTGTAAAAACACCATACTGTGTTTTGTTAAAGCACAGTGGCACACTTCTTCTAGTATTTACATAGCAACTGGAAAAGCCAAGCTATTTCCTCCTTTGCCAGACCAAAGGCAGCCAGAACAGAATAAACAGGCCTTTCAGCCCATCCTGTGGGAATTGTTTTTCTTTTACACACTACCACATGGATTTCAACATAAAAGGTCAAAGCCAGGATTTTCTTTTATCCAAATAACTAAGAGAGGGGAGTTTATTTGCCTGCTGTCTTAAAATATGCAAAGCCCTAAATAAGAAAGGCAGAGGGAGAGAGAGAAAGAAAGAAAGAAAGAAAGAAAGAAAGAAAGAAAGAAGAAAAGAAATCGGGAGGTTATCAGTGAAGGTTGTTGTCTGGGTTGTTCAAGGAGCAGTGAGGAGCAGGTGTGTGTGTGTGTGTGTGTGTGTGTGTGTGTGTTCCAACACACGTCATTATTCCATGGGAAATTTATTGTAATCATAAATTTTTGCAAGTAGCTACAGCTTGTGCATGCAAATGGCTGGTTGAGTTGTGAATGATGTCAGTGGGTGAGAGCAGGCACATCATTTTGACAGCACATGTACGCAAGCAGCTCTCACAATGTCACGTTTTTGGGAACCCATGAGAGGTCGTGATTGGCCCGAAAAGTGTCTTAACTTGGAATTCCATTACCTACATTCACCTCAGTCACATCCTTCACATCAAGCCCCTTGTCTTGTCTCATGAAAGGCAGTCCATTACTGCATATTAGCAGCAGAGTGGCAGAGTGAGGCAGCGAGATAAGGGAGGCTGCTGATCAAACACACAGACAAATCGCCAGTGACAGAAACACACATTTGTTGCTCAGCGTTTAGCTTTGATCTCTGACTCTGCCAAGAGCCACAGGGAGAGACAAGTCTCAGCCTTTGAACTGGGGTTTTTCAGAGGAGGCTTCTCTCTCTCACCCTCTCTCTCTTATGGAGATCGGTGTGTATTCTCTACATAGCAATCATTATCAATCCTGTTTTGCAGCTGATAGCACCAACACATTCAGCAGGACAGTGAGTAAAGGGATACAGTAAAGGGTGGAGCAGAATATCCATATCACTGACAGAGAACATGAGACAGCTGATACTGATGCTGATGCTTTGAGACGCCGGGTCTCTGGTGGGCTGATCCAGCCCTGTTATAGCGGAGGGATTATTCAAGGTTTAACAAGAGTGTCCTTAAGAAACCTGCCTATTCTCCCAGATCACAGACATAGTCAACAGTGTTATCAAGAGTTAGGTTACAATTAGGGTGCACCATGTCCACATTTTTAAGATGCAGTCGAATCCTGGATCCAGCATTGAAGATTCGCCCAGATTAAATGCAACTACTGTGTTTATATCAACAGCTCTTTTATCATGAAATGAACGCTATCACACGGGGTTGGTTGGTTCTTCCGTTTAGCCAGTTCACTATCTATCAGAGCCACGTGTAGGTGTGCAGATTTGTTGTATCAATACACATTTTACATAGTCAGACTCCATAGCAACCAAGTTTCACGGCTGGCCACTGGCTGCCACAAACTGATCCGGATGTTTTTATTTATTTCTTGAGTCAGGGTCTGTCCATTTTCAGTGGTTTGGGATCTGATACCTAAAATACCATCATCTTATCTGATCTTATGCAGATGCAGTTCCAGATCCTTGATCCAGTGCATGCCTAGTTGCAGCTGGAACACTGCACTGTGATTACACTTTTCTGTCTCATGCATTCAAACAATATGCATACCCAGGCACACACACGCACGCACGCACGCACGCACGCACGCACGCACGCACGCGTGCACACACACACACACACACACACACACACACGTGGGAGAGGGAGATTGTTTTTTCAGCATAGTAATAATAGATAAGTGGCTGCTGTGTGTCTAAGCTGTCAGCCATGGATCATCTCATTTCCTGACCGGGCCGGCCCCAGCCCCCTGTGTGTTATTACAAACAAGCCAGATCATGTGACAGGGAGGGAGATTACTGGGGAAACTAATTGAGGCTGCTCTGTGTGTTCTCTGATGGAGAACAGTGGGGTGACTGTTTGACCAAGCGGCCTGATATTCGACCCTTCCATGTCCCCTACAACCGCAGAATGGCCATTACAAACAATGACCCTGTCAAAGCCAACAGAACTGGCCAGGCTGGGATGAACCAGATCACTCTTTAAAGCTTGGGATTCCCCTTGTGTGTGTGTGTGTGTGTGTGTGTGTGTGTGTGTGTGTCCTGCAGCAACACCTGGCCCAACATATCAACTGATTAGTGAGCTCTTATTTGACGCGGGTATGTTTGTATAGAGTAGAAACATGTGTGACATTCCTCCAATCATGTTACTCTTTACATTTTGAACTCACTTTTAAACTATTTTTAAAGATTATTGGCATGCCATTAGTTCTCGGATAATAAATTGTATTTCAGTCTTTTACTAAATATTGCTCTTAAAGACTGAAATCATTTTTTATCTTGACATTTTTGTTTCTATGTTAGCACAATCATAACCTAAAGAGTATACATTCAATGTGGCTTTGTGTGTCAGACTCCCTCTCTCCAGCCCTGCTAACATAACTTAACTGTTAACTGATTTGCCAGCCAATTCACCTTGTAACCACAGCGTTCCTCTGATATGCTCCGTTTTTTAAGGATGAGAAAAAGATAAGAGGTTCTCAGAGGGGTGAAAATCATTACAAGGCAGGACTTGTGGAGGAATTTAATTGGTATGAGGGTCAGATCACCGGCTTGGTCAGATGTCCGGGCGACGTCTCTCTGTCTGACTGGCCTCGCAGTGCTCAAAGGGATATATATTTCATGCAAATAAACTACAAACCTAACTACAAATCTTCAAATACATTTTCATAAATCACTTTTCACAAATCATTCCACGCTGGAAATGTAGTCAGTCTCATGTTATGCTAGACTGTGTATGAGGCAGAGTACATTTTCTCACTGGAACCTTACTTCCACAGCTGCCTGCTGACCAGCAGCAGTATACCCACTTTCGTGCTCCATTGAGCTGGAATTAGACTGGGCACAATGTCCTCGATCAAGGCATACAACATACATAGAACTGAGATAAAATCTTTATGGATCTTTCTATTCCAGTTCTGTATGATGTCTTCACTGATTTGTGCACAGACATGAATTTAGCCTTGAGCATACTTCTCTAAGCATCATCCTCTCCCCTATGCTTTGACCCAGCTACATTATTGATAAGTGATGTCACTGTGGCAAGTACGACAGCCCGTGTTGTAGCAGTGCTACTTCTGGCTCAGCACCATTCAGTGGTATTGTTACATTCATTACAATGGAGCTGAAGAGGGTCCACAAGCAGCAGCTGAAGCCCACTGTTCCACACACAGGAGCAACTGTCAGCTAGCATTTGCTGTGAGTGGAGCAGTATGGCTGTCACACAGAGCTATTATTATCATACAGCCCTGGGTCAGGCTGGGGCTCCAGGGTGAAACAAAGTGATCCTGTGTCATCACATTCAACCCCGCTTCTCCATATGACAGCTTACTGTACAGCCATAGTGAAGACGTATCCACATTTACATGTCAAAATGTCAATTGACCAGATAATATACACATGGAATCTTGAGACAGGAAAAAGACATGCGACAAATAAGTTTACTCCATGTACAGCAAGGCCTTGTTCAGACTGGCAGCCCAAATCTGAATTTGGCATATCCAGGTTGAAACAAGTTTGAACAGAAAACACACACACACACGGAAACCAGTTTTTGTAAATCAGATTTAAACCATATCTGTTTGTGGTTTGAAATTTCATTGCCAATAAAGTTTTTCAAACTGTCCTTAACATCACTTCCAACACGGCACATGACTGTGGCATCACATCTGAAGTGCCAGAAATAAAAAATACTGAGTACTGGCCGTAACTGCAGCACAAATCAGTCTCCCCCTGATGTTGTCTGCTGCAAGGAAGTCTGTACTGGGTCTTGATAAAAGGATGGTGTGATGGCAAAGACGGTGTGTGTGCATCAGATGCCAGAAAAAGCGAGACGGTCGACTCAGTGGCTATTTACAAAAGTTACACAGTCAATTAGGTAAGCAGGTGTTCCTGAAAGAGCTGGATTCAAGCTGGATAAAAATTGAGAGGATCGAATGGAGTTTGGTAGCTCATTCCACCACCAAAGAACCACAGAGGAGAAGAGTGTAGCTGGTGATTTAGGGCCTTGTTGCACTGGCAGCACCAGGTGCCACTCCATGGCGAAGTGAAGAGGGCAAGCTATTTCCACTAACATTTCTGAGAATAAAAAAGAAAGGACCACTTGGCCTGCCTCTGCCTCGGAATGACATTGGGTTGGGTGTGTTTTTTCTTCTATCAATAAAATTACATGAGGCTTCTTTGTTTGAGAGAAAAAAAAAAAAAAAAAAAACATTTGAAGTAATCTCTTATCCCAGCAATGTTGCAGTGTGTTGAACTCAGGCTGTCATTCTCTATACAAAATATTTTTTCATGTCTTGTGGGTGTGATTTGATGACAGAGGCCTATGGTGATTGAACAGTTAGTAAACATTTTGGTGCAAAACTGTCTCTTCTGTGTCCTGTATGAAAAGGATAGATTTTCTTCCTCATAATAACATCAATGTCCCATATGCAAATAACATTTTAGCTCACTGAAATGACCAAATAAAAAATTAGCAAAGTTCTGCCCACAGTATAAATAGCTAGCACTAGCTTTGTAAATGAGGGCCACATGCAGCTAAGTTTTGGAGGACATGGCCTCTCCTCATAGGCGGTTCTAGGGGGTGGCAGGGGGTGGCAGCTCCCACCCTCGAAAAATGCCTTGCCACCCTAGTTGCCACCCCAATTTCAGACAATTTATTTATTTATTTTTTAATTGTGGCTGTTCGGAAACTCGCTGTTACGAGACTCAAATGTCTGAGTGCAAGTAAATGCAGCAAAAGATGACACTCCCACTATTTAAGGGGTTGATAAATACATAAATAAATATTTCTAATGCCACCTTTTGGTTTTCTATTCAATGCTTTACTCATGTACCACAATAATAGAATGTTTTTGAGTTAAAATATCCTCATTTGGGGGTTTTCCAAGCAAATACTGATATATGTGATCGTTTGGTATTAAATCAGCATATATATTTCTGCCACCCCTTAAAGTCTCCATGCCACCCTCTTGCCACCCCATGAATATTTGTCTAGATCCACCCCTGCCTCTCCTTCATATTAGGCTAAGTGGGACCGCTATAGCTATCCTCTTAGTATGCATTCCCTTTTTGCAGCTTTTTGTTTTGCTTCCCCATTTAAAAAACAGGGCATTCATTACCCTACACATGTCCATGTCGTGAGCACAGTGACCCATGCACTGTGCATGGGTCACTACCTGGGATATTGCATGTTTAGGCTAATATCTACAAAATGTGTAGATTTCATGTTACAGCTAATCTTTTACCAAAGCAAGAGGTTGTATTTTAGAACTTAGATATTATTTTTCCTACTTTTATCCAGCCATTGATTTTCTTTCATTCCATAAATTGACTTTCGGAGACTTCAAATTGTTTTTTTTTTTTTTTTTTTATGTGGATTATGAATGGCATAGATCATATTTGAGAAACAAATCAGATTTGTTTGCAGTCTGAAACAAAGCCGCACCAGAGCCCTAGTGGTGACCTCCTTATATGACAATACTTACACACTGACAGTGCATAAACAGCCACACACACAGAGACAGTCACACATATTCTCACACATACAGTATAGACACACAAGAAGGCACACTTCTCACTTGAGAAGTTCCAGGCCCCGGCCAATTTAAGAAGTGGAGTGAAGCAGACAGTGGGGGATGAGAATGTGGAAGGAACAAGGGATTATATTTCCACTCAGGATATGGTCCTTGTGTTTTTCATGTGCAGCCAGCCCTAGGCCCAGACCAGTTCCAGCCTAGTGCCAGTGCCAAGGCTAGCAGAGGCGCCGTAGCTGGCTGGAGAAGTCTGATAGTGCTCTTACTGGAGAGCTACAGTGCTTTTAGAGGTTGGCGACTCGTGCTGCATCTCAAATGACATCCTTTCGCCTGTATTCTGCAATACTTTTGACCACTCCTGCGTCAAGTGGCTCTCTGGTCATAAGTAATGCACTGTGTGAAACTGGGTGTTATTTGAGCTGGGCCTTTGGGAGACATTGTCCTTCTTGGACAATGACTTGGGGGTTCCTAGGAGTAGAGGTGACCATTGATCTCTGACAGTGCTCAGCTCAGCAGGACTGCCGGCAGCTGGGGCCAGATGGCCATGAGATGGGAGTGCCCTGCAGAATAATCGTAACAAAAGCAAGCACATAAACACCTATCTTGGGACAAAAGTACGATCTGTGCCTCCTGTTGGCTGCCTTGTACTCCACAAAACTACTGTACAACTTCTTCTCTTAGGAGGAAAATGAAATAAATCTATTTTATTAATCCCTCAAGCTTTCCTATATTTTAAAGGTTTCCTCGGGGTTAAAGGATGGGCTGCAGGCCAGTTAGCAGAGCAGGGAAAACAACAACAAACAACAGAAAGGTTGTGTGTATTGTGAGACAGGGAGAAGCGTGACAACCAGCAGTCACACTCACACACACATGCTTAGCCACAGAAATCATAGTCACAATAAAACACACTTCATTGATATCCTTAGAATAAATAATTTCCTTAATGTGGTGGCCAGTGTGTGTTTATTACCATGCGTGTGTTTTTTTTTATTCTAAACAGCATCCGCTTAACAGGAACAGCACTGAGACAGATGGCTTTAGCACCGCTTAAGTCACCCATCCATTAGCCTCTCCATCCAAACCTCAAAAGCTAATTGGTGAATCAAATAATCAGAGTTAAGAGGCTCGGAGGAGACATCCACCTGCATGGTGGATAATGTTCCATCCCACACTTACGCCAGCGTTAATGTACCACTTCCTGCTTCCTGACCCCTGGCTGTTGTTCCCTCAGGCACTCATTCATTATCCCACTGGTGTGATCTGAACAGGAGGTTGTTTAACACAGATTGGTTATATTAAAACGAACATGTTTGTGGATCTGGTGAATAAAATGACAGGCAATTACAGCACTTTCGCAGGTACATCTTTGATTCATTACGGAATTATCATTGGCATTGACCGTTCAGCGGCGCCATAAAAATAATCACATCCCATTATGAGCAATATTGTGGTGAAGCTAGTTAGTATGCTATGGTGTACTATAGTGAATTTGTTTATTTACGGCTGGGTGGCTTTTGATTACTCAACATTTGACAGGAACAAATTCACAGTTATGCCAATTTTCTTCGGAACTATCCAGCATGATGAAGACAACAGGGCTTTGATGGATTCTCTCAGGGGACTGATCATGTCAGCCAGATAACAGAACGCTCATTAAAAGACACATACTGCCTCTTTTGAACACATTTGATTAGGTTTTTAAATTACTTGCATCCCTAGTGGAATTGCCCTCAGGACATTGGAACAACTTGACATGCAAATGGAAGTCAGGTTCTGATTTCATCTCCGCACACTGCTGTGGTTAACTTGTGTGTTTCCTCGCTGTTGACTTTTAGGAAAGCTGATGTTGCTACCATATACATAAATGTCTTATAATACTGATGAATAGCCTCCAGTGAAGTGAAGGCAAAAGCAGCCGGTTTAATGGGAGAATCATACAGCATTGATGTATTATGACCAAACAGCATATGAATCAGGCTGGGAAATAGAGAGTGAATTAGCATTGGGACAGGTCTCCTCCCCCAGCCCTCCGCCAGCCTCCCATCATTCATTATGATGATCTATAGCTGCTCTTTATCCCCTGACTTGATATTTCAGACTCATGTGAGGTGTGGATCATTAGGGAAAGCTTTTACCATTAATAAGCAGACGTTGTTTACATGACTAATACTCTGAGAGGCAATGAGGTTGAAGCATTTAGAGCAGGGCATTCATCTTCCCCACACTAGTAAATATCACCCAGATGCTATTGATATTTACTGCGCTACAGAGAAAATGGTTGGAGCGAATAGACTTCATCTTGGAAAGCAGTGTGCAAGGAAGGAAGAAGTGGAGCAAGGAAGGAAAGAAGGAAGTAAGGAAGGAGTTAAAAAAAAGAAGAGCAAAGTGTGGCAAAAAAAATGCATTCGATTGTGACACAATTTTATAACTAGCATGTCCAGGTGACACAAATCAAAGTGAAATGAAAATCTCAGTACCGTCCGTCACGTTCACTGTTTACTTTGTATGTACACAGGTATTTAAGTATGTTTGGAGTAAGGAATGACCTGGGTTGGGCTATTTGCCCAAGGAGTTAGCCTTACCTGTTCATCTTATCAGGCCAATTATTATTCCACCAGTGGAAAACAGGCCTCACTGCTATCAGCACTCTAACACCCAGGTGATAAGACAATCTGAGGTAACTCACATGTGCAAACATAAACACTCACGGAGCACATTTGCAGACCACATTTGTATGTTACTCTGCACGCTTCCCAAAAGCAGTCAGAAATGATGGCTTTCCATTTGATATTTGTGCATGTTGGTGCATGCTACACACACACACACACACAGAGAGACACACACACACACACATAACCTAAGCCATATGGCTGAAGTAATACTGGCACTAATTAAAAGCTCTTGATGAAAGGTTAGGCTTTGCAGATGCATCACTTGACCTTTTCCAAACATCATCATTACATATTAACAAAGTAGGAGTGAGAGTAAACAGACAGCAACATTAGTATGTGCTGATGGTTACAAGGAAGAGGAGGGGGACCCGTGATGACAAATTGGGTTTTGACAAAGATACAGCCAAAAAAGGAGGCACCGGTAGACCTGTGTGCTCTTATTTGCAAGCAGCACACACACATTGACGCACGTAAAAGCACGCTCTGAAAAAATGTCACATTTCAGTCATACATAATACATGATACATTGTCCTGAGCTAATTGGCTCTGTGGAGCTGCTCAGAGATCAGCGCTTGCATGTTAAAGGCTGTACTGTACTCACCAGGGGAGGAGGCCTGGGAAAGCAGAAACCCGTAAAAACTTAGTCATCAGGCTCCCACAAGACACTCATACCTCCTCTGTGAATGCAACTGCGTTAAATTGCAATTATGTCCCTGTTCATGCTGTAACAGAGCAGGCCGTAGGGGAGAGCTGGGGAGGAACAGGGAGGATGGGGGATGTGTGGAAAGACCACAGAGGTGAAGTGGCGGGTAGAACAGGAATGGGAGACAGTTATATTCCCCAACCAATAGTGGGAATCAGTGATGACTAATGAGAACAGAGACGCGTCCTTCCACCCTATGGATTATTGAGATTAGCTCTAGGTCCGCCTCCATGCCTTCGACCCAACCAGGAAAAGAGTGGCTTAACTTTTCATCCCTTTAGAGAACGATGTAATTAACAGGCTCTGATGAGCAGCTCAATCTCCACAGACAGGAGAAGATTGGCCTGGTTTTGGAGACCGGGTGCAGTGTGTGTATGTGTGTGTGTCTGTGTGTGTGTGTGAGAGAGAGAGAGAGAAATAGAGAGCAGTAGAGAAAACCACACCTGGCAAATATGTGCAACATCCCTGATGCCAGCTTGCCCTTGAAAGCAACCTTGAGGATTTTTTTTTTTCCTCTGCTTTCTAATGTAATTTATAAATGTACCTGTTGTTCTCATGTACTTGATACTCTAAATGGTGGTTTAGTGATATGATTAAGATTACCATGAAAATCAGGTTTTTCTCTGGCAGTAAAAGCTTACCAGTTACTGGTAAACATATTCAACAAATCCGGAAAGCAAAAGATAGCATTAGCTTCCTGTGTTGTTGGTGGGATGGAGGGAAATGGGAAAGTGCTATCATCAGAGCTCCAGTGGTGCCAGAGAGCAGTTCAACTCTTTTTTTTCTTTGTCCCCTGAGGACAAACGTTTGAATCAGACTAACTGCATTATTTCTGTCTCTACCAGTGACGTTCGCTCTCAGCATCACAGCTCACGCACTTGCACATGGCTAGAGCGCTACATCCGGAGTGGTATGTTTAGAAACACAGCCGTGATGCTGGTGGAGCTGCACATACTGTATGTATAGATTATAAGATTATATAATACAAAGCTTCAGCCAAGCCCTCTTCTGTACCCATTAGAAAAAAAAGCTGGTTTGCAAGCCAATAAAAAGGAATGTTTCAATTATACAATAATAGTAATTGTATTACATGAGTTTCCCAGGTGTTATTCTTATCTGTGTTGCTTTGAGGAAAACTTTAAGACTGTGGAAATTAATTCTAATTAGATGTTAATGGCTGAATATCAAAGTATAGTGGACACTTAATGAAATTATGGACATTATTAACCATAGCCTGTTCTTCATTGTGATGTTGAGCATGTAGAGTTATGTGATTTTCTGTGTTCTGTGCTCACTTTAAGAGCTTAATGTGTAGCCATGGTAACACAGCGGATTACGGGTATCTGGTTCAGGTTGTTGGCTGGTGCAGCAATAAATGACACACAAGTTGGTTTAGTCAAAGACAGAAGTTGTTTGTCTCCCACAACTCCTACACTGGTGACCAGGTGTTAAGATGACCGTGTAGCGGCTGGACTTTGCAGGCAGGAGGCTTGAGGCAGAGGTTATGTGCAGACCATCCAGGAGTTTATTTTCACCCACAAAGAACATTGATACATGAACCAAAAGCTCACAGACAACATGGACATAGGCACCGTGTGGTCCTGACAGCAGCAGTGCTAGATGTTACTGGCAGCCTTGTATAGCCTTCTACTGACACTAACCACACCCCTACCACAACACAGTGAACTCTGCCTCTCACTTAACACCATAACACACAACTTACAAAAACAAACAATAAAATACTTCTTATATACATCTCTTCGCATGCACTTCATGAAATTAATCCATGCTACACATTACACTTTTGTCATAGTAAAGCTAATCTGCAGATTAAAGAACACCACACTTCCCCTGCACTAATTAGAACACAGTATCTCAAGACACAGTTTCAATAAACACATTCAATCTTTGTAGTGTGTGTTTTCTTTTACCAGAACTGTATTAAGTTGTGCTACAACATACAACAGCTACAAAATACTAGTGATGAAGAGGACTTTCATTACACCAGGTTTTCTTCTGGATGTTTCCAGAGAAGTTCTCTTCACAAACATGTCGACAAAGGCAGTTCGCACTCAGGGAGATGACTGCTGATGCCACAAAGTATTATTTTGTCATCGTGACACTCAGCAGCTTAACAGTGGCCACAGTGGGTCGTGAGTATCCTCAAGGACCCTCTAGAGCCAGGAAAGTATGAGGCACTGAAGACTTAAGACCTCAGTGGAGATGACCTTGTTTTTGAGCTCGGGGGTATGGTTACATTGAACTTGAATATCCAGTGATGGAGCATTTTCTGTTTTAACGGTAACCAGTAACCTTTGCTGGGGTGAGGGGGATCCCCCCACCGCCCCATTCCATACATCCCTCCCTCTGCTGAATTATTTTTATCCCTGTTGGAGACAAAAATTTATCCCCCTCATGGTGATTTGTGCTGCTTTGCCCACAGACCATATACAATATCTAAAATAAAATAAGCCATTAATCTCTGCTAAAACATGAGAGCAGTCTAGTGAAAAATGGACTTGACAGTGAGTGACAGTAGAGATGACAGTGCGTCGAGGCCCTGTCATGATGCAGTATACTGAAGTTTGCTGCACTATCCACAGTGCTGTAATGAGCACTGGGGGATTTAATTCTGGCATGTTAAATTAGCATTTAAACCTTTTGTTTTGTTATATATGATCACTTCTCTTATGTGTCTGGGTGAGGAAAAGACAAGGCATGAACCTGACATCGCATCGCTGATATTCCTACAAGTGCAGTGGTCGACTAGTTCTGTAACTGTTTATATTAAAGCTCTTAATTATTTTATAAATGTTACTGTCACAGCTGCAAGAAATAGCCTAATAGGCTCCATAGTCTATATTGTGATTCTGACTTATTTTCAACAATAAAAATGACATTTCTGTCATGTAAATATAATGAGCAATAAAATATTTCTATCTGATCTTGGTCAAAATACACCAATTTAAAATGCACAAACATTAATTTTGCTCTGAATTTTTTTGGACACAGAACTATTTTACTGTGTGTAAGAGTGTAAGAGCAGCAAAAAGTATCACATTTGGATTTTTCCTGCATAGTTTCTCCTCGGGACTTCTTGTTACCATAATACATTCTCTGTGAAAATCTGTGTATGCCACCTGCAGAGTATGTGCAGAGGCGCAATCTTTGCATAGATTACTGCTCAGCATCATTTTTATGCCTACAAACCCTTGATACATATGGCCCCAGGACTTTTCTGTCTGCCTAACTGAAAGGGTGATCTTCTCAAAAGTGAACCTCCTCTGGGCCTCCTATGGACGCGTCACAAATTTTGTGGACTGGTCTACAGAGCGGTTGGTTTACAGATGTCAAGGTTGGCCTGGTCAATGCGACAGTGCTCACACAGCTTTCAACCAAGGCTCTGATTGGCATCTCAACAGATGTAGTCATCAACAAACGTAAATAGAGCATCTTCAACTGGGAGCTTGCTGGCCTCTACCTCACCATCCGACGCTTAAGGCCTGATAAACTTGACGTTCATATACCACAATCCACTGTCATTTGCTGTTGCTAATGTAACCAAACCATGATCCTACTGCCAGCAGCGACAGCTCTCCTTCATCTCAGAGTTCACCACGGCCATACAACAGTTTGCTGGCAAGCCCCTTGTCGCTGACTGCCCTTGATGCCATCACTGGGGCTATCCACTTGGGAATTGCCTATGTCCGTATGGCAGCTGATCAGGTTTTTTTGACCCAGACGTGCAAGGTTACAGAATGGCTGTCTCAGGACTGCATTTGAAGGATGCGGCTTTCAATGACGCTGGCACCATGCCCCTGTGGGACGTCTCCTGTGCGAAATCTGCCACCATCTATAGGTGGTGGGAGATGTACAAATTAAGAAACAATTAATAATATTAATTGTTAAGTGAGTTACATTAATGGATTGCACTTACAAGCATGGTTACTAATTTGACTTTGTGCGGCATGGAATTCTGGGCCACCACATAAAATTCAGTCATTAATTTAAATGAATTAGTCATTAATGGAAATTACTGCAAACTTTGTGCAACTAAATCTTCATTTCACTTTTCACATTCACAAGAGTACATTTTCACATCTGTCTTGTCATGTGATGTCATATGCCCTCTTGTTTATATATATTAAATGTCCCACCAATCATCTGGCTATCCAGCTGCCAGCCTATCTGATGAATTAACCTTTAATTCAACCCCAATAAAAATTTAAAGAGAGTGGGCAGGCTTCTCCCCTTAGTATGCTGTTGTTTTTGAGACCGAATGGGTAGACAGTGTAGGGAAAGTCCAAGAGAGAAGATTCTGGCAGAACTCCATCTTGAGTCAGATCAACCACCTCTGATTTTAGTTTTTACATCACTGGGCATTAACTCGCCCTGAGAAATTTATGTTTCTGTCAAACTGAAAGAGTTAAATATAAAGGATTTATTTCTAGCTTAAATAAAACCCATCCAAAAGACAGGTAATAGACTCTGAAATGTTTGTTGAGATGAACTAGTCTGCACTAGACTGTGCAAATAGATCATAATTACCAGCTGTCATTTTGATACCCTCATCCCTGCTGATCCCCTGAGGTTCAAGAGACACCTCCTGTATGTCTGTCTAGGTGAAATGTGAACTGGCAATATGAAGACATACAGCCATTACACTTTCAGCTTTATTTGTGTTCCTGCTGGAGGAAATAAGAACAGAAAACAAGAGAAGTAGAAAAACAACCAATGAGATAATGGTGTATAATGTGTCACCGAGTGCCTCTACCATTCTCACTACACAAGCCAAATGTGGGATGCCGCTCCTTTTGTCAGTGTATGGAAGTTTACTCACTTCAGATCTCTGTTTTTTATCCCTATCTGTGATAGAATAGAGAGATCCTTCAGTTGGGAAGGTCAAGGGCTTCACTCAAACAGACATAGGCAGCAACATACAGTGTGGGTTCAGTGTTAAGTCACGCTTTTCTTTAACCAGATAAACCTCTCTATAATACCTCTCTATAGGACAGTAACTGAAGACTGCACTCCAACAGTTGGGTTAATCTGAAATAATACAATCCATCAAACGAATTTAGAGGAAACATGTAACTATGCATATGTTAATATTACAACGGTATACATGGATTAATTACACTGGCCTATGCAAGTAAATATATCCGACTTTGCATGCAAGAGAATTGCCACCGTTACTGCAAAGCATCAACAAAGCTAAAACAATCTCAAAGACTGACATATACTGACATTTATGTTTAAAAACACTCTGCCATATATCTGTGTTCATGCAGGAATATGGTGTCACTATGAGAGCACCTTGGTTACTCCTTAACCAGTAATTTTCAAATTGGGGTCCACAGACCCCCAGGGTCCTTGAAGGTCTTCCCAGAGGGTTCCCAGAAAAAAATTAGTTTAATAATTTAATTTCCCTACAATTTCACCATAAATTGCTCCTATACAAAAAATATTTGAATGATTATATTGCCATTATGTTTTAATTTCACATCTGTTTGTCAGTGTTCAATTATGACAATTTATGAACTTTATGAAAAATTAATATTTCATACAAACCAAAATACCCATTCATAAAAAAGTCCCTACAGGATGAAATAATTTCAGGCGGTAAAAATGTGCGGTCCATAGCTTAATGAAAGTCAAATTGGGGGTCCGGAGTATGCGGAAAACCCTCTGAAATAAAGAACCATGTGTTCTTGTTTACAAAGCTAGAGTAGGAAACAGAAACTTGCATTAGTAAGTAGATCAATAATAAACTCATATTACAAGAATAATTCAGTTATAAGCAACAGTTGTGAATATTGACATTTTTACATCAGGGCTTCTCAATGTTTTCCCATACTTCTATCACACACCTGCATGGTTCAAAACAAGAAAAAGAAAAAGAAAGCATTAAAATTTTAATAACAAGGCTGAATATAATTTATACTGACCACCCTGTTAAATTAGCACACACTGCACTAAACTACTAACATCACACAACATGACCTTTCTCACACCGTTTTCAGATTTTGGGGGGGAAGAGGAATTAAATCAAGTGGTACAAAAGGAAATTTTGCCTCCCTGTGCCTCTCTCTGTCCTCTGATTTGATATCTTACCGGTTCATAGTCCAATGTTGTTTCACCAACCTCAGTCAGAGCTAAGAGCAGTTATCCATCAGAGAGCAAACATGTTGACTTTCTAGTCTTTGTTCTCCAGTATCCAGTTGTGTCCATACACAACTACCACTGAGAGAGAAGGAAAAGGCTTTAAGAAGTGAAAAAAGACCGGCCATAGCGTGCAGTGAAAGGGGGAAACTCACCTGACCTGGGGAAATGAACCAAAACAAGGCAGCAAGCAGCGCAAACACAGCACAAATCCTAGAGGCCATGGTACACTTGCTGCAGAAACATTTCAGCAGGTTCATACCAACAAAAGGATGCATTTGCAGGGAAAACAAAATTCAGCATTGGCTTCAGACTCCACAGCGTGCACAGGCTCATTGTGTGCGATCATCTGTAACCAATCTAATATCACATTGTCTGATCAAGCGCATTTTCCCTTCGCTGTCTTTATTACTATCTTAGAATTCTGAGATCATCATCTTATTAATTCAGAAAAACACCAGAATATGTATATATATATATATATATATATATATATATGTATATATATATATATATATGTATATATATATATATATATATATATATATATATATATATATATATATATATATATATATATATATATATTTTTTTTTTTTTTTTTTTTTTTTACATGAAAACCTTTCTCAGAATTCTTAGATAATTATCTCGATAATTCAGCAAAACAAGTCTGGATTTTTTTCTTAAGTGAATACATTATGTTTCCATAGGTTCCCCAATAGTTACATCTTTCATCATTTGGTTCTACTGGCATAGAGTGGAAATTAGTGAATAATACAAACCTGCAATAAGTACACACAATATTTATGCACTGCTGCTTTAAACTTTGTTTCTAATTTGGGCATGCTTGACTTTGTTTGTGTACCACCTCCTTGTTTCCTATGGCTGATGTGATATTACTTCTAACTTTTCTAGCTCTAGCTAACCTTTAAAGATTTCTAACTTCATGCATAAAACTTTTTGCACCACTGTTGTGATGTAAAAAAAATATATACATATAATCCCTATCTATAATACACAAAATACTACACAGAAAATGCTTCTGCTGTCTTTTTTGTTAAATTTCTGTTTAAAATTTTATGTATTTGTAATATGACATTTGTTAGGAGAAATTCATCAACCCTTTCAGAACTATAGCAATGTTAAGAGCAACATTAACACGATCTTCGGCTGTTGGGTGTGTGTTCTTGTGCCTGATTGAAAATGTTTATAGAATCCCTCTAAGAAAATTATCTTTGCCTGTAAGAGTGGATGCTATTGGAAAACAAGGCCCAGGTCTGTCAAAAGACTGAATAGCGATGGAAATTGACCCATCGCTGATTTCAGGCCAGCTTGATGCCCAACCCCCTTACCTCTCCTCCTCCATGACTTCATCCTGTCTGGGACTGAGACATCTAATTGACCTTCAGATGTCTACAAGGAGACTATTACGTACCCCTGCCCTATGCTATTAAATCTTCCCTCCAGTCACCCAGTGGGAACACCAGCAGGACAGCAGTCAGTACAATAACACAAGTTTATCTAATAAGTGGAGAATGGAGCTATTTCCGGGCACATACCTCTCTTTTCCCAACAACAACCTGGCCTTTGATCCACTTGGCCTCGTCTCCTCTCCCTTTGGCTCTCAAATGGTAGACTGACCTTCTCATCCCAGTCTGGCCTCTAGAGTCACGCCTAATCATTTGCTGTGAATTGAAGACTCATCTTTTCAAGAAGTGCTTCAGATGAACCCACTCCCCCTGTCTACCTCCACTACTTGTAACTGATTGTGGTACTGCTGTCTTATTCAGTAAAAATAAACATGTTCTGCTCAGCTTTTATTTCTTTTACCGAGCAGTTCTCTATTGTACATTAACACTCAGCCACAGGAATACGTTCATTGTCTGTGCACTTGTGGCTTTGACCCTTGTACTTGTTGCTATTCATTGCATGTAATGTTGGTGATCTGGGAGTTCAAGTCCCTGCTTCTGATGCTCTCGTATTAAGTGTACAGTGAGAGCATCAGCTAAATGCCTCAATGTAAATGCAGGTGCATCACAGACAGCCTGCCTTGTAAAGGTTATGGCATGGAGTTAACTAAAGTTAACTAATTAAAGTTAACTAAGTTAAATAAAGCTGTATGAAAGAAAAGTTTGGGTTTGTTTTTTGTCACAGTTTATATTAAAAAAGGGGCGATTCTTTTTTTTTTTTTTTAATTTCATTTTTGGCTATTATTGAGATTATCGTGGATTTTACCCTATTAACATGTGAAGTTGGCATTTCATACCGAAATTAATGAGTTCCGGCACTGAGTGATTTGGGTATCATGCATTCACAGAGCGCTGGTGCACCACTGCACTAAAGGTTTGTAGCATTGTGGCAAACCCATGCCCTGTCAATTAGCCTTCATTCACTCATGTCCCATACTCATTTCACATCATAAATTTCACCGTACTGGCAGAATGTTCATATTTGCTGCTGTTTTTCATAGTACTAAAGCCCTATGGGTTTGCGCACGTGCACCCACCAACCCACCCACCCACACACACACACACACACGTCTATGCATGGAGCATGCTCATTAGTCATTTTGTCATAAAAGCAATGTCAGCATGAACAATAAACATGGCTCATCCAAAACAAGGCTTTTGTCTGTCTAAAAGAAATAGTGTTGGCAGGGAGTACCTCTAACAATGCAATAACCAAATAGCCCACACACACACACACACACACACACACACACACACACACACACACACACACACACACACACACACACACACACACACACACACACACACACACACACACAGACTTCATCTAACAGCACACTGCTCCATCTCCCTTGGGCTTGTCTGATTACAGTAGATGATAAAGGAGGGAGAAATTAGCCTATCTACCAGACTATCTCAAGGTAAAACAAACAAGGAGAGGTAGGACAAAGAAAAGGGAAGGAGGTTAGATGGAATAAAAAAGAGGCTAATTAGAGAAAGATGAGCTAAGAAGACGAGGAAAGGGTGGAGGATGGCAAGGGTGGGGAGGAGCAGAGTCGAGGTGAACTGGGAGAGAGCAAAGGAGGAGGAGAGCGTATAAAGCAGTCAAAACATCAATATTTGCTCACTCCTCCATACAAGGGCGTTAAGGGTGATAACATGCGCAAACAGCATTGTCATACAGGCCAACAGAAATGTATGCATGACTCTATGCAAAATACAAAGACAGGCAGGAGAGATCGCAACCAGTTTGGACTGCACTGAACAGAACAAGTGGCTGAAAGTCTGCGGAAAGAGAGACAGGGGAGAGAGAAATGATGGGAGGCAACAGAATGCCACAGAGAAAGATACTGTGGTCAGCTGGCCAATATTTCTCCACCATTAAAATCATAACTAGGGGAAATACGGACATTTCACACACCTATGAGCACTAGTGAAGTATCCCCTCATCAGATGTTCACACAAAGCGCAGAGAGACAGTTCAGCCTGGGACCAGATGGGTTGGACACAAAAATCTGATACACACACACACACACATGCACACACACACCACACACACACACACACACACACACACACACACACATCCAGTGAGTGGTGAGGTTATGATGCTTGTGAGCGCTTTTGCACGTTTGCATGTCTAGACACCATGCGGGCAGTGGCTGGCTGGTTCCAGTGCTTGGCGAGTGGCCGGATGCATAATTAACAGGTTAGTTTGGCACCTGACAGCCTCAGAGGTCACAGTGTCCTCTCCATTAGCCAGGCGCCAATCAGCCTCTGGATCACCTGAGCACGTCCTTGTCCCAACAGCAGATTGCCCAGAGGACATCAGTCACATTATACAGCCCAATCAGTGGCGGGGACTCACACAAAGGCCAGGGCAGAGACAGATAGTGATAGAGTAAGGGGGGTGATGTCTCCCAAATGAAGCTGAGCTGCCACTCAGGGCAGATGGGGGACAAGAGAAAACGTACCCCGCTCAAGGATATGACCCTGCGTATATAGAAACATTCCTCCATCGACGCAGATCAAAAAGAGTCTAGGCTGAGGGCACACACTGATTCAGCTGACTGATGTCGCCTCTGGCAATTAAATTGGTTTCTTTACTCAGTGCTGGATATATATTCATATGTCCCTTAAATCAGTTTTGCTGCAGTAATTCCACTGATAAGTGCAAATGTGTTTCCTTTAAATGTCAGTCCCTCGCAGGTCAGTATAATTGTATTTTGAAAATGCCACAGCAGGTGTCAGCAGCTTTAATTTATCTTGGACATTTTGTGGCATTTTGTTGAGACATGTTGAATAAGTTTTGAAATATCGATGACAAAAACAAAACCAGAAGAAAAAAAAAGAAAAAATAACATATTTCCTGAACTTTCATTTTAGCACCGAGAACCATCCTCGACGTGTGATGGAGCAATTCAAAGCCCAAACTGATGCTTCTGTCGGCCCTCTGAATTAACTCTGCTGCAGTGGTACTGAAGTCAGGAGCAGCATCAGTTTGACTGGAGTTCTAAAGCTACTTCAGACCCCTCACCAAACAAACCATTTGTTCCCACTCGGAGTGCAGCTCTAAATCTCTGGGCTCCCATTGACCTGGAACTGGGCCTGAACACAATACTGAAAGACTCCTTTGAGAGGGCCAGAACAGCAGGCAGTGGGAGGAGGGGTCTGAGGGCAGGGTTAGCTGGGCTGGGGTACTGGGTCCCTTAGCTCCTGTTTCACAATGATAGTCCCAGGGAGATGAAAGACCCCCAGACTCTGTGAATTGAGCTCTGGACAGGTCTCACAAAACAAGACGTGGTAACTCAGGGCCTCCTTCAAGACTGCGGGATGACCGCTTTCAATTGGCAGTGCTATTGTCTTTCTTTGGAAAGTCACCCTTTGACTTCTGATAAGTAACAATGCAGTGGATATGTGGTATTGTTGTGGCTCAGTTGAAGGATTCGGTTTGGAGTGCTGGGGCTGTAATGAGCCTACAAATTCAGCTCTTTTACTTTTTCATACTCTCTGCTTTGTTATATGTCAAACTGATGGCACCACTGGAAATTGAAAAAAAAAAAAAAATCAGTTCGAAAAAGTATCTTAAAAAAGTGGCACCTCTCTTTATAAAACTATCAACAGTGGCCTTGTGAAAGGAGCTATGAGTCCGCTGGGGCCTGGACTGTCCAAACCACGGCTGTGATCGTAGTTAACAACAGGACTTTTTGTCTTTGCTGGGGTGAATTTTGTACCTGCCCCTATTGCAGATACACCGCATGTGAGACTGGCTAACTTATGTTGTGTTTTTCTCATTTCTTGGCAGGTCATCTGTGAGCATCTTGTCCTGCAGGGGGTGAGTAACCAGATCAATATCTCTGTTTACTACTTCAAACAGTCCCTCTGCTGCTATAACTGCAGCTGCTAGCATGCTACCTACAACTTATATCACCCACACTGACCGGAATAGGAGGAAGGAGGACTGCGATGGCATACATCTGAACAGTTTTGTCTCTGAAGGTTTCTGGCAGCTGTCAGTGAGTATAAATGTAACAAGACACAAATTCATCATGCACCTGTATATGGCCATATAAGCAAAATGATCTCTTTGAATCACAATGGAGAGTGGACCACACAACCCTTTTGGCCTCTCTGGCCTACTTTCCCTTTGCTTTCCGAGCCAAGAGTTCTTCACTGAGCCCTGCCTACACTTCCATCCTACTTATCTGTCGGCTAGCTGAGATGTGGAGGTTTTGTTTCTGGTTTGAAAGTGCCTTTAATCCCTTTACAAGCCTGAAAGTAGTTGGCTGGTCAGTCCTGATCATGTGACATAGGGTCTTTTTCTTCTTTTTTGGAGATATAGATGTGGGTTAACGGCTAATACACCATAAAGAGGCTGGCAGTTAACTTAAAATTTCTATAAAGAGGCAGCTCTGCAGGGAAGATATGCTCACTATAGAATATAAACTATACCATTTGCATAATAAAGTAGTGATTTGATCTGGTGATGGAGATGTGGGTCTGAGGCTAACTTCCTCATGTGCAGCACTCTGCAACTCTCTCACAGAGCAGGACCCCATTTAAGTGGAGCGAATATTCACACCCCATCAGTTAACTAAGGTCATATCTCTCAAAACACACACACACACACACACACACAGAGAGAGAGAGAGAGAGAGAGACCAATGTAGCCCAATTAGCTGGCGTGGCCTTCCATTAATAGTCCAGAGGATTGTCAGTCTGTCACATGAAATTGGCGAGTGGGATGCTCCTCTGTCTCAGTGGCCAGCTCCCATTACCAGACAACTCTTCATGACACACACACTGTCACAGGAAGACATACACCTACATGCCCAAATGCACACAGTCACACACTCATCAGTGTTAAGGCAAACAGCTACAAAGTCTCAGCGCACTGTATGATATCAAAAACCCACAATGAGTAAAAAAAAAAGATTGCATGTCATCTTGAAGTCCCTTGAGCTAGTATTAAGTTGACTCAAACAAGCTTAGCATTAAGTCTGTTTGTGATGACTGAGAGTTTTTCAACCTTTTATTTTCCAAAGGAGGGGTTGCTGAGCATGCATGTCCTTTTCCCGCTACATGATATGCTTTACATGCTTACAGTTACACACACCTAAGGGTTGCACAATACAACCACAGTCTTCTGCTATCGGCCCATGAGAAAACAGTGCGAGGGTGGTGGGGAGGTTAAGTGCCTTTGCTCAAGATACACTTGCCTTCAGTTGTTTGGGGAGGAGAAAGCATCGTTTGTTCACTGCTTCACTCAGATATTTCCAGTTCAGCAATTCATGTATACTTTACAGATTTCTGTTCAAGTCCACTTTTATTGGCAACTCCAGTTTTATTCTGCCACCACTCACACCCTGCAGCTATCTGATTTCCCTTCAGAATTTATTTATTTATTTATTTTTTGTTCTTGCATAGGTTAATACAAAAACAAAACAAAATTAACCTACAATTAAACTAATCTGTAATGATCACATCAAAACACTAACAAATATGATGTTGATGTAGAATAATACAATGTTTTGGCAATAACAAAAAAATAATGGCACACGCATTGAACATCTATTTTAAGTCTACAAATGTATTTATAATAGGATAAGTGGAGTTTCACTACAAATTACATCAAAAATGAAGAAAATTTCAGTTTTTTAACAAGTTTGACTTTGAAAGCTACATTTTACTTTCCTTGAGCCAAGTGTAACCTTACAAAACACAGCTTCAAACCACATTTTAAAAGTGCAAATATGTACAGTTGTTTCCTCTGAATATGAAAGGAGGGTTCACAGCTAAGGTGAGAAGACTAGTTAAAGTTAAACTTTCACAGCAGTAGAACTGATAACCTCTTTGTGTAACATTCATTTCACTAACAAAAGACGATGCCAATTGGACACGATTGTACGGTGAGATATGAAGGGATGGGGGTCAAGAATTGAATAGATGGAGGGATGGGGAGTGAGGGATGATGGGATGTAGGGATGAAGGGTGAGGGATGAAGGGATGGAGGAAATTGAGAGGATCGAGGGCAGATGGAGGGGTATGACGATGGCCCAGTGTCAGCTGGTGGTGGAAGACAGGAGGGAACTGGGAGTCAAGACTCTGAGTGGGGGAGCCATCTCTTCACTGAGCGCCCAAACAACTTCAAGTGCAAAGATGCGTTTTTGATGTCATGCAGACCAGCACAAATATAGGTAAGGCATGCTGGAGAAGACCAGCGGCCAAGAATCTTTAATGATGTGATCAAGGATTCCCTGCCTTGAAGAAGTGGAGGCAACTGTGGTGCAGAAGGAATGCCTGGAGTACAGCTTGGGGATAGTCCAGATCTGGATCAGATTGTGCAAAGGTGGTGGTGAACCCAGAAGCATGTGGCCACTCTGCCCAACTCTGAGATGAACAGAGGCTCTTGAGGGGACTGACTGGCCCGTCATGTTTATGTAGTCACAAGTGAGTTTGTGTGGACTTGAGTATGAGTCTGGTCGAAAGAGGAGGACAGTTGATGGACTCAAAACTCAGGAAACGAAGAGAGAAACACATAAGGTGCCTAAATACTTTGTGCAGAAATGAGATGTGTTCGAGGTGTCGTCTTTGTTCCCAAGTTTTGTCATACAACTTCATTTTCAGTGAACTGTCAAGTTTGATATTTAAGTATATAGTCACTTTTGATGACCATGTCACTTTGGCAGCAGCAGCAACAGGCATAACTTTTGCCCAGTAAAGATATTAAGATAGCTGATGTTTTAATAGTAACTCTTAATGCCCATTGATTTAATGCCAGCATTTTTTTCAGTTTTTCATTTTTGTCAGTTTTGTTTAGTGAGCACATAAATCATTTTTTTGCTTGTTTGTTTGTTTTCTCATGCAGACAGCTTAATGTTATTTAGTTAGTCCAGTTTATTAATAATTTACACCCCTTCATTTATCTGATTATCACTGTTTGGAAGATGAAATGTTTTTTTTTTTTTTTTTTTTTTTGTCAGCTGTGTTTTGCTCATTTAATTTAATTTTAGATTAATACAAAAATCAGAAAATGTTGATTATGCTGGACTATTAAATGAATTTGGCAGATATTTGCATGTTGACTTGACCTGATATTTCTGCTTGTGATTGTTAAAACAATTTTTTCATTGCAGTGCAGAAAGAAATGCTCGCCAGAATAACAGCTGCTGGTTTAGCAAATAATGTGCACAGTTAAATAAACAGTCTTTATCTGCTTTGTTTTTGTCAGGTATTAGCACCAACCA
Organism: Myripristis murdjan; assembly: GCF_902150065.1. Lineage (NCBI taxonomy): Eukaryota > Metazoa > Chordata > Actinopteri > Holocentriformes > Holocentridae > Myripristis > Myripristis murdjan. Next base: position 17,042,082 of record NC_043982.1, read on the forward strand.
CACAATATCCCCTTACCTCAACACTATAGTTTCAGCTAAATGCCACGGCCTCTGCTGTGTGACATGATTACAGAATACAGCATTTATTTATTTATGTGTGTGTGCTTTTATGTGGGGCTCGGCTGAATATATGTTGTGTCAGAGGAATCTTCTCCTGTGCCAGGGTTTTATTTACTGACAGAGTTTGGTGTGTGCAGTGGGAACACAACCACCACAGATCACTACACGACCTTAATTATGTTATCAGTCAACCCGGGGTGTAAATATCTCAGAGAATGTATTGGCCCAAGTGGGAAGCATGCGCACACAACACGACACAATCACTAACTCACAAGCACACACAAGCGCACACTCGCTCCCAAACACATCCAGTCCTTTAGTGGCCATCAATCACAATCTATTTCTGCAGCCTGAGTGATGTGTGTGTGATCAGTGTGTCTGAGGAGGTACAGTATACTTCTTATTTACAATCGGAGTATCTCACTGAGTCCCACACTCAGAAGGAAGAGGAGGAGGAGGAGAGTAAAAGAGAGACCAGACCAGAATGTGTTTTTAACCACACTTTTATGGAAGTGAGGAAATTTTGGCTGGAGCTAAAAACTACAATGGCAAATTCTAATTTTGGGCAAAATATTTACCCAGACTGACACAAGATGTTCAATACCATTTTCACCTCTGTACATCCAGTGGTTCGGTTCCAATAGGTAGCATTTTGTGTTAGCTTAACATAAAGACTTAGGGCCCTATCTTGTGCCACCCGCTATCCGCTGCCACGACCCGCTACCCGCAAATTGCGGATTTAGGAGCTTCCGCTATCCCTAAACGGTATCTTGCGCCACCCGCTACCCGCTATCCGTTATGCCGACTGCATCATTTGCGCCTGGAGGTGCGTCGTGGGCGTGTTTCATGCGCTATCCCTAAAGTTGCTATCTTGCGCACACACTTTAGGGATAGCGGATAGCGGGTGTTCCTGACCACCCGCTATCCGCTTTCCCTAAAGTTTGGGCTGTTAGGAGAGCGCGCCCAGGCGGCTTCAATGCGCGCCCCGACGGAGCCTCGCCACACACACGGTCGGACTGATACCGGGACGCCGCCGGAATGGACTGAGTATATTACTCATATAGACTGTTTAGAGGAAAGACTGTTTTAATTGGACACTTACGCCAGCACGTTTTATTGTTTTATCATAAGCCAGCAGCTGTGCTATATTTTTATTTTTAATATTTTATTTGCCCAATCTACCTTGTCAATAAATTAGTTTACACATAGTTCCACCTCTGCCTCTTGTGTGTGTGTGGTGTGGCCCGGGGATTTTACTCAATCAGTACAACCTTGTGACGCGTCCACTTGGACACATGTGGCTCCACCTCCCGAATTAACTCGCCTATAATATAATATATCATATGTATATGAAGCCAACTTGCTTTAGCCTCAGTAGAAGCCCTGAGAAAATCTCCCTCCCTCTCTCCATCGCGGGTTTAGGATTTAGGATTTAGGATAGCGCATCCTGCCCTTAAAGGCAATGGCACCTGGCACACTGATTGGTTTAACTGGCGTAACGCCCAAAACACACCTATTCATAATATAGCGGGTAGCGGAGGTGTTTTGCGGATAGCGGGAGGTGCACAAGATAGCAACTTTTACGGGGAACGCCTCTTCCTAAATCCTAAATCCGCAAATAGCGGGTTTAGAGAGTCTGGCGCAAGATAGGGCCCTTGAAGTCTGTGGAAGTAATTAGCCTGTCCAAGGTGGTCCAAGGTTAGGTGCTGGGACGAATAGACTCAATATCTCACACCTACCCCATCTCTCTTTCTACAGTACGGACGGCTTGTGAGGCGAGTTGTCAAGAGAAAGGGCACTGGCCCACGTCCATGACTTATCTGCCATAAGCCTGAAGAACAACACGCCTCGACACCGGTTCAGAGTTAATGTGAAACCATTGGCAACAGCCGCCCAGCACTGGGTGGCAGGAACTGTCAGACTTGGTCCAGCCAGATGGAATCATCGTGTCCCATTAGTCTACATGTTGCAACAAACTGGGGCCCTAAGTCCTGTCAGATAAGCTACACCTGCACATATTATCAGTAGCTGCTATGGGTTTGTTAGGGAGATAGGGCCTTGGTGAGGGTTCAGTGTGGATCCCACAACACTGCAAGCCCTCCACTGTTATGTTTGGAATCTGTCGTTGTAGGTTTAGGGTTTTATGTTTAGGGTGAGGGTTATGTGTTAAGGTGAGTGTTAGGGGTTAGTGTTTGGGTGAGGAGTTAGTGTTTGGGTGAGGATTAGGGTTAGGATTTAGGGTGGGGATTAGGTGTTAGGGCGAGGGGCTAGTATTAGGGTGAGGTGTTCGGGTAAAGGTTAAGGTTAGGGTTTAGGGTCAAGGTATGGCTTAGGGTTATCTATTCCTTCTCCAATTTTGGTAGTACAGGCAATTTGTAGGGTTATATTTTGCGAGGAAAGACAGTTATGTATTTCCGTTATTTATCTGCTTCAACCTTTAGGACTTGCCTGCCTTGACACCAGTACCCAGTGAATCATGCAACCATGTGGCAACTCCTGATGCCCAGGACTGGGTGGCAGGAACTGTCAGAGTTGGTTTAGTTTTAAGGAATCACTTACTCTCCCTTATATGTTACAACGGATTGGGGACCTAAGATTATCCTAAACCTAAGATTAGAGTTAATAACCGAAATTATTATGTCGAAGTTATTAAAGGTCTGAGTCTGGGTAAGGTAAAAGATTATGTCTACTATTCTACTTTAAGCAGGTGAAGGTTAGGATTAAGAATGGTTTTGGCCTGGGTAAAGAATAATTAAGGATCTCATTTCTGTTTGGGGTTATTTTCAGGTTCAATTAGAGTCTAATAAGGGTTTGCGTTAGACGTGCTGGTTATGGTGAAGATTAGGTAAAGGCTGCAGAAGTGTGTGTGTGTGTGTGTGTGTGGAGGGGTGAACGGAGAAAGAACAGATGCAAAACTTGTTGCAGAGGATGAATACAGAGAGGAAGGGAGAGAGACAGAGACAGGTAAAGAGTTAGACATCGGATGAGGAAGAGATACGGAAAAAAGACAGATCAATCATTGAAGAAAGCAGGGGGATCTCAAGGCCTGCTCCAGGCACAGCTGCTCTGTCACAGACTGTTTATCACACACACACACACACACACATGGATACATATAGACACACCTTGACAAACTTCAGTACGAGTACCCAGACTGTCAGAGTCAGTGTTGTTTATCCACGGTGAATATATGAAATATGGAGGACGGCTGCATCAGGCCACCCGGAGCAACACAGCCGCCTCCATCTCTGGGATAAATAAATGTCCCTGTGCCAGAGAGAGTTCAGGTTTGTTTTCAGAGGACACTCCAGCCAACACTGTTGTTTTGGCTCTGAGGACCTGCCTGGGCTCATGTTGCAATAATAACTCCATCTTGAGATAACTTTCAATATTTTTACCTCCTCCACAGAATAGCAAACAAATGAGAGAGTCCAGTGTAGGGTGTCATGGCGCAGCATCCATTCAGTCCTCTTCTGGAAGCCATGAGTTCAGTCCTCTTTTCAATTAAACCGAGGTATGCTTGTAATATGAGGTCACAGACAATTTGCACTGCAAAAATGTCTATTTTAACAAGCTGTTTACCCTCACATTCTCACAATTCTCAGTCTTTAAAATTGTCTTTTTCTGCTTAAAACAAGTGAGAAAAACTTTCGAGTGGGATGAGATAATCGCATTTGTTTCCAATGCAGCTTCACTTGTTTCAGGATTTTTCTTTGGGGAACAAGCATAAATAGTTGAAACAAGGCAGAATAAGGCAGAGCAGTCAATTAATATCAAGACAATGACACTTGATTCAAGGAATTTCCGGAAACAAGGTGATGAGCTTTGGAAACAAGTGGGAGTATCTCTCCCTATCTTTTATTTGCTCTTTTCAGTCGGTAACCTCCACTCCATAACAGCTCAACAGGAAAAACATGCAGATAAAGTGATCTGTGTGCCGTACATTCTTCATGCACATCTACACACGTCATTTAGCTTCTGATAGCTTACCTATCGGGTTTTATGTAAACTACCTCTCAGCCACCCACAGTTAAGCCATGTATTTGTCTTTATGGTGTATATATTTGCCTCTGTGGTGTGTTCGTTGATCTGTAGCTGGTATTTCAGTGTCACTGGCCTTGCTGCGGTGACAGAGTAATTACTATGTGTGTGACCCTGCACCACCCTGTGCTGTCCTGCCTAATTGTGGTTGTCACCGTGGCTTCCATTTAGCTCCAGATAAGAAACCACTGGGTGCTGATACACAGAGACCGAGGTCCCCTTTCACAGTGAGCACATCTGAAAGATAAATGTGTTTACTAATAAGTCTTTCATAGCCTCCATTCAGGCTGTTCAATGCCTGCTGCTGATTCAACAGCTCAGAGTCAGAAAAGGTGTGCTTTTACAGCGATGTGTAGTTTCTAAATATATACAGTAACTATGAGAGAGCAGGGATGTATTCATGTATTCAATAAAGTTTAACACGACACAGAGAAGCAGCTTGCAGAGGCCAGGTGTTCAGGACAACAAATGTAGAAGCAAAATGAACTGAACAGTGGTTGAGTCACAATTACGTTATATGAATTAGTAATATGGAGCTGCAAAACAGACATTCACTGAAAAGAAAATATCACAGATTAAATGTGTGTGTGTAAGAACAGATGCTGCTGTGTTTGTTCTATAGGCAAATCCCGTGTATTATGTCTATACAAGAGACCTTGTTATACACACCTCATCAGCCAATGAATAAAATATATTTCTCAAATTTATTTCTCTTTATGTCTCAGGATTGTCAGGGATTAGAGGCTTATTTCAAAGTTCAATTTGGTTGCAACTTACTTTTATGAATATACCGTTGTTTTTTTATGAATGTACCGTTGTTTTTGTTTTTTGCATATTATATATTTAATGTTCAACTTGTCTGTTATAAGAATGTATGCTGATGTCCAGACCTTGAACTACACATCTAATCACTTGAATAGGATGCTTCAAAAAAAAAAAAAACTTAGGCCTTCAGTGCATGCAAAGAAAAATCTTGTGTGATATTGAACAAGGCCATTTCTATATTTATCTACAGATGCTGAACCTATGCAATAGTTTATGATAGCGGTGTACATGTGCACATGCATGGTTTCCAGTGCAGTCACACATCTGACAACAATACTGATGGGAGCCCAGAGATGTCTCTGAGCTTAAAAGTGTTAATTATCATTCCTCACCCCATTATACAATACACAGTTAAATCCTGATGGTGTGGAAGCAAGGCCATGCTCTGTGTGTGTGTGTGTGTGTGTGTGTGTGTGTGTGTGTGTGTGTGCGTGTGTGTGCGTGTGTGTGTGTTCAGAGATGGAGATATTTGAGCCCTCTGCTCTGGTCCTGTGTCTGTTCATCATGAGTGAGGCCTAACAGCAAAATGTGCCATTAAACCTTGTGATTACATAAAGAGCCTTATATAAATCCAGAAGCTAGCTAAAAATACAGAACCGAGTGGTCTGTTCCCTATATATAGCTCTGCCTGTGAATTATTCAATAGAAGTGAGATCTGACCAAAAAAAAAAAAAAAAAAAAAAATTGACGCAACAACCGTGATTCAAGTCTAAACTCAAGAGGCCTGCACACTGAAATTTGAGGTCACCGCTGTAAAAAGGTTTGAGCAAAGTTTGCAGCTGTAGTTTTTAGTAGGCAGTAAAAGGCAGCGAGAGGTGAACCAGAGTCGGAGATAAGCAGTACAGTCTGGCTGTGAAAGAGAGATAAAAGACAGATTCATGTTTTGTTTTCATTTTTCTGTTTGGTGCTCTTTGCTCTCAGTAAATTTAACTGTTGGTGTCTGTCTGTGATGCTGCAACCGACCCCATGCCCCCCTCTATTGTCTGGTACAATATCAGCTTTATGAAATATACATCTACAAATTGAAGATATTTCTTTTTGATCTTGAGAGGAATGGACAATAACAGAAGGAGATACATGCGGCTGAAGTAACTGCTTGACCTTGCAGTGCCAGGGGAAGAACTGAGCTTTTGGCATTTTCTCAGCGTGAGCTTTCCTTTATGCAGACATGAAGCAGTGCCCACAGGCCACCTTGCTACACAACTCCCATTGACTCACACACACGCAACACAGTGACACACACACACACATGCAAAACAAATCATTACATATTTGTCCTTACATGCATAGCCTTACGCAAACACACACAAGCTTTCTGTCCCCCTATCTCTTGCTCTCACACCCACTCACATATCAAGAGGACCAACACACAGAGTCAAGCTAGAGAAGGCTTTCTCCATGCCTTCTTTGCATTTTTATTCAGCCACAGTCAGAGCCGAGATTGAGGCACTGTGACGGCCACAGCCTCTCCCTGGGCAGGAAACAGAGAGACACCGATCCCTGATCAGGATGTCCAGACACAAAATAACAGGAAATCTGTTACTTCATGACACCGATGGGGAGTTTACTTGTGCTGGTGTTGTTCAGCAGTTGAACAAAGTGTTCAGTGACGGTAAGCTGACCCTGGGTCTGTGTCTGAGAAGATCCCATACCCAGAGGGGAGCTGATGAATGAGACAATGGTAGACCATTTGGCCCAACTTGAAAGCCCTCCTGCCCAGATCCTGGTGGGTCTGTTTGTCACAGCTCAAAACGCTCCGTTTGACTTAGTGTTTGTGTGTGCGTGTGTCTTCCTGCATGAGTGTTTGTGTGTGCGCGAAGATCCTGGCATGAGTTTTCTCACAACCAAAGAGTGTGGATTTGTAGAGTTCCTTTTGATCTGGTTTGTGGCGGCGCAAATGAGACATCCAGGGAAGAGGCTGTAAAAAAAATAAATAAATAAAATAAGGAGAGAAATCATTTTCTTCCTCTCCTGACACCAGTGACTCTACGGGAAATGTTTTGCACGGTCCTGATAATCCCAGGCTTGATGGAAGCCATATACACTGAGTCTTATATATATAGCAAAGTGAATCTAAATACCTTTTGATTGAGCATGTGCTAGTGTATTCAGTGCAGTACCAAGGATACACTGCTTGCAGAAGTGAGTCAGCCCAGAAGTGCATGGTATCCAGTCCTATCTTGGAACACAAGAGACTTGGGGAGAGAGAAAAAAACATTTTGGGAACGTTTTTGGAACCATAATGGTTAGCAGAGCGGGCATTTCCACTGAAAATTTCCATCTGGTTCTCATCACAGGGAGGCAGAGAGTGGCTTGCTCTCACTGTGGTGACTGGATTCACGATACACACACACACACACATATATATATACACACATGCTAGATGACTCATCCTCCACAGGAAAGGGAAGTGGTGTAAAGCTAAAACATGTATAGAAGTGCCTAAAAGAGATTGCTGTATCCTAGAAACGTTCCCTTTCCTTTACAAGTCAAGTCAACCACCAAAAACACAGATGCATTCCTCCGCCGGGCACTGCCCATCAATACAAAGCGTGCATGTATACCATGTCTTTGGCCACTTCCAAGTACTCCACTCATCCATTCATGACAGGAAACTACTAACAGTTCAGGCTTTGTTCCACTTACTCTGTTAGTTCTAGTTCATTTTAAAACTGTAGAATTAAGTGGCTTGTTAAAAGGGTAAGACAAACAGTATTGTGAAATTCCTCTTTTTATTCCCTCTAAAGATTATTAGTAAGGCTTCTTCTCCCTCCTTCCCTCTCTCCCTCCTGGGACGGCCCCGTACCTTACTTCCCCTAGCTCTGTAACCCCTACTTTAATCCCCATCCAGGATTTTTGGTGTAAATCACTTATGGGCAGCATAGACTTAGAGACTTGGATTTAAATGTGGAACTTGCTGATAGAACATAATCTGCAGTTGGATTTTTGAGATCCCATGCAATACAAATTGCTCCCTTTTACTAAACCAACAGTACAAATGCACGTCAACAATTTTAAGTGTATACATACGTATGTACCTACAGGGCTCAAAATTATTTTCCCGCAAAGCGCCAAATCATGGAAAAAATTTGTCTGTAGCTAATAAATCAACAAGAGTGACTCACCACATCAACCAGGACCTTCTAGAGACAAAAATATTTGGATGTCTCAGTTACATACGGTCTTTGGTTTTAGTCTTTTGCCAAACTTTGTCCCTGCTCACCACTGAATACTGTGCTGACTGTGAGCCAATCAAATCACAGAAAAACAAGGGCTCCGTATCACACAGGCGCTTGATTGGCTGCCTGTTGTGCTGGCTCTGCACAACACAGTCGCATCAAACGATTTGCACACTATGACATATTTCGCTGAGCATCTATGTATCTAAAAAAAAAAAAAAAAATGGCAGTGTTTGTGTCAAAAAGTCAAAAATTTATTTGGGCCTCTTCATAAATACAGTCTGTAGTGCATATACAAAACAGAGAGGGAGAGGCTAAATATATCTGCATTGCTGTGTACATTCCTCTGAGATCTTGAACAGAGACATACCATAATAATTTGTTTTTTTCCCCAGCCAGAAAGGGGAGGCGCCGCAGCCACAAGGCGGGAGCAGTAGATAGCTGTGGTGACTTAATAAGAATCAGGAAAAAGTGAGAGGACAGAGCAAGAAAGATGGAGAGCATCCTCGCTTATTTGCTCTGTGCCCAAGCACTTGACTTCAGACAGGTTTGTCTGCTCTCCCTCTCATTGAAAAGCCTTCACAGAGAGATAAGAGCGCAGATATTCCTCTCATAAAAATAGGGGAAAAAACAGTGAGAGAGAGAACAGAGAAAGGAAGGAGAAACACAGTGCTTCCCTAATACACGTATAATTGTATAGATCATCACAGGGTTCCACCCCACTCACTTCCTGGTTGCTTTAACTAGAGCTGTTCTCTGTCTGTGAGCCAGGACCGACTCTGGGAACCCTCTCTTGCTGGGGTCGGTCTACACACTGGTCTGGAGTCAGGTTTACAGATTCCCCTCTAGAGGATCAGGGTGTTAGGAGGGCACTCTGATTTAGCATTTCACGCCACAGGCAGCATTTATCTGGAGTGTGGGACCAGCCAGTCGATGGGAACTTGGGGACTCCACATCAGCTTTGGCCCGCAGTCATTAGCAAGAGAGCTCTGGTGTGAGGTGGAAAACACTCAGCTAACAACCGCATGGGCCTTAAACACACAGACCACATCCAGCACCCTTCACCGACCCCTCATAATTCATACACACACACACACACACACACACACACACACTTGTGACCTTTAAAGAGGACAAAACTCCTCAACAGTGTGCAAAATCAACTGTGTGAGTTGCAGCAGAGGAGATTCCCATATATCGAGTGTGCCCCTCAATGTGTGTGTATGTGTGTGCACACAAGCACGCACGTCCTTGTGTGTGTGGGAGAGGTGGAGTTCAGGCTTTTCTATAGAGCGAAAGCAAACAGTCCATAAAGGGGCCCTGCCACTCTCCCATTTCAATGTAAATGAGTCTGACTCTGTTAGGGGGTTAAAGAACTCTCTAGGGGCCTGGCGGCTAGCACCGCTGGGGTCACACATGCACATGCATGCACACACACTCGCACAACACACAGACACAAACACCAATGCACGCACTCACACACAATTCTGAGGCAAGAGGCCCAGATAAAGAGCTCAGAGAGCCTGTCAGAGTGTCAGCTCCCATTAGGCCAAAGGCTGTTGTGTGTGTGTGCAGGCAGGCGTACTGCTTTTTACATTTCATTCAGCACACACACACTCTTTCTCACATACACACATCCTCCCAGAGCCGCCCCGCCTGGCTGACATGCTGTTTCAGACAAGACACACAAAAGACATCGGAACCCGCCTGAAAAGGAAAACATCTCCTACATTTCCTACATCACACACAGTGGGAAAAGAGAGGAAACAAAAACAAGTTCTAAATGATTTTAGATGAGCAGAGGTTGTGCTCCAAATGGGGAAGCCGTGCAAGGATTCCCTCCTTGACTAGCCTCTTTAACTTCTGCTCAGGTTCATTCCAGTTCAGCAGTGTCGCATTTCTAGTTTCCATTTTCAAACATTAGAGTATAGTATTTATTTTGTCATAGCACTGTAAGCAATGATGTAATGCTTTATTATAACTGAGTACAGAACAGAGAGTAAACCACAACAGAGGAGAAGACTGTGTGGAAAGAGGGAGGCAGAAAGAGTAAGAGATACTCGAAGAGGCGGCATAACCTCAGTGACCTGCACAATTAGTACTGTGCTGCCTCGGCTGCCTTTGGCCAGTCAGTTGTGTGGAGTAGCAGGACGCAGATGTTGAGACACATAACAGAGAAAAGGACAGGAGCACTGCACTCCTCCCACAGAGCCTTCAGAAGTATTGCACCCCTAAGAGGAGGCGAAGAAAGGAGCAAGCTAATGTAAAAGACAGCAAAATGAAGGGAGCAGAATGAATGGAGCAAAATTAAGGTCCATTTTCCACGACATAAGAACTAGCATAAATGGGAACAAACATGAACTGGCGCTAGCTCTGAATCTAGGCATTGTTTGTGTTTTAACCAACTTCGGGGGAAACAGAAATGACAGAAAACTGTGTCTCACATAGCAGATTTAACAAAGCAACCAACTTAATTATAACCAAATGTTATGATCTCTTTTGTAATGGGTACATTTTTGTTTTAGTTTTTAAATGTATGCAACTTTATTTTTAATCAATTTCTGTCAGCATCACAATCAGTTCCTTCCAACACAGCGATATTTCCGTCTTGCTTCGTTTCCATCTTTCAAGCACCAAGTGAATTTCATCCTCAAATGGTGACGACAGCTTAGTCATTGCTCCATAGTCCCGCATTTTTCTCCATCGGGCTTCCTCAAATGCACAAGAAGATGCTTCAAATGCTACCAGCTCTCACCGTCAGTTGCCTCAGTGACGCAGAAGAGTGTAACCAATCAGCAATAAGCCCAGTGGTAGCCCAGTGGTCTTGCCCCCACGGTCCTATTGGTTCCTGGTCATCTCACATGTCAAGCAGGAACCAAGAAATCAACTGGAACTGGACCCCTGGCAGATGAAAGTTTCTGTAATTTAGAGCCAAAGTCCCAAAAGGTTTTGTACTGTTGTAGAGGGAAATGGCCCTAAGGGAGAGAGCCCATTTAAATCCAGCCAGTCTCATCAAACTGTATGAAAATGTTGTAAATAAAAATGCACACACCCACATGCCCGCATCCGCGTGTGCCACTGACTCAGCTGACTCAGGCAGGTGTGTCAGTTTGTGTTACTGCCTAAAGCATCAGCATGCTCAGGCAGCGGCGCCGGTTCTACCCACCTAATCAAAAGTGTCAATGCTAAACAGAGTTGTTGGAATGACTTGAAGATTCGCCCCGCCGCTCTCTTTGTACTCCACCTCTGTTTTGATCCGGGTCCTGTGATCTCGTCCTTCTTGCCTTCAATCTGAGCCTTTCATGCCCAGAGCTCAGGCTGACAGCTGTAGCTAAAAACAGTCATCTGAAAACAGAGTGTGCTTCATCTGGGGGGGAAGTCCAGCCACCGCTGAACATTCATCCTATACTCACACACGACTAGTCATGGTACTGACACACAGCTCAGTCTGCCTCTCCCGTCTAATCACCCTCTCTGTTGTGAAGCTTGAAACCACAGCCCAGACCCCCTCGAGCAAAAGTCTGAGTCACAAACACAGAGTCAGACTCTCTCTCAAACACACACTCAGAGTCCTCATTACTGGGTTCACTTTTCACCCAGATATATCTTCTCAAGTCTAGGGATTGGCCATGCATCACCAATGGCTCTACATGTAAGCACAGGTTTAGACTGACGAGCACACACACGCACACACACACACACACACACACACACACACACACACACACACAAGAAGACACAGCTCATTATAGAATTAGAGCGACTACATGCACACATGGGCTGAGCACCGTGCGTCCATGTGACACACTAACTAACTTATCAGGACCTTGCGGGTCTTTCAGGGAAGCGCCGCACATCCAAGAGCTCAGGAGAGAATCCAAGTGGCCAACTTTGCCCGCGTTGCCTCATGTTGACTCACTGCTACAACTAAACTGGGTGACTGAGAATGTTTTTTTTTTTTTTTTTTTTTTCGCTCTCCAAAAATCTGGCCATGTGATCAAAGACCCTGCAGTAATAAAGCTGGCGAGTGCTCACATAAAATCCTAAAATATCCCCTTTCTAATTTGGCATTAAAAAAACATATTGCTGGTTTGGGTCCCTCGCACAAAGTGGAGTTGGAACTTTCTAGGGGAACAATGCAGGCAATGTAGAGAGACGGCAAAGTGGTACAATGGATTGGAAAAACTGATAAATAAAATTGCAAGATATTTAGTGTTTTAATTTAGTGACACACACTCTGACATAATATTTAGCAATGTAACAGTCAACAGGATGCTACTACCAGCTGGAACATACCCTGGAAATCACTGAAATAACATAAAATAAAATAAAAAATATACATATTATGAATAATTTTAAATATTGGAAATCAATAATTAAGTAATTGTATTTATAATTAATAGTCATTTTTACAGATACATTTTCTGTGATTGCATAACATGTTGCTGTTCATTTATTGAATGAATGAATGAATGAATGAATTTGACTTGATCCTCTCCCTCAAAGATGTTGATTTCAGTTGATTTTGCTGTGAAATATTTTCAATATCGCCGGACATGGAGAATGTTAGGGATATTACAGGGATACAGGGATATAAACAAGGAAACTGCTTGCATTCAGGCTGAAGAAAAGATATATCTATATTCATGAGCCACACAGCATATATTTGACTTAAACTATGCACATGCTTTCACTAGCCCACATTATCCCTCTCTCCATCTCTGTCTTACTCGGCCCTCCTCTCTGCTCTCATCCAAGCTCTCCACCACACCACTCTGCCAAAGCATCTTTAAACCCCCTCGACACAATGCCTGTTGTTCCTGCTATTTGGCTGCAAAAACAAGGACAGCCAAGGAAAAAGGCTTCCCATTCAGCCCTATTTGTAACAAGGGCAAGGCTGGTGCTCTGAGAAAGTGACAAGTCAGCAACATTTACCTCTTAGAGAAATGAGAAAGCTCAGGGCTCTGGGAAGAGGAAGCCACTGGCCCAACAGCCTCCCTGTCTATGAAGTAGATAATTGTTTTGAGAGCCCCTGTTGAGAGCTGCTTTCTCATTTCCATATCTCCATAGCGGGGATGATGATATAGCAGTGTGGATACCATGATACACTGAAAACGGCACATTATATAAAGCCCTTCTGACAGCTACGGGCTGGTTAACTCAACTCTATCAATGGCGGGATGTGGGAATTAGCTGGATTTCAGGGAGAGGAAAGAAAGGGAAAGAGACAGACAAATAAAGAGGCAAAATGCAGGCACGGCAAAAGAAAGACTTAAAGAAACGGGAGCAGGGAGACAGAGAGAGGCACTGAATATAAAGCACGATTACAGAGGATAAGGCTCATTGGTATGAGTTATCATCTGCTGGTATCCATGACTGCAGCTGTAACCTTTGGTAAATGGCTCTACTTAGTCCACGACACGGCCACCAGTACGATGGGAGATAAAATTAACATCCCACAGCAATAGTGAGCTGACTCACACACACACACACACACACACACATAAAGGCACATATACATACGCATACACACCGGTAATGTTTTTCCCCAAAGACAATGAGACATGCGCGCATATAGGGAAAAGGCACACATACAGTACACACACACACACACACACACACACACACTGAACACTGTACACTAATGAGCTTTCTGCTCTCTCTATTTTTCACCAACTTAATATTCATTGCTCCCTTTCTATCTCCTTACTCAACAAACTGGGAGGAAAAGTAATACGATGTAGATTACTGGGATATTCTAATTTAAGAAGTGATCCCATTAACAATGCCTGGATGGAGGGATGGAGGGGTGTGGAAGGAAAGACTTGATTTAACATGAGAGATGGGAAACCCGGGTAGGGGATGGGGAGGGGTTTGGGGGGTGCACAGGGAGCGAGGGAGGGAGAGAGAGAGATAGGAAAAGAGAGGAGGAGAGGAGGGAAGACTTTATTTAACATGCAGGATACCACTTGTCTGTAGCCCCAGGTAGGACAGAAACACAGAGCTAAGCTACTTCACAGCTCCATCTAGCAGGAAAAGTGCCGAGAAAGGGTTTTCCCTCTAATGGAAGCCATTAATTATCATACATGCTTATACTTTACAGTTATCACTACCTAAAGTTGAAACCACTGGAAGGGAATTGATGTATTTAGGTATGGATATTGACAGAGAGCAACTTAGTGATTTGGGGGCCTAAGGCAACCCCAAGTACCACCCATTCCATATTCTCTCCCATATCTCTTCTTATCCTTGTAAATAATGAAGCCCGCCTGTAAACTGCAAACTCTCAAATCCATAAACACACAATGAAGAAAATAGTATTACCTGTTACTCATGGCGACAAATGCAAGCATATACCTTGGTTTTCACTTCTGATTTCCTGATATTAGCTTCTATTTGGCCTTGCTTGCTGCTGTATTAACTCCTTCAACTCTCCTATTCCCTCAAATTTCCCATTTAAGTAGCATCAAAATTAGAAAAAAAAAACTTTTTTCCCATATTGTATAACAGTGCCACAAACATATTCTGTATCTGCTGTTTGCAACACTTCATTGAAGCTACATCACACTTACAGAGTGAAATATTCACATGCAGAATGCTGTTGTTTTATGAGTGCACCACAACATAGAGAATGCTGAGACGTCTTGTGCATCACTTTATACACATTTCCCTGTAATTCAGGAGCACATATTAGATATCTCTAGAAACCTTGAGATCTCCACTATAATTTTAGATAAAATTTTATCTTCCACCGATGGGACCAGCAGGCATAAAGTCACCAAGTGGTGTTCCTGGGCCATTTTGTATTCTAAAAGCAATAAAAGACATGCTTTCAGTGTGTTTTAGCATGATTATTGAAAGAAAAAAAGAACATATATTCTGTATATGCACACTGGAAGTCCTCGGTGGCCTCAGGCAGATGCCTACCTTGCCCTGTAGTACAAACTGCTCCTGGGTAGTGAGCGGGTGTTGTTTTCTCAGCATTGTAAAGAGCCTGTCTGTCTGTACAACCACAGTAACTTAACTGATTGTACACAGTGTGTAGCTGCCTTATGGAGCTGCCTGATGTTATCAACAGATGAATGGCCATGCAGGTCACAGGTCAAGTCCAGCTTCACTGTTTTCACTCTGAGACTCTGTGTGCTCACTCTGCTTCCTCTCCTCTAATCCCCACTGGCTCTGTGTGCATGTGTGTGTGTGCGTGTGTGTGCACGTGCCCTCATGTGTGTGTACGAGCATACAAGAACCAAAAAGTTAATAAAAGTGTGTGTGTTTGTGTGTATGTAGAGCTGTGTGATGCTGCGAAAGCCAAATGACTTACCAGGGAAATGAACTGCGTTTACTTCATTTAAATATAATCTACCTGTGGGAGACATAAGACTTTCACTCTACTCCATGGCAGCTGGCATCCAGTGGAAAGCAAAGAAATTTATTGAGATATTCATTTGGCACAACATGAAGGAGAAATCGATCCAGTAAAAACAGAGCACTTAATAGAGTCCCATCAAACTGACTCTTAGGGTTGTACAGAAATGGCTGCTCTGCTGCAGGGAGGGCAGTGAAAGGCCACGCTGTTTTCACCAGGCTACAGTTTGGACTGAACAAAGCCATGCTCCATTTTCAGCCAGTCCTGACAACTGCTTTTTTTAAATGACACCCAATCCCCTAACACCCCCACACCCCCATGCTCACTTGTCAGGAGGGCAGGCAGGGGATCGAGGAGCTGAGAAATGGATGAGTGGTGGGAGGGTCAGACGCCGGGGTTGCACATCTCAATTCCACCAAGCACAGTCGACCACTGTCTCAACGTCCGCTGCAGTGTGTGTTTCACATTCCACTTGGCCGGTGACAGTCAGAGTCAAAGTCCTCATACATACATCACACAGCCCCCTCTCTGCATCTCTTTGCACTATCTCTTTGCACTGTAGCCACAGAAAGTGGCAAGGCAGGAAGGTCAGTGCTGAGCTGTCTGTAAACTCGGTGTCAGTGCAGCCGTTTGTATGTCTGTTTCCCCCGAGAACAGACAGACCTTAATGAGGGAGGCAGACAAGGGCATGTGAAAGCGCTGGGTCTGGTGTAATACGCTGACGTATAAACCAAGCAAAACATCACAGAAAAACCCCATGCCGGCGTAGCTCTGCATCCTATTTAACCACCCACCCATCCATCGACTCATCTATCTCTTGATCCCCCGAGGAGGCATGACACAGAAGCCGGGGAGCAGGAGGCGAAGCATGTTGGAGCCGGTCAAAACCCCAAGTGTAGAGGGCTGGAAAGTATTAACCCTGCAATGGCTGGCTGGAGAAGTGGGTGTGTACTGCAGCACTGGTCTGAGAAGGAGAGATTTCCCTGTTGGTGTGTGTTAATTAGGCTAGAGGTAGTGGGACCTGCTGCAGCTTGTCTGACGGCTGACCTGGAGAGACGGGATTACGTTCTCCAGCTGCTCTCCTCCCTGCTGCCTCTCCTAATGCCACCTTTATTAAAGGGACAGGTGGCAATCAAGGGAGAGGCAGCCATTCAGTGGAGATTGGTCAGGAAACAGCAGGCTAGTAGATGTTATTGGCTGCTTCTCAAAGTCTTGGCTGCTGCCGAGGAAGGACGCATCCTCGGTAGCACTACACTACGAAGTCTACAAAGGCATTGCTTTTGAAACAGTTTGCCAAGACCAGGTGTTTGCATCACCACAAAAGTACATTGCTAAAAATGTTGATGTTTACATCTCACTACAGCAAGCAATGGACAGCGTGTAGTAGCAGGGTTTCAACCCCTTATTAATGTCTCTGGCATCATGCATATGGAGATACACATCTAAGGTGCTATTTTAAATAGTATTATAGGCTTACATACATTTAATGATCAACCGGAGCTGCCACAGTTGTTTGTAAGTTCTTGCTTAGGCTGGAACATCACATTCACATCTGTGAAAATTTGGTTGCGTCATGTGTTCTCGAGAACCGACTTAGTAAGGCATAAGTCACTCTGTGAAGTAATGTGCAGTTGTGTAATATTACTTCTATCTTGGTTAATCCAATCCGCATCTCTCAAATTTGTAAACAGGGAGTAATTTAGAACAGGCCAAAAACCTCTGTATTCTTTTACTAGTTATTAATATAATATAACTGATACAAGTAACCATGAACAAGGTAATATTAAATGTTCATTTTTGTCTAACATATACAGTATTTTCACAGTATTTATCAAAATTAGCTGAACTTTTGATGACAAGTAGCTTTGACTCAAATAATATATTTTCGTTTTAAATTGTTACACATTTGTTCATCAATTACTAGCCTGCTTTTAAATTTGGTGATCCTCTATAATGTGCTCTTTGTTAAAACAGATAAGTGCAAATATCGCTGTCGTAATACAAGAATACAAGAATGTAATCCGTCATGGAAAGCCTGTGTAGAAAGAAGTCTTCAGCACCCATTTTGTAAATAAGCTCATTGATAAAATCTAATCTTTCTGCCATTTAGCCGCTGGGTAAATATCTTGCATAAACAGTCAGTTATAGATATAGGGTTATGATTTAACTACACTTTGTGATGCAACGCAGTATTATTTAGTTGTGCGTAAGTTGTAACTTAATGTCGACTTATGCTATACTGTATATGATTAAGTTCTAATTTAAGCACAGCTGGTGCAACTGGCCCCTGTTTCACAAGTCATGTGCATAAACTTTCACCGATAATGACAGGTCTGCCTTTCCGTTTTCCACAGAAAAACGGGCCCTGTCTGTGCAGGTTGGATGAGGGCTGGGATGAAAAATAGCGGAACTGATAAAACAATAGAAGGACCGAGTGTAAGGATTAGACTCCATGGTGAGGGATTGTGCATTTGGAGAGAGAATACGTGAGCAAGTAGGGATGTGGGTGTTGGATCTACTCATGCCATATCTGCTCTGCACTTGAAAGTATCTGCTTACATGTGAATAGGTGGTGTAAATGTGCTAAAAGGTGAGGATGGCCCAGTGAATTCTAGCAAACTGGCTTTCCTCGTAAAGCTCAGCACTTGCTATTGTAATGTAGGCGAGGGCATTCTTGGCCTTTCCTCTCTTGAACACACACACACACACACACATGCAGCTGACTACGTATGGACACCTGGTCTGGATCTAGAAGCCATTGACATTCCTGAGGCCTGGGAGTTTAATCCCCCAGATTAGCCTATACGATCCACCTCAGGGCTAATCAGCATGTAGCATCACATCCCACACCAACCCTGCCTTTACATTCAGCCACAAAGCTAAAAGCGACACTGCGACTAACAGTGTCGCAGTGTTAAAGTGTACGCTTACGAACATACATGTGAAAATCTGTAAACTCTATAAAGAGAATAATTGCATATTAACTACCAGCTCTGCAGTCTTTCCAGTGACCTCATTCTGATTTTTAACATAAGCTAGACACCATGTGTTCCCTCCATCAGAAAAGTTTGTTTGCCACCTCCTCCGAAAGGCAGAAAAGATGCCATTTGCAGCATTTATGGTGTTTTGCTGACATGAGACATTTGCTCGCCCCAGCCTGTAGAGAAAGTCCCTGGATAAAGGGCTTTTCCCTTAAATCCCTGATAGCCTCCCAGCTCCAAGGAGGACTTAGCTGGCCTGACTGGCATGCTGGCAGTCAGGATGGGAGGTGGGACAGGGTTTTGATGCTGGGGCTTATGGCTGGAGCTGGGATATTGGGGATGGGGATAGGTAAATATTTGGGCCATCAGTTGTGGTATAAGTGCTGCTTTAGGCAGGGGGCGGCAGGGCTGGGTGGAGTCAGAGCCAGGGCCAAGTGGCTACTGACATGCAGCCATGGGAGATTCCTCAGGTTTGGGATGTACAGCTGCGAGCCGAGACTCAGCGGCAGAATCTCATTCTAGAGACAGAAAACTCTGTGTGGGTGGGTGCAGTTGGCTTTGGGGCCCTTGAATGCCATCTTACAACTGCCCCAGGCCTGAGTGTCTGTGAATGTGTGTGTGTGTGTGTGTGTGTGTGTGTGTGTGTGTGTGTGTGTGTGTCTAGTTTTGTGTCCGGTGGGGAGGTTTGAGAATGCAACAGCTACCTCCCAGTGCGCCCCAGACACTCTCCTACACACAGCTGTTCACCATACAGTCAGTACGTCGCAACACAACACCTGTCCTGTGTGAGTGTGTGTGTCTGTGTCTGTGTGTGTTTGTGTGTGTGTGTGTGTCTTAGCCTGCCTATGACACCATCCAGAGACACACAGGAATAGACGGATCCTTCAGAGCGTGTGAACAAAGCAACCTCCATGGCTCTTCCTTTCCCGTTCCTCCTTTTTACCTCAGCCAGTATAAAGCCCGCTTCTATCCTCCTCCACCCTAAATAAAGTCATATCCTTCCTCTGAAAATGTCAACTTCTCCATTAGCTCATTAACTTCATTACTGAGGACGTGACAAGGTCTGGGATCACCTGTGTGGTTGACTGCTATGTTTGGAGCATTCATTACCTGAGCTACAGTGATGGATTTGTGCAGAAACTATTTGGGATCAATTTTGTAATGAAGGGCATAGTGTGTGGGAGGAAGCATTTATTATCATTATCAGAGGTAATGAAACTCTTGCCCCCTCACAATGGGCTCCCTCCCACACCAAGTGAATGTCAGTGTTAAGCCTGGGCCAGGGGTAATAACCTTATGAGGTGGAAACATTGTCCTAATGGTGTCAAGGTTGCAGTGCATTACAGTGACACACAGTCATTTATTTCACGCACAAGACAGAGGGCAACTGTGTCACCATCAGCCAAAATCCAGGGACATCTGATACAGCTCTCCCACGTGAGCACTTAGATAACCAAGCAGATTAAAACATTTAGATGGGAATTGAAATGGAATCAATAAATAATGAGTCGAAAATGTCATATGCGTCCCTCAATCATCGGCAGTTCACATTGATATGGCAGCTATCGCTGCCTGCAAATTACCCACAGCCCTGGCTATGAATATGATTAGCATTCTCATTTTCCCCAGGAAAACCCTAATAAACACAATTACAGAGTATCAGAGTTTATTTCATACCTATCCATGCATTTCCTTATGTAAATGTATAAATGTGGCAGTCATCAGGCTTGCATCAAAGCAAGCTGAATCATTCCCTGCAATTTAAACAACAAAAAACAAGTTATGCCAAAATAGGTTTGCCTCCTTCCTTCCCTCAACAACAAAATAAATTAATTAATTAATTAAATTTAAAAAAATAAAGTTAATGGAGTGAAATCATCTTACTGCAAATTACAGTAAATACTTTCCAGTACAACTTCCTGTCTAAACCAACCATTCGCCACCTTTCCCTGAACTTTGGTTAGGCTGAGTTTTCTGTGGACGCAGCAGATGAAGAAAACTTGATGGAATAATTGTCAAATCTATAATATGGTCAAAATTTACATTATCAAAGCAATAACACCCTTTAAAATTCCAGTGGTCTTGCCATCCTTCATGCTGATAAGCTAATTGCTCACACACACACAGTCCTCCAAATGAGGGTTCAGTCACAGACTAGGGGCTTGGTGCATGCTATGCTATAGTATTTAGTGTAGCTTTCACATGCCATTTGGTGTTTACTCTAATCCAAAAGGCTGTACGCTGGTGTGAGTGAACAGATTTTTTTACATGGGTGGCCTGAGTGGATCTGGCTGAGTTTGGGATTTAGAAAAGGTCTGGACATAGATTGGAGGACAAGAAGCTTCTCAACAGGACTGCACAGTCAGGTGACAAATGGTGCCCCAGGCCAGCCGAGTGCCAGAAATGGCCTCTTAATCAATCAGAGGTCACCACAGAGGCTCAGTCCAGACTGCCCCCACCCTGAGAGACGGCCATCTGATAGAACACTCAGTGCCAAGCCACGAAGCACACAACCTTCTCCCCTAGTTACCACACTGCTGCTACTGCAACTGTCATCTCCCCTCTGCTTTGAAAACTGCACCACAATCAGAGTGTACTTGTCTTTGTTTTTCTTTAGCGTGCTCATTATGTAGCATACAATGACAATACCGGTGAGCCACTTTATCTTCTTTTGTTATTGTGCAAGTCAGATGGATGTAATGGCAAATGTAAATTAACATGATTGTGTTAATTTTGTGCTTTGTGTTATTCTGGAGGAGCCTTGTCGATAGTGTGACACATGATCTTATTATGCAGCTCAGGTGGGTGTGTCTGTGTCTGCCTGGCTAATGAGACCTGGTGATATGGCAGTATAACATCCAACCCGCTGCCTCTCTCCATCTCTGGCCGCAGCCCCAGCCTAAAGCCTCCAGCACCCATGCTACACCCATGGCCATCTGCACTGGCATTTCAGGCAGTAAATTAGGGAGTGGAGGTGACGCTCTCTCTGGTAGGGCCGGCCTAAGGCCAAGCCCTCTCATTCCCTCTGCACCCCGGGGCCCACCCTTGCACACCCCCCGGGGTTGACCTACACACTGCCAGGTCCCCAAGGGAACATAACAGGCTCTGGGACTAGCACAGCCCTTCTGTCATCTGTCTATCCTCCCCCATCCTGCATGCATATCACTCCACTCCCACCACCCATCTCTCCATCCTTCCTCCCTTTCCAACATCAATACATTCATCTGTCCATCCCTGCTATCAGTCCAAACACTCACATTCTCAAAGACCTTTATAATTCAACCATCTGCTTCATTGTCATTACTAATATATTTGTATTTTTATCAACACTGCAGCTATCCACCAATGACTTACATAATTTCTTTGGGAAATTGTGTTTTTGCAATCCAAGGACTTTTTTTGCAAATAATGCAATTGCTTGTAATTTTGACTTTTTTGTAGACATTGCCTTAAAACGACAAGGAACATAATTTTCACCTCAGCTCTAAAATCAAAACACCTATCCAGAAGCTAATCAGCATGTTTACGTTTGCATCTTCATACAATTATTATCATTGGCTCACAAGATTGGATATGTAATAATTTTAGAAAGGCCGCAGTCATCCACTCATTTTTATGTGATTGTTATAAGTAGCGTAAGACTTGTTTAAACTAGTTCCACAGCCATGCACCAAAACCAATTAAACCCCATTAAAATGGCATCACATTCCCATTACAGTCCCAATAAACCTGTCAATACATGAAAAAGAGCCAATCAATACACCCACTGACTACCAAAGACCCACTGATCCACATATCTACCCACCCATCCCCACACCCAGTACATCTGTGCAAACCTTCGACACATTGATCTATCCTCCTCCTCCTCTCCTGTCATGATAGATGCTTTTGCTGATTCAACCCTCACAGGATACAGGGCCAACAGACAGGGGTAACTGTGAACAGACAGACAGCATCAACGGAGTGGTGAGAACAGAGAACCACATAAGTGACAGACAAAACTCAACATCAAGTCAAGATGCGAGATATGAAAAAATAAAACTCTAGAGAAGTACGGGGTGGTGGGGATGGAGGCCGGGGGGTGTAAAAACAGACAGATTCTATCAAATGATGAGACAGGCATATCTTTGAGAAGCAATCACAAAAAGAGGGTGGAAAGAACAGGGACAAGCAGGGACAAAGAAATGGAAGAGGTGCCAACACGGGATCAGGCAGATCAGCAGCGTAAACTAGTGTTTCCTGTGCAAGTATTGGGATGCAGATCAAACTTTCACAGCTCATAATGGGGGATGTCAGGGGCGTGTGTGTGTGTGTGTGTGTGTGTGTGCAAGTGGGTGAGGAGGCGTTCGTAAGAGAGCTTCTCACACATCTGCTAACCTGCTTCTCTAATGGGGTGCAAATGGGCTGCCATTGTGTGGCTTTGTAGACCTGGCTGGAATGACCTGACATGATCAAATCACTTTGCACGCAAACACCCCTCACACACACACACACACACACACACACACACACACACACACATGCATTGACACAGATTTACATGCACCTCACTGGTGCACTTATGCACATACACTTTTGCATGTGCATAAGTGTATGTTGTTGCTAATTGCTATGCCATGATGCTTATCTGTCTAACATAACAAAATATGTATTATAGAATAAGAATGATAATGATGGACGGTATCATGCTGAAAACATTCCCATAATATCCCCACACATCAGCATAAAGTGGATTATCTTGCTCTGTCCATTGATATTACTAAATTACTACTTCTTTTAAGTGAAGGTTAAAAAAGTGTACTCTTTCTTTAAATTATTTCGTTAAAAAAAAAAAAAAAATCAAAAGCTACATGTTTTTTATCGAAGTGATCATAGTCCCATGACAGGGTGCTGAAGCTTCATCAATTGGAATTTTTTTATTTTTATTTTTTATGAAAACCCAATGTGCCTCATGATTCTGTAGTGGAAGTGGAGTTCTTGTTCTTCTTCTTTTTTTTTTTTTTTTTTCTTAAGTCGCCTCCTGCCTAAATCCAAACGTTTCAAAAGATGTGTTTTCCTAAGCAACCTCCTTGCAACAACTCCTCAGCTGAAAAGATTTTAACTAGGCGGTCTTGCTGACTTAGAGTTGGGGGATGGGGTTTAACAGAAGGGAGGGAGGGGGGGCAATACGGGGTCACACAAGAGGAGAAGTGGAAAGGGGGGGGGGGCTGCTTTTTCTTTCTCTTCAGGCTGTAAGAAAGAAAGGAAGAAAGCCAGAGCAAAGCAGAGAAGCCCAAACCCCACCGAGGAGAGATGGATGGCTGGGGGAGGGACTGGCGCAAGAGCGCTGCTTATTGGTAGGCTGTGGTTCTTTCTCTGGATGGATTGACTTAGCACGGGTCGAATTACACCATTTGCCGTGCATTAGTTTGTTTTTCTCCCTGCCCTGAGTGAAGTTGATTCACTACGACGCGCATAATATTTTTTGAGGATTATAGCAACACAAGGATACACAATAACCAATTCAAATGAGGTGAGTTCTCTCGCAGCCTAAAAAAAAGAGGATACACTACTTTGTCGCTCCGCGTTACGCAGTGAAAGTCGGAGGGAAACTAGAAAGGAAAATACTTTGAAGGCAGAGTAAAAAGATTTGTTATAAGCGTGTCGCTGGGCTGCTCTGCAAAAGTGATGGTTGCAGGACGGAAATAGTTCATGTCCAGACTATTTTTACTTGTGCTTCAATGGCATATGCTCCTCGTTCGTGGTATATATGGCTGTTAAAAATATATATCCAGTTTAGAAGCGCCCTTCGGCTACATGCAGGGTATAGTGAATGGTAAAACCCACATAAACTGTTTACCCAGCTCTTTATTTATGGAACAATTTACCCTTCTCTCTGGGCGCACAGAAATCTTTATAAATGAAGTCCAATATATATATTTGTAATAAGCATCAAACTGGTGTACGTTAAGCCTGTGTTGCAACGAGAAAGAAGCATAAATTCAAGGTAGGCTGTAAATGTAAGATTTGTATTTGTACTGATTGTTGTGTTCAGTCTCATCGTGATCACCATCTAAAGGTCAATTCGTCCAGCTTTCTTATTATTTTTAAATAGCGCCACATCACTGATGATACAGGCAGTCAGAGAGCAATATCGTAAGGATAGCGTGTCGTTAATGTTTATGTCTTTTCCCTCTGGTTTCCAAAGTTAATAGTAGTGGAAAGGGGGCTGGTGTATTGGTAAACGAGGGAGGGGGATGTGAGATCGCGGTTTAGCTTTGAAGATCAGTCATCAGAGCGCAGGGGCCCGGGCACAGTCACACAGCAGTCACACAGAGGCAAAATGCACGTATCTGGCGATCGGAGTTGAAAAAAAAAAAATCTGTGTGCAAGTGGATAACAGGGAGAAGTGGGGGTCCGAATGGAACATAAAATTACAGGAATATTACATGGTTGTTTTTTGTCGTAAATGGATTACCAAAGGAATACGAGATTAAATCGGACTGCCCCATTCATGAGTGAATTCGGATACTCAAGGTAGGTGTCCTCAGTGCTTGGTAATTGTTCCAAAAGTGCCTGAAATGTTAGGGGTTATGCTTTTTTCCCGTTAATGTTATTATTATTTTTATTTTTTTTAATATATCTTGATCATGTGGACTTTGGATCTGAGACGTGGATAGATCCTAGGCTACTGACGTTCACTATCCGGAGAGGGACTTTTTAAAAAACGAGTCTTTTCAGGGGGCAGATAAACAAGTACTTGTGTTTTTTAAAGTAATCACTATAGGTGTAAAAACACATTTTCCACGAGATAAATTTATTTAGATACATGTGCGCGCCGATTGTGACTGACGGACAGTAAAATCAGAGCCACCGCCAGTGTCGGTCTTTACCAGAGTCTTCATAGAGAACTGGCCGTAGTTTCCATACAGTCTGTTACAATGTAGCCCCCGTGTTGTTTCATCGTGGATTGTTACCAGTTGTGTAAAGTGTTTCAAGACGGGAAATAGAACTTTTTGTTTCCTGAGATTTCGGCCTTACTTTGGAGACGCAATCGCCTGTAAACTTGTAAA
This sequence comes from Myripristis murdjan, assembly GCF_902150065.1. Taxonomy (NCBI): domain Eukaryota; kingdom Metazoa; phylum Chordata; class Actinopteri; order Holocentriformes; family Holocentridae; genus Myripristis; species Myripristis murdjan. Next base: position 17,067,586 of record NC_043982.1, read on the forward strand.
ATAGGGTGCATATAATTTCGCGGACCACGCTGGCATTACACAGCATTACCACAGCATAAAGGTCGAACAGGACGGGCAGGTTGGGTTGAGCGTCGTTCACTAGTAGTCCACTTGAGTGTACAGTCTTATTTCTCCGTCCAGTTGGATTCCTTATTTCATTATAGCATAGATGTGACAATGAATTGGGGATGCGCACACATCCCTTTGGACCAGAGCAGCACAGAAGCCCAGCCCTGTGCATGCATTGTGGTGGAGGCAATTTAACGCAGCCCCATCACTGTTGTCACTCCACCGCTGTCCCCCAATGTCTTTGTTGTCTTTTGTATCGGTCCTACATGTGGACTAAAAGGGTTTGAAAAGATTTACCACGGATAAATCTTGAATGCCTTTACGCCCCAGCCTGGACAATGCAACCATTAAAGTCCCCGCTGCCGCATGGATTGAGTGCGCAAAAGGAGAGCGAAATCTAGGCTACCCAGGCGAAGTGTCGCGCTAAACGTGAAAAATGACCACAGTGAGGCAATTTAATTAGTGTTTTGTCATAGAAATGTCAGTCGTGGAACGAGGCGAAGAAAGTCAGTATTTGCGAGGTTTATTTGTGGGGACTACTTGTACTAGTTTTAAGAATTGATCTGTAGGCAGTTAATGTATGATTTCCTGAGAAAATAAATGCAGTGATAATGGAGAAAATAATCCAACATCTTATCCCAAAGTTGTTTCTGTTGACTAACTGGGTGTTCAAGCAACAAAATATACATTTTAAATATAAGAGTCTGATCATATTTGATTTCTGTGTGCCCATGGCTAATATTTTTAACAGCTGCCACAAGGCCTTTTCATCTCATCTCAACACTTCTGTCATTATTGCCTTGTGCAATCCCTTTATGGAAAAAATGGAATAAATTGATTTCTTAACATAAAAGAGAATTCTACATGTTTTCCCAGAAAGCCTCAAGTGCTCATGCTCTGTAAGACAGTAAGAGCCCTGGCCTAGTTATTAAATCTACATCCTTGGTTTTGGCAGCAGCTCAGGCTCCGGCCAGGTGAGCCATCAGAACCAGCAGCGGGTTATCTGACAACCCAGCTGGCCTGTGTGTCTCACTCCGCCTCACTGACCACAGGGTCAGAGCCCAGCGACCAGAACGACCACTGTTAACCCCACCACAGCCAGCTGTAACCCCAGAACAACCGCTGCTAAGCCCTCCAATGATCAGCATTAACCCTTTACAGCCCTTTGATTGGATGGATGGCCTAACCTGCTGTTTAGAAATCAGATTATTCAATCCTTAAGTGGTTGAATAATAAAATTCAGACCTCTGGCCTGAACAACAGTCAGAGTCTTCATTTCTCTACTGCCCCATGTAGGTTACGATGAACCCCCACAACAGCTACACCCTAACCCCTTTTTGGAGCCTCATAGCAGCTCTCTCGAACCCCTGAACATGGGACCACTGACGGGGGTGGGGCTCTATTGTGTTGACTTGCCCAAAGCCCCTTTGTTTCTCGGTCACACCTGCAGCTCAGCCTCTTTGTGTTCCACTATAGCAGAACTACTGCTGAGAACAGCCTTTCTCCTCTCCCGTTTCACTCCTCCTCTCACCAAGGTAGAGAAGAAGGGAGGGAGAGAGAGGCTGGCACAGCCCTCTCCTTCTGCCAAATGACTGAAGCAACAAGTCCAACCTAGCCCCTCAGAAGTAATGCTTGGGTAAATAGCAAGTGATTAGGGGTACTGGTTATTATTGAAGTGGGAAAAGGGGTAGTAATCATTTCTGGGCCTTTGTGGATGGCTGTTCTAATCGTCTGGCTGACTCACTCTCCTGTGTGGTTGCATCTTGATTACTTTCTCAGAGCCACAGTCAGGAGTTGGGGCAACTGCGTTACAGGACACATCCAATTTTGGAACTAGAAACGCACAGGCAGACTCGCATGCTTGCACATGCATACACACGTACATACACCCACTGTGAGTGAAAGGCGTGAAACTGAACTCCTGAACTATCTGATTTCCTGTGCCGTGAGTTTATAGCTTGGTACGGTGCAGGATGACAAGTCAAGCCACCTTGAGGAGCAGTGGCCATTGTTCCACTGGGATTACATCCACCCTTCGCATTCACAAGCGAGTTACGAAACCTCACGCATCACTGTTGTTTGCCAGCCCGTTACTGGCTCCAGTTCCTCCTGGTGGGGCTTCTTTGCAAAAGGCACCCAAAGCTGCAATGGATTAGAGGTTGGGGCAAAGATAGGGAATACTCAAGCAAAACACACCCAAGAGGAGAATATATGTTGATTTGTCATGCTGTGCTTAGAACACTAAATCTTCAGCTTTAACTAGCAGAGTTGGGCTCCAGACCCCTGCACCCACCAGTCAGAAGAAATAGCAATCTAGCAGCCCTCCCCCTGCCCCCTCCCTTGTGTTTAACACCATGATCCTGAGCCAACAACATCAGCAGAGAAAGTGCGTGATTGTAGGACATTGAAAAGCCTGTAATAACAGAGGTAGAGCAGAGCGAGGCTGAATGGCACTGAGTTGCGTGACAAGCTCAGCGTCTCCGGGCTTGTTGAGGCCTACATGCACATGTACACACACACTCACACGCACACATGCACGCGCGCACACACACACACACACACACACACACACACACTGGAGGGCAGGAACCAGAGAGCGTATAGGAATAGTCAATAGAAAACATGTTGGGCTCACTAGAGATTGAGAAGTAATTTTAGATCGCTGACCTCTGGATGTCTTCTGTTTCTGTTTTGCATTAAAGTTTCTGAGGAAAGCCTTCGCCTCCGCAGTATGGCTATTACCATGCAAGGAGTCATGGGAGATCGGAGCTGAGCCTCCTCCTCTGGTTGAAGTGTTTTTCTCTTGAATTGTTTAGTGAGAGAGAATAAGAGAAAAAGAGTGGTGTGTGTGTGCTTAAGAGGGAACGATATAAAGTAGGACTGTAAATTCTGACAGCCAGGGAGATGATTTACCTGCGAGCACAGCCAAGTTTGGGATACAAGCACAGCCCCGCAGGCTGTAAGATAACGCTATAGAATTGAAATGTGGTGCTTGGTTTATTTACCTTTCATAGCTCTCCTTTTTTCTGTTGTTGTGCATTAGGTATCTATTCCTGTCTCAGGCTTCTCCTGGAAGCTCGACGATTTATTGCAAGGGTTTTAACACAGCACAGCTCTTGGTATGTATGCTTGTGGATCAGGTAGTAAAAAATAGTTGTGATGCCTTCAGAGAGTGCCACCGTCTCCCTTTGTAGAGCAGTATCATCAGTTCTCATTTAGATTAAGTTGCTGACAGTTGCCCTTCTGTATAGATCAGTGAGCCGGTGTGCATAGATCTGTGGATCGTTTGCGGCTAGAGATTCATTTGTATCTAAATTAGAGTATAGTGGCTGCTGCAGCCTCATTGACGTTTGAAGTTCCAGGCAGAGAGAGCAACCTTTTTGCGTTCATAGAATTTTCCCATCTTGTTGAAGCATCAAACCCCTAATTTCACTAATAAGTGGACTGATTGAGGTGAAGCGCTGACTTGCCCGGGCCTTGCATTACCCACAGTCATAATGACATCGCTCTTTCAAAGGCTTCAATATCCCGCAGAGTGCTGAATAGGTATGACTGCACACTGTTGATGACTAAAACACCCTGGCATCACTCTGATTCCATTTCACCACCAATTCCATTCTTCTAAGTGACACATCATAACTGTCCAGACCAAAATTGGATTATTAGTGCTTGGCAAAAATGTTACTCACAGTATATCAACATGTAGGCTTAAAGGCATTACTGTCAATTTGTGTGTAATGTACATCCATGCGCACTGACAGAGACTGAAAGGCTGATTGTGAAAGCTGAGGTGATACATATTTTGTCGCATTTTTAGCTTGACAATCATGAGTTTTAGACTCCATCTTATGGGGTTTGTAAGGATTTCAAGAGCCCAACCCAGCTGTACAGTTTTCTGAATTTGCAGAGGAGCATGCAATCTTCAAACTGTAGTTTCAATTTGATAATGACTACTACTGGGGTTATAAGGTTTTCACATTATAATAGCAATATGGTAAAGCCCATAGATTGCCTTTGCTGGCTGCTGGTCGGCCATGCTTCCTGTGTGGATCAATCAGAGCACTAATGGCTTGGCAGCCAGGGCTCACAGACAGCACTGGAGCAGGTGTGCTTTGGGGCTAATTGAAAAATGTGCCAATACTTTCCGTGCGTGTGTGTGTGCATGTGCGTGAGTGTGTATGAATCTATGCATTACCACATGTGACTAAGTATGTGTGTGTATCCCAGTGTGCTTCCAGCTAATCCATCCCTCTGCCTGTGTGACGTCTCCCGGTAAATTGTTTATATCCGTTCAGGCTTTGCCTGCATGAATAATTTGTTTGCCTTATAAATATTTGACTGTACACCGTTCATTAATATGCACAGACACAGCCTGTCTGTAAAGCACTGCTTCATGCACTCACATACACACTAAACCCCTGCCACTCCCACAATAAATTATTACCCACGTAGTTGCTGGTGTAGCTTGTCAACAATAAGACGCTGTACTGAGTATAATCCTCAAAAATTATCACGTTATCTAAACAACTTGACACCACTAGATCCTGATGACACAAAGATGAGTGAATCTCTGCAACACAATTAAGGAGCCTGGTACCGAGGACAGAATGGGCCAATAAGGGCTAGAGGAGCACTAACATAAGTCAGCTAAGGTCAGAGTGGAAGCAGCAGTTGCGATGGTGATGAAGTTGCAATGTGCTGATTAGTGTCAGGTCTGGCCCAGGATGAACCAATCGTAGCACAGATGTACAGAGACAGCAGGCCTGCCACGTTTCTAACAGAGCGGACTTCCGCTGCTTCCAACCCACACCGAGACGCCCTACTGGTCGGTTGGCTGACCTTCCCTCGGACAGCAGATGCTGGGAGAGGTAGAAGGGAAACGCCAAGCTCTGCCACTGAGAGCTCAGTCAGCACTAAGCCAGACTGGACGACTGGTGTGTGTGTGTGTGTGTGTGTGTGTGTGTGTGTGTGTGTGTGTGTGTGTGTGTGTCTGTTTTTACTAACACAAAGGCTCTCCACTAGAATAGAAAGACAGGAAAATGTATCACTTGTGAGGGCTCTTTTTCAGGCCTCACTGGGTAAATTTTTATAGTTACGCGTTTTGCCAAGGGTTAGACTTGCACACCTAGGTTTAAAGTCAAGGTTAGTGGTTAGAGGTAATTACAGTGGAATGTGATTTTTTATAAGTTTGTGAACACAAGCATTTGGTTGTGTCTTCCCAGGTAACATCTCCATCAGTGTGAAACAGGAAGTGTCGTCTGTGAGCAGCCATGGGCCAGAGAGCTGTGCTTCTGCTCACTGAGCTGCTGCTGCTGCTGCTGCTGACAGCTTCACACACACTCCTCGCAGTCAGCTTCCCTGAGGACAGTGTACCCCTCGATGTCGTCGATGCACACTGTGAGTACACACGCAGCGCAAACAAATCAGCTCTGCAATTACGACAACCACAATTAGTGCAACTTCGTTAAAAAAGTCAACAGCTATCCTTGCATTTTAGTGTAAACCTCTTCATTTTTAATTGACTCTGAGGCCTATATGGTTATGCACGATAGTCATAGAACTGGAGAAGAAGTACTGGCAGCCGTTGCCTTCTAGTCCTGTCAGCAATTCAGAGCCCGGCATGGCAAATTCATGGTAATAAAATCAATCTGTTCTATGGTCACTTGTAACATTAAGTGGATTCCATTTTCCTCTCTGGGATGAACTGGGAGAACAAAGATGTGCTGACACAGGCAGCCATTACCAAGCACCCAAACACACACTGACATGCAGCGTACTGACACACATATAATTACACGGAATGTTCATAGATATTTTTATTGCATTAATTTAATTCCTGAAGGATTTTTGTAAAGTTGCACAGGATAATTGTGCAATCAGTACAATATGTGATGCAACGAGTATGTGTGTGAGTATGGTGTATGTTTCTCAGAATGTGTGCATGTGTGTGTTTTCTACCATGGACAATAATGTTAATACTTCTAGGAACACGACTATAACTACAATGAAGGATCCTCCCACTGCAAACAGTGTCCTTTAATATAAAGCAATGAAGTAGTTACTTGTACAGTTTTCTTGTAGCATTGTGTGTGTGTGTGTGTGTGTGTGTGTATTTTTCTGTGTGTGTTGTGCATATTCTTCTGCATCTACCATGGACAATAGTGTTAATACTACAACTAATGTTACTACTACTGGGAATAGTACTACAACCGCTACTATTACTGATGATAATATCCTTTAAAATGCAATTATAATTCGAATTTTCCTGTAACTGTGTGTGCGTGTGTGTGTGCATGTTTTCCCAGATTCGCGGCAGTATCCTGTATTCAGAGGCAGGCCCTCTGGCAATGAGTCACAGCATCGCCTTGACTTTCAGCTGATGACCAAGATACAGGACACTCTGTTCATCGCTGGCAGGTAAATTCAATATCCACACACACATACACACACACTATCTCTGTCGCTCTCTCACTCTCTTTCTCTCACACATCTTCCACGCCCACACGTTCATTCATTCTTTGGCAGGTAAACAGTGGCGTAAGGGGGGAAAAAAGCTCTTAGTGTTATTGGATCTGTAGCTCCCAGGCCTGCTTCTGATGAATATGAGCTGTATTGATCCGGGCCATGACGTCTATCATCCCACTCTGATGCTCTGTCAGGGATTTCTTGGCATCTTTACATGTCTTTTTGGTATTTATGGGCATTGGGATTAATCTGACCACCACCGCTAGTACTGTAGCAGGAAATCAACTCGACATCTACAGTATAAAACTACCACCACCGGAGCCAGTGTAATCACCACCACATGTATCACTGTTGTCAGGTGAAACCTGATGTCAGTTTAGGGTATTTTCATGTTATTGCTGAAATTGCAGCAAAACATGGCTTTCTGTTGGTTTACTAAAGGTAATTACACTGTCTCAAAATGGGTTTAGGGTGTCCTGGAAGGTCGGCATTTTGGACATGCAGGATTTTAGACTGTCACTATGCATTAACTCTCCAGTCTTGTCTTCACATAATCACAGAAGATTTCTCATAAGCTAAGACACTGCTGTGCCGTACCGTCACTGAGCTGTTTGTTTGCTGTGTCCACCCACAGAGACCAGGTGTACCTTGTGAGTCTGCGAGAATCCTACAGGAATGAGATCATTCCTTACCGGGTAAGATCCTTGCCAGGAGCTGCTCTCTCAACCCACAACCACTCAAAGGGCTCCATAGAAAATACTGAGCCATTCATCACAAACTGGACAGGCTGTAAAATGAGAGAGTGGAAACGAGAGGACTGTGTGTGCATTTGTGTGTGTGGTGCCAATGGATGTGTCTAATGCAATGTGTTGCTATTTACAGAAGCTAACATGGCGATCGGGTCAGGCAGACAGAGAGATGTGTGCTGTCAAGGGAAAACACAGAGTAAGTATAAAACCCGTTCACGTTGGATGTTCCGCAATAACGATAGTGCTGGGAGTGGCAGCAGTGAAGGCCGGCGGCCTATTAACACATCTTTTCTATGTTATGCCTCTTTTTGTTCAGGATGAGTGTCACAACTTCATCAAAGTGCTGGTCCCCAGAAATGACGATCTGGTCTTCATCTGTGGCACCAATGGCTTCAATCCCATGTGCAGATACTACAGGGTCAGTATAAGGAGACAGTCTCTGCCCTGGTGCTTTCATATCAACTCACTTTTCATGTGAACATGTACACATGGGAACACACAGCACTTTTTGACTCTTAGAAATTAAACCTATCTCATGAGTTTGGGGATATTTTTTGTATGCTGTTCCTGATAAAGTTCCTGGGGCCCAATTCAACCCTGCTTGGGAGATGATACTAAAATCTGCATATCGATAACTTTTAAGAGGAGCTTGATCTTTATTGATCAAGCATTAGTGTGACGCCACTTAAGTAATGTGCTATCATTAGAGGGCTACAACACAAACGTACCCAGCAAATGGCAAGACAAAGGAAATTGCCAGTTGTGCTAATGAAGAGGTGCATACCATTATCACTATTCGGAGAAAGTGAGGTATTCAGGGGCTTAACTTGGCCATCAGGAAATAAATAAATAAATAAAATAATTCAGTGTTTGGGAGAGCTGGACATTGAGTGCATGGCCAAAGAGTGCTGCAGAATTGTGTGTGATGCACTAAACATCCGTCACAGTTTGTTCCTCATTTAGTGAAAGCAGAAACAAGAGCCAGTCCCAGAACTAAATGGGATCTGAAAAGATAATGGAAGGTTCTAGATTATACTAGAACTAGGGCTAGTAGATGCACATAACCACAGGATCTGTCCTTGCAGCTTATCATAGTGAGGCATTTGTGTTTTTATCTGTTTTTATGTCTTTTGTTGCACTGTTAAGCTTTTTCTGGCAGAGCCACTTCATTAAAACCACTTTCTAATCCAGTTTAGCTTGGCTAGTTATAGAAATTGTTGTTCTTTTGTACTGTTTCCACTTTGTCCCCATACCCAACTCCTGTAATGTCAGCGTGTTTGTTATGTTCTCTTCAGCTGGATAACCTGGAGTTTGATGGAGAGGAGATCAATGGACTGGCACGGTGCCCATTTGACTCCAAGCAAACCAATGTTGCACTTTTTGCTGGTAAGGTGGTCAACTATGTCACAATAACTTTAATAATAATAATAATAATAATAATAATAATAATAACCTTCATTTGTATAGCACTTTTCAAATGCTTTGCTGATCATAAAAACAAGAACAATGCAATCGCTTAAAAAGGAACAGTAATTAACACAGCCTCTCTTCCTACATAGGTGTGCTACCCTATGGGTGTCACACTCGTCAGTGTGTAATTATAGCACAAATATAAGGAAATACATTAACACGTATTGTCCAAGCATGTACACAGACATACATCTCCCAACACACGGAACCCCCCACCCCCCCACCCGGTGTGTTCCTTTTTACTTTCTTATTAACAGCTCTGAGGGTTTTTTTTGTTTGGCCTGTATCAATATCAACCAATTAACCCTCCTGTCGTGTTCGCGGTCAAATCTGACCGGTGTACAAGTTTTCTCTCCAAAAAATGCAGTTAATTTCATCTGTTTGTCATGAGGTTCCATGACTTTGTTCACACATGGCATCTGAACACATAAAATAAATTTGGAGAATTTTTATTAATTTTTGAATGTTTTATTTAACTTGTATACACCCATCGTGTTCCCGGTCACAAATGACCGGTCATTAGAAATGAATGGGTAAGACTACAATTAGTGTATAAAATAGAGTTAAACACATTCTCACACTCCTTTCTCACACCCCAACATGCAGGTGTCTTTGAGCAGACACAGATGTGTGTGAACACACACACACACACACACACACACACACACACACACACACACACACACCTTATAACCCTTTCTGGCTTCCATGGCAACCCCCACGGGAAAGTATCTCTCAGACTTCTTTCCCACACCCCAACATGTAGGTGTCTTTGAGCAGGCACACACACACACACACACACACACACACACACACACCTTATAACCCTTTCTGGCTTCCATGGCAACCCCCACGGGAAAGTATCTCTCATGCCCCTTTTCCACCGGGGCTGGTTCGGAGCCGGTGCCTGACTTAGCACCAGTTTTTTGGTTTTCCACCGCCCGGGCTGGGGCCAAACTGGTGCCAAACTGGTTCCAAACTGGTGCTAGGCAAGCACCGACTCCGAGCAGGGGCTAAACAGGAGCCAGAGAAAGAACCGATGACGCGGCCCACCGCGTCATTGGTGGGCGGGGTTACAAAACAAAACAGGAACTGCGAACGCTATAAACATAAACAATAATCCCCGAGAAGCCGTGGGTTATACTGATTTTACAGCGGCATGGAACGCGGCTCAGCAAATTACATTTAAGGACGAGAAGCACCCGTTTTATAACTAAACATCGCTGTCATTCGTTCCGATCACGAATCCGACAGGTAGCCGGCAATAATTGTGATTTTCGCCTCTGTATTGAAATGTAGGCTTGTAAAGATACAAGCAGTATTTGCATCGCTAATAAATCCAGATCCTGCTCCACCCGGGGCCAGAAACTGTATCGGGAAAGCAGCATTATATGCTTGACTGAGACGCGGCTCACGAACATCATCCCCGACTCACTGATCAGTTTCACCGGCTTCAGGACAGGACAGGACGGGCGGACAGAGACAGAGACGCTGCAGCCACTGTATAGTATGAGTGTGCAGTTTTATGTGTGTTGAAGTGATGAAGCTGCCGTGACAATGTAATTTCCTGCAAAGGATTAATAAAGTATCATTCATTCATTCATTCATGATGGTTATTGTGATTCTGAGCGGGCGTCTCGCGCACCCGTCATTACGTTTTCCGAAGACGTCATGACGTGGCTCTGACTTGGCTCCACTTGGCTCTTGGCTGGTGGAAAAGCAAACCGGTTCTTCGTTGGCACCAGTTAAGCACCGGCTCTAGCACCAGCTCTGAACTAGCACCAGGTTTTTTCTGGTGGAAAAGGGGCATCAGACTTCTTTCCCACACCCCAACATGTAGGTGTCTTTGAGCAGGCACACACACACACACACACACACACACACACACACACACACACACACACACACACACACACACACACACACACACACACCTTATACCCCTTTCTGGCTTCCATGGCATCCCCCACGGGAAAGTATCTCTCAGACTTCTTTCCCACACCCCAACATGTAGGTGTCTTTGAGCAGGCACACACACACACACACACACACAAACACACACACACACACACACACACACACACACACACACCTTATACCCCTTTCTGGCTTCCATGGCAACCCCCACGGGAAAGTATCTCTCAGACTTCTTTCCCACACCCCAACATGTAGGTGTCTTTGAGCAGGCACACACACACACACACACACAAACACACACACACACACACATGGACACAGACACACACAACTTTGCCCCTTTTTGGCTTCCATGGCAACCCTCACGGGAACCTACCACGGGAACTGCCAACACCTGTCACCAGGTGTCAGGAAGAAGACCCAGCTGAAGTTGTGGTCACCTTTCAGTCCAAAAATGGTAATTTTTCCTGGACCTCATCCCCACCTGAGAGGAACGGTCAGCTTCCATGTGAAAATGTCATGAGGATGACTAGCTAAATCATAGTGGTCAATGCTGACGGGAACACAAAAGATGCTATTTTTTTGCCACTATTTAGAAAATTGAAATGTTTTCAAAACAGTGTCCTTGGAAAACATTGAAATGAAGTACTCTGTGATAAATACTACAATATGTTTCATCTGAGTATTTGTTATAGTCAAAATAATATCTATATAATGTTTTTTTTCCCTAAAAAACGAATGGTATGATCTCAGGTAAATTAGGCCTACAGCACATGCATAGCAAATAGAAGTTCAAAACTTGTCATTTTCACAAGAGCAGAAGTTGATAAAAAGATCTAACACAACATTAGGTGATAATATGTATCATAGTGGATTTATAATCAAATATAATGTTACCGGTCACATGTGACCGGGAACCTCATGAGTGTTAGCCCAAAACGAACAGAATAGGAGGGTTAACCCTTCTAAAGAAAGGGAAGACTGGCTGCAGAGTAGCTGTACACCTGAGCTTGCGATGTAATCCTTGTTGACTTGTTTCAGATGGGAAGCTGTATTCTGCCACAGTAGCAGACTTCCAGGCCAGTGACTCCGTCATTTATCGCAGCATGGGCGACGGTTCAGCCCTGAGGACCATCAAGTATGACTCCAAATGGCTGAAAGGTAAACAAACAACTCTTCCTGTTAAATCAACATGATTCTCTCTCTCTTTCCCTCTCTCTCTCTTTCCCTCTCTCTCTCTCTCTCTCTCTCTACTCTCTCACTCTCTCTCTCTATCTTTGCTGTTCTGGAGATACACACATCTACCTGTCAGCTAGCTAAATGCCCATGGAGCCCCAGCATAGTCTATGTATGAGGCTGTCGGAGCTGTTTTCGAAGTGATAGAGAGCTCCCCATCCTGACCAAGCTCCCTGGGAATATGGCCTGTTCTCTCCTAGGCAATCTAGGTCACTCCCAGTCATATACAGTCTTGTACAAATCCCTGAAATATTCAGCATGCACAGCGGTGGTGACGGTGCAAAAAATACACTTCAGCTCTCTCCCTCTGTCTCTCGCTCAGAACCTCATTTCCTGCACGCAGCGGAGTATGGGAATTATGTGTACTTCTTCTACCGAGAGATTGCTGTGGAGCACAACAATCTGGGCAAGGTAAGGCAGTCCACCTGCTGATATAATGCATCGCAGATTCCACACAAATGCGTCCTCCTCTATCCAAAGGCTTCCACTCTGTAGAAGACGTACATTTTTAGCACGGATGGTAACGGTAGCAAACCGGGTGGCATCCACACTGGCATACGTGAGAAAATGCAACAGGCAGTGTTTGCTGGAAATGCTCTACTGGTGTACAACTAGTACAGTGTAAGAGGATTTTTCACCCAGAGACTGTTTACTCCCTCTGTCTGTCTCGCTCTCTCTCTCCAACACAACCAGACAGAGGGCATTAAGTTGTTCTATGTTTGGATCCATCTTCAGATCTGACTGTGCCCCGTCCAGAAAATGGCTGGTCTGGCCAAGCTACAGGAAACCAGCATCCTCCATCAGCCAGTAGCTAATAAATATTTCAAACCTACTAATGCTGGGGGTGACACCTGGTCTCTGATGGAGGTTTGCACTAATGAATTATTGAAACTGTCTTAGCCAACTGCTTCACACGCTTCATTTATACTCCGGGCTTTGGTAATATGTACAATCAAACATACAAACTCACATAGTGCTCGATACAGCCAGCCAAGGTCATTGGGTGTGTTCTTTTCCTCCAATCAGGGTGTACAAGCCCCAAGTACAAAGTTGAAGATGAGTGTGTGTGTGGGCGTGTGTGTGCATGTTTTTAAGTTGTGTGTGCCGAGTTGCTACAGGATGGAGAGATGCATTATTCAGAGTGTTGAAGTGTTTTAGTGACGTTCACTCCACTGCCTCCTGCTCTTTCCGTCTGCCTTCCCCTGTCCTCTCTCAACCCCCTGCTCCTCGTAGGCTGTGTATTCTCGCGTGGCACGGATCTGCAAGAATGACGTTGGCGGTTCTCAGCGTGTGTTGGAGAAGCATTGGACGTCATTTGTGAAGGCGAGGCTGAATTGCTCCGTCCCAGGGGAGTCCTTCTTCTACTTTGATGTACTTCAGTCTGTCACTGACATCATCGATATCAATGGGGTCCCCTCTGTGGTGGGGGTTTTCACCACGCAGATGAACAGGTGAGCCACGGCCTCAGTCCTGAGGATGGACATAAGAAATTAAAATGGACATCAAGTGTAGACATCAGATGTAAACATTCCAGTGCTTTGTTTCTTTCTCCACAGTATCCCAGGGTCTGCGGTGTGTGCTTTCTCCATGGCCGACATAGAGAAAGTATTTCGAGGGCGATTCAAGGAGCAGAAGACCCCGGACTCTGTGTGGACCCCATTCCCAGAGGAGAAGCTGCCCAAGCCCCGGTAAGGATTTAACATTTGGTGCTGCTTCTAAGGGTGCAAGTCAACAAACCATCAATTTAGTGTAAAATTGCAATTCTGAACTCTGACAAATTAATTTTTGCAGGTTTTCCACTGATTTGATACCCAAGGAGGCCCTAAAGGGACATGGGGGAGAAAAAACATAGATGGCAAAACTAAATATATAAATACTTTTGCATTCTCTTCTCTTTGCATTATCCTGAGAAACATTTGAGGAAGGTCAAATGTCACAGTCTCAGTGTCTTTGTATGTGGGCCGAACCCCATGTAAAACTTTACAAACCGCTTCATTGTATATGCTAAGTGACATACATGCAGTGACACAGAAGCACCTTGACATTTCCACATAAATTTGGAAAAAAAAAGAGAGAATATAAATGGATACATTTTTTTCTTATTTCTATTTTTTTCCCTCACATGCAATTTTTTCTCTCCCATTTCGCTTTAGGGCTCCTTAGATACATGCCTTTTCCTGTTACCAAGACATTGTATGACTAGGAGGCGCTTTTTCACTTGTGCGCTTCCTCGTCCCTACGGACTTTTCCAGTCAAGTCATGTTTGGCACACTGTACAGTACAACACAACTAAATGGCACTCATGTTCCACTTTCATTTATTACTTTTGTAATTTTGAAAAGTAACTCCCAAGGAGTCATGGCCCAATGGCACTTCAGGTGTACAGTTTTCCTTTACTACTTTCATTCAAGAAGTATAAGACAACCTTTTTTGATACTTTGATACTGAAAGAGCTTTTATTTTTCATTATATAAATATTAAGGCAAATGTTATTTAAGCAAAATTAACAAAAGTGGTTAATTTTGACTTGGTTTGATGCATGCAAGAATAATTCTTGAAAAATTACTCATACTCATTACTCAGGTTTTTCAAACATAGGGTTTAAAATAAATGTATTTTGATGTTCATTTTCTTTGGGTTATTTCAGTTTTCACATTTTACTGTAGATAAAGAGAGGATGGAGCAGGAAATTTGAAAAATCACAATATGTATCAAATCCGAACTAAAATATTGTTGGTATATCGACTTGGGAGGTATTTGCTCAATCCTAGCTTTAGCTATTTCCCATCTGGAAACTTTCAAGACGTGCAGAGCCAAGCACACGACACAAAACAGCAATACTGAAAACGAGATTTTTTTTTTGTTTTGTTTTGTTTTTACATGACATCTCTTGGAATGGTGTAGGTGGCACTTGACACAGCATCTGTTTACCACCTGTCATTTTGCCCTTTTGTTAACCCTTTTTCATCCAAGTTAATCCCAGTGAAATCAAATCTTTTTCACCAGAGAGAGACCAGGTTATTAGCTATGACCCAGCACACATTCACCATCTGCTGTTGATTAAATAATTAATCTGGCATAATTAGACGCGTTGCATATTTAACCTGTTTTAAATCAGCACATACATTTGTAGGCCTGCTCTGCATCCAAAACACAAAGTCCATGAAGCACCTCATTACCCTAGTAAATCATTGATGGGGGATAACCATGCATATGTATATTTTATGTTTCCATTTGGGGCCTTTTTGTGATCCAATACGCACCTGCTCCTCTCCGCTATGATCTCGCTGGGCCTTCCTCAATTTCAGTATGCTTTATTACTCCCCAGTGGGCGATAATATAGGTTGCACTTTGACCTTTTGCCTTCTGCGTGTGCGCCTCCGCCCTAGGCCTGGGTGCTGTGCAGGTCATGGTCCAGCTGAGGCCTTTAAGAGCTCCATCGAGTTTCCTGACGACACCCTGCAGTTCATCAAGTCCCACCCCCTCATGGACACAGCTGTGCCTTCCATCGGGGATGAGCCTTGGTTCACCAAGACGCGTGTCAGGTAGATGGACAAGCACATTAGGGCTAAACCAGGACTGAGTGATATATTGATATTACATCCATACTGTGAAATAAGTGTGTGTGGGATTTTGGATATCATCATATTGTGGCATAAGTGTTGTCTTCTCCCTGTTTTAAAGGCTACAATACAGTTTTCCACAATTTTCTGAGCTTATTAGACTGTTTTTGCTGTTCTTTTATTTGCCTCTTCCAGCTTGGTCACTGTATCTGCATTACTTGTGTAGCAGAAATCTCTTGTGTGCAGTGAAATTACCTTTACAATACTGCTGCAGTGTCAATATGAAGGTTTTCAGTCACAGCGTAATACTTGATTTTGTTCTTACCACCCGGCCCCAAAGACGCACAGTTATTCTCATATGTTGTTTAATCCTGTTCATAGTGTATAGGTAAATCAACACTAGCACATTTCATTTCATTTTGAAAGTCCATTGTAATTGAAAACAGCCAAGGCGCTGATATTAGATGCAAAAGTGTAGTAAGATAATTGTTTGATCTACAGCAGCCCAAGAACCAAAGTAGTTTATTTATTCAAACGACCTTTTCTATTTTGCATGGAGAAGCATCTGCTCTGACTAACCCATGTTTCTGCTGTTTGTGAAGATACAGGCTGACGGCGCTGGCAGTGGACAACACAGCGGGGCCCTACAGGAATTACACGGTTGTGTTCATTGGCTCCGAGGCTGGGGTGATCCTCAAGGTTTTGGCCAAGACTTCCTCTCTGTCCCTCAACGACAGCCTGCTACTAGAGGAGATAGACGTCTTCAACAAGGCCAAGTAGGGATGCAGCCGCTTCTCTCTCTCTCTCTCTCTGTCTGTCTGCTTCTATTCTCTTTTTCACTTTCTCTTCTCCCTTCTGGCTGAAGAGTCAGCAACTCTTAACTGGTAGCAGAGTGCTGCTTCCTGGCACAGATGGTCCTGTCTGTCTGCTTTCTGTGTGTGTGTGTGTGTGTGTGTGTGTGTGTGTGTGTGTGTGTGTGTGTGTGATTGTATTTCTGCTCATGCGTTTATGTGCATGTTCATAGTGTGCCAGAGGTTACGGTTCTGTTAAACTGTGAAAAACCTTTTTGTGATCTCTCCACCTAACATCTGATTAGATCGGCTGAGGCTGAAACAGTAGACAGACTTATCTGATAAAAAACTGATCATGCTTCTCTCTCTCTCTGTCTGTCTCTCTCTCTCTTGCCCTTATCCTCTCCAGGTGCCTGTCTAGCCGAGAGGATGACAAGCGTGTCCTCGCGCTGCATGTGGACAAAGACATGCACAGCCTGTATGTCGCCTTCTCCAGCTGCGTCATCCGTGTTCCCCTGAGCCGCTGTGAGCGGCATTCCTCATGCCAGAAGTGAGTGATGCACAAACAAACATCTTGAAGGTTAATCTGTACTGTGTACGATCATAGGTTTGTGACTTTATTGTTTTGTTTTTCAGCAAATGTCGTAAAGGGAACGATAATATCTTCAACTCATGCCTCGCGGTTAATGTTCAGTCAGTCACAAATGTTAATGGCTTACCTTACAGAATGATTAAACCTGGTGTCGTGGTGGTGTGTGTGTGTCCACAGGTCTTGCATAGCATCGAGAGATCCTTACTGTGGCTGGAAGCCTCATGGAGCCTGTGAGAGAATACTGCCTGGTGTTGTGTGAGTACAAGCCCCAGATGAAGAGTTTAAAGAATACTCCAACATTTTGGCAAAAATACCCTTTTTCTGACTTACCCAGGCTGAGGAAGGGGCAGGCCAAGACAGCTTTGGAGTTGTTTTAGGATTTTTTTTATTTCACTTTGATGGAACTACGCTAATAACTCCCATAGACTTAAAGTCTTTATCACACAAAATTTATCACAAAATGCTACCCATAGGAACCGAACCACTGGATGTACAGAGGTGAAAATGGTATCGAACATCTTGTCTCAGTCTGGATAAGTCAGAAAAAAGGGGATTTTGCACAAAACACTGGAGTGTTCTGCTTACATTAGTTGCAAAATAAAGATTGCAGAAATTAAAGATGAATGAATGACACAGCAAGAAATTCGTTTTATCCTCATGCTCTGTCTCTGTGTGTTTCTTTCTCAGAACTGGATACGAACAGGACATCGAGCTTGGAAACACTGCCCACCTGGGAGACTGTCACGGTAAGGCTCTCATCTCCATGCCATGTCATCTAACTTCACACACACACGTATATACACACACATACGCACACACATACATGCACACAGCTGAAACACAAACCCATCTCCACACACACCATGAGCCTGCACACTCACACCAGTAACCACTCCAGTAACTTGCCCTGACATGACTCTATGTGCGGTATTAACACACACATCTACATACGGTACATGACCACCTGTAACTAATGCCGCCTGCTAGGCACAAACATGGACATGTACAAATACGGGGCATGTTCAGCTGGTGCGAATCGTAGAGGTCTTATGATATTTGATGGTCGATCAATGTGCCCTTTAGCAGATTTTACTGTGAATCCTTGATGCCTCTGTTTGTACCAACTGAACATGGCCCAAGCTGAACCACAGTATTGATCAGAACCAGAGGGATCCAGTGACTCCAGTGTACATGCCTGGAGAGATGGACACTGCTCACGAGTGCTTTACGTCTTTATTGTTAAACAAAGTAAACTGCACTCTTAGTGTCTACTCAGGGATTTTTTTCTTAGTTTTAACCTCTGAATTCCGTTATACTGATTTCTTGTCCTTTTAATTCTTTTAGCGTTTTTGGCTACTACATCAGCGCCAGATTACAAATCATTTGGCGACCCTACCTCTGGTTAGTTTGATCTTTTACTCAAAATGGCTTCTCTCCTTGAGTTCAGCATCTCCAACCCTGTCTTTCTACCACCACTGCCACTGCTCATTTGTCTTTCTTATCAAACTCCTCCTGAACACTTGTCGCCTGCATCACTGTCATCATCACCGACAACAGCTCCACCAGGCGACATCAGTGCTCTGTTTCAGCACAGATTCACTACCTACTTCTCACTCATGACCTCCTGTTCGCCTCCTTCCTCCCCTCTTGCATGCCCACTTGATCTCACCATACCCTGACATTATTACTGTTGTGTACCGACTTCTCTTTCAACCTCAAGATCCTTTACCTCCTTCCAAATTGTCTGAGCAAAATAAAATGTATTTTATTGATCTGTGAATGTCTTATTCTTTGGGAAAAAATGTGCTAAATTTTAACTCATAACAATGTGCCATGTATAAGCAACATATTCATGAAGACCTATGTTTTTGGACACTAACCCAGAAAAAGTACCCATTGCCCCATGCCTACTAACTGGGATGATAACAGTATGCTTTACCCACATGTCTGCACCGTTTGTTAACAATTTGTTTGTCACCACAGACATGGAGTTTTCATCAGCACCAGTCACTGGCCAGCCCAGTGGGCCCATACTCCCCCCCGTACTCATACCCACTCAGAGCCCCGGCTCTGGGCCTGGTCCAGAGCTCTACGGCTCAGGCTTTGTGCTGCAGGATGACCCAGCCACCTCCCATTCTTTAGACTCTCTCCCAGGGGGCCAAGAGGGTAAGGCCCACAGGGAGGCAGCCAGCACGCTGCATGGAGCCCTATCTGATAGCTGCCAACAACTCTCACAAAGGCACACAAATGTAAATGCAGACACAGTGCACACACATACGCAGACACACACGCGTCCTCATGCACACGTGCACACACAGTGGCAGCTATGTAGGGTCTCCATCAGATTACATGGCAGATTTTAATTTTTCTTTCTCTTTTTCAAAAGAATTCATAATTTCTCGTGCAAGTAGAGTTGCTGCACATTCTGTTTTCACAGTAATAGCTTCTTTTTTCTCCATTTACTTGGTGAAAATCATTTCTGATCTTTACTTCTTTCTTTTAACTTATTTTTTTTTCAGTTTTCAAATCATTAAACCCTTTATTCTTGCTTTAACTTCTTTTGTTTGGCCCTAGCTTCTCTGCCAGTATAGATCTCATAACCCTGGCTCTGGTAACAGTTTACCCTGGGTGGTAGATCATTGGCCGGCCCTGCTCCACCACATCTCTGTAGCGACTGCGCTGTGGATGACTAACTTTTCCAATGTCTGTGGTTACTAACAAATCTCCAGTAGAGCTGCAGGTGTCTCAACACCTGGAGGGCAAATGCAGCGCCTCTTTTCTCTGACCACCTTCCTGCTGGTTGATCTCTTATGCAAGTTTGATTTGGTTCTCTGTCCCAGATAGGAGTGCACTGTTAACCCCTTTGTGCTGGTTAAATGCATGATGAAAAGCCTCAAGTGGAAAATGGAACTAGGCAACACTTCAAGTGCTCTTCTCTGAACTAACATAGAACTACTTCTCAGATGGTGAACTGGATGTGGGTACCTAACAGCTTCTGCCAATTTTCACCATGTTTCTTCTACATCTTGGTTTAGATGAATAGGAATCATATGGTATTTTGGCTTTGGTTGACGGGCTACCTTTTTTGGGAGGGGTTTACAGGCAGAAACTCATGCATGGTTGAGTTCATACACAAACATGCACACTTCTGCTATAGGGTGGGAAGGGCTGCTTCACAAAATACTCCAATTCATTACATCAGTAAGTTAATTATTCCCCCACTGTTTTGTAGGTGTGTGGGAAATCCAGGCAGGTGAGGCCAACCAGATGGTCCACATGAACATCCTAATCACCTGCGTCTTTGCTGCTTTCCTCCTGGGTGCTCTGCTCGCGGGCCTAGTGGTCTTCTGTTACAGAGACTCCTTCCTGCGCAAACCACGACATGTCCACAAGGATGCAGAGTCCGCCCCGTCCTGTTCAGACTCCACTGGAAGCTTTGCCAAGCTCAACGGCCTCTTTGACAGCCCTGTGAAGGTACAGTCACCAGAGCAGCTATGATATTGTGGCACACTCTTCATTATGACTGCATGCAACTTGCTGTCAACATTTACAACATCCATCTGGGGTGATCCAGTCACAAATGTGCAACTCTTAAGTACAAGTGTGAACAGGGTTCCATGCATCCAGGAAATGCATTGTAATCTGATCACTCAGATCACCATCAGAGGTGGCCAGGGATGTGATGGGTTATATAATCCATTATTATATAATTGGTAGAGTCAATGCTAATGTGTCCCAATGCATCCCTGATGTTATCAGAAGTCCGCCTAACCTGGTGGAGCAGACTATTGGTGTAAAATTCAAATTTAAATGAAGGGTTTTTTTGCAGTGAGATGCAGATGTCTTTGCTGGGTTATTCATAAAATGGAGTGGTTGGGTACATTTGCTTCATGAATGAGCCAGAGATAAGAAATAGGATATAGGGCAAATATTTGTTGTGATTGTGAAATCTGAAATATAGAAGTGAGGAGAAAGAAGGGGCAGGAAAGAGCTGGAGTGAGGTACACTTGATGCATGTTTAAACCAAGTCTGAACAGGGTTTATTATACAGTGGTATGTGGAAAAAAATATGAAACTGACTTTAACCTTTGTCTTTTGATTTTATTCTCATGTTTGCAGGAATACCAGCCCAACATTGACTCTCCCAAGCTGTACACCAATCTGCTGAGCAATGGCAAGGATTTGAACACACCCAACGGCGACACAAAGACCATGATCCTGCGGGACGGCTGTCAGCCTCCTGAGCTGGCTGCCCTGCCTACACCTGAGTCCACCCCAGTGCTGCAGCAGAAAGGCCTGCAGCCCATCAAAAACCAGTGGGAGAGGGCTCATGGGAAGGTCAGTGGCTCCCGCAAGGAGTCCAACACATCAGCCAAGAGCCCTCAGTACCTGCCGTCCTCACCGCCACCTTCTCATGTCAACTCCCACCACCCTCACCTCGCCTTGGGACATTCTCACATCCCCAGCGCTGTTGTTCTACCCAACGCCACACATGACCACACTAACCATGACAATGGAGATGATACACTGCCACGTTCCTCTGAAAAGAAACTCAAAAACACAGAATCTAAAGGAAGCAGGAAGGACCAGAAAAGGTCTGTGGATGCCCGTAATACTCTAAATGACCTTTTGAAACACCTCAATGACTCCGGAGGAAACCCTAAGGCCATCCTTCAAGAGGGATCAGGGCCCAGGCCAAGGCAACATCTCATGTTGGAGCCTATGGAGGCTCTGACTGAAGTACCCCCAAAGGTGCCCAGCCGGGAGGCCTCCCTATACTCTCCCTCCTCTTCCCTGCCCAGGCACAGCCCCACCAAGCGGGTAGATGTGCCCATGCCCACCACTCCCACCACACCAACGGGCAGCCTCAGCATGGGCGGCACTCTGGAGAGGCAAAGAGGGGGGTACCACCTCCACCGGAGTGCCTCACAAAGGCACTCCCTTTCCACCTCACCAAATGGGGTAACCATGGGGGTGTCTGTGTCTCGCCAACACAGTATGAACAGAGGGGGTTACATGCCCCCAACACCCCCCTCCAGACTGGACTCCCATGGCGGAGCAACGGGGGCGGGTATGCACTCGCCTCACCCCCCCTCTGTATCCCGACAGAGCAGCTACAGTGGGCACGGCTCACTACCCCGCACGGGGTTGAAAAGGACCCCATCGATAAAGCCGGAGGTGCCCCTTAAACCCAATGGGTTTTCACCGCAGACTTCACAGATGCGAGTGGTGAATAAGTACAGCTATTAAAAGAGCATGGACACCGAGTGAGCTCTCGGACTTGACCATTGAGTTTGGAGCCCTGAGGCTAGGCCTTAGGATGGGGGAGGGCCTGGTGTGTGTTTGTGCATTGAGGCGTGTTCTCGCTTTAAATGATATGCACATCCATTCACACTAAACAAGGGAAACTCACACATGTGGCCAAAGATAACTCCTTGGGGCTTGTTCACTTCCTATGTCTCCATCTCCCTCGTCATGGTAGCCCCAGCCTGTGAACAGTGGACAGTAGGGAATCTGCTGCTGCTCCCCCACTGTATCTGGGTTTGCGTGTAGCCTGCTCCCATGTTGGGTATGAGGTTTGTGACGCCGATGAGGGCCATTACGAAGTCTGTGTGTGTGGTACCAGGTCCAACACAGGGGAATACTTGAAGAATGGGTCTCATTTGTCACTGCCTTTGAGCACTGTCTTCCCACTAATGTGAACTGAAGAGAGGAGAGATATGCCTGTGTCAGTAAGATCGGCTGGGGAGAGAAGAGAAGAGAGGAGAGGAAATTCAATCATAGTATGCATGTTGCTTGAGCTATGTGTGACCACAAACAGATGAATCTGGTAGGACGCCAACAGGGGAAACAGTTAAGAGTGTAAATGATTGAGGTGACAAGTGTGTATGTGTGTGTGTGTCTGTGTTTGTTGGAACTGGAGAGCAGCTCAGTGTAAAGGCAGCACACATATTTGGTCCTCTCACCTGGTAATCAAGAGTGGTGCCACATGCCGTTAAAATGCACCTTAAGACCTGTCCAAGATCAAAGTAACTGTCACCCATTTCAGTATCCAAATTATCTTGTATTTGGACTTACTTTAAACCTATCAAAACCTATCCTAAGCCACAGTTCTCTGTGTGTTAACTTGAGTGTGTCTGGTGATAGGGGAGGTTAGGTCGGTCAGTCTGTCTGGGAGTCTGCTGAGACAGGGACTCTCTGTAACTCACTGGGATATGTAACTAAGTACATTTGCTGCTACTGGTTTTAGATAAATCTGTTTATTGCGTATTTTAGTCTCTGATGCATTGTTTATTCCCTACCAGGTTGGGATGTCTCCTGACTTGGGCGTGCGTGTATGTGTGTGTGTGTGTGTGTGTGTGTGTGTGTGTGTGTGTGTGTGTGTGTGTGTGTGTGTGTGTTGTAGTGCAGGCAGAGGCCAAGACTTACAGATTAACTTGTGTGCACACTGATCCAATGCACTGTTAGAGCGGAGTGGATAGAAACATGGGAAAACTGCCTCTCTCCAGGACTGAATCCTCCACTTACCTCTACTGCCCCTTTATAGGAATTATACTGGTGGCTTAAGAGACTCCTTTCTTTATGTAGCAAAGGTATTAAGAAAAAAAAATACATTTCTCATCTCATAGTATAAATGACTTTTGAACAACATGGTTTGCCTTGATGATGTTTTACTGTTTTCTTTAATAAAGTTCCCATATAAAATCCAAACAGCACCAGTGGATTTACCCATGTTTATGATCTCACAGTTTCAGGGCACTCCTGTCCCCTGTCAAACTTGTGTCCCCTAATACAAGTTCTCTTTAAACACAAAACAGTAATTATATTGACGTGTCCCTGCATTGATCTTTAAAAAAAAAAAAAAAAAAAAGTATTTTAAACTGACCTTAGAAGAATACTTGGATGTCTGTCATCTGTCATGCTGGTTCAGCAGCCCATATTCCCTGAGCAGTTTCCCTGCAAGTGGCCAGTGTACAATCAACACAACATTTACCAATGTGTCCTAAAGAGTCATGCTGGGAATGACAAGATCCTGTATATACTTATAAATAGGAGTATAAATATTTTTAGGCAAGTGAACCTGAATCTGTGCATTGTGTGCCTTATTCAACAAATGATACAGCATATAATATTGGCAATGTCAATTGGTCCGCAGTATCTTATTGTCATATACTATATAAACAATTTTTATAGTGCACAGTTTGTTTGAAATCACTACTTAATCCCAAACTGAGGTGATGTGGAAAACAAATTAATTGACAAACATTACACTTGAAAGAGCAAGTTATAGATGAGCCGTCAAAAAAAAAAAAAAAAAAAAATCATGGGCATGATTTTTTTTTTCTCCTTTTGTGCCGGGGGTTGAATAAAAGACGAGTTAATTTATCATATAGAGGTGCCATGCAGTGAATGTATTTTCATGACAGTGGGATGTAGAGTGGCTAGACCTTGCTGCTCTAGCAGTCTGGAGCGGTCGGCTCAATGCAGCACATCCTGCCCACAGCCAATGTGTTAACACAGTGTTCACGTTAAAGCCGTCTATCGACATGAGCAACAGTCATGCAGAGTCTGTAATTCCCCGGGACAGGGATTGTTTTTAATGGCCAGAGGAGATGACTGAGGGATGGTTTTTCTAGCAGTGGGTACATAATTTGGGTGATATCTATAATCCTTCTGAGTGTCAGTTGCCTGTTTAAGCCCAAAGCTACATTTTGTTTACAAGTGATGATTGTATGTACCAGTGTTTGGGCTCTCTTTCACACACAGACCCCGCATCCCCCCATACACACACACACATTAATACATTCATACACACAACAGCATCACATACCGGCTGTGCTCAACTGCCTTGTACATTGCAATATGAACTGGGTCTTTCTGTTGCAATCTCAATTGAAGCCTTTATATTTCAGGCTGAGCTGTGTGTATGTGCAGATGAACAGGATTTTGTCAACATGTACTTTTTGATTTAAATACTGTGCAACATGGCGATGCAATGCCAACTGTATATATGTTCTCCAGAGTATTTGAGCGTGTAGATAATGTTGTAAAGTTGTACTGTGAATGTGTAAATAATAATGATGGTCTTTGTTTCATGATATTTTTTGTTCATTTTTTTAACACGGCATGTATAGTTGAAATAAAATATTACTGCACAGAGTGTGCTTGGAATGTTTTTTTTTTTTTTTTTTCTTCCTCTTGTTAGGACCACAGCATCTTGGTTTACAACTTTTGTTTTGTTTTTCAGGTCTACTCCTATCCTGTGTTCCTTGGCACAAATATCTTTGATCAAAATGGAGTTTCTCATGTTGTGGGCAACCATGACAGGGTGGTGGAAAAACTGGACTGCAAAGAGTTAAAAACCAGATGCTTAATGTCTGTGTGAATCTGGCCTAAGCACACGAGATGCCTTCGGTTCTTAGTGCATGACTGGGCTGGGGCTGATGTGCGTCCTGTGCCCTGTGAGCCGAGTATCAGAGAAGTTAAGAGTCTGCAGAATGATTAAGAGCTTCAGGGCTATTTTTGGAGCTCGGTTGTTTTGAAGTTTGAGGCCAGCACAGAGCCAACCACTCCAGATAGCATGTGGGAAAGTTTCCAAAGTCATTTGTTGCTGCAGAAACTGAACATCTGGACCGACTACTGCTGTGGGCCCAAGATCTGAGCCACTAGTGAGCTGCAGCATGCTCACACACACAGATACACAAACACACAGAGACATGCATGCATGCAGCATAAACACACAGAGCATGATGTTAGCATGCACGTAGGTGGGGCTATGAATTACACAGGGCTATGATAAGATCAGCTATCACTGGGGGAGAATAAAGGAGACATAGATGGGGAAAGAGTGTTTACGTCTCTGTTGTTTACGATCCGGTGAGAGGACAATAAGTACGTTGTCCACTGAGGAGTGACAGTCTCCCTCCCCCATCATAAAGCAAACACATGCACACAAACCCTGTGCTCTTGTTTCGCTTATGTGCGTCATTCACTGTTGTATCATGAACAGACAACAATCACTATCCTCCCTCTAATTTAGAGTTGGACAATGAATCAAAAGGCAGATTGCTGCAGCAAGGTACAATATCCAAATTGCAGGAGCTGCAATATTTCAGTGACGGTCAAAAAATAAATACCATTATAAATTAATTTGATTAAGTGGTGCTACAGAACGCTGTGACCTACAAAACATATTCTCCAGACATAAGAAAATCTTTTTGTTTGGTACAGGATCGGTTCAGCTCTGGGGTTTGTGTAGCACTGCTTATATGCCTCTATCTAAAGTGCACACAATTACCATCACGCAGTAAAAAAGCATCATAGCATTTAATTTGTTTATAAGGACCTTCTATTTAAACATCCCCTTTATCTCTGCTCTCTGATCAGCTTTAGAGAAAGCTGACATGGCAGTTGGTCACACGACGACGATTTTGGAAACTCCCCATGTAAAGACTGAACTGGGCAAATGCAATGAGCTACAAATTACCTTGAAAATGTATTGTCTTCATCCTTGGGACAATCTTAAATTATTGATCTCAGGCCATTTTTTTTAGATGTTGTTTGCAGTTGTTTCTCTTCATCATCGTTTGTTTCTTGAGTGCTGTATGTATGTAACATATGACTGTTCTCATCTGCCCTATGCTATGTAATTTTTTTTTTCTGTTTATATTCTCTCGTGAAAAAGAGCTCTTGATCTCAGTGAAGCCACCTGTTTAAACAAAGGCTTTTATGTACTATTGGGCTGCACACAAATGAATAAAACCACATGGAAACGCATAGATTGCACCCCACAGCAGCATAAACACAGGATTTAGCACTGAAACACTAGGACAGGAAGGCCATCTCGTCTCTCCATTTTTCATTACACACCGTCAAAATCCACTCAGGAGCAAGAGAAAACGCCTGGAAGTCAACAACAGCCAAAACTTTTCAAGTGAAAAACAAGAGTGATATGAAAAGGCTTTTTTCATCTTCTAGATTTACACATGAAGAAGAAGAAGGAGTGCGGAGCTGGAGGAGAGGAGAGGGCTCTGAGAGAGCGGGTGCTGCCTTGTTGCAGGGAGGTGAGGCAGCCCTTTGGATGTTTGGCCGGGAGGCTTTGTGGCTCATCGTTGCCGTCAGAATGTTGACACAAGTGCTCCTTCATTTGCTTTCCGCAGGACCTCCTGAAAACTCACACCTCCTAGCAACCCAGCTCTTTCTGTCCCCCTCTTCCCCTCCTCCCCTTCTCTCTCTCTCTCTCTCTCTCACACACACACACACACAAACACAAACACACACACATATTCTCTCCTCTGGGTTGATGTTCTGAGGGGGAGTTGTGGTGTGATTTGGTTTGGGAATAGGGCACAACAAAGAAGTGCCTCTTGCTATTCTCTGTATATCCCATCCTCTCAATTTATCAGATGGTCTGTTTGAATCAGTGGAGGCAGTGCAAACACAGCCAGTGACTCTGTAGCTTCTTTGATTCATTTGTCCGTCCGCCTGGCCACACTTAGTTTCATTACCAGCGTGGACTGCTCCCAGAGAAAAAGCATGCGTGTGGATATATGGATGTGTCCGTGTGAGTGTGTTCGAGTGTGTGTGTGTGTGTGTGTGTGTGTGTGTTCAAGGGACAGAGAAAGCACATGTTCAAAACAAAACAACTCTGCCTTAAGTGTAAGTGGAGCACACGAAGGTCACTCATCAAGCAAATAAATTGTTTAAGTTGGAAGTGCATATGCACTCATAAAGACTGTATAAACTCTGGCACACACACACACACACACACACACACACACACACACACACACACACACACACACACACACAGACAGACCAAAACAGGGACTGATTTTGTCCATCTCTCGTCTTTGGACTCTCTCTGCAGCATCCTATGATGATTAGAGGGAAAATCATCATTCTGTACTCATTTCTGTCATCTTTTCTTAAAAGCTGGGAGGTGAAACCTGCAATTATATTTACAAGCCTCAGTCATGGAAAGGTGCTTAAAGGGTTCTTTGTGGGCTTCAGAGAGTACATGTGCTCTCTCTCTCTGATGTATTAAAACCTGACAGAGTGTCCGGGTAATGCTTCATTTGAAAGTGGAATAAAATGACAGGGGAAAAGTCAAAATCTCTCTGAGTCGGGTTAAAAAAAAAGTTCTGACGCCTTTGCAGAAGAGCTCTGGCTTCTACAGACGGCGAGAGCCATCAAAATCTAATCCATGTGCCAAGCACCCTTACATTGACAGTTGGTTAATGGCACACATTGCTTTGAGGAGTGACTTTAAAAGCAGGCAAGCGAAAGGAAGGAAGAGAAAGGGATTGTTGAAATGAAGGGAAAGGGAAGCGCAGACAGGAAGGGACTAGCATTTCTTATGCCTTTTTGAGTAGATACAGACATTTGGATTGCGGATAAACCACAAACAAACAGGCTTAATGAGGAAAAAAAAAGCATGGCATATTGATGGACCTCTGCCAGTTTCCCCTTACTGAGGCTCAGCCAAGCTGTACAATCAACTGCATTGACACCAAAGAGAAAGAGTGAGAGAGATGACAAGGGGGAAGGGAAATACAGAGATGTTACTTCATTTTCATATTATACTAAGGCTCTAAGAATGATTGCTATGCTCCTCTAGAAAATGCTATTATTTCAGACAACCTATTATTATGTCTTCTGCATGCTACTGCACCTCCACCCGTGTGTTATCATTAGGGATGACTTATTATTTAGGAGGAACGTGAAATGGTATGCATATGGAATGGGCTGCACAAGCAATACACATGACATTACACAGCGAGGCTGAGAAATGAGTAAAAATACATCCAACACCGCACCCCATCTGTTGTTGCAATTTATTGCCAGGTAACGTAAAGTATATTTCATGTAGAGAGCACAGGGAACTTGCACTGTCTATCTATAGCTCCCAAATATGTAATTATATGATCAGGATGTAGTAATATGTTGAGCCCACACAGGCTCTTGTCCCAAAATGGCACTTTTCTGACTGAGTTAAAGCTCATTATGTGATGTAATAACTTTTTTTTAACTACCGCACTAAACACATAACAATTAAGTTTTAAGTGTGTTTTTTCCTGTTTCCTTTTCTTTCTTTCTTTTTCTTTCTTTCTTTTCTTTTCTTTTCTTTTCTTTTCTTTTTTTTTTTTTTTACAATGTTACGGCAAAAAACAAGCCCTATGGACAAAGTTTTTATTTGCTCAAAATGGAATTTTACAATGTAAGAGTAAATCAAATCATGGTTTAATCAAAACGATCACAATAAAGCCCACATCACAGCCTTTCAAACTATTAAATTAAATTATAAACTTTGAGAACAATGTCAACAATATCTCAAAGTTAGGGTGCTTCCACATGAAGTGTGATTGCTTCGTATATATATTATTATTATAGATATAAGCGCTCCTTTGTACCCTCCACTGTTTCTCTTTTAAATGCCAGGAGGAAAAGGTAGATGGGTGGAATAGTCTCCCTAACTTGAAATGATCTCTCTTATTCGAGTGATCATTTATTTATTCATTCATTCATTCATTCATTCA
This sequence comes from Myripristis murdjan, assembly GCF_902150065.1. Lineage (NCBI taxonomy): Eukaryota > Metazoa > Chordata > Actinopteri > Holocentriformes > Holocentridae > Myripristis > Myripristis murdjan. Next base: position 17,096,977 of record NC_043982.1, read on the forward strand.
TTCATTTATTCATTCATAATTTATTTATTCTATATTGTGCACTTGGAATTGTAATTTACTATGTCATATGTATTTGTATTCTTTGTTGTGTGTGCTTCCTCTGTTGCAAAACTAATTGCCTCATTGGGGACAAATAAAGATATATTGATTGATTGACTGACTGACTGATTGATTGATTGATTGATTGATCGTACAATGGAGAGTACGATTGTCCACCCTCTTCCACTCGCCTGCCGGTCAGCTTTCACATTAGTAATGTTGTTCTGCAACTGAGCACACCTGCATATCTACACACTCCGATATGGAGAGAGAGAGAGAGAGAGAGACAAAGCGAGAGAACACATGGTGGTCGAGCAAGCATGAGAGTGAATGAAGAGAGGGAGCGGCCCACTTCTGTATTTGGTACCGTAGTGTTCACACACAACGCAGACCATGCACAATTACACTCGGCCACATTTGAGACAGGACCAGACTAATCACACGAACTGGACTTTGGGCTCAAGTGTGCTCGGATCTGGACTGGAGTCCCTGATGTGAAGGCCCCCTTAGAGCTGTTTTCAGACTGTCAAGCACTATCTAATTTCTATGAATTTTAGTTCAAATGTATTTATGTAAAAATGAAGTTTAACATGGTTTCAAAAATTTTGTTGTCACCCTGTTTGGTTTTGTTGTTGTCAGGTACAGGTCTTTTGCTTCAGATTAACATTGAGCACTATTAAGTGTTCCATTAAGGTCAAGGCAGAATGAGTAGGATTTTCCTAAAAAAAAAAAAAAAAAAAAAAAAATTATAGATTCATACAAAAATTATCCCACTCAATCACACTGATGAAGTGTTGGTGTGTGTGTCTGCGGAGACCCTGCCCTCTGCCAGCATTTTCTTGTTTTGCTGTGATTACAACTTTTCTGGGAATCAACCTTTGGGCAGCCGTTGTGCAGCTCCCAGCCAATAACAGCTTACAGTGCGGGATCGATAGCACAACATCCAACAGGAAGCTAAGGAAATCACACCTGCAGCCCACAGAATAAAGGAAATCTAGTGAGGAGAAACACCACACCGATAAAACCCGTTCCACAACGGGAGTGAATCCGGGGTTGGCTTTCACCTGCTGGCGAGCACTGAAGGAGAGGATGAGGATGAAGAGCGACACAGTGTCGGCCTGTTTGCTGTTGGAAAGGTAGGTGCCGACAGGGGCAAGGTTACATTTTGGGCGGTCATTTGATTCCATCGCCATCCCAGGAAACAAAAACTTGCCGCCGGTGGTTTGCTTAGCCAGGGAGGAGGAGCCAACTTTGAATGTTGCGTTTACAAACCACAACTGGCAAAACCTCATCCTCCTCATTCTGCCATTAGTGTTGACGTTCTGCACTATTAAATGCTCTATTAAGTTAAGGTTAATCGGCCCAATGCACCACCATGCGTGTCCATTGTGCTATATGTTAAACCTAATTACACAGGAAGAAGCTTTGCCTGTTTGCCTTCCATTTGCCTTGTAGTGATGGAGCTGTACAGTCTGGCATTCAGACTAACAAGGTACTGATTCTGTGCAGCTTGTATGTGCATATCATTCAGTTTCCTGCCATCCCTGCGTCAGGCCGGCTGTTTGGCCTGTGGCTGCTCTCAGGAGATCATTTAGCAGTCTCTCACCCCTGCGTACAGCTGACCCGGCCGTACGGCAGGCTGGTGTGGGAGACAAGACAGAAATGAATATCTGTTGAAAGTGGTTCTTTAAGATGCACCGTGGCTCTCAGCCATGTTCCAACACCTGCAAGTAAAGGTGCTTAGCTGTCGCTTTTCATCTGCTCGCCAGGGAATATGTGTGGGTGTGTGGGCGTGTGTGTGTGTGTGTGTGTGTGTGTCTGTGTGTGTGTGTGGTGTGTGCGCAGGGATGAGGGTGGGGGAGGGGCCAAATGGCTGCAAGCATATCAGGCACAGATTCACTTAGTGAGACTGTAAACACCTGAGAACAAGTCTAAATCTTGGTGTAGGACAGTGTCACGTGTTCAGGGAAGGGCTGTCAGAACAAAGTGTCCAGCTGAGAGCTGCACAGCCCTGAAACTGCTTTGTCTGAAAAATAAATAAATATATAAATAAAAACACAGCTTTATTTTGCTTCTTTTCTTTCCTTTCCGGTCTTTCTTTGCACTCTCTTCATCCTCTCCCTCTGGAGTCTGACTCAGGCCCTTCACTGTGTGGGTGTTCTGGGAGCTTTGTTGGTAAACCAGTGGATTATCCCAATTGCTTTATGACTAAAGCCTAGCCTGCTATTACTGTGCTTTGTCACTGGGAAATCACATCTTCCCAGACACGCACCCCGGGACACACCCTGACACACGCCCAATCCCCCAGGGGGTGACGAGAACAGACACATCTCAGCCGACGCAGCCCAACATCACCTGTGAAGCCCCGAGCCTGGGAAAGCCCCTGACACAAAAATGCATATACACACAAAACACACACAAACAGCAGCTTCTGGTGCAGGCCAACCCCGAGGCAGATGCTGAAGCTGAACGAGTGGGATGCTGTAATAATGATAAAAAGCTTACGCCATGCGGAGAAATATGCAGATTACCTCACAAAACAAAGAACTCTTTTAATTGCTGCTGGAAACTAAATTCTGAAATCACACGTATAAATGGTTTTTATCAGAAAGTGTTGAGAATGACATTAAAAAACACCTTTCTCAATTGTGTGGGACTATTGTGAATGCAGTGTGTTGCCTTTGTTACCGGGCTTAATTGAACATAGCTTGGATCTGACGTTGGCTAACAACATGAAGTTAGCTCCCTCCTGCATTAGTGCCAGAGCAAATTAATTCTCCCTACAGATCAATGGGCTTATGGTCTATACACATCAGCACAGAGAGATTTCACAGGCAGTCTGCTGTATCAGCTGCCTAATTTTCTGCCTCTATTCCACAGCCATCCCCCACCAACCCTGTTCATTAGCGAGAAGAAATCAGATCAACACTCTGATGCCCGCAATACAGGGACAAACAACAGATAGCTTTCTCTCTTTCTATCTCCCTCTTTCTCATCCTCACAAATACTAATATAAACTTGCCCTCCCTGTCCTACCCAGAGCCCTGATCAATATGTAATAGGAATAGAGCTGAACAGACAATCCCTCTCTCTCTCTCTCTTTCTCTCGCTCTCTCTCTCTCTCCCCCTCCTCACTGAACACTGTCTCTTTGTGTTGCGAAGGCGCATCTCCAATCTGAAAAGAGAAGGATGGATTGAAGGAGGGTGGCAGAGAGGAAAAAGAGGCGCAAGTGACGGAGGGTAGAAGATGGCACGGAAAGGAGGGAAGAGCCGACTGCCAAAATGTTGCACAACAACCCCCAGTCTTTCCAACAGGCAGAATTATCATTCAGGGCAAAAACACGTCAACAGTGATCCAATAGCCTGGACCACAGGATACAGCTTAGTACCAACCCCCCCTCCAACAGCACATACCCACACACAACCTAAAAGAGGCATTCAGACATTTACAGCTCTCTGTGAAGACTTCTCGCTCTCCGGAAGGACAATTATATAAAATCTGAAATATGCATTTATCAGCTGGACTGCATCTTACATATCAGCCCTCATACGATTATTCGCGTTGCCATGCAATATCCTTACTGTAAGCCTGATCATGTTTAACCCCTTGACCTTTGATTTTTCCGTCCTTAAGGTTAAAGAGATCCAAAAAGAAAACAATCCAAGGCATATTCTCTTGTGTGAAAAGAAGTAAAAAGCCTTTATTGAAGCAGCAAGATTAACAATTCACTAATGGGCTGCGGCTCACAGGCCTTCCTCAGGGTGCTCACAGCAAACAGAGACAGGTGTGATTAATAAAAACTAATTGCACCACTCACTGGATAACAATCACATGGTCAACAATAACATTCGCTGTATCTGCCGGCTGCGAAGCATCACTGAAGCTACATTCAAGTTAGGGTTTATTAACATTCATGCTCACAGTTAACTACTGAATAAAAGCAGAATTGGCATGAATAAAAATAGCAATATATCTGCACATGATCAAAAAACAGAAAACTAGACGTATACATCCACATACACACATGCACCCATCTATTCATACACATTTACAGATAGACCCATGCACATATATATTCACATCCATACATTTTATACAATATACGTTTTTATACAACAATATACAGCACAGACACACTAACAAGAAACAAACAAAACAACCTAAAGACTATGCTATGTTTGTTTGTTTCTTTTATTAAGGTTTTTGTTAAATTTTTATTTATTTATTTGCTTAATTCACTGATTCTGATGTTCGTTCGTTCACTTCATTCATTCAGTTTAGACTCATGGGGACAAGCACATTAATAAACCGCTGACCCTGAGCTGACCCTAACCGTGAAGCAGGTTAAAAAGTATAAAGTTGTTCTAAAACAAAACTATGTTTCTGTATGTTTTTTTTCTTCTTCTTTCAGAGAGTTTAGTCCAAAAAGCCAGAAATCTATGTCCAAATGGAACCGCCTGCTTTCATCATAGATTTCCATGCTTAAGTGACATGCAAAAGTGCTCTTAAAACCTGCATCATGTGGGGAAAATGGCCGAGAACCTTTAGTCCCGGATGGTATGTTCTCAAGTGTTATTCCTAACAATGGTGGCTAGTCAGCGTGGTAGCCTTAGCTTAGTTGTAGCGTCTCTGCATGATGTGCAAAGTAAAAAGGCTGTCGTCTGGCCTTAGGAGCACTTCAAAAAGCCCAGAGCTGTGTGAGCTGCAGCACAAAGTGACAGACACACACACACAAGGGTCAGTGGCTTGTGTGTGTATGGGCTATGTGCATATGTGTGTTTTGTGTGTTGCCGCATGCATGTTTGAGTGGGCCTTCGCATGTGTTTATGCATATGGAGGTGTGTGTTCGTGCGTGTGTGTGAGCGTGCACTGGGCGAGGGGAGGCCTATTAAAAAGCTGCCTGAGGAGAGGGCTTTCAGTAGGGAATCTATGGGGGGCAGAGAGGATGGCAGGGCCATTGTGTGTCAGAGTTTCATCCTGAGAGCTGGAATTAGAGCCTTTCTCCTCTGCTCGGCTGGAAGACTCTGTACCACCACCGACCCTGTGTTTAATTAGAGCAGCTCTAGAGAGACAGCGGAGAGAGAGAGAGGAAGGGAGGTAGGAACAAGAGCAGAGAGGAAAGAATAAAAAAGAACAATTGTTGGGGGAAAAAAACAGGAGGGGAAAAAAGAAAGAAAAATGCGTTCATACCGTTTGGAAATGCTGTGAGAGTGTGATTTCAAATGTAAAGAGGTGTAAGATAACAACATGATGTGTGCTGTGGTAAAAGTCAGCCCCGGCAGTGTCATGAGAAGAGATGCTACTGATCAAAAACTACAACTCCGAGGATTACTGAGTCTCACCGGGAGCATTCGACTTTCAATTCGATTAACCTCTCCTCTTGCAGGAGCCCTCGCATTAAAACAAGGAGTGCATGATATGCCACTGCAGAGGTTATAATCAAATCAAATGAAGTAAACAAACATTAGTGGATGATAATGAATCCGAGCATTACCTCCAAATAGAGCGGCCATTAATATTGATGATTGTTTTTATCCCTAAGCATCGCAATCCAAAGCTGTATCAATATTTGTCAGAGCAAATGAGTGCATGAATGTACATTTATCAGTGATTGGGTGAGTAAATGGATAGACGGAGGAGATAAGCGCTGACTGTTGTCTCCTCTGCTCTGCTTTATCCGCTTACGCTTGTAAGGTTCATTTATGCTAAATGGGTTGATTGTTATGGGAGGTAAACAAGGTGTCAACTCCTATTCCAGAATAGCTCGTTTTGCTTAATAGTCAATGCTATTAAGGCCTGCTGGTAAAATGGTTTGTCTTTTAAAGGGCTCCTTGTTTGTTAACAAGCAGTGCAATCAGACGGGTCATCCAACTGAAAGGGCAGATAATACAGGATGTCAGTGGGTAAAGCCAGCTGATGATTTGTCTGTGTATTCGTTTGTGTGTGCGCACGTGTTGTAACTCCCATCGGATAAGGCCTCTCAGGAGTCCTCCAGGAAAACAAAAAAGGGTCTCTGATACCAATTACTCATATGGTTTCATGAAAATCCTCATGTCATAACGCTGTCAAGAATTTAGATGGAATAAGGCGTATCATGGGACATCACAAGACTATGGCTGTCCTTGGCTTGACCTGGGAGCATACAACCTACAGCATACACACAAACACACACACACACACACACACACACACACACACACACACACACACACAGAAAGAGAGATCCATACTCCTTCCTGATGTGATGTGTGTCTTGACCCTGGCTATATTTGGGCGCTCTCCCTCCAGTGTGTCTTAATCCCGCTGTCTGCAACGTTACACCTGATTAGTCTGATCATTCACTTCTGACAGGCCCATTCTTAACACTGCACACACACACACACACACACACACACACCAACACACAAGCACACATCAGATACACGCACATCCTGGTTCGGTGAACAAGAAAATGGAAGCCTGAAGAGCCGAACATCTTGGCCCAGTCACTCACAGGGAAAATATCCCATCAGAGGATAAACAGACAATGAACTGCAGTTACCAGCACCACAGAGCATTTCACATGGCCAGCTGCAAACAGTGGCTCATTCACTGAGGGACCTGCACACACACACACGCACACACACACACACAAAATTAGATCTGATCAACATACATCCATTCCTAAGGGAAAGGTTTGTGCATGGAGTCCAAAGCATGCATAATCATTCCATGTATATTTTCCTTAGGGGTTTTCAGTGCAGAAAGATAGAGAGGTTTGAACCCTGGAAGCTATAAGCTAATGCAAATGTGGGGTGGGACCAGAGAGGCAAGGATTCCCACGCAATGCTGAACAATATTGTCCTTCACCTGCTGAGATCTGAAGCAGTAATCAAGAGGCGTGGAGAACTGTGGCGACTGGGTCTATGCGGGGACCTTTCCTGGCTCTAACAGACTCCCTCAGGCGGGAGATAAGGGTCAGCATGGTGTGGGTGTGTGTGAGTGTGTGTGTGTGTGTGTGTGTGTGTGTACTCATGCATGTGGATGTAGGAAGTGTGTCCTTACCTTTATTTCAGAGTGTTAGCCATTCCTCTCTCTCTCTCTCATTGATCCTGTATTCTGAGCAGTTTCTCAATGCCCAACCTGCTGTTGCTGTAGTCTAAGTTGATTTAGTCGAGTTTGCCATGCTTGAACTCTAAGGGACTATACTGCTCAGCAGCTGTAAATTACATTTATTTACAAGGGGAAACAAGGGAGGGCGAAAATGTGTGTGCACATGCGTGTGTGTATCTATGTCTGTGAGCATTTTGTCTAAGTGCTGTGCGTGTGTGCAGACGGCTAGCACATATCTAACAAAGTGCCAACGATTTTTCACTATTCCCCTGACGGCACTCTCTTCACCACACCTAAACCACAAATCCCAGCTCGGTAGTATGACGCTGTGTGGACCACACAGGAAATTCGCACAAAGAGCAGTGGCTGTGGTTTGGAGAAGGAAACACAAATAAACTCTGTCAAGTGCTTCCCTCTCTCTCCTAGGTGTAATGATCGCTCTCTTGCCTAAGGCCAGGCTTTTTTTTTTTTTTTGTTTACGAAGTGTCACATGGTGTTCTAGATGACCCCACCTGAAGCCAGAGACAGGTATACTTTTCCTGCCTCGAGCTCCAGATCTCTGCACTCTGCCCAAGCCTAAGCTCTGCCCCTGCCCAGCTACTGTATCCCATTGCTTGGACAAAGGAGCATTGAGTGGGATGTAACCCATGCCTGCACGTATAGAAGGTCAGGACAATGCCTGTTATTCTTGTACGGCAACAACAACACCTTTTGTCTTCTCCTCACAAAAGAAGATACACTGTAAGCATTTGCTGCTTACAACTAAACAAGACAGAAATAGCCTGAACATTTAAATGGCACAAATAGACACACATTAGAGTACACAACCTGCTCTAGAAGCTATAGAACAAGCAGCCATCAGTCACTGACTCTTTAACTTTAATCTCATTTGTGTGGCAGTTTGTGTGCACGTGCCCCTGATTTTCCAATAAACCATCTCAAAATAACTTTGTGGTGAGGTTAAATCTGAAATATTACTTAAGATATATAGTTACTTTGAATTGCCACAAGTAAATAAATGCTGCACCAACAGGTGTATGAGCAGTTGCAAAATATATGTGAGCAAATGGAGGAACACAAGCTTGTAATTATTTTTTTTCCTGGTATAGATTTTTCAGTAGAGATTGTGCGACATTGTAGGCACAACGCCTATGTTTTGCAGATACACCCTACATTTATCGACAGGTCTGCACTGGTAATGTTGACAGTGTCTTAGTGCACCATTTGGTAACTTGGAAACAGAAAATAAGTCACTCTTGAAACAAGACTCCATCACAGGAGTGCACAGTGTAAGACACAATAACACAGCATTCAATGACTTCTTGTGTCTGTAATTCAATGTATTTCTGATTAAAACAAGAAGTTGGAGTGGGATATGATGCAGGGAGGGACTGTTCAAAATTGTTCAAAAGTACAAAAATGTTTTGCATATCATCTTGAACTGTCACGAGATTCAGATTCTTCAAAAGTAATAAATTCCAGCAAAGCACACATAACCGTTGTGACTTAGGAAAGGGAGGCAGGGTTTTGGGAGCTAAATGAATGTAAAATGCATGGTATGCACGTCTATTCTTTTGCCACTCAGGTTATTTTGAAAATTGTTAATTTGTTTCACTATAAGGGGAGGAGGCAAGAGGTGATCAAAACTTTTTTTGATCACCAGGAGGGAGGGAGGGGAGATAGAACAAGAGAGAAATATTTATGCACATGTGCTGGTACATGGTGTAGTAACCAGTAAAGATACATTGTTTTGACTAAGTAAAAGTAATGGCATATTAATGTGAAAATACAAGATATAATGGCTTTTGTGACTATTTTGAAGATATTTGTCTTGAAATGGGTGTATGTTAAGAGACGTGCAAATAACTAGCAAGGTGAAAAAGTCATCTTTGCTTTTCTGTCCAGGTTTGTACATCATTCTTTTTGACATCTGAATTGGGCTTCTGTGTTGCTATTCACTCTGGATTATTGCACAAAGGATTTTTACATCACAACCTCTGAATTCGTAAATGTTTCATCTTTCAGATGGAGCCCTTCAGTCGGATTTTTGCCCCATAGCTTCCCCTCCCTTGTTGAATTAAATAAGTAGCCTCACGGAAGAGTGAACTCTCTGAATGGAGCTCACTGTATTAGACTGCTTTCATGTGAGCATTACTTGTTTGTGAACCTAACTCCTTTATTGCCATAAGAGCAGACGCCAACTCCCATCAGAGCCTAACCACTGATGGATTGTTTCTGTCTTTCAATCCTGGCTGGCTGACACTGTTCAGCCAACACAACTGATGCCCCAGCCTGCCTCCACCCACCCTTTCTCTCACCTGTTCTCTCCATCTCTGTGCACACTCTCTCGTTGTTAAAGCATCTGCTCCATCCACCAACCTAAGCCAGCAGACGTAAAAAGCCCTGGCATGGTGGCAGGGCATGAATACAAATGCAGAGTAACCTGGGCCTGCTGAAGGAAGACACGTGGTGCAAGCACAATGCACAGATAGGAGGGGATAGAGATGCATTAGAAAACAGATTATGTGTCCCTAGCAATGTCTGGGCTCAGGCATACATGGTTCACAATGTTAGCCTGGCAACATGTGCAGTGTATGGTGAGCCCAGAACCCCCAAAAATACAGAATATAGTGCAGGATGATAGCAAGGAAAGGAAAGAGTCTCTATCTCCAAGACAGAGATAACATTATCAAATCAAAATCTGAAAAAATGATTTGCCATTTACAGTAAATGTACAAGAATCTATCTTGTGACATTAATATAGGGACACCTATTAGAAGTGCAGGCACAGAAACAACAGGATGTCACAGCAAATTCAAAGGGAAAGTGTATGACATGTGAACCATGACTCAAACTATCATTCATCAGAGAAGTCAGGATGAAGAAATGAAATAGCAGCACTGAGTATGACCTGGCTTCAGTCCACAGTTAGAAAACCCACCATGAATACGGCTCTCATTACGTAATCACAAATCATAAAATAATCTTGAATCTATAAAGAATTTTCAAGAGGCCATCTAATAGTGTTGTTTACACTGCCTGCAGATAACTTCATATACATAAACAGAAACATATAATGCCAATCCACACAAAAACAACAAAAAAGTGCTTAAATTCTGGATCTTTTCTCCATTACATATTGGGACCAAACTGAAATGTTAGAACTGATTTTCCTACTGATCTTTGCTTTTTATGACAGCATGGCATTTCTCATCCTCATCATATTCAGCAATAAAGGACGAGTGATCGAAGTGAGATCAATTGTGGGTGATTCACTTCGCTACCACTTTACAATAAGAATACCCATATAAAGGGTTTATGAATGGTTTATAATTAGGCTTTTAAATAGCATATCAACACTCTTCATTAATCAATTATTAACACTTCTTAACAAGTTATGACACATTCTTTATACATGTGTACATGATCTTGCCAAATGGTGTTTACAACCTAATTAATAACCTAATTATGAACCATTCATAATTCATAAACCCTATTGTAACCTTATTGTAAAGTGGTACCTTATGTTCCTATCTATTCATTCATATCTATTCATTTTTTTCCTTTTTAGATTCAGTATAAAAAATCAACCAATGTATCATAATCTACAAGTGAAGATTAATGTGTGCAGGCAGAGGCAACACTGGTATAAAATGTGCCTGACCCTAGTTAAGAATGCTGAACCTGTACATGCATCTAAACTATTTTCAATAAATGTTTGTTGAACATTCATACTGAGAGTGAAGTCATGACCCAGCACTGACCCTGCATGTAAAAAAAAAACTGCAGACAAAACCTCCAAAAGACCTTTATTGGTAAACCAAATGGCAGCCACAGATTGTGGACAAACTGTGTAGGAAAGCCCAGGCAGAGCTGTGGCAGATGGTCAGAGTGAATAGGTGGCTGTTGTCAGCGAGCGCGCCACTCAGGAAAACACAGTCAGCACGATGACACAGAGAGAGAGGGAGCGAGAGGGAGAGAGAGAGAGAGAGAGAGAGAGAGAGAGAGAGAGAGAGAGTATGATAAAGGGACCTTGTGGATACAGAGGCAGACGTTTGATTGGCTTACATTTTGAAGACATGCCATGGAGGGGGAGAGAGAGAGAGAGAGAGAGAGAGAGAGAGAGGGAAGAACCTACTCCTACTGGATCATAATAGACACGTATAAACCAACACGCACAATGGATGGAGACACTTACACACTCCGACAAACACACACACACACAGCAAGCTGACAACACATCTCCAGCAGGACAGGGAAACACCACGCCAGCAGGAAAAGACAAGGCGGTAGAGAGGAAGCCGTGCTCGCTGCTAACAAACAACAATGCCCCGCACGCTTGTTTCTCAACTCACATTTGTTTTTTTTTTCCAACTCTAGCCTCTCACCTGCTGTTCCCAAACATCACTCCCCTTCAGCCCCACGTCTCAGGCCCCTTTTGCCTCTCTCTCTCTGTCCTGCTAGCTTTCTGCAATTAAGCAAATGGGTCATTAATTAATCGCCACAGGCAACAGGACACACGAGGAGTTAACCAGACTGGATGGATGGACTGCTGGGACACAGCACTGCACACACACACACACACACACACACACACTCAAGTATAGACACAACCATGCAGTGCGCAAATGAATACGAATGCAGACTCGCATGCACACTAACACACACACTATTGACATCTCTGAAAAGCACGTCTCAGCATAGATCTGTATGAATAAAATGAAATGGCACGAGTTGATGAAAAGCAGCTTGATCATTGATTCCTGTTGTGAGACGGTGCTGAGTGGCAGTTTCTTCTAAGAGGAAACTTCAGTTGGATCCTCGCCTAAGGCAATCAACATTCAGAGTGAGACAAGAGGATACTTTTGCCGTCAGATGGCATACGGCTCTATTGTTGAGACCGAAGAATGCTGACGAATCGTTTTCATGGAGTAAATACAAATAGGCCTGCTGATGGGGGAACCACACGGGGCTCTAATATTCTGGATTATACTAAGCAAATTGGTTTGATAAGTACAGGGCTGGTCCCAGATAGGTGCAGAAACAGTGCTGAGACATCATTTTGGCTGAGGGGGCGTCTGAGACAGAGGCTGATTGTGAATGCAGAAAATGTTTCTTACAGCTCTCCTGCTTTAAGGGCTTGCCTCTCTTGAGGCACATATGCCACATCTTTTTTTATTCTGTCTCCCTCCCTCTCTCTCTCTCTCTCTCTCTCTCTCTCTCTCTCTCTCTCTCTCTCTCTCTCCCTCTCTCTCTCTCTCTCCCTCTTTCTCGCTCTCTCTTCATTTTTGAGTGTGTCTCTCTGTGTGTGTGCACAAGATATGTTGGGGTGGGTATGAGTGGGTATTATATGCATGGATGGTACTGAAACACACCCTGATCTACCCCCCCACCCCCCATCCCTCCACACACACACACACCATCACAACGCCAGCCTCACCACCTCAGACACAGACATAAACACTAAACACCCACTTATGGCTCACAAATGGCACAGTTTAAAGGCTGTTTAAAAAAGGATTTGACATCATATTCACAATTTGTGATGAATGTAAAGAACATCACATATTCATCACATATTCTTAAAACCATAAACGGACTGCTTTTTGATGACCTCTCAGCTAGTTAATATAATGCAATATCAACATCTCTCCACTGGATGGCAGCGTTTCAATCATTAAGACACGGGGAGGTGCGCAGTGGAGGCTAAAACACACTGAACCAGACTCAGCACTTTGTGTAAATGTTGAAGTTTAAAATTAGAACGAGTGAGGCAAAGAAAAAAAAAAAAACATGAAAGGCCCATTTCCGTTCTGCAGTGTGGACAGCTGAGCCGTTCCCTGGGACATAAGCAAGCCTGTGATACTGCTTCCTTCCCCTGCCACTAAGCTATGGACAAGTTGCAGAACCAGGGGAGGAGGTGTTTCTCCCCTTGCCTGACATCCTCTCAGTCCTGACATCCTCCCTCTTGCCTCTTTGCTGTCAGTTGGCGGGAGCAGCAGGAGGTGAGTCGGCTGGGGAGTTGAGGGACGGGACAAGACAGGGCAGTAAAGACAATGTCACAGGATGAGAGATGTTTTGTCCCTTCTTAGTGCCCGGTGTATTAAGGTGCACTCAGCACTATCTGATCTGCCAGAGCAACAACAACAGGAAGGAGGGACTGAGGTCAACCAAGGGGCTCAAGGGGATTCGGATGACAATGTGTAGCAACAGCCCTGTCTCACCCACACCTGGACAGACAGAGGCAGAAACACAACACCTACAGAGGATCTTGTCATTGAATGACAAGAATAATGAGCGGGGTGACATGGTTGAAATTAGGGCTGTAGCTAATTAATTTTTCCATTGCTAATTAATCTGTTGATTATTTCTTCAATTAACGAACTAATCATTTTGCCTGTAAAATGTTGAAGCAGAGGGCTCTTATGCACACCTGATTGACAGGTTCTGGAAGAAATCTGAAAATAAAGACCACACTCCTGCACAGCATCCACACTACAACGTTTTATGCAACATTTTGGTGCACTGAAACGCTGCATAAATAAAATATTATAGTGCAGGTGCCGTGCGAGTGTGACATTTGTCTGAAAAATCTTAAAAATACTGACAAATGCCCATCACACGTTATTAGAGCAAAAAGCACTATTTTAAAACTCCTTTAAACAAGCAGCTAAGAAAAAAAAGAGAAAAAAACAGGAAACAACACAAACAGGAAATATGGGGGGATAAAAGAAAACCATAGCATTTGTGGAGCTGCAAGTAGCAACAGTTTGGTATATTTATTTGATAAACACAAAAATGACTGATAAATTGTCAGATCTGCTGTTTGGCCAATGTAAGTTGAATCAAGGTGAAGTAGAATCGTGTGACTTTTATGCTGAACGTTTGCACTTTGAACCTCGGAAACAATCAAGATTTATAACGAGGGATAATATAGTTAGAAGGCATCTAATCTCATATTGTTAGCAGGTAGAAACAGAAGAAGGAAATGTTTTATGAACTACTTATTGACCAGATGGATTAATTTGTTTCCCCTCCTGCACCATTGTAATCAGCTGCCCCTCCTCATTAAGATAATTACTCAAAGAGTCTGCAACAGGAGAACCTGAGACAAGACTGACTGTTGTAATTTAATGAAAGGCTTTCTCTGAGCTGAAACAACATGCAGAAGCACTAAGCAGTCTCACACACACACAGACACACACACTCATGCACGCACACGCCTATGCAGATATATATGCACACCACACTAGCACTGCCTAAGTGATGCTGAGGTCTCCATAAAAATTTACAGGGGGCTGAAGATGAAGAAGACCAGCAGAACTCTTCAGCTGGCCTATTAAAGTAAACGGCCAGAGAAGTGCTCAGTTTCATTGTGGTACAATTTATTACTCTGTACTTTCCACTCAACCAATAAATTGCCCCACTACGTGAAGGCCAAAAGGAGAGGATGAGACTGACTTGTAAGCAATTTTATCCTATCTGGGATTCAGAATGCAAATTCGCTGCGGTTGATAATTTCCTCCACCAGGTGGTGTTGCAGTGCTATCACATAACATTCGCTGGCAGGAAATGAGAAGTAGCGTTGAGCACTGCCATAAAGCCTGGATCATGAAGCAATACCCCCCCACCGCCTCCCCATTTTATAACCACAAACTTCTACTTTCTGGTCAGGGTTTTTCCTGTGCTGCTGAAACCATGTGGCACTAGAGTGTGACTAGACCATGGAAGAGAAGCCAGGCTCACCGGCCACTAGTTATTTCCACTGAGTTTGATTCCTATCTGGAACTGAAGGTCAAGTCTGGTATTAGAGTGCAGCCACCAACTAGTATGCCATTAAATGAAAACCTTTTGACTCAATTTTCTCCGTAACAACTGCAATAAATCAGGGGAGCGCCACCACTGAGGCTGGTGCCTCTCACACACAGTTGTTCTCAGCCCAGCCAGTTACTTCTGTATTGATTCTCTGTCCGTATGTGATACCACTATACCCATCTGACCTCTGAGTGCTGAGCTCACAGCCTCAGGCTGAAATCCAGAAAACGTTGCCTTAGGAGGGAAGAGGGAACACCATGGGAGAAAATGGGAAACCTAATTGGAACACGTGTGGCCCTCATCTCAAATAGCCTCTCAGTCTTTTATATATTTGTTCCTTTTAACACCCTGCCATGAAGAGGAGCTTCACTGTGGGTCACAAGTCTCATAACCTCTTTGCCGACCGGTTTGTCTCAGCACCTTTAACAAATGAGCTGCTATGAAAGGTCATGTGTATCTGTGTCAGTCAGGGGGTTTACGTACACCTTTAGTAACCTGGTAATTCCCAAAATATGTATAGCAATTATCTGATTATAACAATGCTCTTAGCTCCACATTCTATTAAGCTACCGAATCAGCAGTAGAGTTCATACCATATGCATCACTATGGCAATTCAGTGCACTAACATACAGGCCTGCAGTTTATTCTGTCTTTCTTTCCGTTTGTCAAGTATGTCATTTTGTTATGTTTTTGTATATATGATGGTGAGCAAATGTTTTGTCTTGTTTCATGTTTAGTTCATGGAAGCAGCTTTCTGAATGCAAAATCAACTTTACACTGGTAGATAATTAAATATGATCTCATCTCATCTCAAAGTGCAGGTGGAAAATAAGGAAGTGTATGTAAAGGTGGCTTGATGACGGAGACAGGAGAAGAGTGTAGAGGCCAAAGCAGAGCATGAGTGATGAGTATAGAGCAATTTATTAAAGAGACCTCTTTTTTCTTTTTACACATAGTTGATAATAATAGGATACAAATATTTCAATTAAAAATATTTTGTTTTAAAAAGATGTTTTTTTCCCCCTCTTTCCCTCCAAAACATCTTAGGGGCCAGATTAGGCGTGCTTGCAGGCCAGATATGGCCCCTGGACCGTACCTCTGACATCTCTGGTGTAGAGGATGCAGGGAAGACAGATCTCCAGTCCAGGGCCCACAGAGTGAAGTGAGTCAGTCTGCTGAGCTGCTTCCTACTAATAACTTGCCTGGTTTTTATTAGCTCCATCCTTGGGGGTGGAGGGTCATCTGTCCTCTCCATTGCCTTACAGCTGCATATTATTGCCCTGGCTTGGCTCTGGCCACACCACAGCTTGCAAACACTGGTGATTATCCAGCTCAAGCTCAAGGTGTGAGGAGATGGACTCCCTCCTGTGCAGAGGTAATTACAGCCTCTCTCATTTCCAGCAATCATGGGGAACTTTCCTACCCATTACTCTTACTGTGAGATCCTACATAGCTATGCATGTATTCTCACACACACACACACACACACACACACATAAATATACATGTACACATTCCATTGTCCTCATTTTGAGGGATTTATTGTATTCTAATAAGCATCAATGTGATTTTACACCGCAAGTCATATTCATTTTCATGGAACAATTCAAGACTCCTGGAATCTGTAAATAGTGTGGAGAAAATGATTGAATATAGAAAAAATACAATAAGTACCATAATCAGCACACCACCACTAGAAAGAGAACTAAAACAATTCCTCTGCTTCAACATTTGCCAAGAGACAAGCTAGAACTGCTGAAATCTTGTATGCGCTGTAAATTTGACTTCCATGATAGTTTAGAGGTAGACCTTAGGGACTGAATGAACTGAATCCACATAATTCAACCGAAAAATTGAAAGAATAACAATTTGTGGATATACATCAGAACTAGTTGCAATCAGTCTATTTCCCTTCCATAAACAGACAAAATTTTATGATTGATGATGTGATTGATGTTGATGGATATAATATTAAATTCAGAAAACAAATAAAGACTACTTCTCACAATTACAACAAGAAAGATACCTTTTCTGTAGACATCTCATGTACAGTTGATATGGCATTTACACCCCATTTCTCATAGAGTGGCCGTATGCTGAATGACAGGGACCATGTTTATGGTAAACATGCTTCTGCTGACAATGTTCATAAAGAATCGCAGCCCTTTAAATGATGTAATTCAGCGCCCCAGGTGCAATGTGTGCTATGTGGCATTTCCAGTAAAGGGTGTGTTCTTAAGGGTGTATTGGTGAGTCCAATCTGACACTTGGAAAAACCTGCTATTCCATAGGAACAAACTGACAAAAAAAAGCTGTCCTACTTGTTTTGATTCATGTATTTATAGCTATAAATTCTGCTCAGAAATTCTAAAAAGATTGTGGCAAACTGTGAGACAGAGTGGTTTTCACTGTGAGAAACGGAGGCTACCTTGCTAACAAGCTTAGGCAACATTTGACTACAAATCTAAGCATTCAAATGCTCAGTTGCTGTTCCTCTATAACACACTGCTTGGTGTGTACTCAGACCCATCTGACAGCGTGATGTCCTGATATGCAAATAAGATTTATGACAGTGGCGTCATTTCATTGCCATTCCATTTTGTGGTCACAGCATATTCTGTCCTTCCAAACCATTTTTATAAACTTTTTATGATTTTATGAACACACCCAATAACAGGACACTTGCACCAAGAGAGACAAAATTCAGATGTCATGATGTCCAAGTAGGAAACTATCATCTATGTACACAAGGTGCATTAGCAATTTAAATTTTTGGAATTCTTTTGATATTTTAATTTAGCGTGCCTGCATTGCAAGATGTGCAATTTAATTCCATTATGCCAAAGAGATTCAATGTTGCCCTGAAAAATAAGTCAATTAATTTCAAACAGGGAACTTGTCTCTGCTCTGGTTTGTTGTTGTTCTTCCTGCTGCTCCTGCTCATCCTCTAGCAACCTGTGAGTCTCCCTCAAAGGCCTTGTTGTCATAGTGACGCTGCTGTCTCTCTGGGTCAGAGGTTGTTGGTTCAGTCAGTGGCACCTCATACAAGGGTTCCTCTCCTGAGACTGTAATCACAGTGACCTCTGCTGGTGAAGATGAAGAACTGCTCTCTTCAGCCTCGTCCTCGACCCCCAAAGCCTTCAGGATGTCGCACTTACACATGGGGCAGGTCCTCTTCTCAAGCAGCCAGGGTTCGATGCAGGCTTTGTGGAAGATGTGTCCACACATCAGGTCTGTCACCACCTCGCCTGCCCTGTAGGACTCGATGCACACGGCACAGGTGTAAGAATCAGACCCTGTTTCCTTATCCCCCCTCTTCAGGTTGCGTACTTTTAGCTGACTAATTGCCTTCTTGGCCTCAGACTTCAGCCTCCTCTCAGCTTGCCTCTGCATTCGCATGTTGTGGAGTCGATGGGCAGAGATAAACACAAAGTAGGCAATAGATGCTGCTGTCACAATGAAGAAGGCAATGGACAGGAAGTAGAGCCAGTAGGTGTCCATCCAGAGTCCATGGGGGGTGCCTACCTCAATAAGCATCTTAACCTCCAGTCCACTTTTAACAAAGTTGGCAATCTCCATGCCCTGGTTGTTGCCAATCATGATTGCCACAATATCAGGGGCATCAGAGTGTGCCATGTGAGTCGTGCTGTTCCCTGTGCCATCTACATTGTATACTACCACACCAGCTGCTCCTTGCCGCTTGGCAGCGATGATCTTCTCACTGAAGGTACAGTTGCCCCGTTTGACCAGGGCGATCCAGTGTGGTGAGCTGGAGCTGCGGTTGTACACGGGGTCTGGGCCGCAGCCCCTGGGGTCTCCATTCGGCAGCGTAACGATGCCTGACACTGCCTCCAAGGGAGAGTTGCGGCCGTACACACCACACTCACAATATAGGTTGACAGTGTGGTTGGCCTGATTGGAATAGAAACTTATATCCACCAAAGCCGTCCAGAATACAATCGCCGTCGAATGGTGAACAAGCCCTGACAAATACACCAAGAACAGCAGATACCGCTCGGTCTTCTTGCCCATGGTAACGCTCTTCTCCTCAAAACAAAAACATGAAGCGGTCAATTACAGCTTTTTAAGTCTGTTGGAGTAATCCTTTGTTGGTGAGTCCCAGTTCCTGGTTGTTGGAGTCACACTGATCTGAATACAGCTAGAGTTTCGCCCAACCTGCTGTCAACGGTAATCTGATATGAGGCTTTGGTAACACAACACGGGCTCTGCGTCAGCCACTCACCTCTCGTTATCTTCCTGAACCTTGAACACTGAGCACTCCTCTCCCTGGGCAGGGTGCTGGCATGTAACAAGTTGAAGTAAAACACACAGACTTGCGCTGTTATGAGAGGCAAGTAACAGCACACAATAAAGAAAAGACGATAAGACCGCGATAAGAGCAGTTTCGTGGGCACAGGTCGAAAAGACAAAGAGCAGTTACCGTAGCGCTAGGCTGTTGACTTTTCCATGTGTCATGATGAGGGAAGGAACTCAACCAGTTCTGCTAGTTGAACTTGTTTCTGCTTCCTCCTCTTACTGGCTGAGATCATATGTTAAGAAAGACAGGCTGTCACAGGGAAAATATGTCAGTGATCCATCTTGCTGACTGTTGAGTCACTCCATAAGGCAAAATGCAGTATTTTGTATTTGGTGTGCAGAATGCATTTTGCTTCTAAAGGCACACATATTTTAAATCCTTTCCTTGAATCCACCATTAGAGTAAATCACATTTTAAAATACTGAAGGTTTTTGCTGTGTTTGGATACTCCTGGGTACACAGAGAACGGCTTCTTGCACACAGCTAGCCAACCCACAACAACAGAGATGGAACAAGATATTACCAACTTGCCACAGTATCTTCTTGCACACTAGTGAAAGCGCACACACACACACACACACACACACACACACACACACACACACACACAGGATACCAACGACAACTGATATGGAGAAGTTTCCATTGTACTTTTCAAAACAGACAGACAGACATACACACACACACCAGAGAAAGAAAGAAAAAGAGAGAGAGAGAGAGAGAGAGAGAGAGAGAGAGAGAGAGAGAGAGTACACAAGCCTCTTTGTAATATGGTGTTAGGCTTATATAATTTATCTTTGTGTACCTGTGTCTGTAAATAAGCCACAATCTAGAGTGAGAAATTTACCTAAGGTGACTGCAGTCCACAGTTTGTGATTACAGAGAAAATGGTGCAGCTTCAGTCCTTAAACACCACTCACATAGTCCTCAAGGGTGGAACTAATTACACAGAGACTCACACTGCAGTATTTGAACAGTTTATGTGTACTTTTTGCATAAGTCATTTATTTTACTTCTGTATGGCTTTGCTGATGTATTATAATTCATTACATTTTATTTCACATCTTTTACAAACTAAAAATTTTGCAGCCTATTAATAAGGCATCAGAAACTGCATTATTGTAAACTGACAGTGTGGAGACATTCACAGTGAAAAGTCAGTCAGCAAAGAAGAAAAAAAAACTACCTTTACTTTGTGCTTTGTGTGTAATGTCCACCTTTAGGACTGGAAAGATTAAATGTAACAATATTCTTTTTATGAAAAAAAAAAAAAAAAAAACTCTGAGCAAGCTACTACTACTTCCATTGCAATTAAGCAGATTTTTACACCTGCTTCCACTTTAAGTAAAATATTAGTAAGGTCAGTGTACTTCCTCTTAAAGGAGTACTGTTTCCACCATTGATTATTAGGCTACACAACATGTAAAGAAAATGTGAAACCTAGCGGTTCTTAAAAATAATTATAGGCCACATTTCTTTGGTCTTACCATACCAATGTGGCCTATTACTTTACAGGCCTACTGTTTATTAAATTTTAAGTCGCACATGTTCACTCCTTTTAAACAGCCTTTGACGTCCACATCCCTCCTACAGGCCGTCTCATCGAGCCGTGCGCACACACTGACATCTGCTGGCTGAGGAAGGGCTTGGTCAAACACTTTGCTGCGCTCGGCTTCATAAAGACATAAAATCAAACCACAGCAGATAAACAGTGCTGACCAGGAACCAGGAACATAAAAACACCATGACAATAATAATAATAATAATAAAAAAAAAAAAAAAAAAAGTACAAGCCAAAGTACAGCCTGTAGGAAATATAACTACACCTGATCGATAATGATGCCTGACAAACAGGGCCATTGACGTAAAACAAACTCACTTTACTAGCCTATATATTACATATATCCACAGTAATATTTATAAGCTTATGCGTTACCTTAAAAGACCTAATGACACCACAGAGGGGCGCCATTTACCCAAGTATTTCTCTGACTTGACAATCCAACTAAGTCACTGAATACAACCAGAGGTGTTAAGCTACTTTTGGCCTCATGAACCAAATGGACTGGGGAAAAGATGGTCCTTCTGCATAATTAATTAATTACTTAATTAATTAATTAATTAATTGAGCAATCCTTACCAAACCGTATTTAATTTACTATTTCACAGTCATATTGCCTCCTCCAAATCAGGTCAACTCGACCTAATTGACAGCACTAGTGCACAAATACCACCACAAATTATAAAAAATTAAATGAAAATGAAATTATATATATATATATATATATATATATATATATATATATATATATATATGTATGTATATTACAAGAACATCATAGGAATATTAGTGTAAATTACCGCAATAGAAGAAGGTCACTATGGATTTGCAACCGAGTGGACTGCCACATAATCTGTAGATCACGGATATTAATGTGATATTTTTTTTTTTTTAAAAAAACGAAAACTAACGTATGTTAAAGAAAAAAAAATATATTTAATTTACAGTCTTACCTTTCACCCGGAGGACTTCTTTTTCCTGTCGAAACTGTGTCCTACTCCTCATGAGCGCATGTTTAGTTGGGGTGCAAGGTGTTGTCCTTCTTGTTGAGCCTGGTGTGGGACAACTTCTGGGGCATGTCCAAACAAATCCCATGTTGACCCCCTCTTACACCCAACGCAAAACGTAGACTAGTATCCCGAGGCTTTTGTGGGTGTGGTGGTAAAGTGAATCTTCAGTGACCTTATCGTGCTTTAGAGTACTTTAAAGTCTATGGCATTATTTTAAAAACACCGTAATTATCTAAGATTGTAATAAGAAATTTTGCTCTAATGTCTGTACAGAGTGGTCATTTTTATTTCAAAGGCTATATATTTCTTCAGCTTTATCTGGGCTATCTGGGCCTGCAACCATCAGTCTAGGAGGAAAAATGATAGAAACTGAACTGTGACCTCCTACAGTTGGTGACCATCATCAGGGAACAAAACAATAAGCCACATGTTCAGAAAAACATAAATTACTGCTTTTCGTATCCCATCCTTTATAAAGCCTTCTACTTAAACTGCATAATGTGAAGTCTTGTCAAACAGATTTGTGACAATAGCAAAGGGACGAAATTCCCACAAGTGAAATACTTTGTTGAATTGTGCTCATGTGGGCTGATCATGCTCTGCATCCCTGAATGCACCCCAGGCTGGAGTCGGTTCAAGTCGACTGGAATGAGTGCAACTCGTGATCCCCCATTCTCGGCGGAGCAGACCTTAAAAGATGCCTTCTCCCCCCCTGTAATCTCTTTCCGTGCAGCTTGTAGTCGTAGTGTAGTGGTAGATGCAGCGTTTACAAGGAGCTTATTAAACCAACACTTAATGTTTGCCAGGCTTGTTACAGCATAGAAACAGTCCCATGATTCCTTGGAATAGCTCCTGATTCAATATTTTGACTCAAATGGCCATGAGTGAGGTTGCAGTCTTGCACAAAAAGAAGAGAAAGGATTTTGTACCTTATTTTCTAGGGTTGGTGCTATTTTTGTATTGCACAGTTCATCTTGTATCATTCACTGCAAAAGCAGTACAGGAAACACACTCATCCAGAGTACGTCGGGCTCTTGGTAAGATCACCCTAATAAATCTAGCTGTAATAGTCTGTGATGCTCATAGGTCTGCAGTGACCATATAATATTTTTTTCCCTAAATATCCTATAACATTGCTACAGGGATTATGTATTTATTCTTAGTGTTGTGCCGTGAAACTGTGTATACTACCCTTGCGTATTTTATCACTCTAAATACATATAGGCCTATATGTTATTATGGTTCATTCTTGTCAGGGTATTATGCTGCTACAAAGTGTGAATAATCAATTGTGCCATAGCAACTGTGACAGTGTTTTCTTGACTAATCCTCATGTCTTATTGGCATGAAACACCGTGTAATTACCATACCGAGTTCAAACAACGCTGATGTTGTGCTTTAGCAACAGGCTGGTTATTCTAGCTGACAGATTTTGCCACTTATCAGCTGTGTCCCTGCTGTTTCAGAGAATGAGACAGAATGCGTCTCGCCACAGTCCTCCGAGTTCCCTGAAGGCTTTTTTACAGTGCAGGAGAGGAAGGATGGAGGAATCGTCATTTATTTTATGCTCATTTTCTACATGCTTTTGGCTGTTGCTATCGTTTGTGATGATTACTTTCTGCCATCCCTGGAAGTTATCAGTGAGCGTAAGTAGCTTCATGCATTCTTGGATCACCAGGGCTGCGTGTGTGTGCGTCTGCCTTCCGCGTACACGGGTTGGGTTGTGACGTCAGTGTGCAAACTTATGCATATAGCCCTTTTATAATTTAAGGACTTAAAATGTTGGTCGTATATTTGTGCAGTACCCTCCTAAAATTCATCATAGGATTATTACCACGTTTGTTTATTCATTTATGAATAATATGCTGAGGTATGCACAGGTTATGCTGCTTTATTACAGTTTCTAAACAATAGCATTTTATTTAACTTTTTCTATATCTCAAAAGAATTTCAAAGCAAATGTCCTGCTTTTTTCAGCTGGATTTATCAACTATAAATGTACCACCAACCCCTTTGGCTAAATGACCCATACACTGCAGATGTGTTGTTTGTACGTTTTTAATTACTATACTATATATTACTACATTCAGTTGTAAACGATCGAGGAGTTTTAATTCAGCTGCATGCCTTAGTGACGGATTTTACTTTCACCACCAGAGAAGGATCTTTTCCAAGTTTCCACTCTTACTAAGGGAGAGGATGTATGAATTTCTGTCCCTGGTTCACTAGTCAGCTGATAAACTGCACCTCTGTTGTCACTTATTCTTGGTTGATGTGTTTCTTATGTCTCACTCAGGTCTGGGACTGTCTCAGGATGTAGCCGGAGCTACTTTTATGGCAGCTGGCAGCTCTGCACCTGAACTGGTCACAGCCTTTCTAGGTAAGCATGCATTAGTATATTAGAAACAATGAGCAATAGTGATGAATGATGGCACCAGCATCACCATCACTGTCACTGTCTCCATCCCAGCCAGATGGGGATGCTTAACTTTGAGTTCACCCTCACTCAAGATCACAAATAGACTGACAAATTTGATTTCAACTTTGATTTTTTGATTTGTTTTCATCGTCTTAATCATGACCAGTATAACTGTAGCAGTCATCAGAGCTCAGATGTGCTGTGTGTTTTAGGTGTGTTTGTGACAAAAGGAGACATTGGGGTTAGCACCATAGTGGGATCAGCGGTCTACAACCTCCTAGGAATCTGTGCTGCATGTGGACTCTTGACCTCTGTGGTACTACACACACACTGCATTCAGAGAAAGATTACCCAACTAACAGTAACATCCACGTAACAGTGCCACATTTAGTGGGTCAAAACGGAAGAATTGTTGTGTGTGCTGTACTGTAGGAGCTGTAAACCATAAAAATATTTTCGTTCTTTGTTTACTCAGGTGGGCCGTCTCACCTGTTGGCCCCTGTTCAGGGATTGCCTGGCATATGGAATCAGTGTTGCTGCTGTTATTGCCATTATCTCTGATAACAGAGTGTACTGGTAAGTGAGTGAGTGTGTGTGTGTGTGTGTGTGTGTGTGAGCGCACTGGTTGCACAAGGGGATATGCTGACATGACCTCCTTCTCCAACGTTACTTTGAAGCCAGCTATTGAAAGCGGATATAGCTTTTAATTGCATCTCTTGAATCTGGGAACAGAAAATATATAACACTGTAAACAAAACACACTTAGTACAGAGCTATGACTCAGTGCAATATTTGGCTCATAAATCATATTCCAACGGCACACACAAATATTTCCGTACTGACAGTGTTTATGGAAAATTTTTGAGTGCATGTGATTCCCATTTCTTTGAGCATTGAACAAGAACACAGTGTTTTATCTTTGTTGAATTGTGTTGACTTTTTAATTTTTATTATGATAACAGTGTCATTTGTAAAATATTGAATTATATATTTTACTGTAAGATCAAAAAATCTGATTTTGTTTACATAGCACATTTGATATAACATATAACATATGATGCAATGGGCCTTATGAGCATGGGTAAAACAGTTTAGAGCCATGAATAAAGATTAGCAGCATCATTAAGGGACACAAGAACAGTTAGTTAAAAAAAAAAAAAAAACTTATTAGCCACTTATTAAAACAATCCTCTTTGTAAAAAAAAACTATTTCATGCACACATTGCTTGTTGATCGTTGTCCGCCTTGCAGGTATGATGCTGCCTGTCTGTTGCTGGTGTACGGTGTCTACATCGTGGTTCTTTGTTTCGATCTGCGCATCAGCGAGTTTGTCCTGAGGAAGCTGAGCCCTTGCTGCACCTGTCTGGGTAAAGGGACCGGGGAGCGGACAGAGACGCAGCCTCTGATGGGCTGGAGCGATGACACCAGCCTGAGAGTCCACGGGCGCTCCAGAACTGACAGTGGCATCTTCCAGGATGACTCAGGATACTCGCACCTCTCCCTCAGCCTGCACGGCCTCAATGAGATCCCTGAAGGTAGATGGCACCTCATACCTTAGTGGGTATGCAACACTATTTCACTCAGCTTTCCAGCATTTAAGAATATTTCCATCTGGGAATACAATGCTTGCTTGTGTGGCCTTTATGACTCTTAATGATAAGTTCAGTTTAAGGCTTAAAAAAAAAAAAAAATCAGAATTTAGGTTTTTTTTTTTTTTTTTTTTTTATTTAAACACAAACAAGAATTAAATGCACATGAATAAATGATAGGGGCTTTTACCATAAAGATTGTGCAATGTAGCAGCAGAAAGACTTTGCACGCAGTTTGTGGAAAAGTCAGTAGGCCTAATGTTTACCATGCCTGTAGAGCTATTGAGCTTAGGACTACTGAGTCATAGTTTTTCAGTTTTGTTGCCAAATTGTTAATGAAGTGATAGGGGCACACAAACAACCTGTTTGTCTGCTTGTGTTCTAGAGACTAAAAGTGTGTTTGCCGTGCCGGAGAATGACCTGAAACGGATCCTCTGGGTGCTCTCTCTGCCAGTCATTGTCCTGCTTTTCCTGACCATCCCTGACTGCAGGAGAAAGTTCTGGAAGCAGTGGTTCATGATAACCTTCTTCATGTCAGCTGTCTGGATCTCTGCTTTCACTTATGTCCTGGTGTGGATGGTCACAGTAGTTGGTAAAAAAAAAAAATGTTTCAGTTAAGACCTTTGCCTGTGTTAAATCAGTGTGTGTCCTTTATTTGTGCTACAAATTTAACTTCCCTAAAAAAAAAAAAAAAAACAATGCAGAAAATAGGATTTAACATTTCTCTTTTTATTGTGAATACTGTTAACTTCAGGTGCAAGTTACCCTGTAGATCAACAGGTCATACAATCTTTGGAGATTATGAGTGTTTGAAACTTGTGAGAAAAATGTCCAATTTGCAGAGCAGAATCACATGTCAGTCTGCTGGCTAATTCCTGAGATGCCATTGTCCTGGAGAGTTGGTGTATGTGTGTGTGTGTGTGTGTGTGTGTGTGTAACGTGCTTCAGTGGGCCATGTGCAGATTGTAGCCACAGTAGGATTAGGGCCTGCTACACCTTCAAGGCAGTACAGTCATGTGAGCCGTGGGTGGATATAAAGAACAGCCCACAGGCACTGGTCCAGAGACAGATTTCCTCCTCATCTGCACCAGAGACGGAAGCCATAAACTGACCTAGGATCAGACTATGAGCTTCATCATGTGACGGAGGTAGACCTACTGAAGCATAATGAGATTATTATCCCATAGTCGTCAAAAATGCTCACATGGAAAAACAAGGAGAGTCAGTCTTAAGAGTGCAGGTACCACTACACTAAGTCCCAGCGGCTATGGGAGAGAATAACCAACAGTAACCTTTGTGTTTGAGTACACCTCCCTGCAGCCCCGGTCTGCAGTAACACCAGCAATGTCTGAATAGGGCTTCAGAGAAAACGTGCAGTGCACAGGCAGTGCAGGCGGGATTCTGGTTGGTTAAAATAATAGGGTAGTAGCTAAGTCCTTGTCTTAGAAAAAATACTGACAGTGTTAATTGGTAAACAGCAATTTATTAATGACCCTATCAGTCTAGGCACAGATCAATATCAGTTGTTTGTATCTGCAATGTATGTGTATACAGGAGAGACCTTTGGAATCCCTGATACAGTGATGGGACTGACTCTGCTGGCTGCTGGAACCAGTATACCCGACACTGTGGCCAGCGTGATGGTGGCCAGAGAAGGTAACACCAATCTGTTTTGTCAGCTGCAGTTCAAAACAGGAAGTCCTGGTTAGGGCAGTTGGTGACAAGCCAACAAACAATTTCAGAAATGTCATTTTCAGTTTGATATTCAGTGTTTCCTCCCTCTGTGCTCAGTTAGTAGTGATGTGCCACCACAGCAAAGAAACTACCACCACCACCACTGAGTATACACTTGATTAGGCCACTTGATTAGGTCCACCTGCACAATCTAATACAATCCAACTGTTCTGCCATTAAGTTTACTTTCATGATGCCTATAATCAGCTCAGCTTTTCTTTTTCTCACAGTAATAGAGGTGTCCATTTAATTCTATGTTTGGCATTGAGCTCATAGTGCTGCTGTTGTACTGGACTGCATTTTATTGACAGGTGTTTCAAATATTGTGTCCCCCTCATGTATGTAAATAGGGTGGACAAAAAATAGAAACACCTCACAATATAATGTAGTCCAGTACAAGGCCTCTGCAAATTACAACCTCAATAATAAACATATAATTAAATTTACACATTCCCCACAATGTCAGCAAAAAACAAACACTCTAAACTTTATCAAAAGATAGAATTTATGACAGAGCTGTTGCATTGAAGTGCATTTGATTGCACAGGAGGACCTGATAAAGTGGCCACTGAGTGTATACAAGATGCATAGTTTTGGCATGTGCCACACAAGGCTGGCCCAAGACAGGGCCAGATGGGCCAGTGCCCCGCAGCCTCAGACTGCCAGGGGTCTCCAAGCCTCAGGCTGTGCAGTCCAAGACCTCTGAGGGAAGTTGAGCACAAGAGCCTTCAGTGTGAACAGCACAGCTGCTGGTCATGGACACTCAGTGAAGTACTAGCTAGAGATAACACACATTATTTGGGGATTTTTGTAATCCTTATTCATCTGTGGTAGGTTGGTGGAGCAGGTTTCCTCTTTATGAGTGGCACATTGATCTTCACAACATTCACATCAGGATGCAGGCCAGTACATTAGTCCTCTACCAGTGGGCACTGAGCCATTGTCTTAACCCATCTGTCTTATTCAGAGGCACTTAATGCAGATTTACATGCTCATTTACTTTGCCTGCTCAGATTATTGCTAGTCATGTAGGAAATTCCAGCCTGTAACTAACCTGACAAGCCAGTTCTAACCATGTGTTAATGACATGTCTTAATTACAGTTTGTACACTAACGGTTGTCTGTCCATCAGGGAAAGCTGATATGGCCATGTCCAACATTGTGGGCTCCAATGTGTTTGACATGCTGTGTCTGGGCCTGCCTTGGTTCATTAAGACTGCCTTCGTGGACACCACCAATCCTGTCGAGGTCAACAGCACTGGACTGGTATTCATATCCTCCACACTCCTCCTTTCCATCATCCTCCTTTTCATAGCTGTTCATGTGAATGGATGGAAATTGGACTGGAAGTTGGGAATAGTTACACTTATTTGCTACATCCTCTTTGCCACCCTGTCCATCCTGTATGAGCTGGGGATTATTGGGAATAACCCCATAAGACTGTGTAGTGACTGAGGCCTTTAAAAGGCTAGTGCGACTACCAGCCCATCACAAAAAAACATCAAACCTCATAAGAATCTTCTTGTCTTGAGAAGGAGGGATGGTCAGCCACTTATCAACTGAAAACATTAAAACACCCTGGAAGAAGTGTGCTGTCATCTTGAAGAGGATGATCTTAATTCACAATATAATACAAGAGGAAAAAATGCCAAAGATCTTTCTCTTGTGTGAGACTGTCAAGATCCAGACCAGGACTTTTTATTTATCACAAAAATGAGGACTCTCGTCAAGTATTTTCAGCCTCACTCAAGGCCCTTTATATTTTCAAATGTTTTTGAAATCCAACAAAAATGGCAGCATGTGCATTCAAAGGAGTTGTAGAAGGAATGGAAAATGGGTGACTACTGAGTGCAAATGAACCCAGAACTGACCAATCAAACTCAGGAAATAAAAAGGTACCAGTTGATCTCATGTAGCCTTGTTTTTTTTATCCCATGTGGGTGGGTGAGCCAACACAAAAGAGGCATCATCCAAGTGATTCTGATAAGCTTTTATGAGCAGAGAGACTCTTAGTGCGCTGAGGCAAGAAGGTGGACGGGGCCATAAAAAGTAAAAATCTAAAACTTTCCACTTATCTCCTATAGCTGAACTGGTAAAAACAAAGACTCAAGTTTTTAAATCAATGTTGTTTTCACCTAACCGTGCAAATCTTAAATTGACATTTACTCATTTTATTACTCAACACTGAAATTGTGCCACTTAAACCAAATACGGCAAGCCTTCACTTGAACAAAAGGTTAAAATTACCAATGATCGCAGAGCTATGGAAATTCATGGACCTGGATGGGTTGGATAACCTGATACATTTATGTTCATTCAATTTTCACTTGTTTTCCTGCTAAACTGTTGTCAAACTGCAAGAGGTCATTTTACATAGTGCAATGAGAGGTGATTATAAAACTACACCTCAGGTTAAACACACACACACACACACACACACACACACACACACACACACACACACTGATGAACAACTTCAACACTTTTATCTCAGCAGATTTTACAACCACCAGGTTTAAAAATTAAAAAAGTTTATTCGTTCAAATAAACTCCCCCACAATAAAAAGGGTTTACAAAACAAGATCAAGGGGAAAAAAACAAGTTTTAATACATGAACAAAGGTTTGTGAAACAGTGGACACATGGAGATATGGAATAATTGTGTTTTTAAAACAAAACAAAAACTCATTGGCAAGAGGGTTGAATGTGAACGTGTTAGGTGACTCCTACTAAAATTCTAGGCGTTACGATCTATACGGACGTCCACCTCTCGGCCGTTGATCTTGGTTCCGTTCATCATCCTACAAGCCTGCTCAGCACTCTCTGGAGAGTCAAATCTCACTGTCCCACAGCCCTTTGACTTCCCGTTCTCCATCTTGATCTCTGCAAACATTACCTGGCCTGCAGTACACAAAGACAGGAATGAATCTTTCAAATGCTGACACCACAATGTTTCACAGAGTAGATAAATGAAAAAACGGAGATATTGGCAACCTTGTTCGTCTATGAACCATGTGTCAATGTCAGAGAGAATTAAGTTAATGTTTGAGTTCTTCAAATGCATCAGCTGTAAAGATTAGTTCCGTAGTGTGCAAAAGACATACCGCAGTGACTGAACTTTTCTTTGAGCTTTTGCCAAGTAAGATCATAGGACAGCTGCAACACAAACATGGTAACTTCATACAGCACATTTGTCAGCATTAACATGCCACTATGAAAAAACAGCACAACATACAACAAATGTGAGATGACAACATCAATAAAGCATACACAAATTGATCATTAAAAGAGTAGGACTAAGAGGAAGAGTAGGAAAATAATCTCAGCTTTGAAATCCAACTGTTAATTAGAACTCCAGTTAATTTATCTGAAACCAATTACAGAATCAGTTCATCATTTACAGTATCATTACCATTTACATTTTAATCTAATGCATGGTAAGAAAATGAGTTCTGTCCTAACAAGACCTCAATTAACTTGAGTTCACTGCAAAGAGAAAATGTATAAATCTGCTGAAGCACATACTAAATCAGCTGGGGCTGTCTCAGAAGTGACAAAGTGTCCAGTTTTCTTCGACTGTTTCTTACCAGAGTAGTAGAAAAATCTCCTATCTTAGGTTCTAGCCTGACCAATGTATGTAAACTTACTGCACTTACATTTCGCACAAAGATTTGACAGCCTCCCTTGGACCCAGAGCCTCGGTCAGACATGCCTCCACCCATGTGGCCACCTCCCCCGCCTCCGTAGCCTCCGAAGCCTCGATTCATCTCCATTCCTGCCATGCCCATACGGTCAAAGCTGGAGCCCATGCGGTCCATGGCCATATTTCCCATCCCGCCACCTGCAATGGGCACACACAAACACACACTCAAAATTGCTGTTTAGGCTGACCACTCATTTAAAGAGGCCAGTATTTTAAAGATCATAGCAACCATAACATTTTTCACTTTTCATATAACATATGAATAATCACATATAATTTCAGTAAGGTTGGCACGTGTCAGGTTACACCTCTTGTGCTTAGCTCTTGACTACCACAGAGTGAAATTAAGTTGTAAGTGCATCTAAAAACACTGTCTTTATTGATATTCCGTCAATGTGCAAGTTTAGGCACATAAGTCCAACATGTGCAACCACATTGTTTATAAAGCAAGTGTAAGACATCCTCTACATTCATGCATGACAGTTTGAGTAAAAACACCGCAAAATTGCTGACATGATATTATTTCAAATGTGCCGATTAAAACAATTAACCTTGTGGAGTTTTATTGGTAAAGGATAAAATATATCAAACCCAATAAAGTGCTGGGGATGAGCTGGGCCAAGTGGTCCTATTTTTTTCAGAAATGCTGAAAGAAGTAGCCCTAAGTCGACCACCTCACTCTTCCCAGTCTTTGCTCATAACTTCTGAATGGATTCGCACATTACGAAACTTTGACCAGGTGTGTCACTGGCCACAGAAGACCTCATTAACTTCTCAGGTCATTCAGTCAAAGGGGGGCATGGCATGCCACAAAAAGCCACATAACTTCTCAAGTGATTTGCGCAACACCACAAAATGCACTATGGGGCGGTGGTGGTGATATGATTGAGGAAATTACACATCAAGTATCATACTAATAATTTAGCACACGATTTAGGTACGGAAAAGACAGGGTTTGATGTGATGTAGATTACACATTAAGATAAGTTAAGGTAGCAGCTGGTGATGAATCCATTGTCAAAATGGCTACGGTTTCTTCCTTTTTTCCCCCAATCAAAAGGTTTTTCTTGGGAATTTTTCCTTGTCTTCACCAACTAAGACAATGGTAGCCTGCTAGGCTCCACTCAAGCTTTGTGACTGATTGTTGATTAGTTAGATTAGGCTTGCTCTCTGTGAGGTCCTGCTTGTGATATAGGGCTACAGACAAAAACTCAACTTGAATAAGAGACTGGTAGTACTATTAGAGATTTAACTGTAGCTTGTCAATTACCCTTTTAGGCAAAGGTAAACTGAGGAGCTGAGATACAGATTTGATTGGAGAGAATAAAATTAAAGATGGAATTTTTGAAGTACCTAATCCAGTCCCCATGTGCCCCATGCCAGCACTACCCATGCCTCCTCCAAAGGTTCCACCTCCTCCTAAAGAGAGAATCCAACCCAGTGTACATTTGGTTAGATTACATACAATACCAGAAGAGCACATATATAACAAACAATTCTCAGCAGAAAGAACTGGCTATGTTTGCTGGTTCAGTATGGGAAAACTTCACGGCTGTTTCAAGTGTCACTGTACATACCCATTCCTCCAAATGAGTCTCCAAATCCTCGATTCATTGGTATGTCACCACGGCCAAAGTCCCGATCCATTCCACCCATCCCTGACCGGTACATGTCTAAACACAAAGACAAAAACGCAATTACACATAAAGTTTTCTGAAGGGGACCAGAGGCGCATCTCAATGTCAGAGCACAACACTGAACCGCATCTCTGCACGCCAAGACCGAACTTGCTGCCTTACCTCCCATTCTTCCAACGGGTGCCATGTCTCTCCCTCCAAAGCCACCCATGTTGCCCATGCTATCCATGCTCCCAAAGCCCCCTCCACCACTCATACCTATCAAAGGTAACACAAAGTTTTTCCAGTGCTCTTTCCTTTCCCTCTATAGAAAGGAAAGAATGGGAAATGATAAATGAAAGGTAATAAAGATCTTACCTCCTCCAAGTCTATTCATTCCTCCATATCCTGGAACATCCATACCTAAGGGAGAGAACCAGAGCGTCAGTCAGGTCATAATCTCTCAAGTCAGATTTTAGTATTTACACATCAAAACATCACCATCTTAATATTACCATATTAAAACTGGACAGTGACCTAAATTTAGTTGCTCAATGTATTCATTTATAAGCAGGTGTTGCCACATACAAACAGAAGCACCTGCTACAGTACTCAACTTTGAATGAACTTGAATGAACTTTTATAGTGTCATGTGGACGGGAATATCAACATCTCTGACCTGTCCATTAAGTGCCTCAAGCACAATTCCTTAAGTGGTTTGAGACATTTTATATTGCAGACAGATCAGCCCGATGAGTTAAACTCATGGAATGCTATGCAAGCTAGGCCTAGCATAAGATCCGACATCGAAGCACTAGCTAATTACAAAATACCACTAGTGGTCCAATGACTGCTTACAGAGTTACTTTGACTTCTTAGGATAGTGTGTGAGGTTCTTGTCTCTCTCCCCACAATACATTAATGATGATATTAAAACCAAATTTGGAAAAGAAACAATTTTCTGCACCATATGTATGGAATCTGAACTTTTAAACAGTCTCAAAAGCTACACTTCCTCAAAGATTGTTGCAGTAATACTTGTGTAGTCAAACCCTACAGGAGCCAAACATTTCATGGGTTTGACTTGTACAGCTATGGAGACTTGAAACATGAGGACACATTGTTGAAATGTTTTTCTGAGGGCATTTCAGCAAGTGCTATCCCAGGCTGTATACTAGAGGGACAAGAAGGATACAAGTGTAGTTCTGGTCAAGGTTCAGATTACATAGTCCCAAGCTGAGGGTGTCCCCAGAGTCAAATCCTGATCCACCTCTGAGTTACTGAGAATGTTCAAGCTGTGTCACTGGGTGCACATCTATGGATAGCCACATAATAAAATGATAAAAGACAAGACACAGGAGCTTTCGGAAGAGTGTACTGGGCTTTACACAGCAGTGTAAAGCCCAGTACTTCCATTTTTAGCAACCTTTCTTATCTCTGTAACCCACTTTCAGACTGCCACGGGATTCCTGGATGAGCCCAGTATCTATGGCTGCCAAGAGCTGATGGTTGACTGGTTTACACATTAACTGAGGATGTTTGTTTGCTGGTGTACAAAGAATGCGGTTCAAAGTTGTTGATGACCATCTTGTGCTGCTGTCCCTGATTCAGTGACTGTTGTAACTCATTTTGAGTGATGTGTAAACAATCAAATTAATCCCTAAAAAAATCTACAAATCAAAATGAAGCATTTCAAAAGTGATACAAAACCACTCAAATTTGTACAAATCCTCCCGTTAAGTGTCATTGTAAAGGCCCCTCAGCTCTTCATGAACACTACCATTTGTATCTTAAGTAAGATAAGCTTGTAATGCAGCATGTGATGCAGTGTAGTATGTGGGGGTGTTTCCCGACTGACCTCCAGGCCCCATAGAGCCCATGCCACCTCCTCCTCCACTCAGACGATTGGCATTAATAGGCTGTCCTCCTGGTCCTAGTCCCATGCCAACACCTCCTAGACCCCCTACACACAAACACACGGACAAAAGGAATGTGTAGATTGTTGCATTTATGCCCAAATAAAATATGAATTAAACAGCAAAGCATATATGACTGGCATGTGGTGAGACCAGATTGTCCATAACATTCCGCTAGACCATAGTATTTGAATATATTTGACTATATTTAACATTTAATATATTTAACATTTATGGTTACAAACTTTTATTCACTATGTTTACACAAACTTTAGTATTCAGAATATTTGTCACATACAAGCAGGTATCTGATTTCTCAAATGCCATGTAAACAAGACAGTGAGTTTCCATAAATGGGGAAAGGGATTAAAGCTTGTGTAGGTAACCTTGTAGGGTGGAAGGAATTTTGTCAAAAACTTTAACCCCTCTCAAACAGCCCCCATCTGAGATTCAGTACCTTCCCATGCCCCTCCAACCCTCATGCACACTCATGTGTGGCTCCAGTGCCAATGTAATAGAGGGGCAGGAATTCATGAGCCACTCCTGAGTGGCAGTGCATGTGTGTGTACACAAAACATGATTGGACTTAGGCAGCAACGCTTCCTCAAGGTGATTGGTTGTTTGATTGGCATTGCACAGATCTTAACATATGAGATTACAGCCCCAGGCGTAGTCTGGAAGAACAAATTTTTTTCCTCACTGCTTTTAGTTTGGCTTGGACCCTCTGTATATAATGGTGATTTGACAAAATTGTGAAGGAAAAAGTTACTTACACAAGCTTTAAGAGAAATCGAGTTAAGATGAAACCTAGATGGAAATATAAGGGAACAGAACAGATTTTGTTGCCCCCATCAGGGAAATCATCATGAGAAGCTGGCTGACCAGTACTCTCTGCCATGAGTACATGTAAAAAGGATTTTGAGTAATCAGAGTAAGGTAACATTTAAACGTGTTACCTGATTTTCTGTCACAACATCTATTCAGTTCTAGCCACTAGGCATACTGCTTGATATTTGCTCTCTCTCTATCAAAATTCAATCAGATTTCACAAGTATTAATGATGACTTCCCAACAACGGGTGATCATTTTATAAACTAGCATGTCCTCCCCACATAGCATCACCTCTGGCATGCACATTCAAGATTTAGGCTGTAGCTGTTTCTTAGTGTGCAGACGTACATCTTTGGGAAAAGCCAGCATGCACAAAAAAGTGATATTGCTAAACTGATTCACTCTTTTTCAGGACCAACAATTTGTGGCACAGCAAACCTCTGCTTTCCCAACATTGTTAAACTCACATTGATGCAGCAACCAGGCTCACACTCTTTATAGCTGAGGCCAGATTTCACTGTCACTTATGGGGGATGTAACTGATTTTGGAAGGAACAAAAGGCTGTGGACATTTCTAACATGGAAGAGTATGTGGTGAACCCATCAACCCTCCGATTGGCCATTGCTACATCTCTTTATATTTGCATAAAGTTTGAACAGATTTCAACTTTTCTGCGTTGCTCAGATCTTGTCATCAGCCGCCCCTTCACTGTCTCTCTGTCCATGTCCCCTGGCTCAATCTGAAATGAATGACCAACAGTTGCTTACAACAACAAACTCACTGCCTGTGTTAGTGCAGGGTTACTGGTCAGAACAGGCCCAAGATTAAGGGAACATAGGAAC
Organism: Myripristis murdjan; assembly: GCF_902150065.1. Taxonomy (NCBI): domain Eukaryota; kingdom Metazoa; phylum Chordata; class Actinopteri; order Holocentriformes; family Holocentridae; genus Myripristis; species Myripristis murdjan. Next base: position 17,133,464 of record NC_043982.1, read on the forward strand.
AGATTAACTGAACCATTATCTGATTTGTCCAACCTTCTGAAATACACTACTTCCTATTACCACAGAGACAATGACAATTTCTTTTCTCACTGCCACCCTGGAAGACTGTTTCAAATAGTTGGTTAGTTTAGTAAAACTGTACTGTATGTACAACAGTGTACAGGATGACAGACAATATCAGCAGCAATGTACCCAAAGACCACCTGCTACCCTACAGGTAGGGAAAAAATAGCAGGTCACGATATTGTTAATTAACACTGTGCTCCAACAATACAGCTGGGCATTCCTAATACCAGTGCAAAATGACAGATTTCATTAACATACCATTTGCCCGCAGTGGATAATGAACCCTGACCATGACTGTGTTAGCACTGTACTCAATTCACTGACTTAATTATTATTACAGAAAAATCATTCTTTTATGAGCTAATGTATGTTGCACCTATTGCACCTGAGATGCAATAATATACTCTGCTAATCAAGAGGTATTCAGTGCAGAATTCATCTGATTGTAGCTTCACTGGTCATCATTTAGAGGTATAAATTGGGGATACATATTATCAATTAATTCATTAATCGACAGTTGATTCAACTTATTGATCGATTATCAATTAACTGATAAGCGGCGATTTTCCCTCACATACCCTCCGTCCACTGCACTGACTGTAGACTGTGAATCTGATCCACTCGCTCCTTGCAGCATGGCTGAATGTGAGGTATTTAGGTGGGAATTCAGCAAAGTCGTGGGGTTGCTGTACTTTAAAGGCCCCATGGCATGAAAAATGCAATTATCCAGTTAAAGTAAAACCCTGGAAAAGTGCACAGCATGGGGCCTTCAAGGTACAAACACATATCGTGCATTTGGCATCTTTGTCATCATTTATCAACTTAAAACGATCCCACACTACACTCTGTTTTGACTGCTTCAAGTTTGTTTTGTTCTCTTGTGTGCGTCCTAGTACATCCAGCACTCAGTACAAAGGCGCCCTAGCGTTAACTGGCGGGGCACTACTACCCCCGTTCAAATGGGCCGCAGAATGTTCAATAAATTACAATCAATTTAATTCTTATCAATAATTAATCAACAATCGATTGTTTGCATCCCTAGTATAAATAGTCACTTAATAACAATACAACATTTTCACTGTTTGTCAGTGTGTAGCAAGTTGTGTTAACTTGCAAATTTGTCTGTATACTTAGAAACCAATAGGTAGAATTTTGATATTAACAACTTAACAGACTGCTTTTACTTACTTGGTAACTGAGGTGCTTTTTCTACTTGACGGAAATCATCAGGTGGAAGCGATTTCTCATCCTATAAAACATGACACAATATCACTGACAAAATACTGACAAAAATTTGTGCTATGTACATCTTCAGTGGAGTTACACCCAAAAGTAACACACCATTTTGACATGCATTTGTCTGTCAAAGAGCATCTGTCCATTGAACATGGCTGAGTCCAGAGTCAAGGTCAATGTAAAATTCTGAAACACTGCAAATAAAATTATGAAGCACTGTGTACATGTATGCATTCTGGATTTAGTACAGCATTCTGTAGGATACATATAGCCTGCACAGCCTCCAGTGGCTGCTCAAAAGTAACCGTTCCCATCCCTCTGCTCTTGCCATCCTTGTCCTCCTTTACATCAGCTCGTTTCACCACACCTGCCATGCTAAACACCTCCTTTAATTTCTTCCAGCCAACTTTGAAATCCAGCTGCAAAACAACAGAAAAACAACACTGTTATTTATAAACATCAGTTGCAATAATTTTTAGCTGAATCTGGAGACTGTGTATTGCTGTGTCCATACATTAGCCACAAACACCGTGGTGCCCAGTCGTCCAGCCTGCAGTGAGTTGATGACCTCAGGTGGGATGTTAGGGTTGTTGGCAATAGAAGGTGGCAGGTTCATCCCACCTGGCCCTCCTTCCTGCCCTCGACCACCCTGGTGCATTCCTCCCATACGCTGCAGCACCCGTCGTGCATGCTCTCCATCAGGGTCCTTGTGTGAGAAACAGATATCAGTCTATCTCTGACACAAGATAATACAGCAAATACATTATATTATATTTTTAATTGCACTGAAAGTCCCAGTGTGTTACATATATCAAACATTTCTACATTGTACATAAGCAATCATAAGCTTTCAAAGCACATCATGCACCCATGGGGCCAAGATGAAAGTTAAAATGGAGAAGCAGGCAGCTCTAGTTGAAGGGAAAAAACACCTTACATGGACTTCAAACATACAATCTTCAAGAAAACATACAAATAAAGTGGAAAAGTATAGATTGAGTCAAGTTGAATGTGAAAACATTATTTAAATTCCTAAAAGTGGATCATCATCTGTCATCTAGAGATAAACTGATTTTAAAATCAGATGTTAGTTATTCCAATTTTGTAAATATGGATGAGTGTAAATAAGTCAGAACGTGAATAACAGTTCTTAGCTGCTGCTACTTTGAAAATATACTGAAAAATGAAAGATTTGGAGTAAAAGTTAAAAATTAATTTTGCTTTCCGAAACCAAGACAAATAATTGTGACTGAAAATCTTGATTTTCTTGTCTTGTCTTATTTTATTTATTTATTTATTTTTTTTTAAAGCATGCAGCATTAAATTGTCCCTACCTCCTTGATGTTGAGTGGTCTTCCACTCAAGTCATGCTTGTTCATAGTTTCTATCGCCTTCTTCACAAACTCTTCATCTTTGAACTCCACCACACTGGAGGGGCAGGGACAGCAGAGACATCAGATTAGGTTATGCAAGGTTTAAAAAATAATAATAATACTAATAAATAATCTAAATTAGAAAATATAACAGTGTCTTACCCACAACCCTAACAAGGAAGCATCACAAAGTCCAGGATGCACATGTCCAGAGTGGAGGGAGTAAACAAAACACAGTTACAATCCAAATAAAGCACATGAACACTATAAACTGCATATATCAACATGCTTCTAGTATTTTCTATATCGCATGTTGGCCATATGTTTGGCTGCCAACTTAAGCAAGCAGGCTTTTGTTTGTAATCAAGTGTATTTAAAATTAAGCTTACAAAAAAAAAGAGAGAGAAAGAAAAAATAGTGAATATTTTTGATATCATCCAGAATGGAAGAGTGTTGTAGTTTACAATTTTGGCAATCAAAAACATGACAATACAGTTAGAAAAAGGTCTGAGATAACCAACATGTCACCCAAACACACCTATGCATTGTAGTTTATCTTTGAATGTTATGCACTAAAACTGAGCTTGACGGTAGAAAATTAAAATACATTTACAGATTCATATAACAAAGCAAACAGTGTGTGATGGCTTTCTCTACTGTCTGATAGTTAAAACTAAAAAACAAACAGTTTCTTAACAAGTGTTTTGTTCCTTTGAAGAAAGAGTTGTGCCATATAACAGAATTATGTCAGATTTTGAGACAGTCAGGGTCAATCAATAAGACAAATCACACAATCCACATGTCCCTTTAGAAAATGGCCAAACAGACAAACTTTGACACCAATTGAAATTACAACAACAAAACAAAGGTGTACTCTTAGATGAGTTCATTAGTCTACTTTTCCAGAATCAACAAGACATCTCCCTTTCAAATGAATATCAATCATTAGCCATCTATCAGGCTCTAAACACAACCTAGCTCCAGTTCAGTAACATGTCTTAGACCAGGAGGATCAGTACCTAAAAGAGCACTTGATGTTAAAGAGACTGCTGAGGGTATTTAAAACCTCGTGCAGCAAGTTGACCCCATAACTTACCCTTGACTTTCCTTCTGCATCCTTAAAGAGCTCCACGTATGTAACCTCACCAACTACATGAGACATACAAAGGAAAAATACCAAGAGAACAAAGGGATTTAAGTCACCAAAGTCTTCACGTCGCTGTTGGCCTTGGCAATGCCGCTATAGATGGAGATGTCCCATTAATGATCAACAGTCAGCCCAGACCAACATCCCACCAGACAACACCATGCCTTTCTGAGCAGTGACTGAGACACCCACAGGCCAAGGCCAGAGAGAAACACAGCTACATTCAACCTGGGAAATTCAAAAGACTTAAGTATTGATCAGTTGGTCAACAAGTTTCCATTCATGGCAGTTGAGGTTTTTTAAGCTGTCCTCTCACCTTTTCAAAAGGCTTTTTAAGACTCCATAAGTTGCTGGTAGAGCAAAACAATGGTTTCATTCATACAATCAAAGATCACCTTACAACAGATGCAACAAAATCATACAACAGTCAATACTACTACTGGTTTGAGGTTACATTTAGGAGCTGACAATACCATAAAACAAGTAACAAAATGACTAAGCTCATCTTCCTTTTCTCACAATCATATCAGTCCAAGCTAAATTAGTGTCCAACCAAGAGAGTTAAATAAAACTCCAGTAAGCTAATATCACACTATGCTGGTTCCCTACCATCTGCACTAAGGACATCCAAAGAAAGGTAAATAAAACATCTACTGACTACAACTATAAGCAGGATGATCCATCTGGTAACAAAGGAAGAGAGGTCAAGAATTTCTGATCAGCTGAAGAGACAGAGAGGGGGGAAAACAACACCCTAACCACTAGAGAAATTACCTTTCTCGCGCATTAGATCTTTAATTGCCTGCCATTTCATATCATAAGGGATATTGCTGATGAACACCCGGTTCCTGTGGGCACCCTTCTTGTCTCCCCCACCACCATGTTTGTCTTTGTAGGGATGGTAGCGGTTTCCTCTTCTGCTCCCTGACGACTTCTCTTTAGGTTCAGACTTTTCTTTGGGGGCCTGGGTGGCTTCTTCAGCTTCTCTACAAAACGCATTAAACAGTACGTTAAGTCAGAGCATCACCTATGATAAATAAATAATTGTCAATATTCATGTCAGACTCCGGGGGCAATTCATTGGGTCGTCATGTTGCATAACGTTGCTATAGCGCTGGTTAACTCGGTTCAAATTGCACATGCATGTAAAACTATTGTAGACAGAGCAGAGGGTTAGCTGTTAAAGCCAGGGTGGCACACACTGTCAGCTGAAACCGGCACATTTGACTATACAACTACTAAGTCTCTGGATTTATCTGTCAGTGAGTTAAGGTAAAGTAGATGTTAGCTAACGTTAGCTATCAATTTATCCTAGCAAAACACAACTGGGATTAGCTAGTTAGCACCAAACACACGAGTGGCGTTATAAGGTGCCAAAGAGCTCAGTTAGAGCATCATTTTGAGACTCAGCAGCTAAAACAGCCTTATAACGACGTGTTAACTAACTAGCATCTGTCACACGGGGCATTTAGGCCCAACTCTAACATTACGGGGCCTCTTAGCTGGCATTAGCTGGCTCCCCGGGACTCCATCTTAGCTAACGTTAGCTAACCGCTGCACAGACGCGACAGGACAATGAAATGACATTTTGAGTTACATTTTCACGCCATTAGTGGTTTCTATAGACGATTCTTCGTTTTCCGCCTTGACGGGTGCAGTGGTTTCCTCTTGCTTTGGGTCATCATCAAGAGTCAGAACATCTGCCATGTTGAGGTTTGTTTGCCTCACACAACGCCACAGACCCCTCGTCGCTGCGCAGTTCAAAATACGCAGCGGTGATATCTGCGTCCAACGCGAGACTTGGGAAGTGTTGCTAGGCAGCCTATGCACAAAAAAACACACTGTGGAGGTGGGAGTTGTGTGTGTGTGGGTGTGGGTGTGGGTGTGGGTGTGTGTGTGTGTGTGTGTGTGTGTGTGTGTGTGTGTGGGGGGGGGGGGGGGGGGGGGGGGGGGGGGGGGGTCCATAATAGATTAGAATAGCATAGAATAAAACAGAATATAGTAGCTAAGACGGTGCACAAATAATATGCCAATATCTTAAGGGGTACAAATTAAAGAGATTACTAGTAACAGATTGCTCTTTAAACCTGGTGTGATTAGTCAGCAATTAAAGTGTGTGCTGAGCCTGCAGACCCAAGAGGAGGCGGGGGGAGCGAACACATAAGATGCAAACACAAACATAGGCACAAAACAGACACAGTCTCTAGACCATGCTGTGTTAAAGAAGACCACCATTCTTGAACGGGCCTGCTGAACTTTTTCTTTCTTTCTTTAAACGTCATTATGATATAGTAGAATGATCATCTACATTTGTTTTCTAATTGTAATTACTGTATTATGTTGTGTAATGATGCATTTTGCCTGTACATTTGCAAAGCATGCAGCACAGCAGCAGCAGTGAAAAAAAATGTTTGCCTTATTGATTATCATACAAAGCCAAGCCAATCCATCATTCCTGTAACTATATTGATTGGAATAGTAATACTGTAATGGAGGAATAATTTCATTTTATTTAATAGCGTACAATGTAAGTAACATTTTTAGAGTCTGCACAATAATCCCAGTGACACAGCAGATAGCAATAAAAACAAATGCATTCTGCATCAGACCTATTAATACCACAGCAAATTGACAGCTTACCGTAATGTGGTCTCCTAAACATATCAACATCCTTGTTTTATGCTGTTTCTCAGTAGCATACTGTAATTCTCTTTTTTTTCTTTGTCTTTCCCAAGATGTACATGTGTAGGTCTCATGTCAGTGCCACGTGTATTGAGGCTTCCCCTGGCCTCAGGACTGTTCTCATGAGAAAGATAAATAAATAAATAAATAAATAAAAATCATGGTCTTGATCTCAAAGTTTCAAACAGCCTCTCCACCGGTGCATTTGCTTTACTGCCTTGCTTGAGGGCACACGGTCATTTGGGGAGAAGATGGTGCCTCTCCTGTGTGATGTCCCCTAAGTGAACAGACTCTGTAAGTATGTTTCAAAGCTATGTTTTTATCAATAATCATCTTTCTATCTTGTGAGAAAGTAAGCACTCATCACTGTTTCCTTCTCACTATCCCATTCACAAGCAGTTCACACTACAGACACATCATCCAGACAGTGATTTTATCGATATGTCAGTAATTAAGGTTTGTTGCCTCTTTGACCCAGATGACTCCTATAAAGGGATACCATGACATTTTGCATTTTAGAGAATTGCTTCGCATAACTGTTCTACAGCACAACAACTGCAGCAGTGTGTGCAATCTGTTTGTGTGTGTTTGGGAGGTTGTAAGGGGCCAAATGGATAAAGCAGGAACATTACGTTTGCAAATAAAATTTGTCCTCATTCAGAAACTGGTTTTGCTTTGAGTCAGGTGTGATGGATGATTGGTATTGCACTTATTATTAACACTTATAATGGCTATCCATTTTTTGGTCAGTATGTCCTCAAACTTGACAGCAAAGGAACGTACTGTACATGTATTACTCTGTAAATGAAACAACAAGTCAATAAACTCATTTATTTCCGTTCCAAGCTTGACGGTTAATCATTTTCCTTGACACGTATCCTGTCTTGGAATGTTGTGCAATCCACACAGATACCAAGAGTGTTGAAAAATACCTTCATGATAGTGGTTTCACTAAAGCATAATAATTTTAAATGCAAAACGGCTGCTAGCAGGAACTGAGATATCATTTGTAATGTTCCAATATTTGAGCTGCTGATGTAAAGTTAAGGAATCTTGCCGCATTTGCTGATGAACCTGTAATAATGATGTCTCAGCACAGTGCTTGTAGACACTGCAGGCTAGGTCTCTATGGACCTGACTCCTCTTGGAGTCAGTAGTTATTATAACATACGTCTCTGTAATGGCATGCTTGGAAACAGTCCAGTCTAAAATGTTATCCAATTTATCATGAGAAACACCAATGTGTCTTTACAAAACTTTAATGAAGGCATTGCTATCCTCCAGTGGCTAAGAATGAAAGAAGTTTAACCTGAGAAGGAAAGAGAGGGACAGGAGAGAACCTTCCCCCATTCTCTAAGTCAGACCATCATTAGGTTACTTTATGGTCAAGCTGCAAACCCACAACCTAGTTAATTTTCACCCTCCCCCAAAAATAAACCTACATCCAAACCTAATGCTAAATTTAACCTCCTTGAAGATCTTAATTTCAAAGACAGAGGTTCTGTAATTAAACTTTTATGGAATAGCAATTTATGGTTGGAGATTTTATCAGAAAGTTAATCCCTGCTTCTACATAGCCTTATTGCTGGAATGAAACTATGATATACAGTGTGATGTTATGGTTATTGGACAATCTGCCTCATCACTATCAACACTATGACATGGCACTTTTTAAATCATATTTTTAAAAACAGAGTTTATGATACTGAATCAAATTCTATAAATGTAAATAAAATGTGCTAACAGTTGTAATTAAACATACAATGAATCCTGTAAATCCTCTTCATAATAAACACATTGTAGACAATTGACCTCAGGAAAGTTTGCAGTTGCTCAGGGCTATTTCACTACATCCTTCTTTACACCTTTTTGAACAAATTGTACCACCACACCATAAAATAGGGTGTGGTGTTCAGTCCATAATTATTAAGGGGATATTGTCACTCAGTTGTCATGGTTTTACAGTTCTCAATATCAGTCCTTTATTTTTAACTTGCCTGAGATAAAACTCTTGTACTCTTTACCCCAATGTCCTCTGGACAGTGGTTTAATATTCTTTATGCAACAGGTTTAGCACTTCTCAGCAGTTCCTGTGCCAGAACAGAGGAACCCAAAGCCCATCAATATACTAAAGGCTGCATAAAAGATTGTTCTTAGATGCAATACATACTGTTACTACTAGAGGCAATCAAAATGCAAAGTTACCTAACCTTGGTCACTGAAGTTTTGCTCATTTTCATCAACATTCATATTAAAGCTTATTGACATCCTCAAGGACACTTGATTAACTGAACAGAACAAAGCCAAATGTCCAACTTTAGGGTTTTACTAATGACCCTTCTTTTGGAGAACTGCATTGCATAATCGTTCAAATGAATTTTGTTACCTTTATAATGTGCCATCTCCAAATCTATTTTTCCAGAATCGTCACTGAAAAAAAATGGGCATCTCTTTACGTAGGAGTAGGAGTGACTTGCAGCTGAAACTCAGTTGCTTTGAGAAATCACAATAGAGCGCATGAGTTCTTATCTATTTATTTCCATTTAAGCATGACTCATGAAAACACCACAGCCAGACCAGAAAACCATATAGATCCAAAAGAAAATGACAGCCTAAAGACATTGCTGTTTGCTTGACACAGACATGAAAATAAATGTGCAAAATGTTATCATTTTCTTTTATTTTTGCATCCTCTCAGTGGATTCTTTTGCAAAATCTACTGTTTTGTATTGTTTTTTTTTTGTTTTGTTTTGTTTTGTTTTTTTGACTGATTTTTGTAATAGTTATTAGATTTACTTACTAAGCAATGAATTATTGCTATCATAAAAGGAGTTTTATCAGCTGAGCACAATGGCCCTATGCCACATGAAATGATGGCCCACAAAGCACATCCTAAGGGTTGAGTCGGTGCACCGATAAAAACTACATTTCTGATATAAATTTGTACTGTATAACTGGCATAACAGATCAATCAATCTCAATCAGCTGAACTGACATTTGTTTTCCTATACAATGATATTTCACTCACTATAGTAACAGTAAGATTAAGATAAGATTAGGATAAGATAAGATAAGACATACCTTTATTGATCACCTATTGTGAAAATTCAATTTGATATAGCAGCACAAGGGAATATTAACATAAAAAAGACATTTCCATAAATACCTATACATCAATAAATAAGTAAAAATAAAACAAAAAAAATAGATAAAATACTCATAATCGATAATAAAATAGATCTGTGTGTATATACATGTTCAATATCTATGTGTATGCCCTGTATGTATAAGTTATTGCATGGCTTTGGGAAGAACAGACATTGCGATATCTTTTTTTTTTTTTTTCAGCCATATATCTTGCCATACTGGGGTCTCTTTAAGTGCCAATCTCTTGTCCCTCATCACATCCTGGGAGCTTGCTATCATAAGCCTTTAAGCAGAGGGGCTAATTCAATTTGACCAGAGCAAGCTGCGCCAATTAAAAACACATCATCAAACCAAGCTTGGAGGATATTGCTTTGCTGTCCCAAAAATACCTTTGCGGCAGCATTTACTGGCCAGGAGCAGTGAGAGGCAGCATTTCTCCTGCTGGCTAAGCCATGATATTCCTGTCACATTTTAGAGGAGTCATTTTGAGAAAAGCCAAGTAAACCAGGGGAGGGGAGGAGAAGGAGAAGAAAAAGAGAAAGAAAAAGAAGAGGCAGATCGCTGGGTTATACTGCTGCATCCATCCCGGTGTTGCAGAGAGCAGGAATGTTGTGAATGACTGAGGCAGCAGACCAGCTGAGTGGGACTAACAAGTGGTTGCCATGCAGCAGGAGCAAGCGTGCGTGCTTCTGGAGGGAGAGATAGAGAAACAGAATGATAATGAGTAGGAGGCAGCAAGTAAGGGAGCATGAGAGGAGCTGATTCTCTGAGAAGACACAAATATCACACACTGATCCCTGCGTCTATCTCTCTCGCCTCTTCTTCTCCCACTGTCTCTCCTTGTGCCTAGGTGTTTGGTTTGATGAGAGGTTAGCGTCGTGTATCCAGTATGAAAACGATGGATGGATTGATGGATATGTGCTGGTGGGATCAAATAAAGAGGAGGTGTGCACGAGGAACAGCAGCAACAGGTCTGTGAGGATGGAACAGTAATGATGGTGAGACGACTACATTTCTTCTTTATACAGCCACACCAAAGGACCTCTCAATGCAGTCTCTGTCTTTCGCCCTACCTCACTCCCTCCCTGTCTCCTCTCCCCTCTCCCCCACATGCATGCAAGCTTGTGCAGATTCTCTCTCTCTCTCTCTCTCTCTCTCTCTCTCTTTCTCATCATTCTACTTCCTACTCCCTTCTCTGTCTATACCCATTCCTTGTTTTCAATCCCTCTGTCCCCATATATACCCTCCCTCTCCCATCCAACCCCCTCCCCTCCTTTGACTTAAGCCACCTGCTGCTCATATGAAAGACTTGGGAGAAAGAAATAAGAAAGCGTTCTGGTTGTGTGACTGCATCATTTCTGTCATTATGATTTGTCAATCTCCATCGCTTCCTTGTCTAATGGAATTATGCTGTCTGGCAGACATCTGCTCACACGCAACAGGTAGAGAGCCTTTTCATCCTAACCAAACATACATAATGCCACATCTTCTTGCGATATGATGTCTTCGTTGAAGCTGTGATATCTTTTCCATGTATGTTTAACACCGGGCTATGCAGCACGACTCACTCTGATTCTGATTCAATTTAAAGGAATGTACTGCCATGGTGGTATTGTTGCACTGACGTCCTTTTGTTGTTGTGACTGAACCCATTTTAATGCAGTCTCTCTCACTCTTCTGTTCATGTTCGCTTTTCTTGTAATTTTGTGTGGAATTCCTAGAGGGGAAGTCTGAGAGAGAGAGAGATCGAAGTCTCGGGACATCTGTTTGATACCACATTCAAGAGAGGCTATTTATAGATACCTGTAACCATTCATGTTTCATGGTCAGCTCTTTTCACATTGTTTAATTTGTAATTCCTATATGTATATGATCACGTCGGTGCGCTTATTTCCTGCAGCATACTCAAGATATATGCTTTTGAGCTGAACATCGAAACTGGATGATTAAATGATAGTGATTTCCTCTCTGCATGAAAACACAGCACTAATCCCAAGCCTTTTTATAATCTCTGTCCAGGTAGCATGCAGGCATATAAACGCCTGACCCTATCAGAGGAGAGATGAGGCATCTAGATGTTGGTTTACCATGTGTAGCGTCCACTACAACCACTCCCTTGCTGCCATGAGCGGGAACGACATGATGGCGCACTCTCTGACTCTGGAGCAGAAGACGGCATTTGCCTTCGTGGGGATGCTACTGGTCTTTCTTGGGCTGCTGATTGTAAGGTGTTTCAGGATCCTGTTGGACCCCTACAGCAGTATGCCCTCCTCCAACTGGGCTGATGGCATTGAGGGGCTGGAGAAAGGGACGTTTGAGTACGCCCTCACTTAACACAGGGGAATAGACATGCATAGATGTTCTTTCGTAAATGTACCAAAATGCAGAAAAAAATGCACGCACACATATGCACACTCATGCATTCACACACACACACACACACACACACACACACACACACACACACACACGCACTTCACACTACACACTACACACACATGCAAACATACACAAGCCACAGTCCTGCACAGCCATTGCACCTGACACCCGGACATCATTTAAACCTCTCTCTGTGATGGACCAAGAGACTGAAGCTGCGTATGTTGTTCAATATGTGTGCACTATTAGCTCAGAGCCAGTGTAGAGTTCATCTACGTCTGCTGTATGTGACGATGTGACCGGTGTTGTTCGTGTCTGGCCGAGTGTGAGACAGATGCTGTGTCCTGTTCTCTGCCTTTCTGCCACAGGGTGTGTATTTCTACTCATCAACGTACACAGAAATGGCTGAAGCTCCCTTTAACCCAAACCTAAAAGTTGAATGTTTCTAGATGATAACATGAGGAAGAAGTGGACACTTGGGAGATAGGGTGGGGAATTAGGATACAGGGGATTATTCAGACATAGTTTGAAGTCTCAGGGACAAGATTCATTATGTGAACTCAGAGTGGGAAACAGACTGGTTTCACCTCTGCACAGCAGAGCTGTTCTGCACACAAGAATGTATATGGATGGATACAGGGTATTATGTCAAACTAGTGCTTTGTGAACTTATCAAATCCAATCTGTTGGTGATCCAAAGGGATTCTGCTGCTCTGTGTACAGATTGGTCCTTTTCATGGTGTTTTGCTTTTGTAGTCATGCAGTGAGAGGCAATTGAACAAACTGTGATTTACATATGGTGTTACTGTTTCTAAATGATGCAAAAACAACTCTCAGAGTTTGCACCACTGCTGTCCATGAGTGATGGTATACTGTATGTTGCCACAATTCTATGTTTGAGGTAAAGAAGCCCATCAAACTGTTTACTTTTTGCAGTGTCTGTCTAAAAAGACATACAATACTATTGATTTTTGTCTGGTGTTCTGTCTCGTTAAAAACGGCCGATGCAATCAAGCCGAAGACTCTTAAAGGTAATGGAAACCAGGAAGACTGTTGTCTCAGCACTGCTAGTTTTCTAATGACAAGGAGAAACTGTTACTACCTGCCTGCAGAGGAAAAGGTCACATGGAAAATGGGGGCGAGATGTCTATCAGCACTGCACGTGAACATCTTCCTCCTCTTGTTCTCAGTCATTCTCACCCGTCCTCAACTGCTCTGTTCCTTCCATAATAGAGGAAGATATGGTGGTCCAAAACACTGACTCTGTAATATTGTAGACTGATCAAAGTCTTGAGTATTCCTCTGCTAATTTTTACGGTCTATGGTTCCTCCTTAGTGCTGTGAATCTGCCTTACTGTGACCTTCTATGGGTTTATGTGCCTTCATCTAGAAACATTAGAGCACCTGTTTGTGTGTTTGTTTGTTTGTGTGTGTGCGTGTGCGTGTGTGTGTGTGTGTGTGTCTGTGTGTGTGTATGCGTGTGTGTGTGTACGTGTGTGTGTGTGCACGTGCGTGTGTGTGTGCGTATAGCATATCATGATGACAGATTAGTGCGTATGTCTCCTGACCTGTTGCTTTCACAGCTGGTGTTAGAAATTTCTCATTGATATAGATTGGATTCAATCATGTGAAATAAATAGATTTTCTTCACTTTAAAAATTACTTGTCAAATCTGTACTTTTTGTGTCGCTCGATCTTTGCAATCTAAAGAGCATACTGAGTGTGAAAACATTTGCACGAAATGAGGAATGACTGAGTGGGGATGCTGCAGATGACAGAGAGACAGCCTGAGTACACCAGATCTGGTCAAAGCAAATAGCAGAGGCTCAAAATCATTCCCCTCAAGATGAAAATATCAAGCCTTTTTTTTTCTTCTTCTGTGCTTCTAAAGTCTGGCAGTACTATCTATTCATCCAACATCCCTGCAGCAGCAAAGAGAGAGTGTGCTAGAGAGATATTGGAAGGAAGAGAGGTAAAGAAAAAGCGGGAACAGTGAAACCGGGAGGGGTATATTCTTGCAGAGGGTTTGCGATTTGTGTGTGTGTGCGCGCATGTGTGTGTGAATGAGAGAGAGACAAGAAGTTAGTGCAGTAGCAGACAGGGAGACAGACAGAGAAAGACAGGCGTACATTGACAGCCTCGTGATAAGACAGGTCTTTGTAGTGACTCTGCATAGGCTGCCACTTACTGGCCACACTGCTGCCTTTCCTGTCTGCCTGTTCACACGCAGAGACACCATCTACACCGTCCTCATCCCACACCCCTCATCATTCTTCAGGAATGCAACCATTATTGCACCATTTTCTCCTTTTTATCTCTTTCTATCTGTGTCACCCATGTCTCATCCTTATCTTAGACCTATTTTCAGTGGCTAAAACACCACTGACCTCTACTCTGCAGCCTGCAAGTCCACTAAAGGAAAATAAAACCGGCTTGTTAAAAGGGCTGTCAATAAATATGTCACATTTTAACAAATAAACCTGGATGCCTTTGTATTTTTATATTTTTAGGTTGCCAAGTCAGTTTGTGCTGTATGTTGTCTGTATGCAACATCCAATCCAATTTTACAGGTCATTTTTCCCCAGCAGAGAAAATGTGGGAAGGAAGCTCAAGACATTGGCTTTGCATTTAGTCCAAACTGACAGGAAAGTTAAAACCATGAGATTTTTAAGTGATCAGCATCAATCTTTTTAATTCAAACTGGTTAAAACATGCCACTGTTCGCTGATGCAAACTCAGTTTTTATATAAAACAGAGCAGAAATAACCAAGAAGCTATGACTAAGTCAACAAAATGGCCAACAGTATCACTCTTCTGTTGATATTCTCTTTAATAGAGAGAGGCCAAGAAGACACTGTTATCTAAACAAAACACGAAAATGTATAGCAGTGTGCTTTAGCGATACCCAAGGACCTTCATCATGCAGTATTGCCAATGCCTCTGCTGTACTATGAACCTCAGCTAAATATTACTGATTATCAACCATTCATTTTATTACTAGTGGTCTTTGAACCTAACAAAAGCCATGTCCTTGATTTGTTGTGATAAGAACAAAGGATCTGTCAGTGAAGCTATCCAAACGGTGCTATAATGGTATAATAACCATTCAGGAGCTACTTTTAGTACAGTACAGTTTTCAATGATGTCCTGGGACAGTTAGGTGGTTGAGTGGGTGTAATAGCCTGGAGCCTGTATTGCATTACTAACTGCAACAGAGCAGGCTAGAAGTTGGAGGCCCAGTTACCTGCCTCTGTTGTTAACTGAGTTAACTGGCCTTATGTAACTGTTTTTTTTTTTTTTTTTTTTAATTTATTTATTTTTTTTTTTTTATCATTTTAAAAATCCGTCTAATCATTATAGGCCCTTAATTGGTTTATTTGGATGGCCCCCTTTGCTTCAATCCATGTGTAAACTCTGTTTGATGCATTCATGTAGATTGATGCATTATACAAATAAACCGATACATAGAATGCAATGCAGTTTATTACTGTTGTTGTTGTTGTTGTTGAAAAGACAATGCAGAATTTTGCCACTAAGTTAGGTGACAGGACCATATTGCCAGAGATATCAAGACTCAGCTGTGTCTGGCTCCTGCCTGTACTTGTGATTGTTTTATCTTTATGAGCTGCAGTGTGACCTGAGATCTTCAGGCAGCCCTCATGGCCGGTCACTTGGGCTCATCTTGATGAACACCCGTGAAGACCAACTATGAAGAATTAGTCAATGATTAATGACTGAGAAAAGTTTTACAACAGTTATTAATCATTAAAAAACACTTATGATTAATAATTCATTTTTAATTTATTATGGCACTTTGCAATGAAAGAAGCAGCTGCATCACTGGATATCCTTTTATGTCCTAAAATAAATACAATTATGAAAATAAAAACATGAAATAGCGCATAAAACATGATAAAGGTGTCATAGTAAAGGTCCATATAACACAACGACACAGTATTTGAGTTTTAAAACTGATCATAAAAAAATATGTTTTTTGATTAAAATAATACAGATATTAATAGTAACGAATAGTAATGAATGAATGAATAATGATCAATATACTGTCTAAAAGAAACAGTGTGGATTAAAAGTAAACAATTGTACAAAAGCATGTCTGTACAAGTGTTTTTAAGCAGTGTTTCAAATAGCAATTTTTGCATACCATGAATTTGGATCTCATTTATTATTCTATTTGTACCTTTTCATTTTCTTGATTTCATTTGATTATTTTTACATTTATTGCTTTTTTAAGATTGAATTTGAAAGTTGCAAACTTAATCTCGTTGTACTTGTACAATGACATTAAAGATATTCTATTCTATTCTCTTCTATTCTATCCACTTGAGGCTGTAAAGGCGGTAAACAACCTTTACCTTTAGTCTTTCGTCTACCTTTAGACCAACAGTCTCCAGACTGCTGGTCAGTCAGCAGGGCGCTGCCTGAGGATCTCCACCAGCAATTTGGTGCAAAGGAGACTGAGGTCCCAAGTGTAGCTAGGGAGTATATCTGGCAGCGCTTTAAACAAAACCCTAAAATAAACTCTAAATTTGACTGATGATGCACAGTACAGGACTATCACCGGTACCTTTTCAGATACTAGCTGCTGCATTGTGATTGAGCTGGAGAAGTGAGGCTGAGGCAGGAGCAGAAAGAGTCGCAGTGCAGGAGCAATTACATCCCATGTGGAAAATTTTCCATTTTCTGCATGACTCAGTCATTATCATTTTTGAAGAACGCTGTAGCAACTTTGAACCACTGTGATTCAATGGCGTGAAATCTGATAAGCGTTGTGCCATTGATTACCTCTTTTTAACCTACAGTTGAAAACACGTGCAGTATTTTTCTCAGTCTGTAGTACAGCCAAGGTCAGCCATAAAGTCATTAGTCGGCCTTTCAGTGTGAGTGAATAAATCACTGTGGTGTATCAGTAATAAGGAAGCTTACCTGTTAAAATGTGTTTTAAAGGTACCTCTGAAGTCATGTGGCTGGAGAGAAATGCCTCCAGCATGTTCCCGTAAACATGGTCTCATATTAACTCTTATTTTCTCTCTCAATATGTTCACACCTATTGTGGCAACTCTCATTCTCATTGAATTACTGCAAAGAGTATCACAAAAGGTAACACTGGTTTAGTTGCTTATTTAACTTTTATGAGCCCAACATTTTGGTGAGTATAAACCTTATTACAGTTTTATTACTCTGCAACTTCCATAATGGTATCTTAGTGCCCTGTTGATTATGTGTCTGTTTTGAAATTAAGAGTTTTTACTTTCCACCAAACGGATCATCCCATATTATCATTTTTGTGCTGTCGAACCCAAGTATATCATTAAGAGCCTGTAACCTTGAAACTTTTCCTGCATGATCATTCGGAGTTTTCCTCAAGTGTGAACTTCCAAGAGATGATTCATCCCAAGGGCCCATGGCTCTGAGGAAATACTTACCATAGCCTCATAAACTGCCGCCACAGAACAACATGTGCTGTTGCCCTGCACTTCAGACAATAATATTAGTAATCAATTCTCCCAAGCTCAAGCAATGGGCGCTTTTATCTCTCCTTTGGCGTTTATGACTTGGTTAATCGTTAAGCAATGCCTTTGTGTCCCTTAGGATGGAGCAAGGACATATCTGACACCCCTCGTTCAGGTTTCTGAGGGTTGATCCAGAGAATTAGCCAATAGCTGACTTCTAGGCTATGGCCCTGGGATGCAGGGTATAAAGGTGGGGCATCGGGGCAAACTGAGCTTAGCCAGCAGGCTTAGAATAGTAGAAGAAATTTCAGTTGTGCCAAGTTGCACAGTAGATAAACCAGTCTACATATAAAATACAGTATATAAGGATAACTACACTGATCTACACAGTGTTCTGGTCTTTCATAACACTGTCGGATGATTGAAGACTATCAAGACCCCACAGTGCTGCTTTTTGACTTGTGCTGACTCGATCTGAGAGTCTCCTGCGGCGTTCCTGATGGAGAAGTACAAGTCTAACGGAGGGGAGAATGTCAACCCTGCTTATGACAGGACCGGGGATGATCCCCCTGTCTACGATGAAACCTCCTTCTCTGAAACCAATGGCCTGTCTAACGGACACAGGCCAGTCCGGCCGTCAGTAGTCAGCGCCTTTGGTCATGACACTTTGGACAGAGTGCCCAACATTGACTTCTACCGTAACGCAGGTAGTGTGAGTGGTCATCGGGCCGTGCGGCCATCTCTTCAGGAGCTTCATGATGTGTTTCAGAAGGTGAGTGTGTCTGTGTTTAAGAGAGAGAGAGGGAGAGAGGACGCTGAGTTTATGTGAGCAGGCTAGTGTGCTTCATTTCTGCAGGTCTGAGTGATACAGAACCTTATAACTCATGGCTTTATTCCCATATTTCTTTCTCTGTTCACCCTGCCTGCATCCCTCTTCCTCTCACATCTGCTGTACGTGTCCTCGGCCTCATCTCCTGCAAAAAGTGCTTTACACCTGTTTTTTCTCTCACACTTTCAGATTCAGCTCACTGATTCTGTCACAGGCAGCTTTGTTCCGACAGACTTGGCTGGCCTTGAGATGTACAATCAGTTCGCCCAAGTTAAAAACTGATAATCAAAAGGAAGTGAAATGAGATGTATTATAGTTGTCTATAAATAGGTACGGTTTTAAAAGGTATAGTAGTTATAGCTGTCATAATCACTCTACATAAATATACCTAAAAAGACAGACTATATTCTAAGTATATATTCTGAATAAGTAATCAACACATCTGACACCCTTGGAGAGTTTTATAGCTTTCTTTTTTATTACACCTTTATCCTGCCGTGTGTTGCAAAAGAGAAGAGGTTATAGGTCATTTCTGTTTTATAGGATTAAGTAAACTAGGCCAGACTGACCCAAAAACACACTGTGGCATTTCTGAGTTGCAGGAAGAAATGAAAGAAACATTTTTATCTTCCCACTTCAAAACACATGGCATATATATATATATATATATATATATATATATATATATATGTGTGTGTGTGTGTGTGTGTGTGTGTTTCTTTAAAGAAAATATACATGTGGGAGGGCATCTACAACCCACTCATCAACATCTTGAGAAAACCATTCCTAAAGGAGTGTTTTTGTGTTTTTAAAACTCTTGGCCAGAAACCAGTAATAGGTCATGGGCTGATTTAAACAGATCCCCAGTTTATTCTGTTAAAATCAGTATCCGAAGCAAGTCGTTGCACTTGCCAAAGCCAACCCTATGTTGTCTATCTCCTGGCGATATAAGGCAGTCTAAAAAAAAAATGTGATTGACTCATAGTTGCATAAGAATATACTAAATTTTGTCAAATATTCCAGTGTAATTTAAACCACTAAAATGGCTAGTAATACTGGCTATTAACATTTTTCAGCTAGTGCCATTCACATACCTTGGTTTATGGTCACATTAGTCTGGAGCCAAATCACTGACCATTTTTCCATTCAGCAAATGGAAATGAGATGCAACCAAGAGGTCACACTAAATCATATGAAGGAGCACAGGTATCAAGCCGGAGAGTCATTTAACGGTCAATATTCATCTTCATAAAAGTTAAAATTAGGTTTGTCTTGTTCTCTCCATTGTTTCTCTTTGCTCTCATGGAAAGTGTCGTCTTCAAGGACAAGCAAACGGAGTGCATTAATTCCTCTGCAAACATTTCATCAGTCTTCATCACAATCAAACATGGCCTCCTCTCAGTTCCCAAATTCTCCCCCGTGCATTTCAGAGAAGGCAAGAGAAACACATGCATGCATCCCACATGCAAGGATATTTTGTGCTTTCTCTTGACACTGTGAGGATAGAAAACACTGACCCAGAAAACTCAACTCTACACACTCTCGTTCTTACTATTCTAGGATAGCTTAACTCATAAAAAAAGAAAAAGCAAATAAATGATGGATACATTCCAATCATTTTTCCTCTATCAAGGCAAATTTTTATATTTTGTTGCTTGTATTTGGCTCTCCTTTTCTCCAGCAGAATGGAACAATCTCTGTGCCAGACACCGTGGAGGACGATGGAGAGGGGAGTGAGGGGACCCCCTCTGACGATGTGGAGTCTGCCGCTCCCATTGAGAACAACAAAGGAGTAGTAAAATTTGGCTGGATAAAGGGTGTCCTGGTGAGTTGGGTTGGGTTAAAATGGGCATGCTTTATTGGAACAGGGTCTCTCTGGGAAACTGTGGCCTGGCCAGTGGAGGCTTTGTATGAGCTGCATAACGCAACTGGGTTAATTGGGCCTTACAAGACCAGAGTCTAAGAGCACGTTTCATTTGCTGGACAGAGAAGTCCTGCTGGCTAATAGATGGGGAAACAAGTTCTAGATATTTTGTTTGGTAATTTTACCTCCTTGTTTACTTTTGGTGCTGTTTTTGTAGTGGAGTTACTCTAGATTGGGGTTGAGTGATATATCAATATTATATCAACATTGTAGTATGAGACTAGATATTGTCTGGGACTTTGAATATCATAATGCCATAAGTGTTGTCTCTTCCTGGTTTCAAAGGCTGCACTACAGAAAATGGAGGCAAATTTCTGACCTTTTTACACTGTTCTAGATGATAATCATCATACTGTATACACATTGACAAAATCTCTTATGTTTAAATATCTTATGAAAGCACCTGTAGTGATCCCAACAATGTCATCACAATACTGATATTGCATTTGGTATTCTGTCAAAGATATTGCGATATTTGAATTGCTCTCATCCCCAAGGCCTACTCTAGATGCCCCTCTTTGTCCCAGAGAGGGAAACTAGCCTATTCTTATGATAAACAATTCAGACAAGCTGGGTTGACGCTGTAGTCCAGAGCTACATCACCATCTGGCACACAAGGATATGCATTCTGAATGTGCATTTCATCAACATAACCCTGTTTCTATCCCTTACTTGAAACAATAATAAACTATAATCATAACTGAGGACTATGGACTGAAGAATATGAGCTCTTTGTCTGTTGTTTTCCACAGGTCAGATGTATGCTGAACATCTGGGGTGTCATGCTGTTCATCCGCCTGTCTTGGGTGTTTGGGCAGGCTGGCTGGGGTGAGTGAGACAGGGATACAAGTTGGGTGGGTCACCTGAGACAGGAACACAGAGGCTGGCCACTGTCCATTGAAAAAATATATGTGATTCACCAGCCAGGTTTAGTCCATGTTGATAATGTACTCTGGGATAAGAGCAAATAGATCCTACATATTTGGATTTCAGTGATGCATTGCAGCTGCAGGGGGACCAGAGACATGAGATTTTAGTCCTCCATGAATCAGCAGGGTATGGCTGACTTGGGACAATTTCAACTGAAAAAACCCTACTAAGCTCTCATCGTAAACTCAACATCCTCAAAGAGCCAAACCCTTACGAACAGTGCTTATGTGTGTGTGTGTGTGTGTGTGTGTGTGTGTGTGCGCACGCGCGTGCGCCAGAGAGAGAAGGGGATTTTGTGCATGGCTTCATGGGTGTGTTCATTGCTTAAAAACCTATTGATCGGCACTAGCTTTTGTTCACAGAGCGTAACTAAATGGTTTTGAGAAGCCGAACAAGCCGCAGGCAGCAGGTAGAGCCTAGGCGCTGCAGACTGCTGTAACATATAGCCTCCAGCCTCCCAGTACAATTAGTCCTTAGAGCAAGTCCTCTGGGACACATCACAGCTCCACTTTTACTCTCAAGGTGTTTGAGGTGACTGTGGGGAACAGGGCTTTATTTCTCAGCCTGAATGTTTAATAAGTGCACAGCCAGTGACTGACCACCCAGATTTAACACCTGGATGTCTTGCAGTACAGATGCACAGTGAGGAGTAATTGTTTTGAGCTGTTAAATGTGTGCATTGCAGGTCTGGGAATTGTGGTAATTGCTCTCAGCTGCGTGGTAACTACTGTAACCGGCCTGTCCATGTCTGCCATTTGCACTAATGGAGTGGTCAGAGGAGGTAAGACAATGCATTTTCAACCCATAAAATAACATGGTTACCTTCACGTACAGAAAAGTACACTGCAAAAAAAAAAAAAAAAAAATCTCCTTTTGTCTTAAAATCTTGTTTTTCTTAAAGGAGCATACTAGTGATTTTGCATGTTTAGCCTAATATCCATAAAATGTATATACTTAACGTCTCTGCTAATGTTTTCCTGAGGCAAGCAGTTGTATTTTAGAACTCCCATATCATTTTTCTTACCTTTTATACAGCCATTGGTTTACATTTCTTCCACTACAATATGAAAATTAACTTTCAGAGACTTCACACCATTATTCCATCACCCTAATTAAGATGTCGACATTCGTTTTCCTAATAGCAGCAGCACCGTTGTTTTGATGACCTGAAATTGGGCAGAGTGAAATGGTCTCCCGGGAAAACACTTTACATAGGAAATTATCAGTTCTGTGGTTTATGAATTTTATTAACAAATTTATTAGCTATAAGGTGGGTGTTTCAATCAAAAAATCATATTTAAAAATCAAGGGATTTTACTTACATACTGTGAAATCTTTAGTCCTCTCACATGATTTGCAAACTCCATTTACACTTGTTCCCATAAATATTCCTGAAACAAATGAAACAAGTGAGATTATCACATTGGATTTGGAAAAAAAAAAGATTGATCTCCACCTAAACAATTCACAAGACTGTGAATTCTTAGGTGAAGAGTTTTTTGCAGTGTAAAAATGACGTCTACTCTTGAATGTTTTGTTTAGGTAATATTTTTTAGTCTTATGAGTTAATTAGAAAATCCATGGACTGGTTATCCCTATTTAAACAACGAGCACTCACACCAACAGTTTAAACATTTATTATAAATGTAAACCCTGAGATAACAAACACTCTTTTTGACATAAAATCTATTAGAGAGAGAATGGAAAGACCAGGAGGACAGTTTGTGGAGATAAAAACACAAGGTTACCAAGTGAACCTGGATGTCACCACCCAGAGACTTCTTTGTTTTACAGCACACTTAGCTTGTCCTGACATTAAGTCGATGAATCAGTGACATGGTGATTAATCATCCACTATTGTGTGTGTGTGTGTGTGTGTGTGTGTGTGTGTGTGTGTGTTTGTGTCATTTCAGGAGGAGCATATTACTTGATATCTCGCAGCTTGGGCCCAGAGTTTGGCGGTTCCATTGGTCTGATCTTCGCCTTTGCCAATGCAGTCGCTGTAGCCATGTATGTGGTGGGATTTGCTGAGACCGTGGTGGAATTACTCATAGTACGTGAGATTTTGTTAGTCCATTGACTGTAAAATGCAGGAAGCCTCGAGACATCTAACCCCAACATATCTATACCTTAATGCCCTCTTACCCACTCATCGTCCCTCCCAGGAGAATTCAGCCATCATGGTGGATGAAATAAATGACATCAGGATCATTGGATGTATCACGGTGGTGTTGCTGTTGGGCATATCTGTAGCTGGAATGGAATGGGAGGCCAAGGTGAGAGATGCACACGATGCTGGATGTTCAGGTGGAGTTTTGGACCGTAACTTAAATCAACTGTGAGATAATGTTTTCATGTCTCTCCACAGGCACAGATTATTCTGCTCATTATCTTGCTCGCAGCCATAGTTAACGTCTTTGTGGGAACATTCATTCCTGCAACCACCGATAAGAAAGCCAAAGGCTTCTTCAATTACGACTGTAAGGATGCAATGGACACCCTCTCCAACCAAATGCAAATCTTCATAAATGCTGGTGAATCTGGCAAATTCACCTGACCTGATTCACCTAAATCATACCTTTTCTCTGATTTTTCCCCCCTTTTTTTGTTTCCTTTTATTTTCTCTCTCTCTCTTTCTCTCTGTCTCTCTCTCACCCCATCTCCCAACAGCGCAAATATTCTTAGAGAACTTTACTCCAAATTTTGAAGATGGTGAGACATTTTTTTCTGTGTTTGCCATCTTCTTCCCTGCTGCTACGGGAATTCTGGCGGGAGCCAACATCTCTGGTGACTTGAAGGTAACTGTCTCAAAGACTCAAAAAACACTGAGGTCATTGCATTAGAAGCCTTTGTTTCTAAGACATAGCTTACTAAAAAATAGGCTAGGAAACTGCAAAAAAAAAAAAAAAATTGCACAGCAGTAATGCAAAAGACTGATTTACTTACTGAATTTGCTCTGGGTGATTAAAAAACACAGCACTGCATTTCTGTTTTTGCACTTTTTGTCACCTTGAGTGGATTGGGTAAATGAAACAAACCCATTTTTCCACACTTAATGACTTTTTCCCTTTTCCCTTTACCAGCCTGGCTAAGGAATTCTGGTGTTCCTCATCCTCATTGTGAATTTATGTTGTTTTACAGGATGCCCAAGCAGCCATTCCTAAAGGTACCTTGCTGGCCATCTTAATCACTGGTGTGACCTACCTGGGTGTGGCCCTCTGTGTCTGTAAGCAGAATATTCAATTAAGTTCAACCCAAGGGACCTTATTCTGAAACATTTAGCATTCACCTCTTACATTTTCTCTCTTCATATACTGCAGTACTACCCTGTTTCCTTATTATTATTATTATTATTATTATTATTATTATTATTGTTGTTGTTGTTGTTGTTGGCAGACATAGCAAAACCTAACTGTACCTGCAAATCTGGTTCTTAGACAGTTACTAATTTCTAAGCACTGCCTGTTCTCCTCTCTTATTGGTCAGCTGCTTCTGTTGTCCGCGATGCCACAGGAAACACAAATGACACTTTTCCCATGGGAACAGTCTGTAATGGCCCAGCATCAGCTGCATGTGAGCTGGGCTATAATTTCACTTCCTGTGAAGTAGAACGCTGCAAGTTTGGCTTGATGAACAGCTTCCAGGTACGCATGCTTACAAATCAGTTCCCCTCGCTCACATACAATTTAAGGGCTTCCAGTTTCACCAATCAGATGTTCTTGTTTCTTCTTCACTGGTTCAGGTGATGACCATGGTATCAGGATTTGGCCCCCTTATCACTGCTGGAACCTTCTCAGCCACCCTCTCCTCAGCACTGGCCTCCCTCGTCAGTGCTCCTAAAGTTTTCCAGGTCAGTCAAACTCACCTCTTTTGATGGATTTGCGCTAAAGACCGACTAACACCTGAGAACAATAATCCTTCACTGACTCAAGCTTTGTCTTTCCTCAGGCACTGTGCAAAGATAATATCTACAAGGCTCTGCACTTCTTTGCCAAGGGTCATGGCAAGAACAATGAGCCAATCCGTGGCTATGTCCTCACCTTCGTAATTTCTGTGGCCTTCATTCTCATTGGTCAGTTTAATTGCCACCTGTCTGCCAGTCCAGAGTGTCTTTACATTACAAAAAACATCTATCTTAATAAGCTAGGTAGTTTTGTATAGAGTCTTGAAATCTTATTAATCTTAACAAAGTGATTAAACCTGCAATGCAGTGATATAATTTTACTTTTTACTGTTGTCTGATCGGCTAATGCTACATTCCATTGAGGAAACATAAGGTTTTCAGGCTCAACGCCAAATTAAATGACTTCATTTTGGGAAACTCTCGGCTAAATTGTCAACTCTGATCCTGGTTTTTGTCTCTCCAGGTGATCTGAACGTCATCGCTCCCATCATCTCCAACTTCTTCCTGGCATCATATGCTCTCATCAACTTCTCCTGCTTCCATGCGTCCTATGCCAAGTCTCCAGGCAGGTTTCAACAGCTACATTGCAGAAAGTCTATCTGGCAAAATCTCAACAAGTGAAAAAATCTGCCAGATGGCTGAGTTCGTTTTTCTTGTTTACAGTGCAGTTTCACTTCTTTCAGGAAATTTTGCAGGAACTACTGTGGATACCACCACTTCTAGTATCAATAAAGAAGCCCCTGATTCAGTTCAAGACAATTCCTGAAACAAACTGTTTTGCTGCTGAAAAGCCCATTTGAAGATTTTCTTCATTATAAAGACTTTATATATCTATATCTATATAGATAGACATATATACATTCTATCTATCTATCTATCTAGCCATCCATCCATCCATCCATCCATCCATCTATTTATATGTCATTCTACTGTGTTGTTTATTCTAGGATGGAGACCAGCATATAAATACTACAACATGTGGCTATCATTGTTGGGGGCGTTGCTCTGCTGCGTTGTCATGTTTGTTATCAACTGGTGGGCTGCTCTGATCACATACGGCATTGAAATCCTCCTCTATGTCTATGTCACAGTCAAGAAGCCAGGTGAGCTGTGTGTGCATGTGTGCCTGTTTGAGTTTAAGCACATATCATGCTGCCTATACGACAGCACTCATCTGTTTCACTTGTTCTCGCTAGATGTGAACTGGGGTTCATCCACTCAAGCGGTGACATTTGTGAGTGCAGTCAGCAATGCTCTGTCTCTGTCTGGGGTAGAAGACCATGTCAAGAACTTCAGGTAGGAGCCTGCTTTGCCTCTCAATGGATTCTGAAAATACTTTTTGACACTCCGACGTAGGAGTTTGCAAACCTGTTCTTGTTCCAGACCCCTTGGCTGACTTACATTAAGCCACAGAGCTCCATTAGATGTTATTTTGCTTTTGGGACCATGACACACTGCAAATATTTCCATCCTAACAGACTATTCAGTCTCTAGTCTTACATTCAGTGTTAAATGTGGGATGAGATAATCCCACTTGTTTCCAATGCAGTTTTATTTGTTTCAGGAGTTGTTTCCTTGGAACACTAGAAATATGTTAAAACAAGGCACAAAAGGCATATCAGCCCACTCACATCAAGAAACTGACATCTGATTAAGGAGAATTCTGGGAACAAGTTGTCTGGCATTGAAAATCAATGGGATTATCATATCCCAATGGCAGATTTTGTGTTTTCACTAATTTTAAGAAAAACGATTTTAAAAAGAAAAAGATTTTAACACTGAATATCAGAGTAAATGGTTTGTAATGATGGAAGTTGTATTGCACAAATAGTTACTTTGGTCTGTGAATTAAACTGTATTACTGTATTAAACATATCACACTTGATCACTGACAAACAGATTCAAAATGCTGTGATTAAAATGTAATGTTAAAATAATTACTAATAAATTATACAATGTTTGTCATATTGTAATGATTTTAGTGAATTAAATTATATTGTACTTAAACTGTTCCTCATTTTGCTGTGACACACTCACTCATTGTTTCAGGCCTCAGATCCTGGTACTGAATGGTACTGCAAAGAACAGACCAGCTCTGCTGGACCTGGCTCACTCCTTCTCAAAGACCTATGGACTCTGTCTCACCGCTGAGGTGTTTGTGGTAAGGTTGTATTGATTTTATTTGTGTTGTGGCAAGGTTCCTGATTTTCAAATGTAAAACTATAGATGACTATCAATTAAAAAGGCAGCATTATGTATAATCCCAAATCTTTATTCAAATTTCAACCTTAAACTCAAATCAAGATTTCCACGTCAAGTGACTCCAAATTGTGCAGGACACAGACTTAGAGCCTTCACATTATTATGAAGAAGTTATTCAAGCTAATATCAAGTGGGGATGAGAAAAATGCCAACTGTCTGGGCACCGCCGACTAAAGTTGAGGGTCGATTATGCCTTCTGAATGTGAAAGAGGTGGGGATGGTGGTGGGTGGGGTTCCATTCTTTCTTGTTCTCTGTCTCACTCCCACACGCAGCTGTTATGACATACGGTGACCTAAACATGTTGTGCCCGCTGTAGGGTCCGAGAGCAGAAGTCCTTCCGGAGATGAACGCAGGCATGGAGAAAAACCAGATGTGGCTTAACAAGAAGAAACGCAAGGCATTTTACGCTGCTGTGGCCTGTGATGACTTCAGGAAAGGGGTAGAGAGCCTGCTGCAGGTTAGTGTGGTCAATAATTAGCAAACAATTCGCACACTAAAAAGGGAAACAGCATTTGGAAGTGACATCTGCCTGCAGCCCTCCCTGTCCTGCAGAGTGTTTGGATTCCAGAGAGATGCTGGGTTTAAACACTGCAGAAACTATTTTCATTGACCCTTTTCTTCAACTCAACACTGAGTATCTATTGCCCTGCTGAGTATCTGTTGTTATGTCTCTAGCCTAGGCCAGTCTGAGGGATCTGGCCAAGCCCTAAGTGGAGGAGCTGGAGGGAGAGTTCATGAGGATCAGGAAGAGAACAGTCTTATGGCTCTAGCTATCGCACTTTTGAGATAAGGCCTTAGTTCATTGTCAGGATTGCTTACTTCAAACAGCACAGCAGATTAAAAGCTATAATTGATTAACACTGTATTGCAGCCTTGCAGACAGAGGGAGATCTCCTGAGTGATCCAGTCATAACTTCTGGCTATAAAACAGCTTCACAAGCTCCTTATCGGCAGTATTTTGAACATTTTTGGATTTTTTTTTCTCTCTTTTGTTAATTAAGACACCAGGTTTCACAACTTAATTGTAATATAATGTCTGTGTCAATGCCAGTCCGGTTTGATCCTTTATCCTCATGATATGTCTGCTGTGTGTTACCTTATAGGCCTCTGGTTTGGGTCGTATGAAGCCTAACACCTTAATGCTTGGCTTCAAGAGAGACTGGAGGACTACCAACAAAGAGGCAGTGCAGAGCTATGTGGGAATGCTACAGTAAGTCGCAACCGCACACAGCTAATAACAATAACTTTTCCAATAATTAAAAGAGCATTGATCTTCATGCTCTGCTGAACTGTTATCCTAATTCCCTGTTTCCTGTCTGTCAGTGATGCGTTTGACTTTGAGTATGGAACAGTGGTGCTGAGGATGAGCCAGGGGCTTGATATGTCCCACTTACTGCAGGAAGAAGGTCGGTTTGAAAATGTCTCTTCATCCTTTCTCATAACTCAGTAAAGTGGATTTAACATAAATTCAGCCTCTTATTAATGTTCTGAAAACACAGTCTTGGCGTCAGTGCTATGATGATGAGCACGCAAAAAAAGCAAAAACCTTCCCAACCTGATTTTGGTGTCATGTGAGAATTTCTGGCAAGACATTTTTTGTTCCCTGGTATCATAAAAATGTGCACTTAAAACCACCAGTGAGCGCACGAAAAAGATTTATGGCATGACTTCCACTCATGTCATTTCTTCTAGCGTATCTGCATTATGACTTAAGATAAAAATAGATAAGAATAGATAGATAAATAGATGACTGATTCTAGTATCTCCAATGTCAACATAGCATCAGACCAATAGTTTTTACAAACTGCTCCAGGAAATGTGACTTTAAATGTTGATTTACATGGCAGAAGATACATTCAGTTATATTTTCTCCTCTTTTTTGTACATTTTCACCATTCTTGTTCTCTCAAAAGTAATTATCTCCGCATTCTATTGACAAAGTGTGCAGTTTATAACCACCGCTCCATTTTTTCCCCTTTATTAACAGTTCATTATGCACTGTGAAAATGTCATGACAATGTCAGTGTGTACCAATGAGGTGAATGGTGGAATTTGTCCATATTACTACGAGTGGGCATCCACTTTAAATAATGTTACATTGTGAGGAAGCAATAGACGGCTAGTCTTCACTGGACTCGTATTAATTGCTCAAACAAACAACTGGCTATAGGGGCCTTATTTTGAGTATAGCTAAAGTGTCATTGTCAAAAATTGACCTTTAAAACAACCCCAATCTATTTTCCCAGAATGTCAACTTTGTTGATATAGATGAAAAATAAGACTTATGCCAGTTTTTAATCTATCCTCCAACCAGTAGACGCACATTCACCACTGTTTTCAGTCTATTCTGTTTCATTATTTGCACCTGAGGTAAATGATCTACTAAATGATCTACTATTGAAACCCAGCTTCAATGACATTTTAACTCATGATTAGCTGTATTTCTCTGCCTAGCATTTATCGCAGCATCACCAGAATCCAAAAAAAAAAAAAAAAAAAAAAAAGACTATTTAGGAGTGAGAGTTGTATTTACTCCATTTGTTGGATTTGGACAGAGCTGATTTGACTCCTAGTTAGGCTGCTTGCTTCAATGCAGATATTTAAGTGCCATGACTAAATGTATGACTAAATGTGATTATGCAAATTCAGAATAATCTTTTCAATTACCTGTTTGAATTCCCTCTTAGATAATGATAATTGTTATTACACATTAAATAGAATGCAAGAGTATGAACAAAAGATGGAAGGTTAACTCATTTGCCACTTGTGGTATAACTGTATTAGCCATGCTTCTGTAGATACCCACACATTGCCTTATATTGCATTATACTGAAGGTCTTTACATAAGCAGTGCTGTCTGCTTATACAATATCAGATCCAAATGCCAGACCTTGTCACCAAAATGACACCAGGCTGATGTGAAAGTAATCAATTTTATCAAAATTACAAAGAAAGGAGCAAGCTTTTCTTCATATGTAGGAGAAAATGACAGCACAGGTATTTATGTGTAGCTGTGATTTAAAGCAGGGCTGATGTTTTTTAGTTAAAGATAAGACATCAATACAAGGGGGAAAAAGTGTCAGAATTGTGATTTTATCAAAGAAAATCTAATCTATGAAAAACAGAAGTCATGTTCAGAAACTGTTTTTCAGCTGCGGCGTGTGAGCTTTCATGTTGACAATCCAAAGCAGCTGACTATGATAACACTGATAACGCAGGGCACTTTGCTCTGTAGATTACATACAATGTATCTTAAATGAAGGTCGGATAGCTATCAGATAAGATCCTAAAACAACTACCAAATTACTGCTGTTTGCACTGCGAGGAAGCTTCTGCAAAGATTCTGCAAAGAATGCTGAGTCATGTAACAAAACATAGCCATAACAAAACAATAAAATTAAGATTTATTATTATATACTATGTAATGGAATTATACGAGACCAGGAAAAGGCTGGTTTGAAATGTAATTCTTTGTCTAACTGAATCTGGTTTGTTTTGTCCTTTCTCCATCTCTAGAGGAGATGCTGAAGGCAGCAAAGGAGCAAGCGATGCTGGAAAATGAGATGATGCCAAACGGAGGAAAAGGAAAGGGATTGTTCAGGAAGTCCAGGAAATCCTCTAAACAAGTGCTCACCACCAGAGGTATCAGCAACCACACAAATATATGTCAAAATCTGACTTGGTGTTTCACACAGGTTTCACAACCCTTTGATTTAAACTGATGTCACCTGAGTCTACAGGTTACATCAGAGATAAAAGTAAAATCTGTAAATATACAGAAGAAGAGACATGTTCCTACATGCACCACGCTTCTAACTGTTTTTTGCTCTCTCACCAACACACCCACATTGCCACTGACTCATGGAATGAAAGAACACATTTAACAAATGAAACCAACAGTGCACAGCTTTTTTGGAAAGTTCTCCACCCTCCCACTGAGATATAATCTAATCAAACGCTCCCTCTAAAGATGTCTGTAAGGGTGTAATCCAATAATATGGTCCCTTTCATTCCAGTATGAGGAGCATCTCTAAGAGCAGGCCTTTAACCCAGACTGCAGCGGAGGCTTGCAACCTCTCACTCACTGTCTCCTTCTCTCTGCCACACACACACACACACACATACACACACATACACACCACTGAACTGCATCTTGGCGAGACTATGATGGACATTAGTATGCGATCTGCATCCCACTCATTGGAACATTAGACCTGGGAGCTGGCTGTTCCTGCTGATGCAGAGACAGTTCTTAATGTTTTTGTGCTTGTTTTCCCATCCAACTCAACTCTCCACCCTCTGTCTGTGCATTAAACTCCCTCCTACTGTTCCTGACTTTATATCACCTCTCACTGCTTCTCTCTCTCTCTATCTCTGCTTCTTTCTCTCTCTCTCTCTTTCTCTCTCTCCCTGTCTCTCTCTCTCTCTCTCTTTCCCTCTCTCTCTCAGTGTCTGTATGCAGCCCTCCATCCCCGCAGGTTGCCAGGATGAATGAGAGGCTGGTGGAGGCCGGTGCTCAGTTCAAAAAGAAACAGCCTAAAGGCACCATTGATGTGTGGTGGTTGTTTGATGATGGAGGTGGGTTCGGCCCCCTAGGAACACATCTGTCATGCATCATGCATATATTGTACCGGAGACATATGCAGAGGCACATCATATCATCTTTGATACTGACACAGACAACCAACCAGACTGAATAAAACATTCCTTGTGAAAAAAAAAAAAAAAAAACACAGAAACAAAATGTGAAATGACCTCACAGTCCTACTAAGTTGGTGGATTTGTGTAGGGTGGAAAAAATAAAAAGAGTTATTTGCAGAGTGTAAATCCCTGTCAATGCCTTAATAAATCTACTACTTTTCCTTTCACACCCAACCACTTAGATTGTAAGTTAAATTGATTGTTTAACCCTGCAAACACATCCTCAAAATCTGCAATAAGGTCTCTATCTCTGTTTGTTTTATCTTTATGGCTTATTATTACATAGCAGAGATCCCAGCTCTGGATCAGCAACAAAACCTAATCAATTGCTCCTTGTTTCTTGTTGTTCAGTACAACAAATTCCACAGATATGAATTCATATGGTTTTTCAAATATGCTGACAGACGACAACCAACCCCAAATAACGTTCTTTTTTTAAATCATAAAAACAATATGTTTCATTAGTCTTATGATTAAAGAGCACCTTGACTCTCTCTCAGGTCTAACCCTGCTGCTGCCCTACATCCTCACCACCAGGAAGAAGTGGAAGGATAGTAAATTAAGGATCTTCATTGCAGGGCAACCTGGACGCACTGAGCTGGACAAGGAGGAGTGAGTACAAAAGCAAATTAAGGTTACGTGATCGATTGTACTTTATAGGTGGAAGTTACAGTGGGCAAATAAATTGGCACAGTAAAATCCAAAGACCCGGTATCAAATTCATGAGCCAGCAAAATCACGTTACAGGACCTGTTTTTCAATATTCAACCAAAAACTGATCATCAGTGTGTAATCTTCTGCCCTGCAGGATGAAGTCTCTGTTGGCGAAATTCAGAATTAACTGCAGTGACATCAATGTTATCGATGACATCCACGTCAAACCCAGCTCTAGCAGGTAACCATGTTCATTTTGATTAGGTGCGATAATGACAACGGGCCGGTGGGTACAGTAATAGCGCAGCTTCTTCAAGACAACATCAGCATATGACTAGATAAAAAATGAACATTTTTTGTCCGCTCATGCTCTTATCTGCTGTCCTCCAGCTGGAAGACATTTGAGGACATGATTGAACCCTTCTGTCTGCATGAGAGGTGTAAAGACATGGCTCAGTCCGAGGCCATGAGGAGAGACTACCCCTGGAAAATCACTGATGAAGAGCTGGACACCTTTGAGGAGAAGGTATCACCACACACTCAGCTGAAACTTTATTTACTGTATATACAGTAGACCTATATATGTATAAGTTTGATAGTGATGCATTTAACGCCAAAAGGGTAAGAGACTTTGACTGAGGCTTGGACAATTGAAAAACTGACTCCTGCTGTTTTACAGACCAACCTCCAGGTGCGACTGAATGAGCTGCTTCAGGAAAACTCGCGATCAGCCAATCTAATCATTGTGTAAGTACAGGCGGCTGGAGCATCTGCACTGTACACTGAGAAGGCAAACTTTTCTAAGTCAGTATAATTAAATGATATGCTTATTTAATTAACTTACCACTCTCAAAATCAAAAAGTAACTCACCTGAAATGTTGTCAGAGTAAAGGTTACTGAGTTACTTTCTACGAAACAGTAACTTTGTTAAAGATCTGAGGATGTGAGCTAAAATGTAGCTAAGTACGATACTTCAGGAAAATGTACTTAAGTAAAAGCAAAATTACTAACAAAATTTAAAATTTTTCAAAAAAAATACAACAATGCAAAAAAGCTACTTACTTACAGTACTGAGTAAATGTAATTAGTTACTTTCATTTCTGTTTCTTATTATTTGTGTATTGTTATCACCTGTGTAATATAATGTGACTTGTGTCTGGTAGCTCCTTCTGAGTGGTCCTCAGCACATTTTTTTTATTTTTTTAATGAAGGTTTTGTAATGAGCATTGCTGCTTGTGTGTTGAGGAGTGGCACATTCTATCATATCTGAAAGAAGGGGGCTGACATTATCCTGTGAACTAAGGTTGGCTTTACATGATGCAACTTCAGCTCCTGAAAATCAGATGTTCTGGAGTTCTACGTGAGAATGATCCAATGAAAATCATGCATTTGGCTTGCATCATCATTTGAAATGTTCTGTATGAGTTTGGTGACATTGCAAACTTAATTTGCAATCTGCAATTAATTACATTAAAGTTATACTGTGTAAAGCCGGTCTAAGAGGACAAATAGATGCCAAAGATAGGCCACTCATGAAACTTTGTTTGTTGCTGAAGTTGAGACATTTACCAAAACTTGATCCAGTGAAGAAAAAGGACTACTGCCTAATATACTCTCTTGCCCCCCCTGCAGGAGCATGCCAATCGCTCGGAAGGAATCTGTCTCTGATTACCTGTACATGGCCTGGCTGGACGTCCTGACCAAGAACCTTCCACCCACCCTGCTCATTAGAGGCAACCACAAGAGTGTGCTAACTTTCTACTCCTGAGCAGCTCCCAGGCTGGCCAGCAGAGTGCTCAGGATGGCTGACCTTGCTAGAAAGGACATCAAAGGTTGTATCATAATGATAAACCATGTTGATAAAGCGTAGCCTACCCTAACGTTAGATGATGTAATTCATGATGTCTTCCAGGCCCGCACCACAGTGAAACATGCACAATGCAGTATGTTTTGTGAAGTCTTGTCAAGGGGGTCCATACATCTACCGGTAATTTGAAGTGCCTTTTGAAATGCAAAATTCTTCAGCAGCAAACATACCCTCTTGTGTCCCACTTTAACCTATTTCATTTGGGGACACAAAAGAGCACTAGTGACAAAAACAGCAGACATGTCTTAAGCTGGTATACTTAAAAGGAAGACACAAAAGTATACTTCATTTTGTTATAGGCTGTGGCAAGCTGTAGTCTGGTATTTTTTCTGCGAGGAGAGACTGCCAGCTTGACAACACAATACTGACATAAACATTCAACCACTCCATCGCACCTCCTGTACCCAGAGTTCACTATGAAACCTCAATACACCTGCTCTGACTATAGAAAACACACCTCTGACTCTGAATTTATCTGTCCAGTTTTGTGCCAAGGGGATGGCCAGAACGTGAATTTAGGAACACAATCAAAATGCAACAGTATAGGACAGGACAGAAATTGTGACATGCTACAGGCGCAGTCCACTGAGGCGCTCCTACTTTCAGTTTACTGTAGGGCAGTGCAAAGTCATCCATGGTGTTCCCTAGCACGGGCAGAATGTGATAACTCAGTTCAGTGAACAAAGCACAGACACAGGCAGAGACTGCCTCCAACGGGTCACAGTTACATTGCAAGTCCCTGCAATGGCCACTGCTGGTTTGGTAAAATAACTGCACAGAGTCTATATCTGAATTTATCAGTGGATATTTTTGCGACAAAGAAGAAAAAAAAAAAAAAAAAACTTGCATAAATAATTAACACCCATGCATTGGCTATATTACTGTTGCATTTTGTTAAGACTGTGATATTGATGGCTTGATTTTTTTATGCTTTGATATTCATTGAAAAGTGTGACATATATATGCTGTATTATAAGGCTCTTTATCTATTCCACACCATGCTGTTTAAGTATGTAAAGGTTATTTTACTTTCACAGTTCACTCCAATGTGTAAAGGGAAAACTGAGTGAAACAAGATTGTAAACCCAATTCTTCTGTATTTGTTGGATTGTTTTAGCATGACCCTCTCTCTATTTAAATGCATTATTATGATTGCCTGATATTAAGAATGAATAAAATTTTGAGTTGTTCTTATTTTTGTGGATTCAATTCATTGGATGATTAGATGAGTGGAGGGCCTGTCTTACATATTGTACAGATATTGTGCTCATACTGTGCAGTTCAGGGATTTTGATACACAACAAGGGATACACTATGTTCAATACCATTTTGACCTCTGTACACCCACCTCTGTACGGTAGCATTTTGTGTTAGCTTAGCATAAAGACTTATACTCTATGGGAGTCATTAGCCAAGCTCTGTCTAAGTGGAAAAAAATAAACCTTAAAGCAACTCCAAAGCTGCCTTATTTACACTGTATTATTACACAATGGGGGGAAAAAACAACTGTTTTAGAAGTTATATGGTGGAACTGCAACCACTGAACATATTTATCTTTCCATCTATCACAGTGATCTGCACACTGCTGAGGGTATAGGAAGACCTGACACAAATTAACTCCTAAAACGACTTGTTTTTTCCACTTCGATGGAGCTAGGCTAATGATTCCCATAGACTTCAAGTCTTTATGCTAAGCTAACCAGAAATGCTACCCACAGGAACCAAACCACTGGACATACAGAAGTGAAAATGGTATCCAACATTTTTCTCAGTCTGGGTAAGTCGGGAAAAGGCTATGTTGCCCAAAACATCAGAGTATTCCTATGACGGGTAATAAAAAATCTTGATATAAATTTCAGGTTCAGGTTAATCCATGTGCATATATTGAACAAATCTTACCAGAGGACATGGATGTAGCCAAAGGATATCTGGCCTTCAAGGATTCATATCTTGAATTATCAATATCCATGACATCCATCTTTCTTGGTATGGCCAAATGTACTCATCTAAAGGGGAACAGACAGGGCTTTTTATATATTTTAATAAACAGAGGGAGGCATATTCGACATGCACAATTTCATTTAAACATAAAATAATCATTATTGATGTAACACTGTTATTACAGTGTCTGATTCATTTATTGTGGAGGGCAGCAATGCTTGTGAGATTCATCTGGTCCTTCTCAAATCTCAGTGTGAGCAATTTAATGAAAAAAGGAAGTGATCGGCATTCAACTTCTCTGGTTCCCAATTTGAGTGGATTTATGTGTGCCATTAGTGTAGGCAACAATTAAATCCTTTTTTCTTTCATTAATACTTTTTTTTCATTACTGATTTTGTCTACTCTTATGACAAATAACATCATAACTAAATGAGGAAATGAGCTTTATTAATTTCACTTGTCATTTAAAATATGTCCTAAACCAAAACAGTGTATGATGTATATAAAATCCACAAACACTGTCCTAACAAGAGTTTGATGTACCAAATTAGCAAGTGCGGCCTACTTTGGGTGGGCTCCAAAGTTGCACTCAGTGGACATTTCCAATTTTTATGATCTGAATCTGGGAGACACAGACAAGTCCCGACATGCTAATAATTTAGTTTGCAGTCTCTAGCTGGACACTGCTTCTGGTTGGCTCGCCTGCAAGCCACAATGCTATTCGTTAGTGTTGGAAACACGGAGGAGGAGGAGGGATATGTAGTGTCATTGCAAATGGCAGCTGTGTAGCGCTTAGCTGCGTTAGCATGCAAGATGACACGGGTGTTACACAGGCTGAGGGATCCCAGGAGCTCGTTTGTAGTCGGAGTCCAGCGTTTCCTGGAAAGGGAATTTAATACTCTGATGCTCGCTCAAAGAAAAGGCAAGCAAGAGACGAGGACGGATAGTCACCTGTCACCGGCTTGTTAGCTTTGCTAGCCAACCTAGTATTAGTGGCAATAACACGGGTCATTTCTCACGTACAGAGGGAATAACCAGCAGAAATATTCCTTTGATATCACTTTTCCTTATACCTGCGTGTAGTTAGCGGGACGTATATAGTACATTTATCCTGCCTTCTCTCCTTTAAGCTTAGGGTTAAAAGCTAAAAGCCTCTGCTTTAGACATAAATATAAACATTTCTTTCTCGCGAGAGCTGGAAGTGCAAGGGGGAAGTGTTGCCATAGTTACAGAACCCTGCTTCTTTCTGGGACTTATTTGGGTGCCTATATGTAACGTTACCTAAAAGAAAAGTCTCATTTTATTTTTATATGTGCACAGCATAACAAACTACAGAGATGCTTCGATCATACATCAAATTGTAAAACAAAAGTATTTATTTAAGAGAAAGAGTTTTGAGGGGAGGGGCAATGTGATTCGGCGGGACTTACAGCGCGGGAAATTCATATCCGTAAAGTCAAATAACAGGAGCACCGCCAGCAAAGAGAGCACCACTCTGGGTTCTGCAACAAGAAGTCTTCTGGGTGAAGGGCTTTAGCAGAGTCATATCGTTAGTTTAATCCGGTACAGTATTTAATTGTGCGAACTTTGCCAACATGCCTGCTCTAGAAGTCACAGATGCCTCTGCTGGCTCTCCACTGAAGAGGGCAAGGGCTGAAGCCATGCCTGAAGATGGCAAACCGGTCCTGAAATTCGCTAAACTTTCTGAGCACGCCACACCACCCACCAGAGGATCAGCTAAAGCAGCCGGCTATGACTTGTACAGGTTGGTTATTATTGACATTATGATTTGCATTATTGTTTATAATGACTGCATGCGAGCTAACTCTAGCTATTCGATTCTGATGCAGCCCGGTACTGCTGATGTCAGCCATAGTTTCGGTCTCTAACAGGCTATTTCAATGTTTCTGCATTCACACAGTGCCTATGATTACTCTATTGGTCCCATGGATAAGGCTATTGTGAAGACAGACATCCAGATAGCAGTTCCAAGAGGCTGCTATGGGAGAGTGGGTGAGTGATGGACACTGCTGCCCCTACCAGATGGCTTTTTTTATGCAGTGTCTCATATTTGAAGTCCATAAACGTTTTGGTTATTCAATTTCTGTCATACCATCTTTCTCTTTCAGCACCAAGATCTGGACTGGCAGCCAAGCACTTCATTGATGTCGGTGGTGGGTTTCTTGATTTCTTCTCTCATGCACTTAACTGTGATGAGTATTAATTTGATCTGTTGTTTAGTCACATGCTGACTAATGTATTTTCCCTTCAGCTGGAGTTGTAGACGAGGACTATAGAGGCAATGTGGGAGTTGTGCTCTTTAACTTCAGCAAGGAGACCTTTGAAGGTGAGCTTTGGCATCAGTGAAATGTTTTTTTCTCACATGTACAAGCAGTACTTTCTCCATAGTTTCTGAGTAGGGAGGAACAGCAGTGCTATGGAAACTTATATCCATACCTGTTTTGAACTTTATGAATATTTAGCCAACATTATAATCCACCCAGCCTCAGTACGATTGAAATGCAGAATGGTATGTGTGTAAACCTGCTCGGCTAACAATGTGGTTTGAATTTACTGGGTTTAAATTTGGCTCAGGGCCTTAATGGAGTTATGCTCCCACCCCTTCCTGGCTTGACTTTTTAACATCATACTGCTGTATTTTTTAACTACACACTAAAATTGCTAAACTTTAAACTTTGCAGTTATTGTGCTAGTTGTTCCATATCACCTCTAAAGTAATGAGTAAGATTTGAAAATGGTACATCTGCCTTTCTGTCTAAATACTGTGCAAATTTCATGAAAGCAATATGTTATGGTACATCTTATCAACAGCATGACAGCACTGTGTCATCACCTGTTTCTTGTTTGCCAGTGAAAAAGGGTGACAGAGTGGCTCAGCTGGTGTGTGAGAGGATCTGCTACCCAGACCTCGTGGAGCTAGAGGTAACCTCCACAAAACAACATGCTGTATATGACCTGTACAAAATATTCTTATAGTACTGCTGTTTTCTTATTTTTATTTCTAATCATCAGAGTCAATTTAATCATTTACTCAAACGCTTGGCTGTTTCTTTCAGACGCTGGATGAGACAGAACGTGGAGCCGGGGGTTTTGGCTCAACTGGACGCAACTGAAAACTTTGATGTATAGAAATATTAAGTTGTGAAATGAAGTACTTAAACTGTTATATAAATAAAGCATTTTTTTACTAAATTGTCAAGTCCTGTATTTATGCTGTAACATGTCTTCAATAGAAGACTATCTAGCCAACTTTATTCTTGTCAGACATCAACTAAAAAATCAAATGTTGTCTTCGCCACATGGGGGCAGTACAGTGCAAGGATTGTATTTCCTCTGCATAGTGTGGGACCTTTCAGTCTGCTTTTAAGGCTTCATAACTGATTTTTATTGTGGCATTGTTAGTAAAACTAACCAAAACATTGAGAGATAAAGTTGCAGTTGACTTAATTTCATCTTGAATGGTGTGAAACACTGGAGGGATATCCAAATGAGGCTTCAGCAGCTTTGAATATGGTGGCAAGACGTTCCATTGAGGATAAAGTGAAAGCACAGCAGTGAGTACATGTACACCAAAAATATGTTTTTTATTGTGAATTTACAACTAAACCCTCACTGATGTGAACAGAGAACACAGACAGGTGTCTAAGGCTGGTCCGTGGCGATGCAGCACTGATTGTACTTGTGAGAGAATGTGTGGCCATGAAGACCTCAGTGCATAATCATGAAGGCCCAGGTTTGGCATCATCACAATGTGTGTTGTGTGTGCAGGTGTGTGTGTGTGAGTGTGTATGTATACACAGTTTACAAAGGAAGTAGTTGGTCATTATAAGCACCATTACATACCCCTCCATTCCAGGGGCTTCCTCTAGTTTACAAATGCTTCATAGATTAAAAGTGGCATTGATTATTACAGTATAAACACACTTAATTTACATGTAGTATAGAGGAGAGCAGACAGGCTATGAAGCTAACTGTTTTGGTTGCAAAGACACATGAAATCTTAAGAATGGCCGACGGGATTGCATTTTGTTGACTACCGAGTTTTGTAGAGTAGTACAGTGCATTCAGAAGTCTATGTGGTCGTGTTGCTAGCACCAGTAAATATGAATTATTCTAGTCAGTAGGAAAGATGGAAAAGCATAGTTTAAATATGCAGGAGTCATTCAAGCTCAGACATGGCCACATCTCAATAGTCCATGGTGGGTTCCTTTCCTCTCCTAACCATTTCTTCATCTTCACTTCAATAAACTAATATCTGGGTAAGGAAAAAAAAAACTTTATTTGCTTGTATCCAGGTTTGCTCAGTCATTTACCTGAGGGGAGGAAATGAAGTCAGTTCAGACTATTGGGACTCAACCTTTTCTTCTACCTAAGCCGAGTGTTTAAAACTCAGCCAGCAGAGCCTTCTGCAGTCCACATGCCCTTCAAAGTGGTGCCCGATTCCACATATCATCATACAAAAAATGAAACCCTACACTAAAAAGCCTTCTTCACACTCTCCAGAGCGCTCTACACACAGCTGAAGTTGTTTGTAAGGGCAACATGTTCTTCATTTGACCATCATATCTTTCATACCGCCAAATTCAGCTGGCGTTTTACGCAAAAGCCACAAGTTTGTATCTATGATATGTAGAATCTCTTTGGGAATCAAATGATGCAGTCCCCCATTCCCCCCCTTGTCTCTTTGGTGGCGAGCCCTTCTCTCTATCGCAGCAGGTTGAAGTTGCCCCCTAACCACTGACCCAGAGTCAGAGATTACCCTCCTGGTGGTTCAGGCCTGGCCTTTTCGGGAGTTTCAGCCTGACCCTGGATTAGCAGTTGCTGGCAACGTCTGCCTGCTTCAGTCTTATGGTGGTTAATGGAGGATGATCTGTACCCTCATCTTCAGTATGTCTCCCAGCTGTCCTGTGAGGTAGTCTTTATCATGTCTGTCCTCCAGCTCAGCCAGCTGCTTCTTCCTGTAGAGGGGAACGCTGCTGATCTGAAGGTAGTAGGCCCCGGGGACAAGGGCCTTCTTCTTGGTCAGATGCAGGTAGCTCACACCCTCTCTCTGGTTGACCTTAAAGTAGCCGTCTTCATTTCCATAGTCAATACTGTAGCGCACATGGTCAGTGAGAGTAGACAAGGCTGGGAGGAACTCCAGGATGTGGTCACGGCTGCTCAGGTCACTGATGTTCAGGTGGAACAGCAGGGTGTCCTCGATGTCCACACTGGCCAGGCTGACCATCTCCTCCTCGGCCAGCTGCAGAAAGACAATGTAGATGAACTTAGTGGAAATTGATACATGGCAACTGTGTTTGCAGAATATCTAAGCAGGTGATGTCCTAGAGTGACCTCGTTCCCAGATTTTCTCCTGTACACAGAGCAGAAGACTTAGAAGAAAATCCACAAGTACAAATTAGACCCACCTGCTGTCCCCTCATTGGTCTCTCGAGTTATCCATCAAATTATGAACTGCAAAGTGTAACTTGTTAACAGTCTCAAATGGAAACAAGTAGCTTAGATATAGAATGCTGACAACAGTTTTTGAATGAATTCGGCAGCAGGGGTGGAAGCAATCACCCCAAAATTCCCGCCATCTGGTAAAACCGGAAGTGAAAGGAAATAGGAGAGCTTTGTCAGAGTGAATGACATGCAGGAAGGCAGGTAGACAGGTGAGAAGCTGAACTGTTTGATCACCTGTGTGTCTCCCAAAGGTTCTGTTGAGTTGGTGCTGCGACGCTTACGTCCCTTCTTGGGATAGCCGTTGATCTTGCACTCATAGCAGGCCTCAGGAGACAGTGAATTATCCTCTGACTCTCCTCCCTGTGCGATGTTAGAGCCGGCACTAAAGCCCACACCTGAGACGCAGTGCCTGAAATGCAGACAACAAGCTATCAGAAACTATTTGCACCTCATGTGACGTCTCACATATGCTGACATGCTCTTTCGCTCACGCACCCTTGTCCTGCGCGGTAGTATCCAGGCGGGCACCCACAGAGGTAACCGCCGTCTGTGTTTGAGCAGCCATAGTTGCAGGGGTTCTGGCTGGATGAGCACTCATTGACATCTGTGCAGCCTCCGCCCTGCTCGTAGTTGAAGCCAGTGGGGCAAAGGCAGCGGAAGCTCCCCAGGGTGTTGTGGCACGATGCTCCCCCGCATATCTGGCTGTTCTGACATTCGTTCTCATCTGGGTCAGGGGAAGTCAGTCGTCAGGAAGTAAACAAACTGAGGTCATTGCAGTTAAAGGACACAAACAATACTGGGAAACTGTGGGATGACTGTTGTAAATTTATGGAGAGATTCACAGGAAAACAGTGGTTTCATGATCAAAAGGTCCTCTGTATTACTAGACAGCTATAATCTGTCTGTTCAATAAACTACTTGAAGTTTTCCCTCAGTAAGAAATAGCACACATTCTTTCTCCTTCTCACTTACTTCTCTTTCTCTTTTAACAGCACACACATGTTACAAGTAACATAATACACACTGCCTGGCTATCTCTTTTTGAGCGTACATTTTCCCTCGCATTACTACAGTTTTGCTTGTGTCCACATCTGGGCTACTTCCAGTATTATTTACTTATAGATGTTGATGTTGTGTATAATGCATCTCTGTTTTGAGTTTTGTCGTCATTTGGTTTCTGTTTTAAACTGAATTGTGTGTCTGTCATCTTTTTCTTCTCTTTTGCCTTTTAGGGTGAGATGTTTTCATAAGCCTCTGGGAGTTTGTTTGTTTCCCCCACACAGTTTGCATTTTTCTCTCCTTTTTCAGTTTTTATACATTGCGTATGCACATACACTGAACCTGGACCTATTTTAGCACGCGGAGGGTAGTATTAAAATAATACATCTCAAAATAGCATTTCCTTTTCTCTCAAGCTTATCACAGAAAGGCGAGGTTGGGACCTCCAGAGAAAGGGAGAAACTTGGACATTAGCTGACCAGAGGAGTGTTACTTACCCACACACTGGTTCCATTGGTAGTGCTGCAGGTATCCTTGTGGACAGCTGCACCTGTAGCCGCCTACCAGGTTCTGACAGCCATGTTGACACCTGTGGTTGCCATCACACTCATCCATATCTGTCAGGGGCATACACACCAAAGATATCTGTGTTAAGTGTGTTAAGTTAAGCTCCCTGTCTCCAAGTCAGGCGATATTGACGGTAGTATTATACTGTGTTCACTTTGATTCAAAACTCGTTAAAAACACACAAAAATGTCACATAACAAATCACCTTTTGTTATTGACAATGAGAACTGAATTAGTATCAGTATTTAATTACTACTTAAACACATACTGCTGCATGCACTTTTGGTATTCCCCCTAGAGGAAAATGCAGAGTTTGTTCTTCTTGTTGGAGTTTCCCGCGTGGACACTATGGATCTATAATATGTTTGTTTGTTTGTTTTTTTAATTCATTTCCTTATTTATTTGTTCTTATGTTTGTTTGTTTGTTTGTTTTTTTGTAGAGAAATTTATAAGTACGAAATTCTGAGATGAAATGAACACAGCATTAGCTGGTCACTAACCTTCACAGGTTTGTCCACTGGGGTCCAATGAGAAACCTCGCTGGCACTCGCAGTTGAAGCTTCCTGGACTGTTCTGGCAGACTCCATTGGAGCCACACAAGTTGGGGTCTGTAGCGCATTCATTGTTGTCTACACAGAGAAGAGGGAAGGCTAAGGTTACTTGACTGATGGTGCGTCTGTGAACATAGGACCCAAAACAAATATGGAAGGTCCGTTTTCATTGGTCATGCAAACCTGGCCATGCAAATCTTGAGTCCACCAAATACTGCATTAAAGCGAGGATCATCATCAGTCAGTGAGCAAGGCTGATGTGGTAGAAAGCTTAAGACTTATTAAGGTGGCAATAAA
Organism: Myripristis murdjan; assembly: GCF_902150065.1. Lineage (NCBI taxonomy): Eukaryota > Metazoa > Chordata > Actinopteri > Holocentriformes > Holocentridae > Myripristis > Myripristis murdjan. Next base: position 17,177,859 of record NC_043982.1, read on the forward strand.
CACATTCTCCTTTCAGCAGCGGCCTGGCAGACCAGCTGTGAGAGCAGCGAGGCTCAAATATAATACATAACTATGCCTGGTAACTGCTCAGTTCAATGGCAGTAGTGCACGTTTGCACTGTAGTAGTGCCCAGTATTGCATGTACATTGGAGCAGTTATGGGTTAAAGCAAAATTATAGTCTAAAACCACCATTTAACACTGTTTAAACACTTGTGTCTCTGGTGCTGTTTCAGTGTTTTAGAATGCAGTTCTGTTTATTCACTGGAAAAATCTTCAGATGTGATGCACATAAAGAGAATCTGCAGCTGCCATGGAGCTTAATGGGAGAGAGAAGTGTGCTCTGACAGCCAACATTTCTCTCTGAGATTGCTGAAACTTTTATTCCTCTGAAACCGTTGTAGGTATGCTGGGAATATCTAGACGTGATGTAACTGGATTTACTTTTGACTAGTTAGCCACAGAATAACAGAAATGCAGTATCAAACAGCAAAATGGCACCAGAAACACAATGTCAATCGTCAGTTCCTGTTTTGTTTTTAAACAGTGTCCATGTGTTTTAGCACTGGAGCTATAGGCGCGGCTGAGGATTCCTGTCCTCTGGCTCGATGTGAGGTCATGGGAGCTGCCTTATGGTCTGGAAAAGAAAGCTTGCGGTCGTCATGGCAATCCACTGCAACATTCCATAACAAGGCATTACTAAGCTGCCATGACTACAGACCAGTCAAGCCTAATAAGATCAGTGCGATATCAGCCAGAGTCCATTAGCTCGAGGCAAGGGGTTAGCAAGGGTGCGACAGAGGTACTTGAAGGGCTTTTATGAGCAGAAATGGAAGATACTATAAGAAAACACACTGTAAAATAAAAGAGTTGTCTCTGTTTTGGCAGGGGGGAATGAATGCGTGAGTTGAGTTTGAGTTTATTTTAGTGGTGTCGCACCACGTGATGTATAATCCCACGTGGAAATGTACAAACAGATGAATTAAGAACAGTGCTTATTACACTGATGCATCTGACGTCAGCCTGAAATCATATGAAATGCTTTAAATCATTATTTCCATTTCTTACAAAAAAGTGCCACTACGGTGATCTAACAGAACACTATGAACTGCAACTTTTCTGTCAGAAATGTTTTTTTGTTTTGTTTTTTTTTTAGCATAAACAATGTTTAAGTAATTCTGTTGTCTGTTTATTCACATTTCAGAAGAAAAAGGATAGTGTTGCATTATTGTGTGTATTTATGTAATGGATAAAAAAATTTTGGTTAACAATACTGAATTGAATTGTTGACAAAAGTTGTGGTTTGCGAACCAGAGAAATGTTCTCAAATCGAACCAACTAGTGAATTGTGAGTCGAACTGAACCTCCGTTAAGCCACATATTCAAACCCCCACTGTCAACAAAATATGTGGGTATATATGTCTCTGTTTTGGGTGCTTCTTACCAATACAAGCAGTATGATGCTGAGTGAAGCCAGGAGGGCATTTGCAGGTGAACCCACCGATGGTGTTAACACACAAGAACTGACAGTTATGTTGTTTGGTCGAACACTCATCCAGATCTGGAAAACAAAAGGAGTTATACAATATGGTATCAGTTATAGTATATGTATGTACCAGAGGAACAACCACTAAGCAAATCATACTGTGTGGGATGTTGCAGTTGTGTCAGAGCAGAGCATGTACTATTGTATGGGGGCTGCTCTTTTCTGTGAGTCAAATTCCAGTCCTTCTACAGTCAGTGACCTACAAATGAACTGCCAGTGAACCAGACATCGGAAACGTGGAGGGGGATGGAGAGGGGGAAACTACAGCTACAGTAAATAAAGATGAGAGAGGCTCTCAAAAAATGAACACCACGAGCACACTTGTTTAGACTCAAAAAACAAGCCTGATAAGCGGAGACGCAGCCAGATGTGTCTGCGACAGTCACATGGGGCGCACATTCATGAACAAACACATGCGTGCGCACACACAACGATCCAAATGGAGTGTGTTGGGACAGTGAGCCGAACACTGGCGGTGGGCCCAGCTCTCTCAGCACCACAGTAGCTCTAATCTGGAAACTAAGTCAAGTGAAAACAGTGTGCCACTGAACTAAACTGATCTGAGTAGCACTGGGCCTAGGCTTGTATTTCTGAGGTTGACACTTATTTGGGTAATTTAACAACATTCAGACATTATTTTGCTGTGTGTGTGTGTGTGTGTGTGTGTGTGTGTGTGTGTGTGTGTGTGTGTGTGTGTGTGTGTGTGTGTGTGCACATGTGTGTATGGGTGACCTCGGCAGCTCTTTCCATCTTCTTGTAGGATGTATCCACGTGGGCAGGAGCAGAGGTACCCTCCCTCTGTGTTCTTACAGATGAAGTTACAAGGCTTCGGTGCCTGAATGCACTCATCCACATCTAGAAAAAGAGAGAGGGGGGGAGAGAGAGAGAGAGAGAGAGAGAGAGAGAGAGAGAGAGAGAGAGAGAGATGATGATGAGAGAGACAGACTCAGGCTGCATTTTTCAGGGGAGTGTGTGGGAAGTCCACCCACGAAGTTTCGACACTTTACTAGACAGCAGGAATGGGAGAGGGAGGCAGGCATGGTAGGAACACAGTCCATAAAGTTGGTGCTTGAGGTGAAATTAAGCCTCACCCACACACAGCGTGCTAGTGATGTCAGTGGTGTAGCCGGTCTTGCAGATACAGCTGTAGGAACCCAGTGTGTTGATACACTGGCCGTTCTTGCACAGGTTGCCCATCACACGACACTCATCGATATCTGGAGGAACAGGACAAGTTAGCTCCAATCAAATCTGTCACAATGAAGCTTCCTAGATAAAAACATTATGTTTACCTGTAGGTTCCCCTTTGAGCAATATTGTGAAAAGTTACTGATTAGTCTGTGGCACTGCAAAAAAATTCCTTTTAGTCATCTAGCCTCATATTCAGTTTTAAAATCTTGAAAAAAATGTGACAGCTGGATGTGCTAATCACACTTTTCTCCCCAAAGCTAATTAACTTGAAATTAACACTCCAAAATTTCTTGATACTGGTGGGCTAGACTGCCTTCTTCTGCCTTGTTTCAGCATATTTATTTTGAATTCCTGGAGAAAAAAAAAACTGAAACTGCATCCCATTGGCAGATTTTTTTCACTTGTGTTAAGGAAAACAATATTTAAGGACTGAATATGAGACTAAATGACTTGATAAGATGAAGATTTTTGCAATGCACCGTGGCACTTTGCTGCAGTTCTGTAAAAGCATAGAAAATTGTTTGACACGTTGATTTATGCTTTCAGAGCAGAATAAGTGTTAATTTAACTTTGAAAGAGTAAAAATCAACAGAATGTCAGTGATTTCACACTTATCAGACATTTTACCACTTTTACGGGTACAGCAAATCTCCAGTTAACTACAAATCGAAATAAAATCAGTGTTTTAACCATGGAAAATTTCCTTTATTGGTTATTGATTGTGCCAGTGCATGATCTTCAATTTCCTATCCTCTATTTTGACAGGGACACTTCAGTGAAACCCTTGTCTCTTAAGCATGATACCTCTGCCATCAGTGGTGTACCCAGGGCCCAGAGGACACATCTTCTTGTGCTGGGTGGTCCCAGGGAGGGGGCAGAGCTCACAGTTGGTGCCCCAGCCCCTGCCTCCGTCACAGCAGCACTCTGACTTGGTCACCAGGTTCCTGTTGCTCGACGTCATCTGGCACAGCGTGGTCAGTACCTCCGTGAAACAGAAGCCCTCACGGTTATCTACAGGGAGGGAGGAAGACAGGGATGGCGTGTAGCGTGTGAGAGAGACAGACAGACAGTCAGACGGACGGACAAGGAGGTGGGGGGCCGAAGAAGGCAGACAGAACCACCCACAGGGAGCCAGACATTAATAGATAACCCAAACTGCTCTATCACCACTGTCTGTGACAGTCTGAGAGATAGCCATGGAAGCTCAGCATATACTATGTCTCCCTGGAGTTTTCTCACCAACTTCAGCACATGGTGTCTAACCAGAAGTACATATTCAGATTAGAAAGGCTTTGAAAGGATTTCCGTACCCCAATCTGGATAGTAACACAGAGACATGGTTCTAACAGAGGCATGAACACACTGTCATGGAACGGTTTATTTAAAGTCACAATGGCATGAAAAAAGGACTTTTTCCCCTTCTTAGCTAATTTTCCACACCATAACAGAGATATATTTAATAACTGCCAAAAAAATGTACACCATTTTTATGTTAGGTCAGTTGGTAGTATGTTTTTGGATGTTCATCCAAAAACTGTGTTGTTTTCCAGTGGCTATTCACCTCGAAGAATATGAATTTGGTGACAACTCATGATTCTGTGCAAATCATGTTTGAACTTTTGAACACTTAAACAGCCCCTCCCTGCATTATGTCCCGTCTCAACATCCTGCTCCAACCAAAAATATGTCATATTACGGAAGCAAGACAATATTGAAACATCGTTTCCTTGAGACTTTATGTTACAGACCCATTTCCCAGTCTGGCCTTGAATGCAGGAAACCCTTCCTGAGCAAGCCGGGCTCGGCCCAATCAAAGAGGCTGTGAGAACACAACAAACCCTGATACACACTGACATTATGGTCAAATTAGTTTGTTTGCAAAGAGAGAGAGAGAGAGAGAGAGAGAGCGAGAGAGAGAGAGACAGACTGACAGACAGTTAAAGAGAGAGAGACAGTGAGAGAGAGAGAGAGAGAGACAGACAGACAGACAGTCAGTGAGAGAGAGAGAGAGTACGTACCAATACACTCAGTCTGTGTGGGGTTGGGAACAAATCCTTGGTCACACCTGCATCGGTAGCTTCCTACTGTGTTCTCACATCGACCGTTCTTGCAGATGCCTGGCTTGGCTGAACACTCATTCAAATCTAATAAACACACGCAAACATACAAACAAGCACAAGGACAGTATAAATATCAAATGGGACATATTTGCTGCACTTTCTGTTAAATTTCAAATTTGATTAAGTAACAACTTAATTCCTGTAAGCATGAGATAACATTAAGTACTGAAGAATCCAGGGAGCTACCAATGATGACATTAGACATTTACTGATGGATGTCACTGATGGACGATAATTTATCCTCTAATTTGATTTCACCAAAAAGGTGAGTAATGCCTCTCAGAAAAAAAACCAAAAAACAAAAACAAAACTCTGATACAGCATTTAAACTGTAACGTGGCATCAAAAAGCTCCAGTGAAACCCACACAACTGATTTTTTTCTTAAGAAGGGAACCCACCTCCCCTCTCCAGTGGTGGAGGAATTTTCTGCCTTTAAATGAAGAATTAATTCACAAAAAAAAAAAAAAAATTTGAGCATTTAAATGAATAAATTAAATGTATGTACATCACTCAAGAGGGGAACAACATCTGACTGGCCAATATCCTTTTTTAAATTATTTATTTAAGGGTAAAAATTTGATTTAAATTGATCAGAGCTAATAAATGTCCATTCTGCACACTTGCACTGCTGGGGCTTTTTTCTGAAGACAGGGTGTTGTTTTCTGTGGGCCTATAAAGCTCTTTCAGACTATAACTGTGATTAAAGGCTCTAAATTAAATGGAGTTTGAACTTAAAAAGGCCAATATGTGATACCACAAAGCTGAGTGCCAACATAAGAGTTAATTTCTGTAAAATTAAGACAAAACATCTGAGACTAGTAACAAAGGTAAGGAAATTAGACATCATTTTTCTTGCATTAATATAGCAAGTCAAGCCTGACGCGGCCTTACCCATGCAGCCCTCTCCACTGGGCAGGCGTGTGTATCCAGGGGAGCAGATGCACATGTATGTACCAATGAGGTTCTTGCAGGTCATACCTCGGCCGGCACAGTCATCTACACCATCCTCACACTCATTCTGGTCTGGAAGACAGACAGCGTGTTAAGGACACACAGGTCAACACAAAACTGTACAGGGATGTCATGATGCCAGAAATGTTGGCATTCCACTGTTCTCGATACCTGATTCACCATCATGGCAAAAGCAGAAATCCCACTCAACATATACTCCTTTACTTAAATTTTGTCTAAACATTAACAAATAAATTTAATGTGTTTAAAGCATTTAAACATATAAGCTACATTACAACAACAACACTGAATTACAAGAGCAACATCAGCCTGTAGCCTTCAAGTGGAAAAAAAAAGCAGCCCAACAAAATACTCTTTTCACATTACAGGAACTGTATGAAATGTCCTGCTGTAACAATAAACACAATGTTGTGATTATGTGCTGTCATTTTGATTTGCAGTCCCTTAAAGGAATATGATAACTTTTTGGGCAAAATACCCTTATTCAAATGTACCCAGACAGAGACAAGATGTTCAATACCTTTTTCTCCTCTATACGTCCAGTGGTTTGGTTCCTATGGGTAGCATTTTGTGTTAGCTTAGCATAAAGACTTTATATATCACAAAATGCAACCCATGGGCCTTGTGTCTCAGTCTGGGTAAATCAGAAAAAGGGTATTTTGCCCAAATGTAGGAGTATTCCTTTTAGCATGTCTGCAACTTTAAGTGTTTCAGTATTTAAACATACAGGCTTCATTAGAAAAACAACATGTAGTTACAGAGTAAGGTATCAAGTTGCATTGACGCTACTGATACTAAAAGCACTAATATTGGTATTGTTTTCAAAATTTTGATGTTGACTAGGCGCCTAAACACTGATTCTTGTGACATCCCTAGCACTGCGTAACATGTACATCTATGCATGTGCAGTATCTATATACACATGAAGTAATGCAGACTTGCTTTGGAGTTTAATCTAACCACCCACTCCAACAGATAGCTCTCCAGTGTTATCAGTGTGTAGCGGCAGAGCTGGTGGTCTGTTTGGAGCTCTAATGTAAACAGCGATGCTATAGGCACTGACACATTCCTCCTGCCTCAGCGCCTCCCTCCAAATACAACCGTTGCCATGGTGCCCAGGCTATCTGAGAGAGTGTCAGTGTAAACAGTCACGCAGCCAGTTACAGTTTCCAGAGTGTTTTAAGTCTGTCTGAGACAGAGAGCCCTTGAGGATCTCACAGAGATAGTGCATTATGTAACTTTATGGCGAGGCCAGCCTGTCTCTGTGAGAAACTGCTAGTAAAAGGACACTGCCTGAGACAGCTGACTGCGTTAGCCAGGCTCTTCATTACCTTTGCACATCCTCCTGTCTTCACGCAGCACGTACCCCGCAGGACATTTACACTCATAGGAGCCCACCACATTGACACATCGGAAGGCGCACAGCAGAGGATTCTGGGAGCACTCGTTTATGTCTAGGCAGGAGACACCGGGCAATAAGATAAAGTTGTGTACATGCAGCTATGTACATTGCATTAAACATTTAAGAGCACTCATTTAATTTCCCACACCTTCACAAGTCATCATTGGGCCGGGTTCAAAGCCCTCATCACATGCACACTCAAACGCCCCGATGACATTAGTGCACGTGCCGTTGCCACATGGGTTTCCAATGTCACACTCGTCAGTGTCTGTACAGGAAGAGAGACACGTTAACTTATTCAATCTCGTAAATGCTTCATTTCATCAAGGGAAGTCTTCACAAAAAGGCAAAGGTGTGTGTGAGACGAACAGATATATTATCAACACATGGTATAACAGTGTATATAAATTACTGTGGTTTTACTGAACGAGGGAATGCATGAACAATTATGAGAGGCAGAGAGATAACGAGAGGTGCTCAGCGGGTAACAGAAACCGGAGTGTAAACTGGCCTTCACAGTTGATTCCGGTTGTGTCCAGTTTGTATCCCATGGGGCACTCGCAGCGGAACGAGCCGTCTGTGTTGATGCACTGGCCATTAACACAAGGGTCGGTCAGGCACTCGTCGATATCTGCAAGCAGGGACCACAGGCACACAATGAATTAAATGCACGCCACAACCACTATCTTCTGCAGTGGAGGTGTCAGAGAGAGGCAACAGAGAGTAGAGAGCAAACATACCCACAGGGTTGTCATTAAGATCCCGTCGATATCCCGCATTGGGACAGAGATGCCGATATGCATCTGGAACCAAAGCACATGAAATATTTGGGTCTGGCCATGAAATTTGATTGATAACATTTACTGACAATTTCAAAATACAAGGACGCTATGATATGTAATGATAGCAAGTCGCTTAGTCTCACCCTGAGTGTTAAAATCTTGTTTCCAATGCTGATCAACCTGTTTCCAGAAATGTCTTGAATTAAGTGAAATGATTTTATTGACACTAGTGAGCTGATCTGAAACAAGTTGAAAGCTGAAAGCAAGAGTTTAACACTGAATATGAGACCAATTGACTCACTAAGATGGAGATTTGGTTTTAATGTCTGTGTGCATCTGAGTGTGCATTTATGTGTGTGTGTGTGTGTGTGTGTGTGTGTACACACCCTCTTCCTTGCTGGGGCAGATTTCACAGGGGTCGCCCCAGCCCTGGCCTGGCATTGCGTTGCAGCAGCACTGGTCCTTGGTGGTATTTGTCGGCTTTGGAACCAGGCAGCGCCCGTTCTCAAACTTGGTGTAGCAGTAGTTCACACGCATGTCTGAAGGTTAACAAACACAGGGGGAAGAGAGGAAAGGAGGAGGAAGGAAGTGATGTGAAGGACCACGGCAAAAGTTTTTAATCCTCACAATCCTTTTAGTCTGGCACATATGTTTATACATTTTATTTCTCTTGAAATAAGTGAAAATTGATGCCTGATCAGTGAGATAACTTCATTTGGTCACAATACAAGTCCAAAAATCAAGTATTATCTTCTTGAAACAGATGAGACTGCATTAGAAACATACGGTAGTGGAGTCACATGGCAGAAAAAAATAAATCCATGTGCAAATCTGTACTGTCAGCTTATAAAATTGTAAACTAGGCCCTTGAATTATGAAGCCATACCCTCAGATTTGGATCGTGACTCAGATGGTATTATTAACAAATCCACGTTACAGTAAGGATTTGTAATCTGATGGTATAGGTATGAAACAGATTTGTAAACTGAGAGCAAATAGATTCATTTTTATATTTTATTCCATATAGCGAAAAAAGAAAGATTTTTTGAGCATGGATGCTGCACAAAGATTGAGCTGGTTATTTACTCGTGATACATTTCAGTTATTTGGAGGACGCCTGGGAGATGAGAGAGAAAGCTCTTGATAAGGATACAAAGTACATTTTATTCTGAAAAACCTGCATTTGACTCTGATTTGACTCTGTATTTGAAACATTTGTTATTAATGGAAGAAGATTCTTTATTTGCTGACTAATAAGAATGTCTTGTAATGTCATTCATTCATTCAGATTTTTTTCTCATGTGACCACAGGGATGTTCACTAGAAACAAGTTAAATTATCACTATCAGGTTATCAATCAAAAGTTGTTGTTGTTGTTTTTTCCTCACTTTTTTACAGTATTAATCACCAATTAATTCTGTACAAACACAACTTTTACATCTCATGTTCTTACCAGCTGTTGGGCGGTCCCTCTATCTGAGAAAATAATCCTCTGGTGCAAGAGTTAATGGGTTTTATGCAACAGGAGTTTGCTTGGAATAAATATAAATTGAGAGAAGAAGCTGAAGTCTACACTGAGTGTATTTATTATTACAGTATATCAGGCCTATGCCAACACGGAGTGTAAAACACCAAAGCAACGACCAGCTATCACCAAATATGTCGCCAAAATAAAGGTAAACAATGATTTAGCAGATTTTCACATAAAACAAGATTAACACTTGCTGCCAGACTGATGTGTTTCACAGTAAGGAGAGAGGGTGGTTAATTATCTCTGGTCAGTGACTGGTGTTTGCCAGCCTCTCTCTCTCTCTCTCCCTGTATGTCTCTCTCTCTCTCTCTGTCTCTCTTTCTCTCTCTCTCTCTCTCTCTCTCTCTCACTCTCTCTCTGTCTCTCTCTCTCTCTCTCTCTCTCTCTCTGTCTCTCTCTCTCTCTCTCTCACTCTCTCTGTCTCTCTCTCTCTCTCTCTCTCTCTGTCCCTCTTTCTCTCTCTCTCTCTCACTCACTCTCTCACACAGCCTCTGAGGACTGTTTTTCCTCCTGGTCTAGGCACTCTCACTTGTAATGAGAAGCATATGGTTGTGCTCTCCTGCTAGCACTGGCCTTCACTGAACTCAACACAAATAAGCTTTCTGACCACCATAGATCACACACACACATGCACACTGCACACACACCTGGCTCAGAGGCAGGGAACACATATATGAACACCTGGTGCTGTGCAGGGAATGTCAAAGAGTGTCATGTTACTCTCCATGAAACTGATTTGTCAGCCTTTCCGAAAAAGAGATTTATGGTGCTCTCTGTGCACTGCTGTTGTGCAGGGGTGTGTGTGTGTGTGTGTCTGCACATGTATACATGTATGTCTGTTTGTCTGTCCGTCACAAGCAGGTTAACAGCCCATGTTCATCCACATGGATCCACAGAAAGCAAACATGTTTTGTGCTTTCAAAAATTACACCTTCCTGACGTGACTCCATAAAAATGTCAGTGCTGTATGTAACCATTTCTTGCAAACATTATATGAAAGGCAAATAAAAAAAAAAACTAGAAAATTAAGAAATTAAATAGATGCTAATAACTTGTCTGAGAGTGCGAGAGTGTTAACACCAATCTGATATTGGTGACAAAGTTCTAATAGTACTGATAAAATGCAAAGGGTAAAGAATACAAGTTTGATTTCTGAGATTTGCAAAATCGTTGCCACATTATGACAAAAAAAAGTAGTATCTTATTAGTAAGTGTTTGGTTTCCTGCTCCTGGCCCTCTTTCACCTTGTATGTAAAATAACACTATAACTTTTTATCTTTCATGAACAGTATTAGATTTGAATCATGCAAATTCATAGTTTGAGCCCATGCGCCCATTCTTGGCGCTATTTGGGCAAATTAAATATTATACTTTTTCATTCAAGCGGCCTCCCCTCTCTCATCGGTAATCTTAATTTTCAGCAAAAACAAGGCTCTCCTCAATGGGACGGGGGGTTTGTCTCACTCGTCAGGAATCACTGATCTGTGTTGCTGCCCTGTGCTGTTGCTTGCTCTCTGCCCAGCTCCTCCTGTTTATCTCCCACTCCTCCATCCATCCCTTGTTACTTTTCCTCCACCCCCAACCCCCCACCCCTCTGCCGCCAGAGAGAAAAGTAAAGTGCGAACTGTAAACTGCCTCACTGAACTGATGATGTCATCATTTCAGTGTTTGGAGGGGGAACTCCCTAACAGAGGCTTGAGTACTCCCCCACCCACCCCAAAAACACCCATATGCACACACACACATGCACATATACACGTTCTCTCTCTCTCTCTCTCTCTCTCTCTCTCTCTCTCTCTCTCTCTCTCTGTGTCTTTTACACACACACACACACACACACACACACTGAGGAAATGGAAAAGTGATCTGTTCAGAGCCACCCTTGGCCTCGGTGAGGCAGCGGCAGCAGAACCGGCTGGAACACGGTGTGCTGTCTTGAGAGAGCAGGAAGAGTCCAACAGCACCACAGACCGCTGCTTACTCTCCACCAGGACAGAAACTCAGAAACACATTAATAGATACACCAGTACTTCCAACCTGATGCATGAAATTATTTTATAGCCCCTCTGTCTTTTTTATTACTTTTTTTCTCCTACACACACTTACCTAGACATCTGCGCCCTGACGAAGACAGCTGGAAGCCTTCAGGGCACAAGCAGGTGAAGCTCCCCTCGGTGTTGGAGCAGGTCCCAAACGTACACATCTCAGGCTGCTGGGAGCACTCATCAATATCTGACAGACAGACAGACAGGCAGACAGACAGACAGCAACAGCATCAACCAACTTAGCCAAATTAATTAAAGGAATAATTGACCCAGAATACAAAAAAACAACCACCCACAGCCCTCAGGAACACCAGAAACTGTATCTATCCACCCCAAAGGAGAACAAATTAGGGGCGGATAGACACAGTTTGCAAGTATTTTTCGGAAGGAAATCATTCCTAACAAAACTTTTATGCCGGGTATCGGTGTCATTGTTTTTGGAAAGAGCTGTTGCTGTTGAGCATGTAAATTTTTGACAGTTTGACCTGCACAAACGAATACCCACCCATCCCTATTGTGCAGGGAGACAGGGAAGGTCACAGCAAACTGGAAACCTCGCCAAATCACACAGGAACTATCTGAATGGACAGAATGCACCAGGGCTACGTGCGGAAAAGTCTTTCTGTATTTTGGGTGAACTTTTCCTGTGAACTCCGTTCTCAGATTTGACCACCATTTGTTTTATTATTATGGATGAACATGTTTGTTCCATTTAATTTTGATTTCTTGGGTGTTATTGTTATCAGTCTTTTGATTGCTTCTCTCCATGAAAGGTGCCATAGAAATAAACTTATTATTAATAATATTGTAATTGTTTATATATGTCATTATTATTTTTTATTATTAGCAGCAGTAATAGTAGTAGTAGTGGTAGTAGTAGTAGTAATCTTATTATTATCATTCTCATCATCACCATCATCATTATTAGGGAGAAATCTGATCCTGAGCCAATGGCTCTTAGAAGAAAAATTCCTTGCCTAATATCGTGTGGAGCAACACTCATATCAATCTTGTGATGCTAATTGAAATAAAGCTCCTCTATGAAGCGTGTCACCATCTAATCTCGTAATAATACGGGCCCGTGTGCGTTCCAATGATGAAGTCAGACCAGGACGTTATGGCCTAGCCGGGCGTGACTGATCCCACTGATGGATAATGGGGTGAGGGCCTGTTATCTGGTGTAGCCTTTTTTGTTTCACGTGTTCGCCTTTTACGACTAGCTGCTGCCGTTACTGATGCTGAGAATTTAAGCCTGTTCCTCCCTGCTTCCAAGAACAGAGAGCATGAAGCAGGAATGTGTTGAAGTCTGTTGAATATCTCTTCATCAGCCCCACTGTATAAACAATCCAAGTGGTCTGGCTTGGCCTGCCTCCCACGTGTGAAAGGGAGAAGAGGGGCGTTCTGTGGCGGCGGTGCTGTGAGAGGCATAGAGATGGAGGAAGATCGGGGGCTGGGAGTGTGGAGGGACTTTAATCTCCTCTTCTTCACCTCAGGAGAGCTGGTCTGAGCTGTTATTAGTGTGTCTGCTGCATACTGGATATGTGTGTGTGTGTTAGGGTGTGAACCTTTGGCTTAACATACATTCCATGCGATACACAGTTCACTAGTTGGCAATGTTTTCTTTTTTGAAACAATTCTGAGTTTGCAAAATGCGATTAAGTTCAGTATTTTTAGTTGAAATTTTATGTAAACACATGCAATCATGTTACAAAACAAACTTTAACATAATTTATGGAAAAAATATCGTAATAGAGAAAATATTGTAGGTCTCCACAACACTTGGGCTTTGTTTTCTGAAAGATTCGCTATTGAATCAATTCAAAGCATTTCAAATCAATTCAGGCTGAAGTCAAAGCAATTCATTCTATTTATTTCTTTTAGCAGATCAATTCAGTTGAACTAGCAGAATTCATAATCAATGCATAGTGAACAGGTTTTCTTTGAGTTGACTGAAATTGTGCTGAGTCCAGTTCAAGTGACATCAGAGCACATAAATATAGTGCAAACCTGCCTTTTGTTATTTGCAGTGAGAAATGAACAAATATACAGGTTTATTCATCACTTTAAGTAAATATGTCTGGTATTCCCGCTAAAGGAAAGTACAGTTTTTTGGTAAGTTTTATTTTTCTTTTTTGCCTGAGCTGACACAGTAAACTCAATGTTGTCGGAAAATCTGAGTTCCAAGTTGAAAAGAAAGCAGCACAAGATTCAGCCGTGTGGACAAATATTGCATTCCTTTAAAAGTGTCTGTGATGATTGTTCATGTTTTGGTTTATGTATGTCTACGCTGAGAGAAAAAAAATGCTTTTGGGTTGCTGTACCTTCGCAGGTCTCCTCATGGAGATAGTAGCCAGGTGGGCAGATACACCTGTAGGAGCCGTCCAGGTTCACACACGTCCCTGCCCCACACGTCCCGGGATTCACCGCACACTCATTGATATCTGAGAGAACAAGCGCACCAGGGATAAATATTCTATCTCTATGACATTCAGAAATTGACAAAATAGAAAATAGCCCATGGGCAGAGGGCAATCTCTCACCTGCACACTGCCTGCCATCTGGAGTGAGCTCGTAGCCATCAGGGCACACACAGTAGAAGGTGCCCACCGTGTTCACACACTGGCCGTTCCTACACAGGCCCCTCTGGGTGGCACACTCATCAGTGTCTGATTAACACATAAACATCAGCAAAACACATTAACACATGTCGTCCAAGTGTGTTTCCACACTAGGAAAAGGTATTCAGCACTATATTCTATATTCATAAATATACTCGTACAGTAACACTGTTGATGATTAGGCTATAACTCAACTACGTAAAGGCCCTACAACGTGATACCCCAGACTCTCCCAAGAATGACTCTTGTTTCTCTATACATTTTTTCGCTATACATACATGTAAAATGCACACTTGATCTTGCACACTGAGCTCACTTTGAGAGAGCTTGAATTCTTACCTGCAAATGCAAGTTAAATCTCTGACTGCGTGACTTGCACTGCACTGGGGAGTGGACTCCAAAAGAGTCGATTCTCAATTCTGACAATCGATTATAAAAATAATTGGAGTCAACTTGGAGTCATTTTTGACTACAAGCTTGTAAACGAGTTGCTTTGCCTATAACAATCTGTAATTTGGTTTGATCCGTTCCTTTGAACATTGCAAAATGAAGGGAGTCCGGCTGTGCTGCTCTGGCGTTTATTCTGAGGAAATTCCCTAACTGAGAAATTGTAAGATTGCTCCTTGTTTGTCTTACAATTTTTTTATTTTATTGTTTCCCATGTGGTTCAATGCTGATTTCACTAAACATGGTCTATCTGTATTTCATATATCTGCATTCCTCTTTTCTTTCATACACACACACACACACACACAAACACGCACACACATACACACCAATGCAGTCACTGTTGTGCGAGTTCTGAAATCCAGGGTAGCAGACGCAGTTGTACGAGCCCACTGTGTTCTTACAGGTCCCGTTGCCACAGGGGGGTCTCTCACACTCATCCACATCTGAAATCACAGAGCAATGCCACAGCTTTAGCCCACATAATACGCACGTTCATCACTGGTGGAATAACACTGCTGAAACCGCACATCAAAACACAACAAGGTCTGCTGTTTTTTTTCCCACCCATATAGACAAGATAAATGTGCAGCATACTCACCGATGCACATGGACGCGTCTGCAGTTGCTTTGAAGCCATTGGGACAGAGGCAGCGGTAGCTCCCCAGTGTGTCGATGCACTGGCCGGGACTGCAAATAGCGGGATTCTCGGCACACTCGTTGCGGTCTGTACCGGGAACACAGTTAAATTCAGTGACATACTCCAAAGGTGAACAGATTAGATGGCTATGGGCCTTAGCTCAGGATGCATGAGTCAGATTCCCAGTGGTTACAAAATACCTGATAAATACACCTACAGTATGACTGCAAAACTGTTAAATATAAATGCTATTTACATATTATTTGCTACTCAGAAACCACCACTCATGAAGGTACTTATTTGTCACTTAGCAACCACTTCAATGTTTCACTGGAAATACTGCATGGTAAAAAAAGAGAAAAAGAAAAAAAGGCTGCAATGAAACGCAACTTCAGTTCCATGCAGCTTAGCAGTGTTGGAGTTACACAGGCAAATCACCCAATGAAAATTGTAAATTCTTTTTGAATCATCACTTGCAGTTTTCCATATGGGTTTGTTGGCATGGCCACCGCAAACGTGTAATTTGCCAACTACAACTAATTGGAGGGATGTTGCTCTGTGCGAAGCCAGCCTAACATTTAATTATTATTACTTAGCCATTGTATGTTACAGTGAAAGATTTAGTAAATATTTAATGAATTTTGAGAATAATGCCTCTCAGTGGTTTTAAAGCAAGTCTCTGGTGAACCACTGTTTAACTTCCTCACAGTGAAACTTTCAATCACCAATGGACTGCTGTTCAGCAAATCCAGCAACCCTGTTTTCACTCCAGTCTCACCCTCACTGGGCTCTTTAAGTCGTTACGGGCTGGCACACACTCAGCAGCTTTTAATATGCATAAAAGCAGGAAGCAAAACAGGATGTCGATTGAAAATGTGTGGCTTCATATGAGTGACGTCTCTCCAGACTATTCTAACAACAGCGAACAGGGAGGTGTTTGAGACATGCAGCAGCATTACGCCTCAACACATGCTTCACATTCTCTCTTCCTTAATAACGGGCCAGCCACTACAGTATAGCATTCCTCCGGAAACCTACCGTAATCAGGCTGCTTCTGGTGCTTAATCTTTTGCATGACAGCTGACATGACAGAGGTATGGGAGCATCAGGCTACAGGGAGATCCAAGGACAGTCTTCATCGTTCCTCTGCAACCGTTTGGACAACCCTTCCTCCATACCTGCTTTACATTCCCACCTACTCCCTTTTTTTCTGTACCTCTCTGTTATCTTAAAATAATTATAACCCTTCTTGGTGCCTGAAACTTTCCCTACATAGCGCTCATCTTCTGTATAATCTGCCATTGGGTTCTGAAATGAGCCAAGATCTTTGGATGCTGCATGACTAACTTGGCTGCTGAGTGGTAATACGTGTTACCTCAACAAAGGCCGTTAATGACGTCCCTGTAGGAGACTGATTGGGAGGCATCCTTACCCAGACACTGTCCGGTGGAGGTGAAGCGATAGCCAGGTTTACACTCGCAGCGGAAGCTCCCCGGCATGTTGAGACAGGCTGCGTTCTGCTGGCACACTGGTCCGTTCTGACATTCGTCAATATCTAACCAAGGGATGGAGACAGAGGCACATTTTACACTTGATCTGTCAGAGATGGAAAGTAACTGAGCACATTCACTCAAGCACTATACTAAAGAACAGTTTTACTAGTATTTCTACTTTGTGAGACTTTGTACCTCTACTGTACTAAATTTCAGAGGGAAATATTGTACTTTTATTGCATTACATTTACCTGACAGCTGTAGGTACTAGTTACTTTGCAGAGTAAGATTTTACTTGCAAAACATCAAATATGATGCACTGTGAAAGTATAAACTAGCCAACAGCATGTGGAGCAATTAGAGCTACAACAGATTAACGTGTCAGTAATTTTACACCGAAAGGAACCATTCTTCAAAATGACTACTTTTGTTTTTTGTGAGTACATTTTACTGCTAATACAGTCTTTCTTAAGTACAACTACTGCCAATAACTTTGTTCTTTTACTTAGGCAACATATTGAGTACAAAGAAAAGAAAGGGGCGGGGGTCCCCCTAATTTCTGCAGCCCCATTCAGTTTCATGCACCACCTACAAATTGTTCGAGTTCATCAAGGTCCTTAATAGTACATCCACTGTCATGAGTCTGCCATCCCTGCTCATTCTAATTGCATCTTTTTTTTTTCTTTTCAGTAGATGTCTTTCACAAGCATTTAACTTTTTGAAACTTGTGCAAACTTGCAAATTAGCAATAAATAATAAATAACCAAAAAATAATAAATAAAAAAGTAGCAAAAAAAACAGTACAAAGTTACAAAAAAAATATCCAAAAATATACAGAAATTTTGTAAAATATAACAAACATAAACACAAATTACTGGAAAGTAGCAAATAAATAAATAAATAAATAAATAAAAGGAATCTACAGCGTATTTATAATTACATTACAAGAAACCTACCAAAACATTACTGCAAAATTATATTTTGTTTAGTTTGTTAAAAAAAGAAATTAAAAAGAAAAAAACAACAGTTAAAGAAAAAACAAGAGATCAAAATAAAAAAAATCTAAAACATGAAATATAAAAAGAAATAAAATAATAAAATTAATTTTGTTCAAAAGGTGCCCACCCACAGTGTCCTGGGGTCATATAGGTACTGAATAAAAATGACACAAACCTGTTGTGTCGTATGTCCTAACTTTTAAAATGACGACTACAGTCCTGGATTTGAGTACTTTATAAGCAAACAGTGTCTGTGCTCCACGTCTTAGCATCATCTTGCCAGGTGCGCCCCAGGGGTGGGTGCGGGGTCTTACCTTCACAAATCAGCAGCTTGTCGTTGTAGATGAAGCCAATGGGGCACTCACACCTGAAGCTGCCAATCATGTTGATGCATACTCCATTCTCACACACGCCTGGGATCTCCCTGCACTCATCAATATCTGAAAGAGAAAGGACATGCATGAAACCAGCCCACCTTTTCGTCACAAAACCTCTGTCTGTTCAGGAATCCTTAAGAAAACCTTACCAATAACCTGTCCGGTATAGATGTCGATGTAGTATCCTGGTCGCTCGCTTCCGCACAGGGACGAAAACTCATCTGCGACGACATAAGACATTACTTAAACTCAGAAAACTTAACTCATCTAACTTACTTTCACTTTCTAATACTTTATTTATGCATGTATGTGTGTATGTGTGTGTGTCTGTTTAAACTCACTGGTGCTGGGCACAGGACACTGTTCACAGGGCTTGTTCCACGCACGGCCGATGTTGTAGGAGCAACAGCACATCTTTTTGGTCATGTTAAAGGTCAGCTCTCCGTCACATGTTCCGTTAGAGTGGAAGTTCCTGTAGCAGTAGCTCTTCCTCATGTCTGCGTGTGTGAGAAAGACACAGAGGAAGGGCGTTGGACGGGGGTTATCACAATGGAACAATGTCAATGCAGCATGATAGTAACATTTTACACAGATTACTGTCCATGCAGGGTGTAAGCATGCAGACCTACCCATGCAGTTGTTTCCTCCATTGACCTGCATGTAGTCCACAGGACAGATACAGGTGTAGTTCCCTATGGTGTTGTAGCACTGGCCTGGGCCACAGATACCTGGCCGCTCACACTCATTCACATCTGCACACAGAAATGAAGGGAGATGAGAGAGAGAATTCAGTGTTTCCTTTAAATTCGTGTAGCAGCTATGACCCCAACACACCTGGATAATGAATATAATGGCTGAAAAAATGTAAATAGCATGAAAATTGGCAAAATTGCATGGAAAAATTAAATTGCAATTACAGTCTACCCATACATGCATCATGATATAAATATCCAAATAAGTGTCGGTCTTAGACTGCAGCATCTAATGGGACTGATCTTGTGATAGACCCTGGAGTCAACCATCAGTGCATGCTACTTTCCAAAGAGTTCCATTATTATTATCCATATTTCATTTTAATTGGTATTCTTAACCCAGCTGTCTGTCTTCCATTTGTGTGAGTGTTAAGTGTCTGTATTGCTCTGCGTGCACAGGTCTCTCCCCTGCCTGCCTATAGTTCTGCTGTTTCTCCCCTATCACTGTCTTCTTACTTTGTTTTTTCAGACACACTTGGGTAAAGGAATTAACCATTTATTGAAAATGGTAATACAGTTATATTTGGCGGTCAGGCTCTGCTTGAGGAAGCTCTGGGATTCCTCACAGCAAGAGGAATCTGTTTAAGCAATAATCACCCGGCACAGTAAATCATATCACAGCGTAGCAATAGGCCCTGTTTAAATCATAGCTGGCCACCATGATCCAGCATAATTATAATAGCAGTTACAACATAGCATATGAAATCAACAGCAAAAGGGCAAATCTGAGAGCTTATAAATTCCACCTTGAACATTTGTGTGAATGTGATTGGGTAACTAGTCAGCTGGACCAATCAGCTGATTGTCAGTCAGACAGCTGAGAGCCCATCAGCCTACAGTGCTCTGTCTGAGCCAACGCCATGCTGCTCTCTGTTTCACCGAATGTTTGAGTGTCCTGGGTGAGTCTGAGTGATCGTGTCCACCTCATCCCAGGTGGGTCCCTCCCCTCCCTCAGCCTGATGGGTGTCCATCATTTGGCTGCTGCTGCTGGATTGTCCACCTGCGATGAGGCTTTCTGCTGTGCTCCTTGATTCCTGCTTTGTCCTCTTACTTGATGTTTATTCTTTTTGTATATTTGCATTATTCTGCTTTCATTAAATTAATTGACTGTATTTGATTTGACATAATAGTTGATCATTTAGCACCCACTGCACTCCTAGCCTGCCTGGAGGGGGCCTCCCTCTCTCTCTGGGAGATCTTTCCCAGCATTTTCTCCATTTTCCCTGTTTTGCTCTGTGTGTTTTGGGGAGCTTCTTCTTGCCTGCTGTGAGGGTTCAGGTCAGGAGGTATTGATTTGTTTTCTGTAAATTGTGGGCCTCTAAAGCCCTTTGAAACTGCAACAATGATTAACGGCTCTAAATAAACTTCAATTTGAACATGAACAGAATTGGTATTTATCACATTTAACAGTGTTGTATTCTATATACCAACATGCATACACATAAATGCAATATGAAAAATATTAGGAACCTACTGTGAAGTCACATTGTGCATAATCTGTGTTTTGATTGTCTTGTGGACCAAAAACCCTCTTCAACCCTTTTACTCCTCACCTCCCCAAAGTGTATTTAATATACATTATTTACAATCTCTAGATGCATATATACATCTGCTTACATATATCAACTTATATTAACTTAAGAATAATGTACAAATTTAACATCTAGTAGCTGCACTTTTTATATATTTCTGCACTTTCTCCCTCTAGCTAAGTGTTGAAGTCCTATTTAATTACTTTTTATTTTTTACTTTTGTCATCATCTCAACTGTTTTTTATTGCCTACTTTATTGTGTGCTTGTATTCTAACTTTCTTTTTCCCATTGAATTCTATTAGTTTTGTTGTTGTAATGACCTAATTTTCCTTCATGGATCGATAAAGTTTCATCTCTGAATCAGAATTACCAACAACGAACATCGACGGAGAGAAAAACATCTAGGAAGCAGAGCTTAATCTATATGTTTTCTTTTATAGTTATACATTTCATTATCTCTTCTCATATCTGTACTTACAAAACTTCCTCTACAAGAGTTACTGCCAAACAGCTTTGGTGGATTGAGCACAGAGACAGAGCGGACCGGCTGTGCCCTCCAGACCAGCAGAACAGCTGAACCGTTAATTGTAAAGAAGACAAAGTGGATGTGCAGACTTTCCATACCAGCTTTTGTTCTCTTGGCCAACAAACACACACTAATTAAAATGCCATTAGCTGCATGTCATTGTCCAACCCCTCCCACTCTCCTCTTTTTCATACTCTCTTCTCCCCCCTCAAACCCTCTCTATTCCAGTCTCGCCTTCTCAAACATCCTCCTCATTTATCTCTCCTCTTCCTCCCTCCCATCCCTTCTGCTCTCACATCCCTCCCTCTCTCCCTCCCTCCCCATCATCTCTGGCCTCTCTTCAGGGGACTCAGTGTACTTCCCTGAGGAGAGGGTTGACCACATCAGAGCCGCGCTGCTCTGGACACAGTTAGGCAATCGGCTGTGTCATTGTCCTGACTGAGCTTTGTTGGGTTAGCAACAGACGGGAACTAGAGCAGACACATATTGAGCTCGAATGAGCTGCACCGTTGTCTACAGCAAAACAGAGTCCAATATTTATTTGTCCATTCCCTCTCATTGCTTTTTCCTCTTCCACCATGTGTCCTCACTGAGCACAGGCCTCAACGGCTGGACTCAATTTCCTCTCCGCTTAAACGTCCCAGGGCAAGAGCTAGAGAGGAATAGGTCTAGTAATAGGATTGTGAGTGCGTCTTTGTGTGTGCTTCTTTGATGGTAACAGAGCAGATTAATGATGTTGGTCATACAGAGTTAAATGATGCAAAGGTTATACGTGTATACAACATACCCTCACAGACTCTGGTTTCTATGTTGAGTGCGTAGCCTTTTGGACATTCACACTGGAAGCTGCCAAAGGTGTTGATACAATTTCCTCCTTGGCACAAGCCTGGAAGCTCCTGGCACTCATTGATGTCTGCCATAGAGAGAAGAGAAGCACTTAGTGGCGTAGTGTGTGTGTGTTTTCAGCACGCGTGTGTGTGTGTCACAGAGGAAAAATGGAATGAGGAATGGGCGTAGAAGCAACCGACAGAATTTCTTTTCAATTACAACACGCAGATACAATCACAACAGCATAATGTTACCTTCTAGGATGACAGTGATGGGGTTGGGTCTGAAGCCCTCTCCTCCGGGACACAGCGTCCTGTACTCCGCTGTAATATAAAACACAGCACCACATCACGTTAAACAGCAAAGCCAAAGGCAAAACACAAGCCGCAACCAAGCATGTTGAATTGCAGCGTTTATCAATAGGATTTGCCCAATGTGCCCATGGGATCAGTAAGACACTGACTCATGAGAAAGCTGTGCTCGATGTTAATCACATTGGAGTTAGTAAGAGAGCTGTGAGAAGTGGACATGACTCAACATATGTGGAATTACAAAGAAGAAAACGGGAAGAAATTCTTATCGTACGAGTAACGTTTTGGGTTGAAAATGACACATCATTCCCTGAAACGTTTTGTACCATCTGTTGATGATTTTCAAGCTTGCTCATTTTTTTTTTTTTTTTTTTACTGGCACTGACACTTACCATAAACACACCTCCAAATGCCCACAACGAGGCAGCAACTACCCTGCATGCTTGTGCAATAGCTAGTTAAAAAAAAAAAAAAAAAAAAAAAAAAAAAAAAAACGTTATCAGGTATGATTCATGTGTTGGCAAGGCAAATAAATGGAAAGAATTATCAGCCTCATAAATGTTCCCTCGGGTTTTGTTTTGTTTTGTTTGTTTCCATATTATTGCTGGTTACATTTACAGAAAAGCTTCAAAGGGCTGATTCTGTGCAGATTTATGAATGCAACAACCAACAAGGGCCAGTTCGCTCCTTAATTAATTAAATTCTCATTTTTGCCTGTTGGGCCAATAAAAATATACTAGGGTCAAAGATAACTGTGACCTAGTAGCATGACCAAGCAAGTGAAAAGATTTTTCAAAGGGTAATTAATAAGATTTATGCTGCCCCATAGCACAAAATGACCACAATACAAGATACGCCAAGTTCTGAAAATTTTGGCGTCAAAAAGTTTCTGGCCTGGACTTAGAACAAAAACTCCTCATCCGCTGGAATTTCAGCACACTCCCAATCTTTTCGACTCCAGCTACTTGCATTTCCAATGGTTCAGTGATGGAGGACAGTTTTGCTCCTTCTTTGCGTGACAAAAAAATAAAATGACAAAGTACTATTGTTATTGTAGTATTCTGCATGGTGATATATAATATATTAGATACTTTTCACAAGACATGTGTAACTGTTTATAAACACTGATTAATGGGATGGGAGGTATCAGGGCTGATGGCTGGGTCAGAAACTTGTACAGGAGGGGGTAAGTCAATTGATGTTGTTGCAGTTCCTACTGGTGACCAAAAGGAAAACATCATAAATAATCTTAATGTCCCTTTAATCTCTTCAACTCTGCCTGAAGATCCCAAGGTTTCCAAAGAGACCAAATATGCTGAATTACAAGAAAATGTGTACAAAACAATGCACAAGACATTCAGACATATTCTACTGGATTTGTGTAGCCATTTAATGACGACATCTGGGGCTTGAATATATTGCTCAGTACACACGTGATGCTGTTTCCATGAGGAAGATACAGAAAATATATGTTCGATATTGTCCTACAATATGGAGAAAAAAATCTAAGTTTGAAGCTGCTTAAGGGGAAATTTAAGTGAAAGTTGGAGTTCAAGGGGTTTATACTAAACACTATGTGCATTTTACACTTCAGTGAAAAGAGCATCTGCTCATAAACTGATGGTATTTGACTCATATTTGGGGTTGAAAATTGTCTCTACATAAGTGTCGTGTAGCTACCTGCCCAAGAATCTTAACTTGGCGTTAAGTTTATGCGAGGTCGTACATTCTGATTGGCTGAGCATAAGGAGATATTCAAAGATAAATATCAGTCAGAAATGTCAGTGTAAGTGCCACCACAGTGTTCACATTCCTGATTTACATTACAACTTGACTATAAAAAGCCATTGAAACCAGAATGGCATACAGCGGAAACAACTTAAAGATTTGGTGTCAATGGAAGATTTGCAGAATCTCAGGTATTATGACTAGTTGAAGTCATATTCCTTAGAGGGAAAATTCAAGCTGTTTGGAAGATTACATACTGTATACAACACCCTATCAGCTAGGTGGAAAAACAATTTTAAGTTTCAAAGGTATGATTTGTCACTAAAGCAAAGCAGAAACAAAATGACAGATTCTTGAATGGTCCTTGGCCTGATATGCTTTCCACAGGCTGTGCAGAGGCGTTAGCCCTAAAAACTATTTGAGCACAATAACAAAATAACAAATTAGATGTCACGCAAGCAATGTCTCCATTGAGGTTAGCCAACATATTCAGCAGTGGTGTATTTACAAGACACTTGTTGATACTGTTAGTTAGCTAGAGGACTACCAGACAGAATTATGGTGAAGCACCCAGATATGCTAACAAAAAACAGCCGTCCTGGCACCTGGCTCTAACAGTGGCACTGAGATCGCACCACTGTTAGAGCCTTTGATGCCCTCAACACATCAGTTCACTGCTACTGTTGCACAGTTCATGGAGGAGGTTAATGCAAGTCATTTGAGGGGCCAGGTATTATGGGATGTGACTGTACCAGGGCCTACAAGGGCCTTTAAACAACAAAACCACAGGCTCAGCTCACTCCTCTGTTTTTGAATGCAGAGATCTTCAGAGATGGTGTTGTTTGCTGTGTTTCAATATTACACATTGCACTTTTAACTGTTGAGTAAGCTGAGT
Source organism: Myripristis murdjan (assembly GCF_902150065.1). NCBI lineage: Eukaryota > Metazoa > Chordata > Actinopteri > Holocentriformes > Holocentridae > Myripristis > Myripristis murdjan. Next base: position 17,202,593 of record NC_043982.1, read on the forward strand.
CCAAAATTTAGAAATGCCATCTGCTGTTTTCAGCTGTTTTTTTTTTTTTTTTTTTTTTTCGGCTCCAGCCCTCCTTCATGTCTACCAGAGGTTACATCGCATCACTAGAAAGCCCTCAATTGTGCTTCACATCTACGGCACATAATAGTTGAACGGGATAATCAGCTGAAACATAACATACTGCATGCAAACTCTGCACCATATGAAACAAAATGGACTCTCAACTCTGTTTGGTTCTTACTTAATTCTAAGGGCTGACTCACTTGAATTGACAGGGGGGCAGGCTTCACACGGAGTCCCCCAGCCGAGGCCCAGGGAGCAGCAGCAGGACGCCTTGGACACACCGACACCAATCTCGTTGGAACAGTCCAAGCTCTCTGATGCATCTCCTCGGGAACGAACGTCCAGGAAGCAGCTTCCAGAACGAGTGTCTGTGCACGTACACATGTGCACAGACACACACAGACACACACACATATGCATACATGATGAGCTTTGTCCATGTCTCGGTTTCAGTGACATATGACAGTGAAAATGCCAAAAATGCATCCAGTCTGTCCTGCCTCACCTACACAGCCCACCCGAGTGGGGTTGAGTTCAAAGTCTGACGGACAGTTACAGTGGTAGCTGCCAGGGATGTTGACACACACTCCATTTATACAGATGGTTGGGTCTGCACACTCGTTGACATCTGAGAAAGAGAGACAGAGCTCGAGATTATTGAAGATTGCATTTCCACAAATGCTACGAGTGCAGTGGAAAGGAGAATTACTCATATTTCAAACAAGAACTTATTTGCCACGACAGCACAAAAGGAGGAGAGGAGCTTTGTCTGCCTCTTTATCTCAGGGGAGTGGGAGGAGAGTTGTTCATCTCTTCACTGAAGTCGCTCCATTCCATTTAGAGTCCTTCACTTTTCTTCAGTTCATCGGGGCATAAAACAGAGCACAACTGGGGCAGACGGCTAGACTGGTGTTTTGACTTGTGTTACCTGTACAATTGCCTCCGCTCCTGTCCAGTTCGTAGCCAATGTTACATTCGCATCTGAAAAGGCCTGGAATATTCTGGCACCGTCCATTGACACAGATGTCAGCAAATGTACATTCGTCTATGTCTGCAGGAGAGTGAGAGTGAGAGATGGAGAGAGAGAAAAGAGAGGAGAGAGGGAGAGATAGAGAGGGAGAGAGAAAGAGAAAGAGAGAGGGAGAGAGAGAAACCCAGCTGTGAGGGATTAGTGGATCATGGGATCATGGGACAGAGGTGGAAAATTGGCAGACAGCAATAGGAAGTGAAGGCTGCTCACCTCTGCTAAAGAATGACAGTTCTGGGGCAAAAAAATGCCCAGACATATCCAGACACACACAGACACACACACACACAGACACACACACACACACACACACACGTGCGTACACACATGCACACACCAATACACACACAGTCGAAGAAGCAGCCAAGGTTATGAAATTGTGCTCTTCCACATCATTAGCCTCTGCATAACTCATTACTGTCCCATCCTGCCTGAGCTGAGGCAGGCAGGCAGAGCAGAGAGGAGCAGGTTATTTCAGGATGTCTGACACATCAGCACAATGAGGTCAGTCTGCTCATTCATCTGGATCCAGCACCGTGTTATCACTGGAAGCATGAATCACATCGATCCGCACATGGTCATGAATGTGCCCACATCATGACACACTCCTCGCACGTGACATCAGCAGCTGATCACATACAGGAAATACCCAACGCTTTATGTTTGCATGCACACTCATGCATTCTGTTTATGAGCTGTGCAAGTGCCATGTTCAATTTACAAGCTCCTGATAAGCTCTTATCCCACCTATGGGAAACCTAAATAAGGCATCTGGAGTATTCAGGTATTATCTGGGATACTGAAGCATGCATTCATGTCATCCAGTTTATCCTGGCTGCTGTTGTGTTTTGCTGCCTGTGTATTTTCATCTAGCTTACATCTCTTGCAGAACACACAAAGGCAGAAATTTTGTTTATTTGTGGACACATGGATGCACAAATATTTGAGAAACAAGTTATTAGAGTTGCATATGAATTTCCTATTGAGCCAGTTGTCTGGAGAACTGTGCACAGTAAAGAGTCTGGATTAGAGCTGCTGGATCTGTCTTACCCTCGCAGGCCTTGCCATCAGGAGTGGGGATGAAGCCCATGTCACATTCGCAGCGGTAGCCTCCGGGCATGTTGAGACAGTGGCCGCTCTCGCACAGGTTGCTGTTCTCTGCACACTCATCGGTGTCTGTAGTGGTGATCACACACACACACAAACACACACACACACACACACACACACACACACGGTCCATAAACCTACAACTCCATCCATATATCTTTACCTAATTGACTTAACAGGTTTACAAAAAAAAGAGAAAAATGTGGCTCATTGGTTTGTGAGTGTGTGTGTGTGTGTGTGTGTGTGTGACCTGAGCAGAAGAATCCATCTCCAGAGAATCCTTCCTTGCAGGCGCAGCGGTAAGAGCCCATGGTGTTCAGACAGTCGGCGTTGTTGCTGCACATGTGCGTCCCGTTTGAACACTCATCCAGGTCTAAAAGGCAACACAATCCAAAAACCATATACATAAAAAATATATGTACAGTGTGCTGTGGGAGAACACTGAACCCTGCAGATATAAGCTAAACATTCATTTCCTAAAAATGGCAAGAAAACTTTAAGCACTGGGTGTTTTGATCAGCTTGACTTAAATTTAAATAACCTTTTTCTAAACAATAAAAAAAAAACTTAACATATCAGAAAACTCATCCTTGAGAAATCCTTGTGCTTTTACTCTACAGTTTTGATAGCTGTTTTGTTTTGTTTTTATCATGTACATTTCTTCACCATCAAAAAAAAAAAAAAAATCTCACCTCAAGTGCATGTGATTTTTTTTTTTTTTTTGGAAATTAAACAAATGTTAGCAAAATTTGCTCTTTCCATTCCCCTATATTTTCACACTTCATAAATATAATAATCATATGGAAACCCAGCCATAGACACATTCCCCTCTATTGGTCCCCGGCGGTCTTACCTGTGCACTTGAGGCCGTTACCAATCCAACCTGGCGCACAGTTGCACTTGAAGCTTCCGGCTGTGTTGGTGCAGGTAGCATGTCTGTCACAGTTATGGGCGCCGATCTCACACTCATTGATATCTGACAAAGAGGAAACAAACGGGAGTCCGTGTAAAGAAAAAATAGACACTGTTCTGATGGTCTGGTGATTTGGATCTGTGTTCTCGTTCCAGTGGGGTTCTTGGCAAAGTGGAGCGAGTTGATGCTTGGTTTGCATTGTATAAAGACAGCAGCAGGAGACGACTGAACTAAACCTCTCTGGCTCAATGTCTTTATTCATGGAGAGCAGTATTTCAGAGCAAAGGCAGTGGGACATGCTCATGATCTCTGATACTAATAGCCTTCCTGCAGAGGTTTAATGAGCAAAACCCCAGTCTCTGGATTTTCATTGTGCAAGCGCATCCAGAGAGTTGTAAAAACGGCCAGGAGGGAGAACGATATCGCAGAGTAAAAAGTCTCGCTCTGGCTGTTCTGTCTGAGGCAGAAGGCTTTGACGTTATTCGGGCCAAATGCTCTGTCTTCACCCGCAGACCTACAAACATATGCGCCTCTCATATGGGACTTTTGTAATAGCATGTTACAAGATCTCTTTAAACGCTAATGTTTGGCCTTTTTGCCACCCCAGATGTCAAGTTTGGAAATTTAATCTTTCCCAAATATGATTTCTATAAAAGAGCAAAGCCCTGGTGTGGCAACTCTACAAATAAACAACCCTCCTGTCATTACAAAGCTATTATAATTGAATTTGCATTCTTCCGTGGGATGAAATACTGGGATGCTTTTTAGATACGGTTATAAAAATACTTCTCTCCATGTGCCAGCCCATTGTAATATAGCCATGGTCACTAATAAATGAGGAAATGAATGGGAGCTATTAAAATGGCTTCTATTAAAATCTCCCTTGCCTATAAAGCAAACTGTTTACATCCTGTATGAGTGGAACCAATAAGGACCTCCAGGCAGTAGCTAATACATATTGAGGCTAGTAAGACATTATTATGAGCAGTCTCATATACGGTTCTACAGCTGTTGTTCCACATGCAGCTAATCTGATCATGGCTGACGACTGGCTTTGACATGATCAAGCGTACATGGCACAATGGAAAATATTTGTATGGGGCTAAAACAATGATGCCTGTTGATCTGAGCAGAAACAACGTTGTGGAAAACTCTGACCAACACAATACCTGGCCCAGGGCCTGAGGACAGAATGTTACAGCTCTGACAACACGTGAGTATAAGCGTGTGTGTGTATGTGTGTATGTGTGTGTGTGTGTAACGAACTCAGGAAAGATGTTAGAACTTATCAGCCAATGAGACACACTCCTCTCTGCGTCTGTCTTCACGAAGGTAGTAATTCACAGTGCTGTCAATTAGAGATTAGTGCTGCTGGTTTACAGTCTTCCTGAGAAGAGGCTGCAGTATATTTACACTACATTTGATGATGGGGTTAATATGAGGACCGGCAGCGCACCAACCTCTCTCGATTACAGACAGAATTAAAGATAATTTCCACAGGCCTTTGATGACAAGAGAGAGCAGAACAAACGCACATTCTCATGTGGAAATCATAAAATGCAAACAGAAGTTGTTGCATGCGAGAAGTGTGTCAGTGGTCGCACAGCTGGTGTCAAAGGAGAGGTTTGATTTAACTGGGCTAATGTTTGACAGATGAAGCTCCAAAGAGGATAAAAAGGGATCACAGAGAATTAAACATCTGTCTACCTGTCTGTTTATCTGTCTGCACACTGGTATGCCCGCCTGATTGGCTGTCTATTGTCTTTATGTTTAAATATCTGCCATCTGTCTTCCTGACCACCTGTCGCCCTGTCTGTCTGTCTCGGCACCAGCAGAATCAGTTAAATTACATTTCAGCAGTTTCACTGGAGGTCCTGTACTTTCTTGTCACAAAGAGACTCTTAACGCTCTTAGCTCTCTTAACTCAAGCCTGCTGACCCTGATTCCAGCCTTTCGCCCAATGTGCTTATTGGGAATGTTCAAAAGTCTGTTTTTACAAGGTCGACTAGTTTGGTTCAGGGGTTGACTAGTTTAAGGGCTTTGAAAGTGGAGTCCGAGGAGCCCCAGGGGCCTCTCTTCGGGGCTTAAAGGCTTCTTCTATGGAGAGCACTTTAATTTCACCATAATTTAATTCACTTGTTACAATACAATAAAATATATGATATGAACCATCATTTGAACATTGTTACCACTTTGAATCTATTTTTTAAACTTTCAAGTATAACACCTAAACAATTTAATAATTCACACAAACCAAATAACCTCAAATCAGGTCGTATAAGGATTCACAGGGATAAATCAGGGAGAATTGTAAAAGGTCTTTGTGGTTTATTTCTGCCGTTGTGCTCATGTTGAACGCAGATCTGCAGGGTTCTGGCCTGCTTGCCCATTTCTGTGTGATGACATGGATGATGAAACTTTACTGTAGGGCAGCTGTCCACAACCGTTACAAAAGTGTCAGGATCAGGCAACTTTGAGCCCATTTAAGTTGTAGCATGTTGAATCTCAGTGGTACAAAAGACCAAAAAAGAATCGATAAACGTATTCAAACATGCGACTGTTGACCAATGAGTTGACTAGTTGACTATTCTGTCCCATCCTGAAGCTTATTGGACTCTCTTTCTCCCTCTCCTACACTCTCTCTGTCTCTTTCGGAGTTTAAAGCTAAGACACTCCCAAGCTTGTAAAGTCCATGCTCCACTGATACATCTCCACCCAATTCTAACTATCCAATACACACAAAAACGCACAAATTCATGCGAGCACATGCTCACACCCTGCCTTTAAGTGCTTAGTATTGTGGAATAAAAATGATTCTTGGGGGAGCAGCTTCAACAGCTGGATCAGATCTGTGCCTGAGAGCAGCACTTACTCTCTAACACATCCCTAAAACACACACACACACACACACACACACACACACACACACACACAGAGTTTGCATTGTCTTCACGTCCACATGGCCTATTCAAACCAGTATGATCACACACCGACTCGATGATGACAACCAATTTCCCGTAACGTCTAAAAATATTGAAGAGAAAGATGCGATTTTGAAAAGTGCAGCAGGTTTGTTCACTTGTCTGTAACAAGACATCCCGGCTGCCTGAGAGGAATTAGAGTCTGATTCCTTGGTATTCCGGGGCTGAAATTCCAAACCTGTGAATCAGAACTGGCGGCTTTAGTGCAGCTCCGGCGTTCTCAAAACAAGGAAAATACTGTATGCACTTTTTTTTTAATGGGATTAGAATGAGGGCAGGTGTGTGTTTCTGTGTGCGGGGTGTGTGTATGCCTGTTTCAGTGGACTATTATGGGGTTGAATCACACTTCAGTCAGATGTGTTTGTTTGCCTCTGAAGGAAAACATGATGCCAGTGACGGCGCCGTGCACTCAAAAAAAAAAAAAAAAAAAAAAAAAAAAATCACAGGCCAAACTCTCACAACCTGCACACTCCTCATGTTGGGCAATTATTTATTAGAAGACAACATTTCAGGCCACTGTAGCCTTAATCAGCTGTTGTTTCTACCACTGAAGTTCATTCATCGCAGCACCGACCCTGACGTGCGTCGACCAGCTCAAGAAAAGTCTCTGACTCTCAACTAACCACGACTCCAGAACTTTACAGTGGCCTTGTAAATCAGACGAGCTCTGGTCTGGGTAGACGGGGACTGAGTCCAACCCAGTGAAGGGCTCTACCGACTGGATAGACTTTGTATTTATGTGTTTTGGAGCTGTTACAGGTGATTACGTGATGCGGCTTCTCTTCCAACCATCACGTAATGTTTGACTGACCTTAATGAAAGGGCAACAAAGGAATAAACAAAGGTGTAATCTGATGCATGAATCTGACAGCAGATAGTGATCTCACTGCTGCTGCTGCTGTTGTTGAGTGTGTGTGTGTGTGTTGTTTGTGTGTGTGTGTGTGTTCCTCATCAGCCCAGACAGGATCCTTTGCATCAGTGTGTGTATGTGTAATGTTAGAGCTGCTCCTGGTTAGCCAAACATTCTCATTGCATCCTCTCATTTCTCACCTCTCACTCTCTCTCTCTCCCTCTGCACCCCCCCCCCTCTCTCCATACACACACATACACACTTGCACATGTCCTTCACCACGTTAATCAGCAGCAGCACTCTCCTGACTCACTGCCCTCTCACTCGCATTCTCACTCCAGTCCACACTCTTCCACTAACGGGACGTTTTGTGATGGGCTCCACAAGGATCCTTCAGTATTGTGCTTTCTGGGAGGTATTTACTGCAATGAATGCAAGTTTGTGTGTGGGTGTGTATGTGTGTGTGTGTGTGTGTGTTTGTGTGCTTGGCCCACCTGTGCAGCCGGTGGTTCCTTTGCGTACAGAGTATCCCAGATCACAGTGACAGATGAAGGATCCTTTCGTGTTTTCACAGTTCCCACTCAGACAGATGTTTGGATTCAGCTCACACTCATCCACATCTAGACAGAGAGGACAAAGAAGAGTGAGTAAAACAGAGAGAGAGAACAAGAGAGCAGTGAAAGAGGGAGAGCAAGAATGCTATGAATATGCTAAATGTAACGGTCATGGCAATGGATAAAAGCAAATGAACTTTTACACATGAGATCTGTCAAACACGATTTCACATGCGATGATTTCTCAAGTGGCGACAAAGACAAAAACACTGCAGCATAAACTATATTCAGGGCTAAACATGTGTTTACACAGACTAAAGGCAAAAATGCAGTGTAAGTGTGTGTGTGTGTGCGTGTGTGTGCGTGTGCGTGCAGACCCAGTGAAAGGTCTTTAAATCAGTGTTTTCTCACTCAGTGGAACCAGACGTCTAAATGTCACGCATTCCTCCTTGTTCAGCCTGACCAGCACAATGTTCACTGTCTTCTAAATCAACAACATTACCCTCCCTCAAACAAACACACACACACACACACACATCTGACTAATTAAGGCCCTATTCTCATGACTCATATCTTGGATAACCTTTAAGATGATCATTACATCATTAGAGTAAGTCTCTGAGAACCCCCCGGATCTAAAAAGCGCTGCAGAGGGTGTAGCTGCAGGGTTTTATTGTGGTCGTAAATGTGCATCCGTTACCCAGGCAGGTCTTCATATCCTCAGACGACATGAAACCGTCGAAGCAGAGACACTGGTACGTCCCTGGTGTGTTAGTGCACTGGCCTCCGTCACAGATGTCTGGGCTCTCCTCACACTCATCAATGTCTGGGGTGGGAGAGAGAAGAGAGAGCAAGTTTATTGGCCATCTGTATAGTATATTTTCATCCTTATTCACAGATGTCTCATAACAGAAACAAGCATGTCAGCAGTCAGAGAATACCACAGTATCACGACACTAACCACATAAACACATCTGTAATAATAATAGCAGCATGGTAGTGACATATAGCAAAGTGCTGTTACTTCAGGCTGCGACCAAAAAAATAGATCAATGATCAACGGAAAGTGCACAGTGTATATTAAAGTACGTGTAAGAACTTTGAGTGCACTAGCGTTCAAAATTCACTCTGTTTGGGGGTAAAAAAACAAAAAAAAAAAAAACAAAAAAAAAAAAACATCTTTACACCTTGTAGCCCATGCAGGATGGCAACAAAACAAATACGCCAATACTGCAAAAAATCTTCACTGCAGTTTCACTTGCTTCAGGAAATTGTCTGGGAACAAGTATAAATATGTGGAAACAAGGCAGAATGAGGCAGATCAGCCTACTAGTATCAAGAAAATGACACTTGATTCAAGACAATTCTTGAAACGAGTGTATTAACATTGGAAACGGGGATTATCTCAATCCGCCAGTGGGATCACCACAGGTCACTACAGCCGGACTCAGTCTGTGAGCAATACATAAACCTTATCGCCAGGGTCTGAAATTAACGCCAGCCTTCTGCTTAATGCCATGAATCCATAAAACTTAAGTGTCTTGCTTAAATACAGTTGCGTCCTGTTAGTATCGAACCTTGTCCCTGCTGTCCACCATGCATTCACTCCGAGTGTGAGACAAACAAATAACAGCAAAGGCTCTTGACTGGCTGCCATTTTTCCTGGCTCTAAAAGCATTTACATCTACATTTGTGCAATTTTTGACACATTTCTATGAAAAATGTATATTGGTTCTATTTGCCAGTAAGTTAATTTTGGTTTTAGCTATGACAGCTGAATGGACACACAGACAGAGAGACAGACAGACAGACTGACCGGTGCAGCTCCTGAGATCAGGCATCAGGGCATATCCATTGTGGCAGCTGCACTCATAGCTGCCCTCTGAGTTGGTGCAGTAAGTCTCACAGCCTCCGTTCTCAATGGTACACTCATCGATATCTGGGAGGCAGAGAAGCACAACGTCACTTAGTGCTGATGTACAACCTTCGCATTGCCCAATGAGTAAAACATGATCATCCATGTATGGAAATAATACATACACATGTAAACAGTAACATACCAACACACTCCAGTCTGTTCTCAGTGGATTTGTATCCTGTGTCGCAGGTGCACTGGTAGCGCCCAATCATATTGACACACTGCCCATTCCTGCAGAGTTTATCACTCAGCTCGCACTCGTTGATATCTGTGAATGAATGATCAAATATGCACACACAAAAGTGAGAAATAATGCTGCAAGTATGTGAGCATGAGTAATAACTATTAACTGGGAGGCCTTCCTGGGACATGCAGACTGCACTAGAAACCACAACCCAATGTTGCACTCATTTACTTTCATAATTTATCCTGTGACTAATGTTTAGTAGGAGATGTTCAGAAAACTGACAAGGAGACTAAGTGCATCTCGGTGCCTCAAACTGTGGTTATGTTAACAATGGCATGATAATGAAGATCACTGTCTCCACCTTTGTGGATGAGGCTGACAATTATCAGTAATGCTTTCTTTGCTTTTATTTCTCAAGCTGGTAATAGAGAAAATAAATGGGCTTCAAGTTGTAGTTAATACACATGAGGTCATTGAATGAAACCTTCACACGCTTTATTAGGTCACTGCAATGACATTCAGTGAATAATGAGTAATCAGCTCATTGCTATAAACTAATGATGGAACCCAAAAAAGGCCCTGTGAAAGTCAAGCTCTTGCTTTTTTACCGTGGTCTAACCCAAATGGACCCCTTTCAGTCACACACACACACACACACACACACACACACACACACACACACACACACAAACTCAATTCCACAATCCCTATCAGCCCATCTATCAGGGAATATACATCCCGCTCATTAATATACACAGACTTCAAACACACACACTCCCACACACACAGACCGAGCGAGCCCACACACAGAGACAGATGGAGGAAGAAGGTAGATCCCAGGCTGGTTTCTCATTGAAATTGTCATTCAGGCCCTCTGTTAGGTTGCACAATAACACCACTTACCATTCCACCCTCTTCATCAATCTTTCATCTTTGAGGAAACTAAGAGCGGAAACTGCAGCGTGCCTCTACATTCTTCAACACAGATCCCTCAGAGCGGGGAGGAGGGAAACATTTGAGGAGGACGACCCATCGCCATCCGGCTCTCCTCTCCGATGACCTCATCACTCACCTAGGCAAGCCGAGCCGTCGGGAGCGATCTCGTGGCCTTCGAGACACACACACTGGAAGCTGCCCTCCGTGTTTACACACTCGCCTCCACGGCACAGCAGAGGGTTCCGCTCACATTCGTCGATGTCTGTCAGGAGGGGAACACACACACAGACACGCAGACATGGAGTGTTGGGTCAACCAAAGTAAGGCAATTGTATGTATAAATTCTCCCAGGACTTGAATCGCAAGGCGTCGAAAGCAGACCGGACCAGAAATAAAGTGTTAAGTATTTTCACAGATGGCAGAACATTAAGACTTGTAAGTGTATATAAAAATAATTTTGCTGGGCAGCTGATTGTGTCCCTTGTATGCAAGTCAAGTATGTAATATCGAATAATTATCTTTAAGACATCATAGAGTGGTTTTGCGAAGGGAAAGGCATTGTGGCAGGAGTCGAGGGCTGCCAAGTCTGAAGCTCTGAACACACCGCAGGGGTTACAATAAAGGCTCTCTCTCTCTTTCTCTCTCTCTCTCTCTCACACACACACACACACACACACACACACACACACACACACACACACAAACTGCAAATTTCAGATTACATCAGTCGTCTAAACAGCAAGTTCCAGGCCTGGCATGCTGGCCCAAGCACCTCATCCAGGGCTTATGGCTCCAGCGGGAGGGGGGAGATGGCTTGGTAAGGACTGGGATTGGGACTGTGCAGCAAACCTTCCCTACACTTAGAGCTCTTTACAGGCTGGCGCAGCTCACCGCTCTCAGATGCTGCTTCTTTAACAGGGTGTGAGAGAGAGTTGTTAAGGAGATCAAGTTTCCCCACTTGTGTCCTTGTAGACGAAATATGATTTCACACGAACAGCATGTAAGGGGATAGCTGGACCAGATGATCTCAAGTTGGGAGGGAGATTTGTTGTGTGGCATGTATAGTATCAGTGAATTTTACCACTCACCCATGCAGTTTTTCATCATCATGAAGCCGCTCTCATATCCTTGGAAGCACTCGCATTCAAAGTCTCCGGGTGTGTTGACACATGTGCCCTGTCCGCACAGGTCTGGAGAGATGCGGCACTCGTCGATATCTACAGGGACAAATGCAACGATCGTAGAATATTAAAATACTTTTCTTTAAAAACATTCACCATACACTCCTGTGGGCAGATTTATTCTGAGAGCGTGCTATGTTTATAATAATAGCCATCTGTATTCGTACGGTGCTTTTCAAACCACAGTTACAAAGTGATTTACAAAGAGGTGAAAAACAAACAGATGAGACCAACAGTAAAAGCAAGAAAAGAAAGGTATGGCATATGAAAACAAGCCAAGAACCATGAAAGACGGGTCAAAAATACCTAATGAAAGGTCACCGCATTTAAGCAAATCCATTAATTGAGTCTTAGGAAGTGTTTTAAAACATGATAGTGATTTATCCTCTGCTAGGGTAGGTCATTGCATAGTCTGGTGCCAAACTCCTGATCCACTTCAGTTTTTAATCTACAGTTTGGAACAGCCAAAGGAGACCTGCCAAAAGGACCTCGGGTTGCAATTTGGCTCATGTGATGTGAAAAGGTTTCTGATATTACTCGCTTTAGATGTAGAGGCAAATAAACTGTTTCAGAATAAAGCCATGGCTCTGGTATTTCAACGGAGAATGGTGTGTGTACACTTCAACACAACAGTAATGTAGCCAAGCAGACTGCAGGGACCAGCTCCAACAAGCCCCAACCAGCCAGACTCCCATTAGGCTGGATGAGCTGAATGTAGGCAAGGGCTTTACACCACTTTACTGTAATTAGTGTTGGCATAGGGCTTCAGAATGAGGGATTGATGGAGACCAGCTAGACTTGCAGAGATATTGTGGGGCTGTGATATGTGATAGCTGATGTTTGGCAAGCATTCTGGACAAAAGTAGCGGCTACATATACGCTGTGTCGCATGCTTACAGGCTTAGAAGTCATTTATCTATCCATTATGCGGCATAACGTTAAAAAAAAATGTACATTTGACACCTCATGAAAAAAATGTGTCTGTGCTATGAGCTCACCAGTGCAGTTCCTCTCATCTGAGTCCAAAGCATAGCCATTGTCACAGCGACAACGAAAGCTGCCGATGGTGTTTCTACATCTTCCATTTGTGCACAGGCTGTTAATCATCCTGCACTCATTTATATCTGCAGAGAAAAGGGGGCGGGGAGTGGAGAGATAGAGACAAACAGAAAAAGAGAGGAAGCAGTGTTTAGTTTGAACGGTGTCTTTCAAATCTGTGAAAGTCTCTGCAGACTGTCGAATGTGCACTACCTTTGAGGAAGGGCCTGCCGTTGATGAAGTCTTTCCCAAGGGAGAACCCTGGACCACGAGGACAGAGCTGGGCGTACTCTGGAGAGCCCTTCTCGGGACACTCGTCACATTCGGGGCCCCAGGCCACCCCGACTGAGCAGCAGCAGGCGTCCACGCGGTGCCGCCCAGGGATGGGTGTCCCACAGCGCTCGTCGTCATGAGTCATGTAGCACTGCTCCGTACGCAGATCTGGATGCCGCAGATACATATTTCACATGTGCCGAAAATGGCAATTAAATGCTACAACTTGCACAAGCATGAGGTCTCAGGCAGACAGAAACACCCACTGCTGCACAAAACTACAAGTGACACATGTAGTTTAGGAGACACAAACAAACACACACACACACACACAGAGTACCCACCGATGCACGTCCTGCCACTGGCATCTACAGTCATTCCTGAGGGGCACTGGCAGAAGAAGGAACCCTGTGTGTTGACACACTTCCCATTGACACACACCTTGGGGAACACCTCACACTCATCGACATCTGACAAAAGGCAAAGAAACGACAGTGAAATTCGTCCCACCAACACCAGAGCAGAATTTCACACATTTGGTATTGATGACATACAGTTCTGATTTCTCAGCTGTGTGTGGCATCATAGCAGACCTTACCTTCACAGACATTTCCTTTGACTCTGGCATACCCCTTACTACAGGTTCGATCTGAAAAAGGAGGAAAGCACACAGTAAAGTCTCAAACTGAATGACCCAACAGCATTACACAGGAAAATTAAAGTGCAAAGTCATGAGGCAGAGAGGGATCTGCATCCTGACCCACTCGACGTCAAAATCCATCTCACCTCGTTCACATCGGGCGCACGGGCTGCCCCAGGCCTCTCCCAGGGTGGCACAGCAGTGGGACTTAAGTGTTGCCCCGTTGATGTTCACCTCACAGCGTTCGTTGATCATCTTCAGCCAGCAGGTGCCCTTGGTGGTCTCTGTTTGGTGAAACAAGCTCTGATGCCTTAAATGCAGGACTTTCAGTCACACAGAGTGACCCATGCAGCTGTAGTGCCGCACCCCAGTTAGCACTACCAACTAATATGTTAATATGTTATTCAGTGCAACAGCTCATTTAACACAGTCTTCCAATGAGTCTCAGGCCAGAAACATGCCAGACTTAACGGAGCACATAAAAGTATTGAAAAAAGTATTGCAAAAAATGGTGATAAAAATTGACAAACTGAATGTAAAGTGTGCTGATAAAAACGGCAATACACAGAAATGCATAGAAAACTTACTTGTCATTCTTATTTTCTTTTTTTATATGAGAGTTTTGAAAAAAGTGTGATTTCTTCTCTAGTGCAAAACAGCATTATGAGCAAATAAATATTTCCTAAAAGCCCCAGTTTGAGGTGCTGAAACCAAAAATCTCCAAACAACGCCCAGGTCTGATCAGGTGAAGCTGAAGAGAAACCGGCAGCACTCGGACATCAACACTCACTTACCTATACACTGTAAGCCTGAGCTATCCAGCGTACTGCCCGATGAACACGAACACAAAAAGGATCCTGGGCTGTTCTTACATTCTGCGTTCACACACGGGTTGGATTCACACTCATCGATATCTGCAAGAGACAGTCACAGAGGTTTTTGCCTTAGTTTTTTGCACGCTGGCCGATCTCTTATGAATCTAATGTTGCTGTTTCAGTGTGCATCGGTTTGTGTGGGACAGAAGGAGTGAGTCCCTGACCCTCGCAGACGTCAGTCTCAGGACTGAAGCGGTATCCGGTGGGGCACTGACAGGTGAAACTGCCTGGTGTGTTCCTGCACAGACCGTTGTCACACAGATGCCGGTTCAGCAGACACTCATCAACATCTGAGGCATGAAGACAGACAGAGGCACATGCAGACATTCAACACATTGCCTTTTGATATCAAAACCTGTATGCAGTACTTTAATTCAGTGGGTAACCTACCGACACAGTTTTTGCCTGTCAGGTCCACCTCGAAGCCTTCATTGCAGTTACATTTGTAAGTCCTCAACATGTTCTCACACACTCCATTCTGGCAGATGTCAGGATCAAGGGCACACTCATTAATATCTGAGAAGGCAGAGAATAAGCTGTTGAACATCAATTCCAATAGCAGCAACCCTGTATGATGTATTTAGATGTGTGTGATTTCCTGCAATTTTACCCACACCCACGCATGCACACATGCACACACGCACACACACATACATTACCTCTTCCATCGCCGGTCGTGCCGAGGTCATTAGTGCACAGAGCCAGGAACTCAGCTGCAAGACAAACACATACACAGACGGTACGGGTTAATAAAAAACCAAAATGAAATAACAGCGTTTGAGAAAATATCACATTTGCCAAAATCCAAGAAATCTCAAAGCAAGACATTTAATACCATGTCATTATCCATTTCCATGCTTTCTCATTTAGCCTAGATGTATATAAAACGGACTCTTTAATGTGGTGCCACTCTGGCGTCTTTTGATACAGAAACTTTAATTGCCAGGGCTAATGAGAAGTGACTGGCTGACGGATGTGTGTGTGTGTATGTGTGTGTTTGTCTATGGCTGCATGCATGTGTAAGAGCGTGTGAAGGCTGTTGGAGCCTCCAAGCTGTGAGCATCTCTATCAGACAACTTAGCCATGACTTTGTTATCACCATTGACAAAGCCCAAGCGGACCTGACAGAGACAAGAGAGACCAAGTTTTATAATCTAGTGATCTTGACTTTTACAGGTGTGATTTCAAAATGAAACACCAAGTCGGTGTGTGTGAGAGATTCTCTTTGAGCATGGGTGTGTGTGTGTGTGTGTCAGGGGTCGGGACGTGGGAGGTGGTTCCATATGTGTGAAGGGCGGAATGATTTGAATATCCATACCAGAGCTTTTTGGTGGGCAGGGTTGGCAGGGCTCTCCGAAGGCGTACTCTGTACTGGCACAGCAGCACTCAGACTTGGTCACGGCTCCAAATAAAGGCCTCACACACTGTCCCCGCTTGTAGCCACCATAACACGAGCTGCGCATGTGTGTGTCTGTTTCAGGCGGACAAAAAGCGAGAGAGATAGTGTGTGAAAGAGGGAGAGAGGCAGACAAGGGCAGAGAAAGGGGAGAAAGAGACAGGTGAGGTGGCAGAAAAAGAAAAAAGAGAAGGAAAGAGGGTGCGAGAGCTGCGGAAAGACTGAAATAAAGTCCCTGAATCCAATAAACAACAACACTGGGAAAATAAACAGTTGTTCTCTCTCCAGAATATCCAGGGATTTGAGGCATTCTCCTGCACTGATATCATCCTGAGCAAACTCACCCAGACAGAACAACAGCATTTCAACACTTCCCACACAATGCACAAAGAGATGTCATTGGGGGAATGCAGGAATGCTGAAAATAAGGGCATAAACAGATCTGCTCTCCTAGTGCCAGTCAGATGGTCTGGAGCGCAAGGCGGGAGGGAAGACAAACATAAAACATCAGGACAAAAATTAATGGAACAACTGAGTGTGAGCATCTGGCTGCGATGGGGCAACAGGATGTAAAAATTTATTATTATCTGATTATTCCCAGCTTGATGACATTTTAGGCTTATTTTATCGCTGAAAATTGAAAATATTTGTGTTGCGGTTATTTTGGCTAAAACGTGTAAAGACGGAGAGGTGGAGACTAGCGTGAGATGAGTGAAGGTCACACTAACAAAAATGAATAAATGATCCGGTCTTGAAAGGAATACTTCACCACAACATGAAAATGTAATCATTATCTACTCAGTTCATTTTTCAGTCAATACGCCTTTGAAGTTTATAGGACCACCAAACATACACAGAAGGCTAGTTGATAAGTCTTATCCCAAATTTTTGCTGTGTTTTGTGGTCCAATAAACTTCAAATGGAATGCTAGATGAAATGGGGGCAAGTAAGTAACAACTGAACTTCATTTTGGGGTGAACGGTTCCTTAAAAAGAAGTAAACAATCACACATGAAGTATCATTAACTCACCAACGCAGACCCGTCCATCCAGCCCCACAGCCATTCCAGGCATACACTCACAGCGGAAAGACCCCTCTGTGTTGACGCAGTGGCCATTCATACACATGCCTGGAGTCTCACACTCATCGATGTCTAGTCGCATGGAGACAGAAAACAACATGGGAAACAAGGATTTAATACAGGTCATAGCAGTACTTCCGTTCATCAAGTGGTATGCCTCCAACATCTAAACTATTTCTGTCTACTCCCTCTCCTAAAATGAGCGGTAAGAAGCTATAACCTCTTAAATCATTTTTTATTTATTTTTTTTTTAATAAAGCAGTGGTTAGTGAAGTACCCAGACATTTGCTTCATTGAGAAGTACAGCTAAAGCTGCAGCACAGCTTGAGCTTTATGACCTCAGTTAAGAAAACAACCCTCCTCTCCCCTTGATCCCATCAGCATATTACAATAATTATCATAATGAGCGTAAACAATGATATGGCATGTGCACATACGTGTGTATGAGTGTGTGTGTGTGTGTGTTCTTTCTGGGTGGGTTGGGGGACAGAAAGCCACTTCCCTCAGCTGTAGATGGAGATGAGGCCCCAGGGCCCCTCTAGACTACACATTTCATTAATGACTGCAAACATCAGCACCCTTCGCCTACGCCCTTCTCAAGTATTTATTTATTCAGCTATGACTTATTCAGCCAGGTCGCTGTCTCTGAGATCAAACGTCTGTATCCAAAGAGACGTGGCACAAAATGGCTGCAGATTACACACAGTGGAAAGGCAATTCTGTAGTTAAAGACCTATTAACATTTGATACATAGATGGGTCTATCTTCAGTGCTATCCAAAGACACAGTTAAGGTTCTCTACCGCATCTGGGGGTACCATATCAACAAAATGGTTGATCAGCTGTTATGTGGCTAAGTCCTCTTAGATGGTAATGGTTTGGCTTATCTTGGTGCAACTTTATATCTTCCAATCAAAGCTAACATGCTTCTTGAATTTCATGGGAAGGCCAAAAGCCTTTTTTTCTGTCTCACAGTGAACAAGTTTAGGAAAAGCTGTCTGCAAGTGCCTCACAGAACAGGAGGGCCCCAACTATCCACATGTCCAGCTGGCCTGCCAGGACGCTCAGGGATTTTTCCAGGGCTTTTAGGGGGATTTTTGCGCTGCGTGCTAAGAAGTCCATAATAGAGGCACTAACATGCCAGAAAAGTAGCCACCTTCCAGACTAACTGAACATGCCTGGTCAAAACAGGCTGCCTACGCTGTGAAGGGATACAGTCAGTGAACGTGAGAGTGTAAAGATGTGTGATGTGACTGCTGGTGAGAAACGGTGTTGATTGGCTGTGAGCCATCTACCCAACACACCTACACACATGCGCCCGCTTGTGTCCAGCAGGTAGCCAGGTTTACAGATGCATTTGAAGCTGCCATCTTCATTGATGCACAATCCATTTAGGCACATATTCCTGATGAGGCACTCATCCTGGTCTGGGGTGATGAACAGAAACAACAAATTTTAGCAAACTTGGAAAATGACACAGTGTCTTAGACCCTGTTCTACGACTGCATGTGTGTGGCTTTGGTTTTACACCACCACCATTGTACATAGCCATTACACATGAATATGCTGAAAATGTGCCTTTACTCCATAAAATTACACATCAGAACTTGACACAGTCGCAAGACGGACCTTGACAGTTTTTGCCATCTGATGAGATCTCGAAGCCGGCGTTGCAGACACAGTGGAAACTGCCCTCAGTATTCACACAGCGGCCATTGTTGCAGATGCGTCCATTGGCCACACACTCATCCAGATCTGACAGACACAAGTAAGAGTAAGTACAGTAAACATACACATGGTGTTTGTTTCTTTGTGTCTCTCTATCTCTCTATCTATCTATCTGTCTATCTAAATATAGATATGTAGATTTAGACATAGACATAGATATAGGTATAGATATAGATATAGGTGTGTGTTGTGTCACCTCGGCACTCCGTCCTGGTGGCAGTGGTCTGGAATCCAGCAGGACACTGGCAGATGTAGGAGCCAGGGGTGTTGACACACTCGCCATGTGCACATGGGTTCCTGTCACACTCATCGTCATCTGGAGAATAAACACAGCACAAAAACCTTCATTACTTTCATCTACCTCCATTTTGGTGCTTGGTAAACTTGTTCCTCCATCTCTGGGCGGCTTACCGATGCACTCTCCCCTTGCATCCAATCTGAAGCCCATGTTACACTCGCAGCGGTATCCAATGCCAGGGGTGGGGATACACCTGCCGTTCAGGCAGAGGTTGCGGAAGGCCTGGCACATGTTGGTGATATTCTGGGTTTGGATAATATCAGGGCCTGATAGAAACAGTCACAGATATAAAACACGTTAATATCTATAAAATGCAATGATGGAAAATCTATAGCATCTCTGTATTTCTACTGCATGCTACCTGAAAAGACTTTGTCATACTGATTGGTAAGATGGTAGTACCAACTGGCAGCTAGCAATGTACATCTCACCAAACAAACTACGACATTTTGCGTGTATGGTATTTTACCATGCTTTAAGATAAATGCCATGTATACCAGGTTTTGTAATTCTGATCAAATATACGCTGAGTTATAAGACAGGTCATAATCACATGAGCAGATTTAAATATGTGGCAGTTTTCTTGCTATCTAGTGGCCAGTTTTAAAATGCCTTTGCAGCAGGGATTTCTTACCAGGAGCCAACAAAAGGATCAACCACAGAGAGCAGAAAGCTACACACCTGGTGGGGGAGGCGGTATGGGCTGCCCTGGGTACACTGGAACTTGACCGGGAACTTGCCCTGGAACGGGACCGGGTCCTTGGCCAGGAAAGATAATGGGTACTTGGCCAGGAACTTGACCAGGAACTTGACCAGGAAATATGCCTGGGTAGACCCCAGGAATCTGGGGTCCACCTGGGATTTGACCAGGAATCACGACACCACTGCCACCACTGGGTAACTGGATGCACAGCTTCTGGTACTCCTCTAAAATGAGAGTGCATGAAGGAGAGAGAGCAGATGGTAAACTGAGCATTGAGGCACGGAGACAGATAGATGAGACCAAGAAACAGTCATGCCATGTGAATGTGAGAGACCCCACCTGTTCCACGAATGGGACACATTTCAGGGGTGGAACCGTCCGACCAGCAGCGCCCACTGTCACAGCAGCACTGCATCTTGGTCAACAGCTGGGAGTTCTGGTTGGCGCAGCGCCCGTTCAGCAGGCTGGCGTAGCAGTACCCTCCACGAGCGTCTGGGAGACACAACATACACAGCATTGATTTGGACAAAATAGCCATGGTATATGTCATATGGCAAATGTTATGTGCATGTTTAGCAAACTGGCAAGAGCACAGTCAAA
This sequence comes from Myripristis murdjan, assembly GCF_902150065.1. Classification (NCBI taxonomy): domain Eukaryota; kingdom Metazoa; phylum Chordata; class Actinopteri; order Holocentriformes; family Holocentridae; genus Myripristis; species Myripristis murdjan. The sequence goes on from NC_043982.1 coordinate 17,222,944, forward strand.
AAAGTAATCGGCACTTTTAGTTTTTCCATCTTGTCGGAAGATAAAAGCCGCCTCCAGTGGACATCACTTCCTAGTTATGAGAACCTGTCATATCCAGTAAATCCTGGAATTATATATCAGCATGACTAACACTCTAGTTCCATATTCACATAAATATATCATCTCTCATGTCACACAAAGCCTATCCAACTTGTTCACGTGATGAAACTGAGAGACTCCACAAACGATTGCTTGGTTCAGGCCAACAAGACGCCAAGCCAGCTTAGGGTCGGGTGGAGGGAAAAACAGTCGGGCCCTAGAGGGGCCAGTGTGGATGTTCATGCTCCAGTGTTGCTGCATGGGAAACAGACTAAGATGTTTGGCACAACAGTCTCTCTGGAGCGGAAGACTCAGACATTCCTTCCTCACAAACATCCTCTCCTTTAAGGGGAGGGGGTGCTGTGTATGTGTGTGTGTGCATGCGTGTACGTGTGTGTATGTGTGTGTTTGCATGCATGTGTGTGTGCATGCATGTCTGCATGCCTACATTTGTGAATGTGTGTACATCAAATTTGACCACTGTGACCCAAATTCCTCTCTGGGTCCATTTTGGGTCAAACCGAGTTGAACCTGCAGTGATTTATTGACGCTTTTTGGTCAGTGTGTATGTGTGTGTGCATGTGTGCAGGCATGTGTGTGAACGTGTGTATGTGTGTGAATATACACATGGCTGTTGACCCCCCAGGATGTGGATCGCTGGTTTTGTCCACTGATACAAACACACACACACACACAGATACATTGACACACGCACGCACACACGCACACAATCTGACTCCCTTGATCCACTGCGTGACTAAACCATGTCACCTGAGTGAGAATGGGCCTGACAGATGAAAGCAGTTGAGTCTGCCCTGTGGGCTCTCTGCTTCTGTCTGCCTCGCTTTGGAAAGACGGTCCCAGCCAGCCTCTGTTTGAGATATCAAGCTGACACAGAGCTCTTCCCCAGACCCCATAATAACCCATTCACAGACACAGGAATGCAGGTACGCACGGTGAGCACAGTGTGACGTTACACGTTTCTCCTCTCATCACCTCTTCTCCTCAGTTCGAAGAGAATATAGCTCATTGTTGTAGAACCAGAGGCAAGCGAGCGACTACTGACCTAAATTCTACCAGCTGGAACGTTGGACCGCTTTCAGTTCTTTCTGCTCTCTGTGCCAGGCAGAGAGGGAGAAGAACCAAAATGGGGAAGAAAATGGAACGAGAATGAGGCGGCGCCATTCTTGCTGAACTGCTTTGTTGAATATTTTGTCCCCATTAACCAACAATTAACCAATGCCAGTGTAATGCATTCAGTTGGACTTCTTCTTCTTCAGCGTGGTAACAGCACAACACCAGGAGTGCAATGCAAAGCTCTAGACTCACCTATGCACCTGGACCCGTCCAGTGAGGCGTAATATCCCTGGGGACACTTGCAGAAATAGCTGCCAGCAGTATTGGAGCACTCGCCTCCACTGCATAGGCCGGGGATGTTAGCACACTCATCAAGATCTGAGAGAGGAAAGGAGAAGAGAGCAGAAGAAAGGAGAAGAGAAAGGAGAGGAGAGGAGAGGAGAGGAGAGGAGAGGAGAGGAGAGGAGAGGAGGAAATGACAAGACAATCAAGTCTTTCCTTTCTTTTCTTCCCAGTTTCTTTCTTTCTGTTTAGTTTTTTTGTTGCTGAAAAGTGCACAGTAATCAAAAGCTGAAGATGAAAGCGATTAAATAAGAAACTAGAACTTGAATGTCTGTGAGAGTGACTAGAGACATGCTGGCAATGACAATGGAAATAGGCATTGTCACAGGATATTGAATCCAGGGACCTCTGTAGCTGCTCTGCTTTTAGGGCCACTAACCACCAACTGCACATCACAATGCACAATGTCTGTTAAGAAACATAACTTAGACCCAATCTGAAATGTCTTTTACACAGTCCAGAAGTTTTCCGGCAATTATTTCTGGGCATAAAATAGCACATATTTTACCCTGCAAAATGAATGCCACAAAACCCCTGCTCAGTCTTTTTCACTAGATCTCAACCCAATACAGTTAAGTTTGGTCTGGAAATTGTCATATATATTTGTTAATAAGCCAGTAGTTTTTTACAACCTTAATATGTGGTAAAGTGGGTCTTTATTTATGGCAGAACAGAAGAGATGTTGAGAGCAGGTTTTTATTAAAGATTTTGGTATTTTAGGCCAGAAAGTGGTCTTAAATTCAACATTATGTGATCCGCAATTTCTGCCAGCCAATCATAAATTGACAATTAGACCCCACAACTGAGGGAAGAATTTCCCAGCATCCCATCCAATACTGCACATGTCTCCTGACTGATATACTGGCATGCCAGTACACTGACGCTGGATGAATATCTTGTTTTTAACACAACTATTCAACTATTGGAAAAAACAAAACGTCTAACAAATCAAATTGGTGTTTGTCTCCAGGCTGAGAATTTTATAAAATGCAAGATTTGCTCGAGGAGTCAAATTACTGAGCGAAAGCAGAGGCCTGCTGTGGTTTAATTGCACTTATTTGAAGGGAAGGGCAAAGTAGTATATGTGTGGTCTTTCTGTCACATAGTAATAATCAGAATACCACAGCTGGGGTGATGCTGACCACAACCCCTCTGGATGTGGCTTCTAACTCCAGCTTTGCATTGTTAATGAGGAAATTTCAGACTAATAAAGATCCTTTTCTGCTATGGGGTGAGCCATTTCAGGCTCTGACTCCAAATGTCAGTCATTTTACGTTTGTACCATGATGATTAAAGGTGTAGTTCTTACCTTCACATTTCTGTGTGATCTCGTTGAACCTGTGTCCAGCGGGACATTTACATTCAAAAGATCCCACTGTGTTGATACAGTTTCCTCCTTGACAGAGGCCTGGGATGGCCTGGCACTCATCCACATCTGCACATACACAGCATACTGTTAATACCAACCCTCACACACAGGCACACAGATTCACTAGTGTACTACATAAAAGCAACGTCACAGAGGTGGTCAATTAACGTTCTTGCTGCGGCAAGAATGCACCACGCAGAGTTACACATCATATTAACACATAAACAAATCTCCACATGCCTGGATGTGGATGGATTGAAATTGGGTCTGTTAAACAGTCTGACTCCAACTATACTGCTACCAACAGACTAAAAACAGAACAGAGAGAGAGAGAGAGAGAGAGAGAGAGAGAGAGAGAGAGAGAGAGAGAGAGAGAGAGAGAGAGAGAGAGAGAGAGAGAGAGGAATGTCTCCTACAGGTGGGACAGAAGAGGAAGCCAAGTTGACCAAGGCAGGAAGAAAAAGAGGGAGGGAGAACATTTAGAGACAGAGAAGAAGGAGAGACGACAGGTCTACAGTCACACACATGGTTATGGTTATGAGCCCATACAGTAAGTAATATAGATGACGCCACTGCGCCAGCAAAGGGAGACACCATGAAGTCAGACAGAGAGTTGTGACTTAGTTACACCCAGCTGATGATCTACATTACCCATCTAACAGCTTGTCTGCACATTCATCCTACACAAAAAAAAAAAAAATGAATTCAAGCTTTGTGGACACATTTTGGTTTATGTATGTGAGCTTTCCCAAGTGAAAACTGTTGTGTTCTGCTCCAACTTGTCTCTTTGCATGTCCAGTTTTTACACAAATCAAACACTGCTAAATTTAAGGGCAGGTAAAAATGTGACAAAAAATGTTCACATGGGCAAAAAAAAAAAAAAAAAAAAATCAAAGTTTCCACAGTTGACAGTTTTTCAAGTAAAAACTGTCACATGATCACAAATGAAAACCAATAAGTGTCCAACCAGTGGTTGAAAAAACATACTTTGCAAGCCCTGCTTTGAAAACTGTACTTAAATAAAAGTGTGGACGTATTAGCAATACAGTTAAGGCGATCATGAAATGTACTCACTGTGAAGAATGGGTCCTTTCAGAGTGTTAAATTATTTACGTATTAACTTGTATTTTAATGTTCTCTAACTGCTCCATAAAATGTTGGCCACTTCTGACTCTAACAATGCATCAGATTTTATGTTCTGAATATAAAACTTTGTTCTGCAAAGTAACTAGCAGCTACAGCTGTAATATAATTGTAGTGATATAGGAGATCCATGTAGTAAAAAGTACAATATTTCCCCTGAAATGTAGTGGGGTCAAAGTTTAAAGTCTCACAAAATAAAAATACTCAAGTAAAGTGCCCGTACCTCATATGTGTAGTTTAGTATGTTAATAAATGTACTTAGTTAGCTTCCACCTTTGGTGCAAATAACCAAATGTGTGTTGAGTTCAAATGTGACTTTTTGATAAATAAATAAAACAAATAAATAAATTATACTTCCATCCATACATACACTCAACAGCTTCATATAAACTATCTCAAGTCATTCAATTCTGGGCATCTGAGAACAAAACTCCTACTATGACTTCCTGAGGCTGAATCCTAAGGTAAGATTAAATTTACTCAATTTGTGTCTCTGGCTGAAAAGCTTCAGGAGCCTGTGACCTGACGCCACGTCCCAGAGTACTGCATGTTCCTCTGGGTGCTGGCTCCGGTCTGCCTCCCCTGCAGCGGTCCTAATGTTGTTGGGTCTGGAGCGAGCTTGCAGAGGACTGTCTTACCAGAAATGAGCTCTCACACGTGGCACCGCCACTGACCCGTGTTACTGACTCTGACAGTCCCGCCGCAGTGGGTGTCTGCGGGCATTCCATACACAAGTGGGGGGCACTGCCACCCACCCCAATTTAACCCAATTAGAACTAATCCTCTGGAAAAGGTATGGTGAGTCGAGGTGAGGGGGGCGAGAGAGGGAGACGGCTAAAAAATGAACAAGGAGGGAGTGATGTGAGGAGAGTGAAGGAGTTAAAATGGGCAGAGAGGATGGAAGAGGCACTGAGCGATAACTTTAAATAAAGACGTGGGGGTGAAGGAGGGCGAAACAGAAATGACAAGAGTAAAAGAAAGAGTGAGACAAAAACAGAAAAATAAGCAGAGGCCGAGACTTTACCTTGGCATGCCCCGGTGCGGTGGTTTGGTATGAAGCCTCGACGGCAGGGGTGAGGCTGGGCCGGGCACATCTCACAGGGGTGACCCCATGCCCGTCCCACTGTGGCACAGCACAGAGTCTTTGTGCACACAATGCCTGTCAGCTGCCCTTGACACATCTGGTTACTCACTGAGGCAAAACAAGGCCCAGTCCGGTAGTCTGCGGAGGCAAAACATGAGCAAGTGTTGGTGTGAATGTAGGCAGAAGGCTGAAAAAATAAACGGTAGTAATAATAAATACACACAAACATTACATGTATTATGTTCATTATACAGACACCAGCCTAACTCTGTCTGTCTTTTTATTTCCAATGCTAACACATTTCAAAAAGCAAAGTCTCATGTTCTGTCCCGTCTGCAAAAAAACAAACGTTCAAGGGATTAGTTAGTTGCATTGGAGTGGCCAGCCAAGTAACATGAAGAAGGAGGTTGGAAAGCAAGCTTGAAATTGCTTGAAAAATAAATTTTACTGGTTAATTTTTTTGGATACCTTTCGGCCACGAAGGTGCGTCGAATTTTTAAGAAAGAAAATGCAAGACGGCACGTTTATGAGAGATTTGCAACCCAACTATGATAAAGACGGTCAAAGCCAAGTGTTGACATCCTGAAGGTGATTGTACAAGTGTGTGAGGGAACACAAGCTCTCTGGCACATACAAGCAGAAACACTCAAACTTAATGTAATTTTACACAACACTGATGCTAATAGCTGCTACTCACTTACATACGATAAAAGTCCTGCACAGCAGACAGCAACACGCTCCATAAAGAATGCATTGTCTGCTCCTGGCATTTTAATCGGTTTGGCTCTCAGGTGCACTGTGTGCGAGTGTGTACGCCTGTGTGCGTGTGTGTTTGTGTGTGTATGTATGTATGTGTGTGTGTGTGTGTGTGTGTGTGTGTATGTGATAGAGAAAAGCAGAGATAGGGAAGAGGTCTGGAAAACCTTTTAGAGCAGTGTGGGCGGTTGTGGAGACAGAGAACGTAATAGACACTAGAAAAGCGCGAGCAAGAACGCCCACACAAGGGCCAAAACCAGTCTGGTGTGCAAATTATTTTGTCATCAACATTTTAATTGTGTACGCTAAGTTTTCAGGGATGAAGTGGCATGCTTCTCCCCTAATGTGCTGCTTTATAATTACTTTCCAGTAATACACAATCTGGGGAATAGGTCATCATTCCAAGGGCCGGTTGAGGCTGACTGACAGGGTGTGTCTATGGAACACAGTAGGTGATTTCCACACTCACTGCAACAGCCTAGAATTAAAACTAAATAGCTCGTGCTAAATACATGAGTTAAAGAGTGTGAAGAAAGTCCCTCAAACCCAATCCCTTCATCTCTCCTCCCCTTCAAGCTCCTCTAAATCTCGGTCCCTGTATCCCAGTGTCTGCACACTTGCACCCCTCCCTCCCTCCATCCCTCCATCCCTACCACCACCCCGTCTTAATTGCAAACTCCCCTCGGATTTAATATAATCGCACAAACTTATCGGGATTGAAAGATGGTGAAACAGATCGAGAGAAAGAAAGAGAGAGAGAGAAAGGGAGAGACTCATCCCTCCCAATCGAATCTGGACACAATCCAAAGGCAAAAATCATTTCCACATTTCACGGCAGACAACAGACAGCGAGAGGAAAGAGGGAGTCCCGTTCCAACATTGCAGTCGTTTAAAACAAACGAGACATTGTGCGTTTCCCGTGTGGACCGGGGCCCAGCCCAGACCCGTCACGTGCACCACAGCCTCCACGGGTCTTTCTGCTTCTGGCACCAGCACTGTGTGAACCAGAACTGGGTCATCTCTCTCTCTCTCTCTAACACACACACACACACACACACACACACACACACACTCTCTCTCTCTCTCTCCGTTCTCTGAATCGTATGTCGTGGAGACTGAAAGCTTTAGCAGCCATAATGATCCATGCTCTACTCCCTCCTTTTGGGAGTGATCATCTTTGATACAACCGACACCCTATAGCAACACTGGAGCCAAGTCGCTCGCTAGGCATCTACTGGAGATGGTCGTGAATTTTGGTCGTTAACACCAAAACGTGTTGGAAGTATCTAAACATAAAAACATACAGGCAAACTTACTAACAAGTGCAACCTCAGCCTGTAGCCTTCGAGCAGGACACAAAGCAACCCAACCAAATACTAATTTCAAATCAGAGGAAGTGCAGGAAATGTCCTGCTGCAACAATAAATACAATGGTGCGATTATGTGCTCTCATTTGGAGTTACAGTTACAGAAAGCCACAGAGTGAGGGATTGAGCTGCATCAATGTTAATTGATACTAAAAGCATCAGCACTGGCGTCTTGACTTGTATCGATTCTTGTGGCATCCCTGCTCCCTGTTATATCTACTCACAGTCTGTGTCTCACCCAGAACAACAAAGGAATACACCGTCTATGGGGAAAAGCAATTACAGGGGCTCTGGAAAGTTTTTACATGGCGCCCATATAAATTCAGTACAGTAGACTGTATAAATAGAGAACCAAGGTTTCCCTTTTCATCAGATTAAGGTCTACGTGTTATTATTGTCTGACTGCCACACATAATCCATCTGACATAGTACCTGCTTATTACAGCTGTTAGTGGAGGAGAGCGAGAGCTAAGAAGACACCAGATCCCAGCATGAGACGTAGAGAATAGGAGCGCGCCACTTAAACAGTCAACTGAGGTAAACAGGGAGAGGCTGACAGCTGTAGGGTGAAAGTGGTGTCATTTCATCCGTCATCCTCGCTTTCTCTCTCTTTCTGTGTCTCACTCTCACTCTCTCTCTCTCTCTCTCTCTCTCTCTCTCTCTCTCTCTCTCTCTCTCTCTCCCTTTTCTTCTCTCTTTCTTTCTCCCTCTTTCTGCCTCACTGTCTCTCTACGAACTGCATACAGCTGGGGGATCCACCCATGTCCTGTACATCTGGGAACAATCGCACATGTTCACACACACACACACACACACACACACACACACACACACACACACACACCATGCACACAGGGTCGAAGCCAATCTCCAAACCCCTCGCGTGCAGCCCAGGCAGAGATGAGCTCAAAACAGACAGAAACTTAAAAAAAAATAATAATAATAAAAAAAAGTTGTTTTCCTTTTGTTTTCTGCTCTACTTTTGGATACACTTTTTGTCTCGTTAATGTGGGTCAGAGGAGCTGGACGGCCGATGGTTTCAACTCTCATTAGTAAGTGATTTCATCTCAGCACAGTTCCAGTGATTGTTGTTCACAATTGAAATGCTGGCTTCCTCAAAGACCCATGAGTTTACACACAACAACAGAATCAGTGTGAACAGGGGGGAAACCCATCAGGAAGTGGGTCAAAAAGAGTTTCCTGGATTAACTCCAGATCATTTAAGTCTGTCCACCTTTTCCGCACACCCTCCCCCTTTCAGACTGCCCTGACAGGCATCCTTAGGCCTTGCATGTGAGCGAATTTACGTGCATTTATGCATCTGTGTGGATGTGTGTCCGAGTGTGAGTGTGCTTCCCTGCATGTGTTATGGTGTCTGATATCTGGGTGGGACTTCCCTATGGACAAAATGCCTGTCAGCACAACTCTCTGCTCTGTTAGGGCCACAGCACACACACAGTTTACACACACAAACACAGCTAGGCTGAAGGGTTTGGTTATCTTTCTACTTTGCAGAGGGCTGGAAAAGAGCCTGATAGAGGAAAGCCATCGAGGCATGAAGAGACAGGAGAGCTCCTCAGCTGACTAACCTCCTCATCCTAGCCTGACTGCAGACTTATTGACTGTGTAATTCACGTGTTGCTGTGTGTCAGACTGGCCTATCACCAGCCGTCCTGAGAGGATTCAATGGCGTCATACCGAAAAGCTCAATTTTATTGTTTCATAGTTAACCAAGTCTGCAGCGGGAACGAAGGGTCCTGTGTGTGATCGGGACTGTGGCTGGAACTCACCAAGCCCACATTCCTACTTAAATCACATTTGTAAGCAACAGAGAATACATTGATCTGTCACGCCGTATTCTCACTGCAGTCAGCTGTGCCGGGTGGAACCACTGGTCAGCAGATCACGATTCACCTCAGCTGAAAGTCACAACACTCTGCAGTTAGGGCTGTGTCCACGTTGGGCACTCATGGTACCAGGATGTTTCCATGACCACATCCAAGAAAACCTCCGAGTGCTGAAGAAAACCTCTGAGTCCAGCTCCGTCTCCCACTTGTCAGGTCATGTGTTCTGGAAAACCGCCTCGCCTTGCTAATGTGATAAGATCAGCCCCTAATGTACTGCACTGTTCTGTAAACTGCATTACAAACAGTGTGTGTGCATTTGTGTGTATGTATGTGTGTGACTGTGCGTGTGTGTGCGTGCGTGCATGCGTGTGTGTGTGTGTGTCCATGTCTGTGTGTATACATGCACTGTATGTGTCTACTTGTGTGTGTCCGACAGTACAATGGCTTCCCCTTGGGAATAAATGGATGCCAGCCAAGGAAATTCCAGTGAAAGTAACTTAACCCAAAATGCCACCATATCCATTGGCCTACTTTTTCTACCTTTCTTGCTGTAATCAAATGCAGGACAAAGGACCAAATACCTAATAAAGCACTGGCTAATTGAGGTATACACAGATCATGAGCTACAGAGAAAACACATGCATAAATGGATACACATACACCTAAATTCAACTTTCACCACATTCATATCCAGTACAGGATGGATGAGTAGAGATGGAAGGTCTTTGAAGAGCTTTAGGCTGCACACACACACACACACACACACACACACACACACACACACACACACACATGCAGAGAGAGAGAGAGAGAGAAAGAAAGAGAGAGTGAGGGAGAGAAAGAGCGAGAGAGCAAGAGAGAGAGAGAGAGAAAGAGAAACTGCACGTCTGTTTCACTTACAGGAAAAGACCGTCAGGAAGGTGGAACAGACCAGAAATGCTACACATGAAAGAACCCCTTGACTAATTTGGTACCAAACAGTGAGTGACCAGTTTGCATGCTTGTCACATTAGATAATTTTCTAGTCTAGGCTTCATCAAACTCTCTGAATATCATGTCTTCACCAGAAACCAATATCCCTAAAACAGAAACTCTCTGTGCTTGTAAACATCATCAGAGCCTTTCTGAAATTTTTTCTGTTCCCCAGTACTGATGATCACAGAACAGATGGTCAGATGTAAGCTAAAATCTGACAAAAGAAAACATTGCCTCATTTGCGTTTCTCAGCAAAACCTCCCTCCCTCTCTCTGCGTGTGCAAGCTTCCACAGGACAGAGAGGAACCCAAAGTCACAACATGTACAAGTGTTAAAGGCGATAAAGGAAGGCACTAACCCACCGAGCAAGTTGATAGTGTCTTATTAGCAGCGGGGTTAAAGTAAACCCACAGACACATCCTCATCCAGGCCTGACTGGCAGGCCTGTGGAGCCTGCTCTCATTAAGAGGGATGTCAGTAATTAGGAGGTCTGCTGCCAATCCAAATATTAGCTTTACAAGGTCACCACAGTGACCTCCACAGGTCATCACCGTCCCACATATACTCAACACACAAACACACGCCTGCATAGGCACCAAAACACACATCTCACTCACAAACACAGGGCAGGCCGCTCTCAGTTTGCGTGTGCTTGTATACTTTGGAGACTTTGCTCACATGTGCCAGAGTTCAACCACAAGCGGTTGGGAGGTCTCCGGTTAACAAACAGCACACACTCAGTAAGACATTACATTCCCCAGAGCAGATGTGGAAAATAATGGTCATTTCTGAGCTCAGGTTTGACATGCACATATTCCACAACAAACCGCATTCCAGGAGCCAGTGGCATGACTAAGCAGGAATCGTCTTTTTCACAACAACAACCACCATTCAGCGTCGAGTCACATTTTCACAAAAGCTGCACATATGTCTTAAAAAAAAAAAAAAAAAAAAAAAAAAAAAAAAAACAAGTACGCAGCAGTGAGTAGCAAAGTGGGGAGTGCAAAGATAGTATGATGTAAGATGAACAGGAGAAATGCTGAGTGCTGCAATGAGGTGCTTATTACCTCTCTCACACTGAGCCCCGGTAAAGCCATAGGTACACACACAGCGGTTAGGAGCCACACACCTTCCTCCGTTAAGACAACCATTTTCGCACACAGCTAAAGGGGGGAAACAAGAGAAAAACACATTATAACATCAGGATAAAATGAAGATGCAACTGTGTAGCCCAAATTATCCAAGGATGAGTTCTTTGGGCAGAAAGCATGCAGCCTCATCTGAAGAACAAATACACAAATTCCAACAATCGAATTTTTATTTTCATTTTTTATATTGTTTATTTATTTACTTATTTATTCATTTGGATGTTTAATGTTTCTTTGAAAGTTTATTGAATTTATTAAACTTTATTTTTTTAATATATATATTTTTTTAGATGTGTAGACACACAGGGTTAACAGGGGAAACACCTGGGGTAAAATCACTGTTTGTGCAACACGTCCTCTCTTAAATCAATCAAAAACTGTGGTGAAGTAAGTTAATAATGCTGAAGTGAGTTACAGTGGTCATATAGTGTTTGTAAGGTGGTCCTTACGTTGACCGCAGTGGTTTCCCACATAGCCTTTCTGGCACAGGCAGTGGTCCTCAGCACATGTTCCCCCGTTCATACAACGGATATTACAGTGCTGGACTGTGGGCAGGAAGACACAAACACACACACACACACACACACACACAAATCCAGAGAGAGAAACAGCAAGAGTTAAAGCCACAGTACAAACAGGCTCTGCAGGTTTGACTTACAACATAAACAAAATGCACTAAGAACCATGTTTTTTGAAAGTCACACTCAGATATAATTTTCCTCGAAATTTATGGTGTGTAAATAGATGAGCACATTGGGTAGAAGCGCTGTGAGCTGCAAGAGAGCAACATGGAGGAGATGTTGACTGTGGATCCCGTCCAAAGCACACACACACCCATTCTGCTGACACACACACGCGCGCGCACACACACACACACACACACACACACATACACACAACATCCCACTTTTAAGAGCAAGTCTGCTATTTTCAAAAGCATGATTGCAACACAGATCAATTGTTGCAATCTTGGGGTAATATCAAGGAGTGTTTTCAAGACATTCTTTGGCTTGGTGTACTATATTCTTGTAGGGTACTCATGATACAAGAATCCTTTCAAGTATTCACCAAGAATTCTAGATAAAAAAAAGGATATGGCACTTGTGAAAATACAACAGACACAAAGTCACAGCGCAGTCTGAACTAAAAAATAAATCTGTGCCAAAAAACAATTTCTTTCATATTTGTTCCTCAGTGGAAAAGATAACAAATTACAAGATTGCATATTTTTCTCTTCTACATCATCTCTCATGACTTGTCATTGTTGCTGTATGGTGATGAAATGTTTTCTTTAAAATTATAGCTTTAAAAAAAAAAACAGTAAGAAAGGGGTGCGGCCTGGGCTGTACTTTCCAAGAAGCATTTCTGATGGATTTAGTTTCCTCATACAGAACATTCATATTTACATAAATCATAGTATTAATGTGTTGATCTGTTGGCCGTGCACCAATTCATCCGCCCATCGATGCTCACTGAGTTGAAATTCATTAATTCCATGATCATGAGCTTTCAGAGGAGTTCACTGTGAAGTGCAGCGTCATATTGTGAAGTGCATGGCGGCGGTGAAACTACCTGACTTTGAGCCACAGGAAGGGGCAATCTGGCCATTGGGACAGGTGCACATGTTGGGTCTGGAGCAGAAACCGTCCCCACATGAACTCCGGCAGATTGCTACAAAGAAGAACATGACAACTCTATAATACTGACGGTAAGATGCAAGAAAAAGTGCATCACAAGCCATATCAATGCACAATACACACACTGACAAAACTTTCTGGCCCTCCTTGACATAATCAGAGAGGCTATGTAAGTAATGCTTGTCCGCCCCTCTGTTTTGACTCTGTTGTTCCCTTTTCCCACAGACTGTTGTTGGCATGGTCCCCTGCCCCCAGTTCCCATCAGGTAGAGTCCAGCCACTGACCCCTACTCCCCGAACCCCACTGCTAAACAATGTCATTAGAGCCGCTACAGGCATCCGGCCAGCCAAGCAGCCAGACTGCAATCACACAACTCTACAGGCTCTCAGACCTTCCTGTCTGCTGAGGGGGGCGGGGGGGTTAGGAGAGATGAAGAAAGAGGGCATAAACCAGAAACAGAACACAAATGCTAATGGAAATCCAAAAATGTGTAAATGAACTGAAATTAAGGGTCAGTTCCTGTTCCTGTTTTTCTTACGTCATATTCTCGGTTATCACCGCACACACACAGTCAATTCTGACCCAAAAATTAATGGCAGCCGTAGAGACTGCCGCATTGTCCAAAGGGATCCTGAATTAACATCCTTGATCACCTTTAATCAATTCAAATCAATAATAATGATCACAGCATTAACTTTATTTGTAGTTCCTTTCAAAACAAAAGTTGCAGGGTGGTTAAGAGTCAATAAGAGATTCAAAGAAAATAATTAATAAATTACGAATTAACAAATTAATTAAATTACATAATATGATTCACTGGAAATTACATAACAATATCGTTTTCCAATATTGAAGCTAAATTAGGATGATTTGGCTTAAACTTTAAAATATTTTAAGATGCCTTGCTTATGATAAATGACTCCCACAGAACTATCATCGCTCATCGTTTGTCTGATGCTTGTGTATTATCTAAGAACCAAACAATAATTAGTGCAACAAGAGTACTGAATGTGTTGAGTGAACTGCCCCATCTTCTCATCAGTGGCCGCTAGGTTGATACTACAGGCTGCTGAGCCGTTACACTGCGCTGTCACTGAACGAGCACCGTCTCTGCACACACCGATCCCACAGTGCAGACGTGATGACGATGATGTATAGCTCTTTCTCAACACGAGAAAATGACTGTGGGAGTTGTGTGGAAATATGCAGCTGACATGTGATGCAAATCCCTTTCTTCATTCGATTCTGCTTAAAAAAATACGAATATTTGCAGAAAACGGTTTTCTCAAGTGCTCTACATTAGTAATTTTCAATCCTCAGGCCCCAGAGTACTGCTGGCTTTCACTCCTATTATGGAGTTAATCACAGTTAATTGCATTCATCTTGCATCCCAGGTGTAAAATAGTCCCCGATTAGACGGCTACAATAAAAAAAAAAAAAAAAAAAAAACAGCAGGGCTGACCTGAATTTGCCTGTCAACACCCACAAGTGCTGTGATGAAAACAGCAGAAATGTGGTGATACTCACGAACAATGCATTGGTTTCCTCCAGTCAACGTCTTCCAGCCTGGGCAGCAGTAGGCGTTGTTCCTTGAGCCGCACACATTGGGTCTGGGGAAGACGCGGCATCGGATAATCAGACCACTCAGCTATTTTAAGTTTGGCGATCATTATTGCATCTAGGAATAATTCTCTTCTAGCTTGGGCCTCTCCAAAGAGGTCAGAGGGTCAGCTGCAGCACAGCACCCCCAGAGGTGGCAGCAGGTCACTACCTCAAGGACAATTTGGCAGAATGGCTGCTTGCAAGTGTGGTACTTGACCTCAGCTTGTCTAGTTAAAGTAATAGTTCTCCCGAAAATAAAAATTCAGTCATTTTCTACTCAGCCCCATGTCAGTCTATGTAAGTCCACTGAAGTTCATAGCCAAACCAACAAAGAGTTGGCTGCTGTAGTTTTATCTCAGCGTTATCCCAAACTTAATGGGTCCATCTATTTACAGCTCCAAGAAAAGCAGAACATGTCAATCATATTCTTTTCGACAGCTTGTGCAGCATAAAATGTTTTGTAGCCAAACAGCTGGGCAAACAAAACCTTCTAGAATAAATTATTGTCAGTGTTAAAGTGTCAGGGATAATCAACTATAAGACTTTTGGACCCAAAATGCCTTGTTTGGCATGCTGAACAAGCTGTTTGAAGACACTTGAAGGACATTTTGTGTTTGTAAAAAGTTTCTGACTGACATGGGTGAGGAGCTGGATAATGACTGAATTTGAAGCTTTGAAGCTTTTAGTATTGACCAATACAGAATACCGATCGATACTTTCACACTGTTTTGTTGGGGTCACTGGACAAATAATTGATATAAAATCCTTTCTCCCACCATTTCACACGTCACTGATTCTTGGGAATTTGGATAAAACAGGTTTTAATTTTGAAAAAAAAATTGCGTTAAATTACAAAATCTGAAGGTTTATCATTATAGGCCAAGGTCTTGGCTGTTCAGCAATGTACCGGTGCAACCTCCTCATTTTGCATTTTTTTCATAAAATAGGTTTTTCCAGTTATTAGGCTACTTTGTTTTTGTCAACACCGTCACCGTAATGTTTTTTTTTTTATTTGAAAAACATATTTTTGTATTAAAGAGACTATTACTTTAATAACTCAACAGCACCAAGAAACATATTGTAAGCATATTCATTTAAAACCAATATAACTGCCTCTGACGGTGGTGACACTAATCTGACGGTGGTGACAGTGGCCTCATTACAACATACATTTCCAAAATTTATACCACTCAAGTCAATGGCTTCTTGCTTAACAACTTTATTTAACTATTTGGTACAAAAAATAACAATCCTGAGGACAGTTATAAGCATTTTTCAGACTTCAGTCATCACCGTCAGACAGAAAACCTGACGCTGGTGACGTCTGACGGTGGAGACAAAAACCTGCTCTTTCACATGATAAGCATGAGTTGTTCACATTAGCCAGCTTGTTTTCGCCCTGTTGCTACCTACATCAGACCTCTTCTTAAAAAGTATACATTTATTCCATAATCTAATTTAATATTTTTTATACAGAAGTGACGGTGTTGACATGTCATGGTTGTGACAGTAGCAGTGTCCAAAAATATGAAGAGATTTAAGAGAAAATGGAAAACTCCCAGGAGCCTAAGTGGTCTTGAAGCATGCAGTAGAGCTGAAGGTTTGAAAAGGGATCCTCAGGAATGTAATTGACCTTGTAGGTTTTTTATTATTATTTTTTAAATAAATATCTGACGGTGGTGACGAATATCTGGGACACATTTTGAGCAACCACAAAATAATAGTAAATATTGTTCAAAACCCATCGTTTGTAGTTTTTAATACATATTATGATGTACTCTTTCATGTGGTAAAGATATTATTCAGTGAAATTTTTACTTTTTGTTGTTTTAATCAAGTTGAAATGATTATCTCCTATCCAAGGACAACTGGATTTGTAGGCCATGGGCCAACATATAATCATTAAATTAATACAAATTAAAAATAAACCTATGAAAAAACCTTACAAATGTGCAAAGGACCCCCTGATTATGCCCTTGATTCTTTTTATTCATTAAAATGTTGTAAATTTCCAGCAGAAATAGCATTTTTCTTAGTGGGACATGATTTATCCAAATTCTCAAGAATCAGTCACATACAGGCTTCTGTGTTACAAGGATGAAGAAACCCAAGACAGTTTGCTTTTATTTCTGACATTTCACTCAAGGCTTTTGGTATCAGATATTAGTCATGGGTAAAGTCTCCCTAAAGTGACCTATAAAAAAATGGCCTCTCAAACCACTGAGGGCATCCTGCCACATGCAGATCAGTTTAAGTCTATCAGGCCAACAAATGTGGAGCTGCAGTGACCTACTGGGTCTAATGTGACCCAGGAGTCTGTATCATCAGTCAAGTTCATATTTCCAAACAGAGAGACCCATGAGGAGAACAATAAAGCCAAGTGGACATTTGACACATTGCTACCCTGATCAGTCAGCCTGACATGGTATGCAGCCTGTGAGCACTTCCTCTCTCAGGACCCAGATGTTCTGATAAATTAACTTAAAACATGTCTAATAAAAATGCCTGTAGAGGAAGCTCATTGAGTTATCTACTGTGTGACCTTCATCAGCTATTTTCTGTTATCACGGGAGAGAGACAAAGCCTCATTTTCTGTCTTTCTTATGGTTTTCTTTATTTCTTTCCTTCTTTCTTTTTTCTTTCTTCCCTCTCTCTCTCTCACACACGCACACACACTCACACACACACAACCTCTTCAGCAATGACCCACTGTGTACAGCTGCAGATGTGATTTATCCACAACTGGGGTGTGGTGTTTTTGGCCAGAAAGAGGATTAGCCTGTTAGTCTCTTTCTTTCTTTCTTTCTCTCTCTCTCTCTCTCTCTCTCTCTCTCTCTCTCTCTCTCTCTCTCTGCAACAGGCGTTCCTACAGCCACACACGACCAATGGCCTCCTTTGTTTGGATGTAATTTATTATTGCAGTCAGCAGGAATGTGATATTCTTGCCAGTATTTAATTACTAAACTTTTCTCCAAACTTCCCATCACAGACAATCTCACTAGTGGGGCTCAATCTGCATTATTAAAAAATGCTTAAGTGTTGTCTGACCCAGTGTGTTTACTGAGATGGACCACAAAGCCATAGAGGATGCGTTCAATGGAAGGGATAGGAACAGACACCTGCTCCAAGTCGAGAAAGGAGATGCATAAAAAGATGCTCATTTAAAAGAAAATGGTAGAAACGAAAATAAAAGACAAGGTTATCAGGTTCGACTACAGGTTAATTAAGGATTACAGCTGCATTACCCTCTGAGGACGTCCGTCCCTCCCCTCCTCTTGGCCCTGCTGGCTCTGGGCTCGGACGGCTTGGCCACCAAGCCGCTGTCCCCGGTGGCCACCAGCTCTCCAGCGTCCCCCGGCTCGGCACAGAGCGACAGCGAGGCCAGCAGCACCACAGTCAACTGCAGCAGCCACCCTCCACACTTACTGTCCCGCATCTCCTCTCAAAAGTTTACAACTCCAGTGCTCGGTAGAATAAATATGTCTTGAACTGGCTTCCAAACCCCAGCGGCCTCTGCGCAGTCTGGAGTCAAAGCTGTAAAACAATAAAATTGAGAGAGACGCAGAGAGTGCAGGAGATGCTGCGCACAAAAGAAAAACAACTCCTCACTCTGCGCTGCTCTGTGGAGTAGTTCATGTGACATGACACAAAAATGATTCTTTTGGTCAATATTAGGCTATACTGGAAAAAACATTCAATACACAGTCGCTGTATTTTCTAACATAATGGTAATGTGTAAATTTGCGCACGGTTGTGTCGTTACTTTACCTTGTCTCCCCAGCAGGAGATTCGCCTCAGACCCGACAGAGGACTAGGTCCCTCTTACTTACAGCTATTGCTAAATAAACGTTTGGAAGAAAACTGGTGAGAAGAAGAAAACCCAGTCAAACCTTTCGATGAGCTGTTATTAAAATATGCGCATCGTAACGTTTTGCGTCTAACCCTGCGCATCCAATTGTGTCTTGATTTTGCATGGATAAGTTAGAGGCGTTGATGCATTCCAGGGGATGAGAATGGTAAAACTTCCCTCTCCCTCTCTCTCTCTTTCACTCCCTCACAGTTGAGCTCTTTCCTCATCCCTGCCCTACTCAACTTTCTCCAAAACTTTTTTTTTTTTTTTTTTTTTTTTTTTTTGCCCTGCTCTCGCGATACAAAAAAATTCCAGTGCAAATTATGTGCAGTAAGTTAGGCACAGACAGAGCCAGGACCTTTTACAGTTAGCCTACAGTTACTGTAACAGAATATTCAAGCTGGGCAAGCCGAGCTCCGCATGAGACAATAAAGTGTTTTTATGCATGTCTGAATCTATGCAGAAATTTGTCCATAAATAATTTCCTATCGGGATTTTTTCGGCATTATTAAAACGATGCACCTGTTCATTCTCTGCACTCAGATGGAGTTAGACGGGGAAAACAATTGCCTTATCTAGAGGATGATGACAGCTGACCCCAGTGAGTTATATGTGGTGTATTTGAATTAAGCCCTCTTATGAGTCACGACCACAGCCAAAAATTTATCAGCTAGGGTTTTTTAAATGTGTTCCAGTCACCAACCTTTAGACAAACACTCGTTTAAGCCACAAAGCCCTATTTGATAGGATGTTGCTCCAGGGAGTCTCATGAAAACATTTTCTTGCTCTTGATTTGGTATGGAATTGTATAGTGTAATTAGCTGCAATGCACATTAAGAGAAAATAATGCTGAGTTAATTTATCAAATTAAGAGACTGACCCACTGTGTCTATTGTGACCTGATGATTTTCCCACCTCATTTACACACTCCATCATGTCTGATGCCCTGCCCAGCAAGCATGAGGTCAGCCTGGCTTCTGTCTGTCAAATATAGCACATCTAAACCTGAGAGAAAACTTCCCATTGTTCCCCGACATCAGTCTCCATTGTTGGCTTTTATCTTTTTTGTTCTTTTCATGTGCATCCATTGGATTCTCTTCTCCTCAACCCTCCCTGTCATACATATGTCCAAACATAGCTGCGACCAACACGTCAACATACAGGATGGCTTGATTTTGCATATTGGATTATACACTCTCTAATCCAATAACAGGACAGGAGCAATATGATATCCCACCAGGGAAATGCACAATAACCGCAGAAATACCCCTGGCAATCACTGGGCAAGAAAAAAAAGTTTGCATTTCTCTGTTTTCATAAATCATCTCAGCTCACCCAGCCTTGAGAGGAAAGTCCCATTTTTTCCCTCCCTCTGCTGAGAATATGTTGATGACCTGATCGAGCTGCTCTTGCCTTACATAGTATTTCATCAGGTATAGAGCAGAGTATATCAGCCACTCAATTCATTCAACATTTTTTTCCCATCCTCTCACAGTTAGGTCGAGGCGTGCATCTCCACCAGCCCTGCTAACATCTCCAGTTGGATACCTGCCCACCGCCTCAAAATCAGTCCCAGCAATGCTGAGCTGCTCTCTGCCCTGGAAAATTCTGCCCTCCACATGACCTCTTCATCACTATTGACAAGACCACGGTTATTCCTACCCAGACTGCCAGAACTCTTTGTCTGCCTTCAGACAGCAGACTGTCATCCCACGCTGTAGCCACAACCGCATCCTGCAGGTTTGCACTTGACAACATCTATCATATCAGACTATTTCACACGAGGGACTCTACAGTACCCAGCCCCTTCTCGAAGCTTCCATCGTGTCCTGTCTGGGCAACTGCATCTCACTCTAAGCCACCCAGCGACCCCCTGTCTGCCCCTACACCTCCTCCAGACCGCCATCCAGAAGCCTGCCTCATCTTCAAGCTCCCCAGATTTCTTCATGTTACCATACCTCCAGAAGATAGTCCCTTCACCCCTATGCCTGCGGGCTGAATTCCAGTATTTCCTCCAGCCCGTGCTCTGCTTTGTGCCGATACCAGACTCTGGGCTCAGCCCGGTCGTTCACTCCATCAGCTCTCGTCTCTTCTCCCCCATCTGGCTCCCTGGTGGAGGAAGTGGCCTTCCAGCTACAGCTCAACAAAAAGAGTCACTTTTCATTCCCTTGCACTCTGAAAAAAACACAACTTTTCAAGTAGCACCACACATCACTTTCTTCCTACTGAATGTTTCCCCTCTGCCATCTTTTGCCTTTGCTTTAATTTTGGTTATTTTCCTTGACATAAAAATGAAACTTTTTAAAAGCGGGAAGCCACTGTATAAGGCAAAAAAAAAAAAAAAAAAATCAAAGTATTTAATTTCATGCTTTCAAATACATGCATTTCACAGTGTTTAGGGCTTTTTAGACACAAATTTCAAGGCAGACCACTTGCAGCAAAGCTCGGGTATGTGTCGGAAAAGCCTGTAAATACTGTAAAAAGTGCATAAGACGGCACAAAAATGTGTCTTTTTGCATCAATAACAGTGGCTTCCCTCTCATAAACTTTTATGTTTTGGATTGTATGTCTTTTTGGAAACCCTCTTTCCATTTTTTGTGTGCAGCAGTTTTTCTCAAACTGCTGTTTCTGCATGAGTTTTCTATTACCATTAATAATATTGTTAAGGTTGGAATATCATTAAGGTTACTAAGGCAATGGCTCATCATTTTGCTCATACAGGAATGTGAATATCTACTATTGCACTCGTTATAAATTGCTCTGGGTAAAAACATCAGTTCAATCCCTCTCTAATATGTGATTTACTGCCAGTGGTGTCAAACTGTACAGAGCAAGGACCTTGAGAGAGGGGAAGGAGAGGGGAAGAAGGTCTTGAGGGGAGGAGGAAGGTCTCGGGGTGAGGAATGAGAGCCTGGGGGAGAGGCAGGGAGCAGAGATGGCCACTGTTGACTGGAGTAGATTGTTTTGACAGTAAGACAGCCCCTCCCAGGTCGACTCGGAGCCCCGTGAGTGCGGAGCGGGGCTGAGATCAACTGCGGCAACATAAGCGTGACCTGGGTGTGAGTGGCTGAGGTGGGGGTGAAGAGCTGGGACGTGTTGGAGGTTGGCGGGCAATGAGAGTCAGAGACAGCTCCCTGGCTCCCACACAGAGAAACACTTGTCACCGGGCATCAGCACGCTGCGGTTTCCACATCTTTCCTACTGCAACCCTGCCTTCTGCTGCCTGTCTGCAACATGTTGCAACAGTGTAAGCAGGGGTGCTTGCTCTCCTGTTTCTCTGTGTGTGTGTGTGTGTGCATGTGTGTGTGCGCGCTGCATGCTTCACTTCAGTAAATGTGTCTGTCCTGCATCATTATCGCTGATCTGAGCTGAGGTATCAGTTAGTTTGCAGCCATCTGGACTAAATAACTGCAATCCTTATGAATATGAAAAGGACATATTGCATAAACATACAGAGATTCCGCCACTAAAAACAAACATACATGCACTCATGGAACATAAAGTCTGACACAAACACACACACACACTCGCACATACACACACTCATGCGAACGTTATATTGGAAAGGTGGCGGCTGTGATGTGAGAGCATGTTGTGCTGCAGGCTTGTCGCTCGTTACACGTAAACTCATGGTTTTCATCAACGAGATTTAGTGTGGGAGAAAATAATGATGCCAAACGGTGCAGGGCTGCCCTCCACTCCTCCTAGACACAGAGGAGCTGTCATTTATAGTAAGACACCACCCCTCGCTGCCCCCTCCCCCCCTCCCTTGCGTTTCAGCCCATCCCTCCCTCATTTAATCTCCCCACTGTAACTGAGCGTGGGTTTCATTTTAGGGAATGTTTACTCCTCTGTCCTGAAATGGCTGAACCAAAACGCCCGAAATAGCAAGATTGAAATAGACGTTAGTGTAAGGCATGGTGGTACTGCTGCTTCAGAATAGCTTTTGTTTCTAGGGGGAGGAGAAAGGGGAACGGAGACGCTTGTGGTTTTTGGTTTTCAGGAGTGAAGGAAAGGAAAAGGTGACAAGGCAGGCGTGTTAAATAGTCAAGTTGAATAATACAGGTAACTTTTATACCCGTAAGGGACCAGTGCCTAACTTTTTTAAACTAGAGCACTTCAGTGTTCATCTACTGCACTCTCTCTCTCTCTCTCTCTCTCAAAACTTACATTCTTCAATATTGCTCCCAATATAAAATAACTGTTAATTGATCAAAACACAGCAACACATTTCATATTTTATTTGTTTGGTACTTTAATATCAACCATGAAAAATAAAACAAAAATCAACACACACACACACACACACACACACACACACACACACACAGTATATCACCAATGCATTTGCTTGCCTATATGTGTTCCATATATCCCAAAGGCAGTTTTTTAATAGCTCAGATTGAGATTGTCTCTGGCTGTGCTGAGAGCAGTAACTGTAGCGAGACTTTCTCACACTGTGTGTTGTCTTTGGCTCCAGCAGCCACGGTTCATTTCCTTTTGTCTTCTGCAGCACAACTGCTGCCAATATTCATGTGAAATATTTCAAGAAAATGAGCTGAAGCAGAAATGAGTCTCTGTCTCTCTCTCTCTCTCCCTCTCTCTCTGTCTCTCTCTCTCTCTCTCTGTCTGTGTATGT
The DNA here is from genome assembly GCF_902150065.1 of Myripristis murdjan. NCBI lineage: Eukaryota > Metazoa > Chordata > Actinopteri > Holocentriformes > Holocentridae > Myripristis > Myripristis murdjan. The sequence goes on from NC_043982.1 coordinate 17,245,858, forward strand.
GTGTGTGTGTGTGTGTTTGTGTGCATGTGAGCAAGTGTGTGTATGGGCATGAGTGTAATTGGGTTTCTTGTGAATTGTTGGGGGAGTTTGGCCGCCGTCGTTTTTTTGTCATGAGAATAATGCAATAATGGAACTCTATCATCTGTTTGGGCTTGGCCGTCTATTATCACATATGGTCTCCTTCAGTAACACACACACACACACACACACACACCGCACATATACAGGGAACAGCGCACAAAATCAAACATAACCACAATGTAACCTTGAGGAATCTCTCTTCGCCTGCAAAGGATCATTTCCTGCATGTGTTCATGAGCACCGCATGAACTCATTTCCCTTAAAACTTATTTCCCCAGGAGAACCACGTAGAATGTTTTGCATCATGCCACGCTGTAATTGGTGAAGTCCCGGCACAGCGTGGATGGCCCTTTAAACAACCGTGATGAGGAGGAGAGGACCACAGGGAGGACAATATGAGTCATCTTTCTGAGTGTCCCGGGAGCAGAGTTTAATGACCGGTGTTCTCACCCTGGATGTCTTTAAGCCACGCTCTGCCTCTGGCTCCGTCAGAAGCCCCCCCCCCCCCCCCCCCCCCCCCCCCCCCCCCCCCCCCCCCCCCCCCATGAAGTTAGAAAAGCCCTCTGGCAGCTCCATCTTACCACTCCATGTGCTCACGGGCAATAAAATTGAGAGAAAACACCCTGACATCCAGATGCACGTCCATCATCTCACTGTGACCATCACTATGAGCCTGCTTTGATGAGAGTGGATCAAAAGTCAAATCTGATGCGGCCCAGCATGCAGGAGAGCATAATCATACACACAGGCAAGTACACTGAATATTCATATTGTCAAGGACGTTCTCTTTTTTAAATTAAGTACACTGATGAGGTGAATCCAGGAAAAAGCCATTATTCCACACTGATTTCCCTTCTTAAATCTATAGTCACCAAAGGAGGAGTCGCAGATAAAGAGAAGCAGACAGCTACTTCTAAACTCTGAGCCAGTTAAGATGTGGATTGTGCAAACGTGGCAGCGAGATGTCACTAATATGTTGTAGATCCTGTGTATGATAGACGAGGGTTTCTCTCTTTCTTTCTTTCATCACCTCAAGGCCCACTCGCTTCTCTCAGAAATTAGCCTTAGCCTGAAATATGTTCTCTTTAATAAAAAACGAGCCTGTGCCAACACTCGCCAGGCCGCCGTCGTAAATTGTTCCTAAAGGTTCATAAAACAAAATGAAACAGAAAGCACACAATTTAACTTTACAAATGATATCTCTGTGTCAAAGAAAAAACTAAATCCATTTAGAATAGCATAGTTTTTACTCCAAAATGCCTTTATATTAATGAGCAATATCATCTCCCTTGGAAAATGTTCATTTTTTACCCTGTTGAATTGGCCTTGTATCTGAAACTAAATCTGAAAATAGCAGCACGTAGCCATATGGCGCACCATGACAATCGATTGACCCACCGGAGACACACCATGTCAGACACAGTGAAACATTATTATTGCACTTCTATCTGCTCATAAATATTGAAATCGTTTGTTTTTTAAAACGCTTAGTCACATCTTTACGAAAAAATTAATTATATTTTGCCACTGGAAGCCACTAGCATTTTCATGGTAAGGACTTGTGGACCACTAGGGGGCACTCAAGGTTCAGAAGTGCGCTGCAGCTCATTGGTTGAGAAACTAGACAGATGTGCAAATAACAAGAAGAGTACACACAGACTCACCCCCCCCCACATTCAAATACACACATTTCTAAACTAATACATGCACTGATTGTGCATTGTAGCAGGCCCTGTCCCTGCTGGGCCACAGTGGTTAGTATTTTCGGCTGGAGCCGTCCATCCAGCCTGGTCTATCCACCCACTTATCTACCCTCAACATGTGATTTACGCAGAGCTGGTGTCCCCCACACAAATCTGACCATCTTAGGGATGGAAAACATTCCCTGTTGAGTTTTCCCGCCAGGGGTTCACCACCACCATCTGTAAGAGACACTCAGCACAGATGTAGAAACCCATAAACACACTCCATGCAAATAGACGCATAGAGAAATATACAAATGTACACAGTACTCGGGTGCCGAGTTGAGTATGTTATTCATGCTATGCCATTTATTTGAGCAGCGTAAATACACAGACTGTCTTTTCAAAATAAAACCCATATAATAACAAAAAAGAAGGAAGGGAGAGAAAGGGCGATAAGGACATGGAGAGTGACAGATACAGGGCTTGTCCACAAAGACAGATGAAAAAGGAGGGAAGGTGGGAAGGCGAGCGCAGAGCTGAGGGAGAGTCCAGCATGACAATGATTCACTGACTCATCCCTCCCGGCGTTTGTTAGAATCCAAGTTTTGATCTCAGACTTTGCCTGAAATCCAAGGGAGAAGTGTGCACTGCTGGCCAAAAGCATGAGGGAATGGCCGAGGAATGGAGAGCAAAAGAGAACAACATTGGAGGAAAAGTCGCCTTTTGAAGTTGGCCAGCAGAAAAAGTTTTGATTTGAGTCTCCCACATCTGTCTGCCTCGCACAAGAATCCTGGAATCCCCCACCCCCTCATCATCATCGTGTCTCACTCACTCACACACACACACACACACACACACACACACACACACAAAGTCAATTCCAATCCACCAGTCCAGTGCATGAAAACACAAACAATTTCAAGGAAGTTCTTAAGCCAAGTGGCAGATAAGCATGGTTGGTAACAGAACATGAACACAGCACAGACACACACACACACACTCAAACACACATGCACATCGTCAAACACACATGCACACTAACACACATTTACACACTTTGAATAGTGGCGAGCCGAGAAAGAACTGAAATTGACCTAGTTTCCAAAGGGAAAAGCGATAAAGAGAGAGTGGAAAGATGGAGGTTAGGAAGAGGTAAAAGAACTCCAGGGCATATTGTGCTTGAGGACACAGTATTTTCTCAAGTCTGCAGAGGGAAAATTTGTGTGTGTGTGTGTGTGTGTGTGTGTGTGTGTGTGTGTTTGTGTGTGTGTGTGTCAGAGAGAGAGAGAGAGAGGGAGACAGAGGGAGAGATCCACCCCTTATAAACGTCCGCCAACAATCCACACGAGCTCCAGAGATGAGCTGCCATGCCAAGCCAGGGCAGAGGGCAGGGATCTGTGACCAGAGGGAGACAAATGCTTAAATAGGCCTATAGTGCTGCCGAGGAATAAGACAAACACTTGGGGGAGGTTTACACACATACTGATCTGCACTGACTCCAGCCAACAGGGCTCAGTTAATAGACACTCGCAGCTCGCCTCTCTCCAAAGCAAGCCCTCACGGGTCCCTGACTTGTGGAAACAGGAAACAGAACCAGGAACAAAACCGCTTCATCTCTTTGTTCGACTGCGTTTATTTGCGAACATCACATGACTTGCTCTCTCCTCCTCTCCGCTGTCTCCAGAGGAACATACATGTAGATTTTGGCATGCCAGTGTAACTGCAGCAAGATGGCCCAGTGGCCAAGGCTTGTTTTGTTTCCTCCCAGATCTGAACTCTGTGTGACTCTGATAACATTGAAATGAGAAACAATTTCACGCTCTTGTACTCTGAGCTCGTTTTATGACTTTAATTGTTCCTCTCAGGCGCTTCAGGGTCTGGGAACACTTTGTCACGTGCATATCTGTGAGTATGTGTTTGTGTGTGTGTGTGTGTGTGTGTGTTTATGCTTAATGCCCTCGAGCTCATCAGCACTCAAGTTAATTTGGTAGAGGAATTCAAAGGAGTTTCTGTTTTTTATCCTCTATCTGAACTAAAGAGGGACTCCTAGTGAAAAAAAAATCTATCTATATCATTATCTGTATGAGAAGATGGCACTTGTACAGTTCAAAGAATGCACACACATACACTGACACGTGCACACACAACACATGGCTACAATGATTGAGGTAAAATGTGTAGCTTCAGCTGCAGACATTTACTTTCTCGCTGAGCCTACAATAATTACCCTTGTGACCAAGTGATGTTTGCCCTGAACACTCAAAACCTTCAGCGTCTTAGCAGGTCTGTCGGCGGGGAAAACATCTGTGTAATAATACAATAATGTATTATTGGCAATGATGGATTTCATCAATGAGGGCTTTTCTTTTTCAGAAGTTCTTATTATTTATCTACAAAGAGGATAACAAAATGAATTTCAGCTGAAGTCACTTAATCCGGAGATGATTTTGCCTCAGAGGACCTCACAAAGAATTAAGTTATTTAGATAGTGTTACATAATGTAGAATAATTACTTTATTTTATCCGTGGTTATCTACCAGTGACGATGATGAATAATTTGTTTTCCACCAAGGACCATGCTGGAAATAAGTATTCTTAATGCTGTTATAAATCTTTTTGAGATTTTCATTTGCGCTGACATACAGTATATGGCCTACATTAGTGGTTTTCAAACTGGGGTCCCGGGGCCCCTGCTAGGGTCCTTGATAGTCTTCTAGAGGGTCCTGAGCAAAATGTGGAATTACTATACTATAATTTCACTATAATTTATGTCACTAAAAATTATTACAATACAAAAAATGTGATTATTTTAACATTTTAATGTCACCACTATTTGTCAGTGTTCAGATACAAGTAACATTTAAAAACTTACAAATGAATGAATGACACAAATGAAAACATCTTTTCAGATCAGGGTTCCTATGAGACAAAATTACTTCAAATTGAGGTCTGCAGCCTAATGGATGCCAGCTTGAGGATCTCATATAAAAATCTGAAAAACAGAAACAAAATAAAACAAAACAAATGTTCAGAATGAGCTTGCAAACGGTTCAAAATATAAAATCACAGTGGCTGTTCAATTTCCCTCACTGAGTTGTTTAAAATTAACAATTAAATGTCGTTTTGGCAGCAAGCACATACTGTACCTGCAGTTTTAGTAGGTGTAAAACATAGTTAAGTGCCTTAATTAGTGGAATAATGACAGTGACCTCTTTTAGCTTCAGTGAACTTAAGCGACCATTTCCCAGAGCTGCCTACAGTACATTCACCTTAACCCCAAGAGAACGGCACTGCTCTTTTTGCACATGTATCCTGTTGAGTAAATGTATGCTGACTAGCCATTTAAAAGGTGTAAATTGTTTACAGTTGCTTAGGTTAAAATACGGCTGCTTTGGGTTTAAAAGAGAAAGCTTAGATGTCTATGTCGCCTGAGGTATATGATATATATATACATATATACCATTAAAAAAAAAAAAAAAAAAAAACATTATTGTGCACATTTGGGCTTCTCCAGTGTCTTTTATATCTGCAACTGTCTGTGCAGCTTTTAATGATGCAATGATGCCAAAACATCCTGGGCTACATGATAACTAATACATAGATGCAATATTTGCTGTAATGACATGTAGTGCACAGTGGGATATTTTGGTTATTCAAACATGAGTATTTGTATCAGGTCAGCTACACAGATTTTTGCAGATACAACAATGCCATACATCAATTTGTGAAAGCAATCCAACTAGTAACGACCAATTAATCATTTACCATATACATGAGTCTCTAGTCAGTGACTGATTGCATTTTAAAGTGGTCAATAATCAGCCCTGATTACACTGACGTTATCCTCCCGTCACTGCCTATACAGTAACACACACCAGGTCGCCAACTGCTGCTTGGAGCTTAATGAGGGGTCAGAGGTCAGACAGTGACCTCACAGGTTTGACAACACATGACCATCAGCAGGCCTCACATGTCTGAAAGAATGGCATCACACACTAGGTCATTGTTGTTCTTAGTGAGTTGTTTTGGGCGAGGTCTGTGTGACTCAGAGAATATCCAGAGGGAGGGGAGGCAAGCAAGAAAAATAACTGCACTGGATTGAAATCACTTATTCTCACCACTCATGATTTCAAGATTTCAAGATGGGTTTCATGTTTCAACACAGGACAGGAATATTTAAGAGGATATAAAGGAAAGGATTCACCCAAAACACACATAAAAACGTTCCCCCCCCCCATTTACCCCAAGTGCAGTCTATCCCTCCAGATAGTTTTTATGTGATTTGGTGAGGTTTCCAGTTTAATGCAACCTTTCATGTCCTCCTGCTCCCACCCCCCACCCCCCCACCCCAACAATGGGGCTGGATGTATTCCTTTGTGGATTTCAACCTGCCAAGGAACACCAGCAAACTGTATGTAGCAGCCCCCAAATAAGAGGTGGATAGACACAATTTCCTGGTGTTCTTCGGCAGGAAATAGTTCCCAACAAAACCTGTCACCCCAGAGGGCTGTGGGTTATGCCAGGTATCCATGTCATTGTTTTGAGAAAGAGCTGTTGCTGCTGAGTTTTGCACATGGGCATTTTGGACGGTTTGAGTTCCACAGATGAACACTCACCCAGCCCTGCAGGGAGAAAGACTGAAAACCCCTCTAAACCACATCAAATCCATTGTATGGATAGAGTGTGTAGGGGTAATATTTCGAGCATCATCCCCATCACTCCTTGTTTACTGTACTAAATCTGGACTCCTGTGAAGCTCTCACATTCTAAAAGATGGGGATTGTGGGAAACTGAGGAGGCATGAGAGTTTCATAGATTAGATCTGATGGGATTATCTGAACTGAAAGGTTTACAGTTTGGTTTACTGTAGATACTCTATCAGTGTTTATCTTTCTTGTGCAGTCCCTCAGCAGAGCTCCTTCTTTCCCTGTCATCTGCCAGTGGTTCCTCAAACCCAATCTGACAAGCCACGCTGGGCTGAGGGTGATTAATGTGGGTGAGAGCCTCCAAGCCTCTCTCAGAGGAGGACGAGGGCCACAGCTCGAAAACAGTCAACAGCATACTTTCAGTGCACAGTCATCTCTTACTCCACCAGAATATTCAAGTGACAGGCCACTGAAAACTGAGGGAAATGGGTCGCAGCATCATATTAGCTGTTCACTACTGGCGAATTTCACTGTTGCAGACATGTTTCAAATGGGGGCTAATATAACCAAGGAAAATAATTGTAGTTTGCAGGGTATCACTGACTTTTAGACCTTACTGGGTTGTGAGGACAGTAGCCATGTTGTCAAATTGTGTCAAATTAGAATTTGAAGGTTTCAAATCATGTAGAAATTTAAAAAGCTCAAAATAAATTCAGAATTTTAGCACTTAAGCCAAGGAGTAACCATTTTATTCTATGTGACTTGTCAAGTATGCTTGTTTTTGCATACAGATGTGAATGCTACAGCTTGTAAAGAAAGATAGCACCATCTTGTGGACACACACAAAAAAATTTTAACCATAAGAAAAAAAAATATCACTGGAAATCCAGTTCCAAGCATGTTTCCTCAGCACTTGTGTGTGCAGTTGTTAAACACTCATGATGTCAGGAAATCACCAAACATGTAGTGTTTAGAAGAGAGGACAGTCATGAAATAACGATGAAATAATGGTGATCAACCAAAATCAATACAACAATAACAGAGAGCATTCAAAGACACCCAGAATTACAGCAAGGGAAATTAAGTCAGCTTTAATTTTCATAACAAACTGATAAAATTTTATTTATCTCAGCAGGAGAAGGTTGTGAAGGTTTGCAACCATTTATGGCAATGTATTTCCAGAAGGCAGAGCTTTTCTCTGTCAGAGACCTATTTCTGTAACCATGTGTAATACTCCTTTTTATGTAATATGGTAGTGCTTTCAGTGTTTTTACTGTAAAAGGGCACACTCAAAAACTCATTCAACATAAACGCCCCCCACCCCCACCTTCCACCCCCTAAAATTAAGGTTACTTTTGAAGTAAATCTTTCAATTCTCATGAAAAACTCTTCTTCTCTTCACAGGCACAGTCATATCTGCTGTGTTGCAGCCATCTCACTCCTTATAATCTATGTAGATGACATGGCTGAAAACTTATTATGCCTATAATATACTTCCCAGGAGGTGGACTGGTATTTCTCAGGTGTCCATCTGAACTGTGACATTACACAAAGTTTGTCCAGGCACTGAGTACAAACTCCTCTCCCCCTGTAAAATTCAGGTTTATTGTCCCTGCATTTTGACTGACTGCTCCTCTGCTGCCTTCTTGTGTTGGGCTTCAAGCTGCAGCCAAGATGAAAAATGCAAACAACTGACTGTATCTGAATAGGGCAGTCACTTCATTCCACTATAATCATCATTGTAATATTTTGATCTGAGTTGTTTTAATCGTGTTGTGATCAGTCCCCAAGGAGAGAGACATGTTGTCTTGTAAGATCAGGCGGTCACATCACTGTTAACAGTTTAGAGGTCATTATTGGCACCATGATAAAGAATGAAATGTTATCTGTGAGGAGCAAACTTTGGTCTGAGTCGCACTGACAGACAGAGAGGACAACACAGAACAGCACAAAGTCCCCTGTATAGAAAAGGGTAATGACAAAAATGTAGACTGCCTTGAATCCGATTGCTTCTGGTCACACTGATACTGTTTTAAGTGCTATTTTTGTAATTTAAGTGCAACTTCTTAAGAGTCAGTATGTACTTGCGCTACTCAGTAAAGTACAGTAAGGGCACTTGCTGCGTGTGCTGTGGTCACTTGGCTGGTACCGGATAAAATGTTGTTTGCTATGGTAACAAGTCAGTAGGCCCACAGAGTGTGCCACGCTTACTTGAGCACTGTGCACAAATGTTTCACTGTGGCTGAAGCCTGAAAGCTGAAATTACTAAAAGAATTGTGAACATTCAAATCAGTGAGTGATGAGCTCTTTTCATGCTACACCTAGCCCTCGCCCAGCTGTCCTCTCACTCTCACAACTTAGTACCAGAATACCAGACAGCGCCATTTGGCAACCCTGCCTAAAGGATATTTACACCAGGCACTTCAAGAACAACAGGATGTCGGGAAGAAGGTACCGGGTACACCAGGCCAGCACTGAGAGGCTCAGGAAGCGTTTCTACTTCAGACCACTGGGATCCTAAATGAGACCTCTGCCAAAGACTGACCCTCCTACAATCAGATACAGTACATATATTCATTACCATTACTGTTCCTATTCAATTTAAACTCAAATGCACACACTGAAGGAACTGGCGGGATGACATTTCACTGTGATTGCAGCTTATATGACTTCATGTTAGAAATAAACTTGATTGATTGAGCAAAAGCAATTGAGTACAATGGAAAACAAAACTGTGCTCCAAGTGTTGTGAAGACATAACCCTAGGCTTTGATTTTCAAGTGTGAATCCTTAACCCAGGGCTAACTGGGTTAATGAGTGCATGCGTGATCCAGGGATTAGTGGAGATGAAACTTCAGTAGAGAAGGAGAGTGTTGGTCAACTTTAATCAGTGAATGGACATCAGCTGAAAGGCTAGACGTTCTTCCACTGCTTTGGTCCTTGCTGCAATGCCTCTCACCTCAGTCAGTTGCAACTTGCCTGAAGTTGGTTCATACAGAAGCTGTTCACCTTTAAATGTTAAGAATGATGCAAATATCTTGAGTATAGCTAGATGTGGCAAGTGGGTCAGCCTTAAAGATTTCAGAGGTGGTCAAGGTTTCTCCAGGCCTTGGGCACACAAGGTCAGTCTTACAGTCTACATCATGTAGATTGACGAGACTCATTTTTAAACAGCGGAACTGAAACAGTAAATGCTGTATGGATAAAAGGCTCAGGTGACTGCAGTGTGTAATGGGTGCTGAGGTAGTGTGTAGAAAGAAATGTGGCTTTTACCTCCAGGAAAGTATTCATTTTTCTTTTTGCCTTTAGCCATGTTAGACTTGACTTCTCAGTGTCATATTTGATGCTTGGGTGAGCTGCTAATAGTGTACCATGAGTTTTCACTTCCATTTTTGTACATATTCTGTGATGTTGATTGCTGACAGTTATGCAAACAGAAACAGAAGAAGAGAGTGAGCAGTCAGTGGTTACATATCTTAATCATGACTCATTCTTGTAGAAAATTTAAATTTCTGATCTTTCCTTATATGTCAGAGAGATTATTATTTCCAGTATCATTGGCACTGAGTGATGTGATATGATGAGACATGTTGTCACATGTTGTGACATGTTGTGACGTTAGAAGATGTCACAACACTTTTGAATGACAGTCGGTATTTGATGTTATGTGTTTCTCTAGTGAAAGACTTACTAAAGATGTATTTCATTCGTATTTTTTTATTAGGAACAAAACGTTGCGATTTGCATATTTGAGAGCTTATCAGAGAACAAACTGCCTAGCACCTAAGAGAGAATAAATAAACAGTTCAGTATGTGGATTCTGGTTACAGAGAGCATTCAGATGAGAGATTCGGATCGTAACAAAGACGAGAAAAGTTATATTGAAAAACTGAGCATAGTGAATTATGATACAAGAAAATAACCAATTAAAAGAGTGGCCATCTTAAATTTACACAGGACAAAAACCATTCTGAAAGTCTGCCATCACCTCCATTATTTCTTCCCTCATTCCAGTAATTGTGCTTAGACTTTGAGTAAACCCCAGCAAATAAAGCCTGAGAGACAGAGAGGACGTATTTCAGGCCAATGGCTCTCAATATAACAAGGTACATAATGGACTGAACTCAAGTGTGACTTGAGATTTTGGTCAAATGTTAAAAGAAAACTCCAACATTTTGGGCAAAATACCCTTTTCCCGACATACCCAGACTGAGACAAGATGTTCAATACCATTTTCTCCTCTGTGACGCACAGAGGTTTGGTTCCTATAGGTAGCATTTTGTGTTAGCTTAGCATAAAGACTTGAAGTCTATGGGAGTCATTAGCCTAGCTACATCACAGTGACAAAATAAACCTTACAGCAACTCCAAAGCTGTCTTATTTACACACTGCATCACATGCATTTGTAATACATGTCTGAGAATTTAAAAAAAAAAAAAGATAATTTGTGCCAGATCTTCCTATGTCTTCGCTGCGATAGACGGAAGTTCAGTGATTCAGTGTTCAGTGATTACAGTCCCACCATCTAACTTCTCCTGAAACGACTATCCTCTCTCTTGTTTTTATTCTAAAGGGCATTTTGGCCAAAACATTGGAGCATTCCTTTAACAGAGTCAAAGTCAAATCAGATTATTACATTCATTGTATTATAATTACTTTAACAAGCAAATAATGATATTTTGTCCCACCAACTTAAAGCAGGCCAGGTCAGCACTTCACTGGAACCTGGTGGCCCACTTCTTTATAAGCCTTTTAATATTTTGGATTTTTTGGAAATTTGTTACTTGGGCAAATTGTACCTCCACACCAACATGTTGATGCCCACTGCTGGAGGTTAACGTCAGCCTACAGGCTATACTTGTATTAATCTGTAAGTGTGTGTATGTGTGTGTGTGTGTGTGTGTGTGTTAGAGTCAGTGTCTCAGAAGGATGGGCTGTCTCAGACACAGCTCGCTGCTCCCAGATACGATGGGCATCTGGCTCTCCATGTGGAAGCGCACCAGGTGACCGACGCTCAGGAACACCTGGTCACGGGTCCGCACCTGATCACACACAAACCAAACCATTAGCACAAACAGCTTGGGGTGGACAGGAGCCCTTCTGCTGCTCCTGCATGAGTAGAGGACCACAAACAGCACACCTGTACCTGTCCATGTGGATCAACCAGGAGCAGGTGCCTCACGGTTGCTCCCTCCATGCCGGTGAGTACATACTGGCCAGAGGCAGAGCTGCTCTCCCTGACCAGGAAATCCCCGCTGCAGGACAGAAGAGACTCGGCCTGTTCTCGCCCTAATCTAGGAGGGAGGAGAAAGAGCATCTCAGGGGGAAATATTGTCCTTTTTACTGCACTACATTCACCTGACGGCTACAGCAATTAATTTCTCTGCAGAATAATGCTTTCCATGCAAAACACACTATAAATTTGTAATTACAACATTACAACATAAAGGTTTTGCTGTTATGACATTGCTACTTTTATTTAAGTAAAGGATTTAAAGGACCATACCAGTTATTTTGCATGTTTAGCCTAATATCTGCAAAATATACACTCTGACAACAGCAGGATCTGAGCATTTTCCATTGATTGAACAGCATCAAATTCATGAGCTGTGTTGGTCAGTAAACCTCATCTAGAAGACAAAAAGCAGCAACGCCATGGAGATATTGAGAATATGATGATGAGGTTATGGCCATAAGTGCTGGTTGTGTGTTTCTCTCTGTTCTCAGTGACTGGTCATCCACACCTGTGACTACCTGGACACTGAGGACCTGGAGGAGGATGCAGACAGCGCCAGCTCACTGCGTGTGCTGTTGTGAGAGCCACTGTCTGTGTGACAGCTCGAGTTGTTGTGTCCCCGAATCGATAGTTTGACTCCCTTTGGAAGGAACAGTGCTGGTAAAATGCCTGATTGGTATTTGGTTTATAGTTTTCTCTATGTCTGTTGTTCCTCCTCACATACCCTGGACTATTTTGGGAATGTAACTGTTGACTGTTGAAATTTTATCGTTTTTGATTGAAGGGGAAATAAAAATTGTGTGGTAAACTCATCTATTTTCCTACATTTTGAAATTACAGACATGTACCGCTCCCCTCTGACCTTGGACATACCTGATTGCAGGAGATAGCAAACACACTTAAACCACAATACCTCTAGAGTACTTTGTGCTTTGAATACTACTGACAGGAGGAATTAATGTTGGTCTGCAAATTCAACGATGAGGAGCTACCGAGAGAATTCACTTTCTGCGCTAATGATTGCTCTTGTAAACGATCTCTCTGCTGGGAAAAAGTGAATTACCAGTCCCGTGGTTCATGAATGGTGATGGCTTTATTAGCCACAGAAGCAGTACATTATAAGTTGGGTGTTTCAACCAAAAAAAATCAAATTTGAAAATCAAAGGATTTTGATTACATGTTGTGAAATCTTTTGTACCCCTGCATGATTTGCGAAATGGTTTGTTGCAATGTAAAATGTGGATAAATTCTAGTAAATGGGCCAAACATTCAAAATCACTGGAGTGGTCCTTTAATTAGTTTTTCTACCACTGATGTGTCGAGGGTTGGAGGCAGAAGAAGGTAAAGAAATTCACAATGTAGGAACACTGAGGCTGACAGACAGACATGGTTGTCACTGATTGGCAGAAATATTACAGTGATCATGATGACCTACCGGCCGTGGAACCAGTCTTCCTCCTTGATCAGATCCCGGATCAGTTTCGCAGACAGAGACTGGGAGTTGCAGCGTTCAGCACTGATCTCAGATTGCACTCTCTCTGATAAAGAAAGATACAGTGTGATAGAGGACGAAGGGCACACACACTGTAGATACACACATCTCTCTCTCAGGCACACACACACACACACGCACACACTCACACTTAGGCGTAGACTCATCCTTAAGACTGGGCTGGCAGTGTATTGATGACTTTTACCTGCAGGTGGAGCTGGAGCCTCTTCTGTGATGGAGCAGTTTTCATACAGTGAAACAGGCTCTGAGGAGCAGTTCTGCAACAACAACAACAGATGAGTCATACACACAAGACGGGTCTCAGTGAGAGAGAGTGTGTGTGTGTGTGTGTGTGTGTGTGTGTGCGTGTGTGTGTGTGTGCGCGTGTTTGTGTGTCACTGTGCATGCACGTTATTTGATCTATTTGTGTGTGTGTAAATGTGAGCCTGTCTGCATGCTAACATGTGCATATGGACATATGCTTTTTTGCACACCTGTGTGTTGATGATAGTGATGAAGAATAAGACATTAATTTATTTTTAAAATCCTTTTCACACAGAACCCCTGGCACACCACTGAATTACCACACAAAACATCACAAAAGTTTCCAAATGTTCAGCACTAATAGATGATTTTTCTCAAACCTTTTGTATCCCAGCATTCTGTTCATTTGTATCCTGTGTGATCCGCATGTCCTCTATCCCACCAAGAGGTGGCGTTTTTCCCGGGACCTCATTGTAGTAGTCACGGAAGTCATTGTGTCCACCTTCCTCTGTGGCTTTATGGTCCTTTGCGTTCTCCTCTAGGCTCCTGCTGATCCTCGGCACTGACCTGCACGCAGTCCATTACCAGACATTCAGATTACCGAGGTAGGAGCTGTAGATTACCTGCATCAGGCACATGCACACATGCAGTACTGTACACACACACACATGCACAGATACACACAAAAACACAGACACTAGGTCCATCGCTCTAATAAAAATCATGGACTCCACTGAATTACTTTACAAAGTGTTCAGGGGCCTTAGGACACACACACATAGACAAATAATCATCAAAAATCATCAGATAGTCCAAGTATATAGGTTTTGCTTCAACTTTGAGGGGCTAGGACACCCTCTAGGCTCAAAGGCCAAACTAATTCCTCTGTCTACCCCCAAAACTACTCCTGCCACTCCAGTTAACAGAAGGCCGACCTGGGTAAGGCAGGGAGGACAGGGGGGACGTGTCCAAGAAGCTGTCGGAAACGAGTCTCAAAGGCCTGACCGATGCTGTTGATGACCTCACCAGCCTGACCTGGGGCACACTCCAGGATGTGGCACGCTGCAGGAGACACAGAGAGAGGGACCGAAAGAGAGAAACAAATTTTGTTCATAAGAGTAAAAAGGTCGAGCAGCTACACTGCGATTGCACTATGATCTGCCATGTCCTGCAAAAGATTCAGATTCGGTAATAACAAACCTCTGCTTGTGATAAACAAAATGTTCGTTTTTCTTTTATTCAATTTAGAGATCAAATTTTTGTTACGCAGCAAAACAGATTGGGAGGGGCGCAAAACTATCAAATTATCCCCTACCTCTCTGGTTGACAGGGTCCTTGGCAACATAAGCAATGTAATCTGCCATGTCCTGCAAAAGATTTGGAGAATAAAGAAAGCAGCATGATTAAATTCATGCTGCGTTGTGTGCCTGTGCAGAGGAGCGGGTGTGGGGGGTCAATTTAAAATTTCAGTGTTCAAGTTAATGAAACAGTGTTGCCACAGCATCTGCCTGACATGTCATGCATAGGTACGTACAATATATTCTCTTTTATGTTTATCAGAATAAGACAACAAGCAAAGCATTCTATATGTTGTAGTTTTACATTGCAAGAACTAGAATGAATCAGGAATATTCCAACATTTTGGGCAAAATCCCCTTTTCCGACTTACCCAGACTGAGACGAGATGTTCGATACCTTTTTCACTTCTGTACGTCCAGTGATACACAGTGTAAATAAGACAGCATTGGAGTTTCTGTAAGGTTTATTTTTTCACTTTGAGAGAGCTAGGCTAATGGCTGCCATAGACTTCAAGTCTTTATGCTAAGCTAACACATAATGCTACCCATAGGAAGTGAACCACTGGACGTACAGAGGAGAAAATGGTATCAAACATCTTGTCTCAGTCTGAGGAAGTCAGAAATAGGAAAGGATTTTACCCAAACGGATTTTACCCAAACGTTGGAGTATTCCTTTAACAGTCAAAGTCAAATTATATTATTACATTCATTCATTCTTTAAGAATAACACCAAGCACATATATTGATCATATTGTTTTCTTTCTGTGTATGTGAATGTGAATAAACTGGTAATGTTGTTGTCAAAGTAATCATGTGCAAGTTGACTAATTGCCAGTAGATCGAGTTGGGTTGTGGTATGTAATTTGATTGAGGACAGTTTCATGACATACATACACAATAGAAGTTCCTAGATAGTCATCACCCAGCTTGTGTAAAGGCTGCAACACACATGTATCAATTGGATCAATGGCTCCAGGATACTAATTTAAGAGTAGAGTCAGCAGTAAGGCCTCAGTCGCAGATTGATGGTAATTTCCTCTATATCCTCCATGTGTCCATGCCAACTGAGTTCTAAACGAAGATTAAATTAATTAGATGAATGAAGATCGCATCAATTAAGAGGCAATGCTGACATTCCCTCCTGTAGCTTCACCAATGTTGCACTCCAAGAGGGAAACTACACTTGCCTGTTAATGCCAGTCTCTGCATTGTGTTGCCTATAGTAGCATGATCTTACAGTTTGTGTCCAGCATTTTAATTCAGTCTTTTTCTCTTCTATTTATTGTCGCCTATAGAAAAATGTAATTCAGTATGAATAGCCAAAACTGACGAAAAAAAATCTCCATCTCCATCTCCAGCCTTATACTGCCTTGCTTAACATATTTATACTCGTTCCCACAAATATCCTGAAACAGGTGCAACTGAGGATAGGATTAGGATTATCTCTTCCCACTGTCTGATTTTTTTCACTTGAGAGAACCAAGGCTTGAAAACTGAATATGTTATTAAATGATTTGTTAAGATAGACCACTTTGCAGGCTGTATTCTATCAGCGGGAAAACTGTGGGAATGGGAGGGGATAGGAAATAAAGCACATATGAGTATTGTGTTTGAAACTGAATTTGTGCGGTGTAAAAGCTCATGGAAGCAGAATATACTGGCTTGGATGCTTGTGACAAGTTACAGGAAATGATTTTATGTTTTGTAGCTGCTTACAACAAATCCATTATTAGATGTTTGCGATAAAGCTGGAGGGCTAATCAGCTTTGGGTTGAAAGAGTCAGTTAAAATTCTCTTCTTTTTTGTGGGTTTTTGTGAGTTGATCATTATGCAGTAGACAGGAAATGCCGCTGGGAGTGGTGGACTGCAGAGCTGACCCATGCATCACTGATTCAAAGTATAGAAGGAGGAAGTGTTGTGGTGAGAGGTGGGAAATGACTCAACCCTCCAGAAGTGGCAGCCAACCAAGTGGTAATCAGCCTAAATCAAATTTCAAATTATATATATATACATGTGTG
This sequence comes from Myripristis murdjan, assembly GCF_902150065.1. Classification (NCBI taxonomy): domain Eukaryota; kingdom Metazoa; phylum Chordata; class Actinopteri; order Holocentriformes; family Holocentridae; genus Myripristis; species Myripristis murdjan. The sequence goes on from NC_043982.1 coordinate 17,262,578, forward strand.
TGTGTGTGTGTGTGTGTGTGTGTGTGTGTGTGTGTGTGTGTGTGTGTGTGTTTCTCTGCCTGCCTATTTGCCTGTGAATGTGTTTGGTACATATGTACGGCTCAAGGAACACACCGGGTCGCCTCCTGACGCAAATGAAATGGACTGCATGGGGTGGTGGGCGATCGTCTGAGGGGAGAAGAGTAAGAGAGAGAGAGAGAGAGAGAGAGAGAGAGGCAAAGTTTTTCAGTCAGTGTGTGAGTATCTCACTCATGCGACAGATCAGTGGAGACGTGTGTGTGAGACGGATGTGTCACCTGTAAGGAGCGGACTGAGGTCAGGGTGACACTGTCGGAGGAAACTGTGAGTATGACCCTGCTGCCAGAAAACTGCAGGTGGGTCTGACCCAGAACAGCAGGCGGGGCCTTGCATAGAATACAGTTGACAAAAATCATTTTTAGTTAGTTGTCATTTTAGTTGTGTCGGTCTTGTGTGTCTTGAGTGTGTGTGTGTGTATGTCTTACCCTTTTATTTTTTACTGCTGTCTTGATTCCTGATGACCTGTTACACAGCCTGCTGATTGCCTCCCTGTGCATCATTCAGGCATACAGCAAACACAAGTATGCACACACACACACACACACACACACACACACACACACACACACACACAGACAAGCAGGTTATACACAAACAGACACTCATCCACACAAATGCACACAATCACCCACACACAGAGCAAACACAGTGATCCGGTAGCCTCTGTTCACATGTGACTCACATGTGAGAATATTAGCTAGGAACCTTCATTACAAACGAGCTCAGCAAAGTCAAAGGAAGGGAATCTGTCATCACATGAGCAGCAATAGTACCATGTTATGTAGCATTACTCGGTTTGTTTTTGTAATTAGCTGCCGTGAGACTGCCCTTTAAACCTCAAGCCAAACTGAAATAACTCGATCAAGAAGAGTTTCCACTTTGACTTTGGTAGCAGAGCAAGAGGTGAGCTCATCGACACTGAGGCTCACACTTTAACCAGGTGAAATAGTGGAATAGTGAAATAGTGATGGACACACTAAGTGGCCAAATAATGTGCTGAAGTTGATACTGCTAAACACTCGCTACAAATTCTAATAAATAAATAAATACATAATTTAGAATAAACTAAACTAAAATAAAATAAAATGTACCACTGATCAAAAACTGCCACACAGTTATGTATCTAGTGCCAGTAATATTATTTAATATTACAGTTATGATAGTAACAGTAATAGGATATTTTGCCATGGTTTGTCCACAGAACAATGAGGCTCAGGTCAGGGGGGTCTCATGGTCAGAACTCTCTCTCTCTCTCTCTCTCTCTCTCTCTCTCTCTCTCTCTCTCTCTCCCTCTCTCTCACACACACACACACACACACACACACACATACACACACACACACACACACAAACAAAAGTAACATTATCTCACACTTCAGGAAGCAAGTATTTTTTCCTTCCTTGAAAACAAATTGCATAATGATGGAGTCAGGTCCCCCCCACCCCCCACCCCCGCCTCTCTCTCTCTCTCTCTCTCTCTCTCTCTCTCTCTCTCTCTCGCTCTCTCTCTCTCTCTCTCTCTCTCTCTCTCTCTCTCTCTCTCCCTCTCCAGAGGAGTTTGTCGATCATTATGAGGAAAATCACTTAATTGGATCTTCTACCCCATCATTCAGCAGTGTTGTGGTGGACAGAGGTCGCTTTGTAAAATCTGGGTTTTGGCATCCAGCTCTAGGATGTCAACATCAAAACATGAAGAGAAAGCCCCGATTTATGAAATACTACACATTTAACTTGATTTCCCCTTTTGAATTATCTGCGAATCAGTCACATGACTTGGTTGGAAAAATAAAAGTTTAGTGTTCCGCGAATTCAGGATATAGTGAAGTATTTACCTCCTTGCATGTACAAGCATCAGCATCACTCAGGCTTAGCTGCATCATAATTAGGATTGTGTTTCATATTCTGCAGCTTGTGGACTAATGCATACAGAAGCAATGGGAATGTGTGTGTATCTGTGTGTGTGTGTGCATGTGTGTGTGTGTGTGTGTGTGTGTGTGAGGGGGGCACTCTTACCGTGTGACTTGCATTCTTGTGTCAAAGTCCAGGGCTCTCATGGACTGGGTCACCTCGACACTACCCATGTACTGAGGAGACAACACAGGACGGATTACTAGACCTGGGCAACACTGATATTACAACAACATCATGATATAAGACTAGGTATCATCTGAGGTTTTGAATACTGTAATATTGTGAACAAGGTTCATTCGATGTAGACTTTTTAAGACCAACACTAACTCCATTTTTTTTTTTTTTTTTAACTGAAGCTGCCAGTTATAATAAATAATTATTATCCTTACATTTGAAAACTACCTCACAAAAGTAGAAAACTGTTAGGCTACTTGAGTAATCTCTTTGAATAGAGAAAATGAACAAAGAGAATATCACCAATGTAAAATATAAATTTGAGAGAGATATTGTCGAGCAGTATATCATATTGGCGAGGTAAGACATGGATATATCTTGATATCCAACATTCAAAAACAAAAACCAAAAGGCAGATATCAGCCCGATATATTGGTAAATTGATAAATCTGTCTAACCCTAATTGTGATAGAGAATAAGTGTTGTCTTTTCCCGGTTTTAAAAGCTGCATTACAGTAAAGAGATACAATTTTCTGAATTCATGACACTGCTCTAGCAGTTGTATTATTTGTCCCTACATGCTTGGCCATTATATCCACGTTACTAATGAGTGTTTTTCAAGAATATTTTATGAAAGCACCAGTAATCATTCTTTCAATATTATCACAATATCAATATCAAGGTATTCAGTCAAAAATCAAGTGGTATTTGATTTTGTCTATTTTACCCAGCCCTACTGATTACACTTTCTCAGAGACAAAATAATATCCATAATATCCATATGCTTCTCTTTAATGTGCAGTGTGTGCTGACTGGACATGTGTATGCATTTTCAAGGGAAACATGTGAACGGGGAGGGGTGTGGACCGTATTTGCACACTCCTGCTAATTTATGCAGCGCACCAGGATACACTCGTTGCAGGTCTAATCCTATTGGCCACAAGCCTCATGAGGGCAGCTCCTATAGGCTGGAGGTAGGATGAGTAAGTCTGCTGATAGGGCCCATATTCAAATCAGTAAGTGTGTGTGTGTGTGTGTGCATGCGTGAGGGTGTGTGTGTGTGTGTGTGTGTTGTTTATAGAGGGCAGTAAGTCAATCCGTTGTCATTTCCATCAGTGGTCAGCTCACAGACCCTGCTCCTAATCACCCGTACAGACAAACCTCCGGTTCCAGACAGCATGGGCTCTACTGATACCGGATACGTGCACAAACACACACACACACACACACACACACACACACACACACACACACACACACACACACACACACACACACACACACACACAACCGGAGCGGATCTAGAGAGGAGCACAGAGCCAGGATGAGTCACTACTGCCTACACAGGAAGCTCCATCTGAGAGGGAGGGGGTGAATATGGGAAAGTGGATGTGGTGGTCTTGAGAGAGGACAGTGTAAGTCCGTCTCTCTCCCTCTCTCTCTTTGTGTGTGTGTGTGTGTGTGTGTGTGTGTGTGAGGGAGAGAGTTCAGTGTATGAGTTTGGTACACCCTTATCTTTGTCCACATGCATCTGTATGTGTTTCAAATCAACCTTCTTGTTCTGGGATGCTAAATAAAAGCTGTGTACAAAATGTGTATTTAAGTGAGGGATCTCAATCTCTGAAGAATTATGGTGTGCAGACAAGCACTGAGACCTCCTTGAGCTTCTCAAAGTCAGGAACATCCAAATCAAGTAACTCAGCTCCACATATGCTTATGTGCCACTCACTAAACAACCAGTCAGACTTGTGTTTGGGTCCAGCAAAGTGTGCATAAGCGCCATATGCACATGTGGTGACACCCACCTTGATGTGATGGTGAACCACTCTGTTCTCCAGCACAACCATAGCACTATCTTCTGCTGCAGAGGAAGCCTTCAGACAGGATGGACCGCCTCGGTGTGAACACAGAGGACATCCAGGGGTCCAGGGAAGGCTGGCCATCCTATGCAGAGTGATGGGTCTCTTGGTGCGGTGCAGTGCTGTGTCTCTTTGCTTGTGGCTGGTGCTCAGGGGTACAGGAAGGGAAGTTTGACTACAAAGTCTCTGATTGTGTCCCGAGGCCCAATCAGCTCTGGTCAAGGACCTGTCAATGTGTCCATCTGTGGTTCTGTCCCCAAGTCTGGTCGCCTGTCCCCTCTGGCCCAACAGTGACACAGGGCTGTGTAGCCGGATGCTGGCTATGCGGGGGATGAAGCTTTTCAGGGTGGACGGTCCTTGGTCCGGGCCGCTCTGAGGATCTAGCTGGACAAGGTCAGAGCCCAAGCAAAGCTCACCCTTTAGGGGCAGCGCTCCCTGGGGTTGATCCTCCAGAGAGGTCTGTGAATCATTGCGCAGACGGCTGTATTTGGTGCGCTGCAGCATGCCTGTGAAAAATATAGGACGCATTATAATATCGCACGCAGTGCAGGGGGGTTTATTTAGGAATTTTGTGGCTGTAATGAGCAATGAGCCACCTTCAAAGAGTCCTGCCTGTGCTTTGAACCTGGGTAGGGTCTGTTCTCTCATAGTCTCATAGACCTGGGAAAGGAGAGCACTGGGACAGATACAGACGATATTGGAGAACCAATCTGGAATTAGGCTGAGTAACAATTATAACTACACACCGTGCACAAGATTGTATCTGAGGACTTCAATTTCTTAACTGCAGAGACAGCAGGAAATGAAATTAAATGAAAGGAGAGGAAAGGACAGGAAAAGAAAGGAAATATGCATGAAACACACAAAGTTCCTGTTTGTAGTCCAGTTACTGAAGTGATCTCCCTGAGAAATTATCTCTGTTTTAGCATTACATGTATTGCGTCCTGGAGAGATTTTTAGACAGAACAATATGGTTGGTGGTAATCTAACTCACCTGTGTGGGATGGGTGATGTCCTGTGCAGTCTAAAGCCCAATCTGCTCCGGTATGGTCAAGCTGTGTGAAGTCCCGTCCTACTGACCCATACACTTTCTCATTCTGTTTGTCAGTCAGGTTTCTGCCTCTCCCTCACTCTCCTGCACACCCCGCTAAGTATCCTCCCCTCTCTTTATTTCTGAGGCAGAGCAGACTTGTGCAGCTTTCATGAATGAACTTTCTCCTTTTTTTTATGAATGAGAAGCCCTCTTACTCCCCCCTCCCTTTCTCTCTCTATGATTGTGCATGCAGATCAATGTGTGAATGGAGTGGTGGAGAGATTGACAGACAGCCCCTCAGGCTCTCTCCCCCCTCCCCCATAAACTACCACCCAATCAGAGGCAGGCAGGGTGAGTCATGCTGCACACACTCATACTTACACACTGAGGCAGCGCTAATACAGTACATGAGTGCTCTCTTCCTCTCTTTGAACATCAATTGCTTTCCCAGTACCTTAGAGATGCTGTTCAGGTAGACGGTTTTAACCTGTTATTTGGCTTTGCTCATCCCAAATGCTTTTATAATAGGCTTTACTACCTGTGGGACTTAGCTCGCTCCGATTTTTGGTGATAGTTCAGGCTGACCAGAGTTATCCGGCATTTCATAGTGTATCTAAGGCATGTGATATTCAAATGATCTGCCTGAACACAGAAGAGGAAGAGGAATGGGCTGACGATATTTGCATTTCCGCGTGACGATTGCAATCAGGACAGTGGACCAAGCGCTCACTTAAGAGTGCTTTACATAGTTATCCCTACCAGCATACAGTATATCATCTCTTATCGGATGAGCAGGGAACAGGCAATATACAGAATTACACACACTTAGTTCTGATTAATTACTGGTAATTAATGATATAGTGAACAGAAAAGAATTTACATAGTGTGAGAGTGTAAGAGGAAAACCTATTCCTTGCTTAGATATTTAGCGTTTACACACAAAACACAGCTACTGCTTGGTAACTGCTTGTTGGTAAGTTCACAGAGCACATGCTGCAATGCAAAGACTGAGACTGGATTGATGCTTTATGCCTTGCAAAGTACATAAACTACACCGTTTTGTCTCCTCCTTGTGGGTGGGCCTTGAAACTGCTTGTGAGCCCTTTTGAAATCGGCATCAGACAGATGAGGCAGCAGTCAAATGATTTACTTAAAACATTTTAATGATATTAATCATCAGTCCAGATAGTTTAAGTATAATGGGGTATGAGAAACAGCCTCTAACAATGTTGCTAGTGAAGTACAGTCTGAAAGAGACAACCTTAAATATCCATATAAAGACAAGAAACACACTGAAAAAGTACTTCATTGAACCGTTTTTTTTTCTTCTTTTTTCACATTAGTTACAAGACTTTTACTAGTACTGTATTTACATAGTGCAAAGAACAAACTTGCTGTCATTTACACACTCCAAACACACTTTGATGGAAGTGATAGCAACAAAAAGCCTACACACAGCGTACCTTTTATCAAACTATAAAGACTTTCATAATCCCAAGTATGATATACAGTACACTGTTTTCTCCCATCTCAGGGCTTCATATTGCATATGGCCCAACATACTGCTTTGACACACGGCATCATCACTGACTGGCTAACAGCTGACTATGATTCACTATCAAATACTATTATCAAATTGAAGTCCAACTGATAAAATGTTAGTCTGTTTCTATCAAATGGCTTTAAGAACAAGGTGATTTTTTTTTTGTTTTGTTTTGTTTTGTTTTGTTTTAATACGCTGTAAATTCAAAATATTTTATACATTTCTATTTACACCGGTTTAATAATGATTATGTGCATAATGACTTTGTGTCAATTTGTTTGAATTCCTGTGGTGACTCTGCTCCTGAAGGGTGACCAATGAGAGAGCAAACTTGCTGCGGCACATGGACTGGAGGCTGAGTGAAGACCAGCTGTGGGTAGCGGCCCAGGAGTACACAGTTACACATCTCTGATAAGTTCAAATCTGGACAAACATCATGATTGTTTTCAATTTCTAACAGACATATGCATGGGGTTTTGCAGTGAACCTGGGAATCCGTCAAATCTATCAAAGAATACCTGCTTCTCTTTTTTGTGAATTGGTTATTGAGATAATAACAACCAAGTAACTGAAACAACTGTCAGCAGAGGTTTCTAGCAATTGCTAGTGCAAGTCATTGTAGGTAAAAAAAAAAAAAAAAGACTTTAAGGGGAAAAAACAAAAATCAGATGCAGAACATCTTTCAAGTTTCCTGTTTCATAATACAGCTGACTATGTAAGAGCCTAAATGCAATTTAAAGAGAAATGTTTTCCATCCAAGTGACTAACACTGCTGCTAACATCTACTTCCATGATCTCATTTACCAAAACACTTGTGAAAGAGCTTTTTAGGGCAGAGTTAAACGATGATATATCAGATAGGCTTCTGAAAAAAAAGGGGAAAAAAGCCTGTGTTATGCCATTACCCTGCCTCAGCAAAGTGTCAGCCCCCCTGTAGAGGGCAGATCATCAGAAAACAAACACCAGAGAGAAGAGAAGAGGAGCACAACGTGGCACAGGAGACAGCAGCTAGCAACTCAAGACCATTCCAAACAGAAGAAAATGACTCAAAATGCTTCACACTAGGCAAGATCAATATGACAGGCCATTACTTAGTAGAACCAATGAGACATGTTATATACACAAAGCTTGTTTCACTTCATTTTAGTCGGTCAAATTATTGTTCCTATGTTATATCATTTGAGTAGAGAATGGGACACAAATTGACTCTCTCTCACACACACACACACACACACACATTAAAAAAAAAAAAAAAAAAAAAAACATTCTGTGAAGACTGATGGATGGGAGTGGTTTTGGTAGAACAGAACCCCTGACACTGTGATATTCTGTAAGTATAAACTAAAAAACCAACCAAGCAATAATTATCATATAAACACTTCTTCCCTCCTGGAGCAATGCATACACTACATAAGGAGATAAAGCTAATAAACACAGCAAAATGCTAACTAGGTGTCTGTGTGCTGGCTAGCACACAAATGCACATCTGCGTGCGCCCACACACACACTTGAGCACACAAACACAGAAACACACGCAGAGCTGTAAACTTTCTGTAAGCTCTGTACAAAAAAAAGATGAAGCCGAGAGGTCCCAACCTTCATCCTCTGTCTGCAACATACCACAGGAGTAAGAGCACAAGGTCTGTGTGAGGATCAGTTCTCCTTTTATTGCTTACTCCCTGGTATTTCCCTGGCTGTGGGAGCGTTCGGCTTCAGAGGAGGAAATCAAACCTTCCCTTTGAATTCAAGTGTAAACAGGTTATGGGCTGAAGGGGTGAGAGCATCTTTTTTTCCTATACAAGTCAGTTGTTTTTAAGAAATAAATGTTGGGGTCCATTAGAATGACTAAGAGAGGTGATACTGCCCTTCAGTCTGTGTTAGGTGTGGCTTGGTCTTTGCCTTCCTGTCCGTCTGTTCGTTGATCAGTTGATCTGTGAGTCTGTTATTGGTCTGTGTGTGTCTGTGTTGGTCGGTTGGTTTGTTGGATACCTGAGATTACGTCTGGTGTCAGGGGTTATAAAAAAAAAAAAAAAAAAAAGAAGAAGAAAAAAGCTGCTGGTTCTTATGAGGAGAGATGTGTGAGAGAAACATAGTAGAGAGAAAATGAACCAGGCTAAAGAGGGACAGGAGAAGAAGAGGCAGCATCAGCCAGCGATCTTCTTAGCCTCCTTCTCCTTTCCCTCTATCCTTGTCTCTGTGATGTCGGCTGAATCCAAGTCATCTTCCTCCTCACTCTGTCCTCCCACCACTTCATCTTCTTCCTCCTCTTCCTCCTCTGTACTCTCCTGACTCTTCCCCAGCTGCAGGTTCTCCAGGGTCTTTGAGACCCAGGACTCAATGCGGCTGCTGAGGGCCGGCACCTCCACAGAGATGGGCTCAGGAGTGTAGTCCTCCTCCTCTTCCTCCTCCTCCTCGGCCTCCTCCAGCATGCCAGGGACCAGGGTGGAGGTCGTGGAAGTGATAGAGGAGTTCAGCTGGTCCCTACAGCTCCCATCCAGAGAGCCTGTCTCCGTGCTCTGCTGAGAGGCCAGCTCCAGCCGGTCGTCGACACGGACCTCCTCCCGCTCTCCTGTACCCTGTGTCAGTGGCCCTGTCCTGGGCTGAGGAGCTATGGAGCCAGAGGTGGTAGGGCTGGTGGTGGGGAGACCCTCATTATCTCTCTGGGGAGCCAAAGACGGAGCAGGGCGGACAGGCTCAGCCTCTACAGGCTCCAGGGCATCTGAACTGTCCACCATACTCCTCCAGTTGGTCTCTTAAGAAATTACAGGACAGATTTATTATGAAACAATTCTATACTAGGGTCCTAGATTCTTATCTCAGTGAGAGCAGAGTTGAAGGATAGCTGTGGTTTTCCTCAAACCAATGTAACCATTATAATCGTAATGCAAGCTCACTGCTAGCTTTAATGATGAGAAACTCAATCACTGCTGGGCATTTATAATGAGTGGATTGTGTTCAAGGAGTTTCTCAACACAAATGCTAGCACTGAGATTGTGCAATGTATGATTATAAATGAAGGGTATCAACATTTTTGTAAGGCCTGGGTTGAGAAAACCTGTCCTTTAAACTGAGGAAGATAACAGTGAAACACATGACGAAGATAACAAAGAGCAAGGAACGAGGGAGTTGTGCCTTACCATATTCCTTCTCGTTGACCTCTGAGATGGGCTCAGAGATGACAGAGCAAAACGAAATGGCCGAAGCAGCAGAAGGGTTGCGGGAATGACCCATGTGTGTGCCTTTCTTCACGTTCTTCAGAGCTTCTTCAGCCTGCTCCTGCTCCAGAGCTGACACCATGTCCTTGTAGGCCTTCCGGGCCTCCTCTGTCAGAGACACTAGACGGTTGAACAGACCCTAGAGGACATAGAGGGATTTAGCAGGATCAGAATGTGGTACAAAATCAATAGAAAACAAGAGGGAAAAAAGCTCTGGCGTGTCCAAATATGGTACCATGAGCCTCACACACCCACAACCAAGCCCCTCTAGCACCATGTGTGTGCCCCCATTGGTCTACAACTACATTTTGTCAGAGCCTTCCTTCCTATACTTTACCCCATCTCCTACTATCCTACAATCCTACTATTCCTACAATCCTGGAAAAAAATACTAATGGAAGTTGACTGCTAATTGTCTTTTTTGTTTTAGAAATAAAAATACAGCACTTTAAACAAATGGCACAAAAATTATCACATACAAATCAATTATTATGAAGTTATGCTCACTTATAACATCAATGGTCTACAATATATCTAAGTGGTGACCTTACCTCAGCTCCAGAGAAGTTGAAGATGCCAACCACACTAACAGGCACTAGTTTGTTGACGCAACGTCCCAGAGCCTTTCTGCCCAGGGCAAAGACAAATGGGATCTCTTGCTCCCTGGCCATGGCGATTACATTGTATAGAGCTTCATCCAAACCGCCTGTGACACAGGGAGACAATCAGGGACTTTCACATGTGTAGTATTCAAAAGCATGAAATGGAAAATACCAGCTAACAACTTAAGAGTTTTAGAGGTTAGTGTTTTAATATCTTAATGCAACTGTGGATGTTATCTCTCATCTTTGACTGCTGCATATGTACAAGCAGAATACTGCCCCCTGGTGGTAAAATCTATGACTTCAAGTATTCTATATTGATTGGCATAGAAGAAAATTGAGCTGCCACAACATTCTTGACTCCTCACCTTTGGCCTGGATCTTCTCACAGTTGGGAGAGATGATAACACACTTGATCTTGTGCAGCTTCATGTGCTTGGTGACTTCTCTGAGACCCATGACCAGGCGGCGTTTGGACTTGGCCTTGGTGGGGTCTTTCTGGTACACCCGCTCCTGGAAGCGAACCAGTTCCTGGAGCAGCAGGGTCACACTCTCATCGATCTCCTTGTTCAGCACCTGGTTACAGTACCTACACAGGTAAAAGCACAGGCAAGGACTAAGAAATCGTAAAGGAGGTTAAACCTAACAGAAGTTTAGATCTTCTCTTGATTTGTGTAGTGTCCGTTAGCTTTAACCCAATTAACCAATTAATTAACAAAGCTAAGAAACATTAATTGAAGGTTTGAGTCCATGTTTTGGTGACATGATACTTAGACCATATGTTAAGAAACTTGCAGTCATTCCCTGGTGAGGGAATATTTCCCAAATGATTCTGCCTCACAACTCAACACTCACACTCTAAGCAGTCTCCCTTAAACAAAGTGAGATTATGGATGTGCTTTAATTTATATAAAATCCCTATATACCTATTCCCTCTGAGTTTACAGCTTTTTTTGTCTTTCCAAATTGAAGTGAGTGAGAGTGAGGATTTTTGCCTTTTCATCTTGATACTTGAAATGGCACCCTGTAAATAACCACTGGAAAAAAAAATGGACAAACATCTGGCTTTGAAAAATGAAATACCGGGGCCTTCAACCTCTGGCTTTTTGAAATTATATTTTCTATTTAAAAAAAATCTCATTTATAACAGGGGGCATTAGTCTTGTCTGAACCAATTTAACATTCAAATAAAAAACTGCAACAACATAGAAATTATTGGTCACTCACCTATATTCTAAAGGTGAATAATTATTTAGATTATTGATTATTTAAATGGCCAAAATGTGCAGTTGAGGAGTAGTGTCTGAAACCACTGTTACACCAAACGCAAACTATTATATACGGTTTACTTCCTTTAGCAGCTTCTAACATTTAAAAGCAACAATATTTAACAAGTGGTTGATACCTGAGCCCCTTTTTGAACTAGTGAACATCTTATCATCTTTCTTCAAGGCAGAGCCGTGGGATAACATGGATACGTCTAGCAGTGTACAGCTTTAATGATGTAGCTATCGGAGACCTACGTGGTATGGTCCGAGGACCGAGAGCCCTGGTGGCCAGAGCTGAGGAGGAGGAGCTTGGCCACAGAGGTCTTTTGGAGGCTTAAATGCAGGATGTGTTAGGAGGGCTGGCTGGGACAATGGGCCTACGGCGGAGGACACTGAGGGACAAAGCCCTATTTGTGACCACTGGCATACATTTTGCTGAGAAGGGGCAATGTGCAAGCCATCTGTGCCATACTCTCTACAATTCATTATTGTATATTTCCGCCCTTAAAAAGAACCCATTAACTTTTAGACTATGCCTTTCACAGCCAAGGCTCTGTGATTTTTGGGTGGGACAAATATTTCTATTGCTAAACATTTTCTGCTACCACAAGATGCATTTCTGTTCTGTGGTATTCCCATTCCTGGGATTCTTACAAAAAAAAAAAAAAAAACATCTGCCCCATTTAAAACCCCTTCTCACTCCCCGTGGGTGAAGTGCATACACTCACTCTCTGAATCGCCTGCTGTGGATCTTGGTGATAGCGTTAGCAGCCATGGGACTCCCAATGCCGGAGCTGGCAGGGGAACCCTGTGATACCGGGGTGATGCTGTACGGAGAGTTTTGACTGGCCGGGGAAAGGGACGCATCACTGGGCATACTCAGACCATTTTCTGCAGCAACCATGACAGACAAGCAATTCACAATTAGACACTGTATCATAAAAAAAGGTGGACATGAGTGCAACTGAGAGATTTTGACCTCTGAATTGTGTTTCTGTTCTCACCTTCTTGGGATGCAGGCTCTCTTGCAAGATCATCAGTAAAATGTAGCTCCTCATCACCATGCTCCTCCTGGCCCGTAGACCCCTGTTCTACATTAGCCTTTCCCTTCTTCCCTTCACGTTCCTTCAAGATGATCTACGAAAACAGCACAAAAACAAGGTGGCTATTTGGAAGATTGTAAAGGCATTTCCATGACACAATGATCTGCATTCCTCTTCCCAAGTAATTTCTACCCAGGTTGTCCTAAAACATGAAACCTAAACCACTATTTACCTTCTTAAGGGCCGTGGGCCGTTTGACTTTGGGGATCTCTCTCTCCTTTCCCCTCTTGATTCGGGGTGCAGTGGAATCCAGAGCATTGTGAGGGGATGAGTATGGCTGTTGTTGGCCCTTCAACGGCACATTGGTTGAACCTGAACCATGGAATGGAGTCGTCGTACCCACTGGAGAGCAACGCACATTTTAGGCATACAGGTAACTGTTAGTGTTAAAGAGTATGTACATGTTTGTTTGTGTTTATGGATACCTGTCAAAGACAGTGGCTTGGTATTTGTGAGCTGTCTGGCCTTCATAGCCTGCTGATGTTTCTCCAGAGCTGCCAGCATGTCTCCAAGGTCTAGCTGGACGGGAGTTTTACTCTTCTTCCCTGCTGCTTTGGTGAGTGCCTCCTACCAGGCAAGGCAGGAAAGAGCAGAACTAGGTCACATCACTGAGGCCAGTCAAATTCAACTAAGATCAAAAACCGAAACTGGGACCAGACAGTGAAGAGGATCAGGGGCCTGTCTCACAAAGCAAGATTAGTGGGTCAAGCAAGCTAACTCTAGGCTTAATGCTGATTCTTCATTCTCATGAATGAGGCTCAATTTTAAATGAGGCAGATAACCAAAGTGCCCACTTGCTCTGGAGCAGGTTATGCTCAGGTTATTAAACCAAAACATGTTAAAAAAAAAAAAAAAAAAAAAAAAAAGCCCACATCTTCACTAATCAGCTCTCTGGAAAAAATGATTCACCACTCCTACAGGATCCTGAATTGGATAAAAAAAATGCAGTGGGATCACAGAACTTAAATTAACTCTGGGTTCTGTGATCCTGTGACAGCACTGAATTAATGAATAGTAAAAAGGGCTGTCTGCAGGGTGATGATTCTATTCTATCTGTTCGCTTATAGTCTACACTCTTTTTCCTGCTGACATATTACTTTTGCTGCTGCAATGACCTAATTTCCACAAAGGGATCAACAGTTAAATCTTATCTTAAAATCGGCTGCTCCGGATTTGTTCACATTGCACGCTGTTACCTATTTGTTACAAACCCTGCCTATTTTATGTGAACGCACTCATAGTTGTATCAGAAAATCCTGGGTTGACATGGCCAGCTGATAACCACCTTTGTGTAGCCAAGGTTGAATTATCGCTGTTCTATTTTTAGTTTCTGTGCCACAAATTATCTCACAGGTAGCCTGACTTGAGCCTGACTTCCTTTATGATACAGACACCAGATCTGTTAATATAGTTTCAGTTGAAAATGACTTAGGTCTTCAGTTAATCTAAACTAAACACTGTTGAAACCAGACAACATATGATGAGCTTAGACCCGAGTCTGGCCCTGAATACCTGACCATCGAGACACAGAGCATATGGATACCTGTAACTTCCTCTGCTCCATGCTGATCTCAGAGTACTCCTGTGCAGTGGCCAGGGCAGCAGCCAGAGCCTTCTTCCTCTGGCTCTTGGCCCTCTTGGGAACAGAGGTGGTGATGGGGATGGGTGTCTGGACAATGTTGATGGGAGAGTTTTCTGGCAGGTTATCCAGCTGTGGACAATGCACAGACACTGTGTAGTAAGCTTTGCAGAAGAGCACATACCAAACAAAATGACCCTGACTGACAGCCTTCAGAGAGGAGTTATCTAAAAAGTGCTTTCCCTTACCAGGTTTTTGGGGAGCTTGGCTTGTGTTTGTGTCTGGACTGGGGTGGATTCTGGTTTGGTGCTACGCTGGACAGTCCCACCTGAGGCCAGATCTGGAAACTCATCTTCGTCCTGACAAATATGAAACAAAGCAAATCAAGCAGTGTTTGGTGCAATGTTAACAACTGCACCATACTGAGGTTTGAAATACATTTAACTTCACATTACATTACATTACATTTAACGCAGACTCACCTCAAAGTAAAGAGGCTCTGGGTTGAGCTCTGTACCAGTCACCACTCCTGTCTGTAGCCTCCGTTCTGCTTGGTTACCATTATGGTTCAGGTTTGGCTGTGTGCGCCCCTGGTAGCTACCATGGAAGTCCTGAAAGAGACAGAGAGACAGATATGGATCAGAGAGGATACTGCTGGTCATCAATACATATCTGAGCTTTGATCAGTCAGTACAAACTGGTATTTGTATTTAATTAAGGAAAGAATGATTGAGCAGGAGGCTGGAGATATATGATGCTTAACTGACTGTTTACGTCAGTGGGATACACTATACCTGTGAGAAGTTTCTCAGGTCTGGGTTCTTCCTCTGCTCTGCTCTGTGGAAAGGGCTGTTCCTGTCCCCCCATGGCTTTTGGATGGCCTGAGAGGCTACATTAACCCAGTTCCCTGCTATACAAATAAGATAAACATGAATAATAATAATAATATTACTAAGGTAAAGAAAACTGCTCCATGCATTTATAATGAACTATACAATGTGGGCTATACATGATTTATACGGAAACTGCAATGTGTGCGATGAAGAAAATCCAACAAATAGAAAGAGCAGCCAAACTAGATGAGTAGCATTTTGATGCCTACCACTTCCTTAAAAAGCAAGAAAAGAAAGAGCCATATTGATCTTACCTGTCATTACGCCAGCTTCTACTCCCTATATGAAGAGGAAAATAGGGGAGGGACAGAGAAAAGAGGAGTTCAGAATAACAGATGTTACCGTATGTTAACAAAGGCTGAAGACAGTGAGAGTACAAATGTGATTTTTAATCATCTTGGAAACTCTTTCAGTACTTAATGTATGCATACTGTCTTCAAACGCAATCAATTTCCCCATCTTGAGCTAAAATAAATGCTTTTTTAAAGTCCCCATGAAATGAACCCTGCACCACCACCCATCTCATCAAATTAAACTGTGTTTCTCCTATTGAGTTACACAACTGAATGATTCCTTCCCATGCTATGTCCCAACCCAACATCCTGCTATAGGAAGAAAATCATAAAATCAAGCAAGTAAAATTCCATTTCATGGGGTCTGTAAGTCTGGTGGGTGTGCTGTGACTGTTTAATGGCTAAGTTACCGTGGGTGCTGCTGTCGTCTCGGCTGTACGTTGTGTAACCCCGGTCGCCTGGTTGTGTTTGGGGCTACAGTAGCCGCTGTCACTGTCTATATCTGCCTCACTGGCACCTTGCTCACTGTAGCTTTCTGCTGGATTGGATGCCCGTCTTCTTTTTGTTCGGTTCTTCCACAGCAGCGGGCTTGCCCTCTCTGTAACACATCGCCCTGACACCTCACCAGGGAAATCTAGAGACAAGGGAGAAGACATTTAAGACTTTAAAGGGATGGCAATCCCACTTAGAAATGAAGATTTTGTTATTAGTATTATTCTTGAGTTTGATCTTCACTTCACCAGAAACTGAGAATTCCTGAAAGTCAATAACTATAAAAAAAAAAAAAAATCTACAGGAATAAGATCGCAGCAGGACTGAGTGAGCATTCCTCTGAAGTGACGTGTTGCGACGCTGGTAAAACCAACCAACTGTCCAGCAAAGTCAAAAAAAGCTAAAAAACTAATAGCTACTGTGACTATTTTTGCTCAAACTTGCCACAGTAGCACAGAATATTAGTCACAGTTGAAGAGTGAAGTAAACAGGGGCGAGAGGAATAAAAAGTGAGGTTTTCTGATTGGACTGCTCCATTCTTACATTTCTGTACCAAGCAAAATCAATTGTTTAAATTAAGAGAAATCGACTGATAGGCCTCTGCTTAGAAAGGACTTCAGATTCTCACGGTTTAATGATCATTTCTACAGCCAATGAGAACAATACAAAAAAAAAATAATTACAAAATACTCTTAACTAATATTCGGGTTAAAGAACAAGAGCTGATTATAAAGTATTCAAAGGGATGCTCAGGAAAGTTACTATTACCATTAAAAAATACGGGTTTAGGTGTGACTAATGTAGATACTTCAGTGAAGACTCATTTAGTGCAAAGTAGTACCTACATATTCTTGAATAACAGCACCTGTTTTCCATGTGACAGAGACAACATCATCATGTCGGGAAATACCAAGCAACCGAAAACAACCTCAAGATATTTTTCAAGAACAGAGGCTTCATTCGTGACGTCATGCACTGAACACATGGGGACCTCTCCAACTGGAAACTCTGCATTCCTGCTCTTTCATAAGTCAGGCACAAGTGTTATTCCCCTCAATCTGTTAAGTAGCTAGTGATGAGTCTTACTGGCACTGTCAGCCATCTCCTCATTCCTGGCGTGAAAACAGTCAAACTGGCCTACATCTACACTCGTGACAACTATGGAATATTAGATGACGATTAATTTACAAACCAATGATCACAATAATCAATTCCATTTGCTTTTTTAAACTAATACTGCAGTATAGGCTCATGCACAGGAGCTAATTACTGTCAGTAACCATCGCACTCTGCACTGCATGCCCCAGTTTATACATGAGTTGAGTTTCATTTCTAACTGCAGCACAAGTTCAAATTAACAACATTAAGACAGGTAGCATACACACTATGAGGAGTGTATGAAAGTGAAAGTTAATTGAATCAAACGACTGTGTAAATGAATTGTCTTCAGTTCAAACAGTCGCGATCACATGATTACGGGATAATTAGCACAGCCCTACCTTTATCACTTGAGTTAGGACTATCTACAGCTTAGCTTCCTTTCAATCATAGGAAGGAAGGAGGAAAAAAAAAAAAAAAACACTGAGCATTTAAACTGAATATTTAAAAAGATCCCAGCTGAGAAGATCCTCATTTCTATAAATGACAACAACTGAAGCTATCTCTACTACTACTAGTGTTTTTACTGGTACTGACACACGTTACTCGCATTTTCCCCAAAGGTAAAAATGGCATACATGCTGACACTTGATTACTTGCAACCCAACCTGTACTGCATTTTGGGGCCGATACTGATATCAGTCTTGAAGAAGTGAAAAACTTCTGATAATATTTATTTATGCATAAAAGCACATTTGTTGCTAGGAATCCTCAATTTTGGTATTCAGCTATCTCTAATAAATCGATGTACTGAGAGCTTTGTATTTCACAGTTGACCAATAAAATTCATAACACAATTAGTACAACCATCAGCTCAACAAAGTTTTATATTCAATGGAGTCTGCTTGGAAAAATATTATATGATAACACCATTTTAAAATCAAGTGCCTTTAACAAAAAAAAAAAAAAAAAAAGGCAAAATAAAAAATTGCATGGGAGCCAACATGATCAGGATCATGATCATAATTATTTTGCAACATTCATACCAGTTTGCTGTGCTGCGTCCACAAGCAGGACAGTCTTGGTTCTGCCATCTGGCCCCAAGGCACACACCTCCTTCTGCACAGCTACGCTCCTGGTAGGGGGCCGGCGACCCCTTGAGGGCTGGCACACACCCAGCTGCTGCTGTAGGACAAATAAAAAGGAGGCAGGACATTCTTAGTATAAACTAGATAGAGGAAGAGATTTGACTGCATTAAGTGATACAAATAATCTGTGATGTCAGTGTGGGAACATCAAAGTAAGGCTGTTGACCTTCTGTACCTTTGGCAGAAGATTTGGTCGGACCATGCCCCTCCCCCTTGGACTGGTCAGCCCAAAAGCTTGTCCCAGGGGAGGAGGCCTTTCACTGACATCCGCTGTGACAGGGTTGACCACTCCAGCCTGCACAGGCCCAGCATAGGGGCCAGGGAAGGGCTGGTAGAAGCCCATCACAGGCGGGCATGGAGCAGGCATGATCTGGTAATAAGCATAGTCATTGGAGACTGGAGGCTGGGGCGAAGACAAAATGGGATAGGCCAGGTACGGACCACCAGGGCTGGGGTTGGGCTGCTGCCAGCGCAGCTCTCCTCCATTATACATGGGGTGTTGCCTGTAAAGGAGAAGCAACAGAAAGATAAGCACTCTTTACTTTATAAATCTTTATTGAGAAAATATACTAGTCCTATAATATATTGTTTTAAAAAATACTTCACTCAGAACTACATATTTAATATCATTAGTCACTTCCAGTTTCTACAATGACTAAAGCATCAGTGTAGCCAATGAGCGAATAGGACTCCTGATCAATGAACAAGCCAGACACTAGTCCTCAATTCAGGCATGCAGGCCAGTTCACCACAGGTGCTTGTGCATGAGGCATTTTCCAAAAAGTGTTTCATTAATTCCTTTTTTAAGCAAAAGAAAGAGTCAAGACTTGAATTATGCTGGACTTTGCTGCACAACAAGTTTGAGAATTTCAAATCAATGCTTTCACATCCTCTCTGCTGCAGTCTGTCATTGTCGCAGATCAATTTCATTCTGACAGAAACGGCCACCGTTTTTGGAACATTTGTTCAGCATGCAATTAAAAGCTTTTTTCCATTGGACATTCAGGATAACTCAGGGTGAGATGCTGACACAAATTATATGGTATTGGGGTTATGTATTCCTTTAGTGACTAGCACTGAGAAAACAGCATTTTGATAAGTCCTTTTTGAAAAAGTTCCCCTTATGTATAACATTTCTCAATTTAGGTTCTCTGAGACTGAAAGTCAGCTTCTCAATGCATGAAGAAGAGAGAAGTGATGCCTAGCTTAAAGGCTATGATGCCTCTGTGGTGTGGATGATGGTTGGTTAGTTTAGGGTGTGTGAGCATGGTTTGTGGAGATGGAGCAGCTCCTAGTTGATAAGAATCCAGACGACATTTTTACAGCCAACACTCTGTAGCGGGCATTTCCTGGTATTCAAAATGGAGGGGAAGGAAACAAAAGAAACGGATGTGTGCAGGATACAGCAGATCACTCTAAACAAAGAGCGAGCTACTGGAAACACAGATTGCGGTTCAACATAAATTGTGGAAAGGGATGTGCCCATTCAGAATTAAGCAATCTTGAACTACAGAGCAATCTAATGACTCTAACTCACTACACTGTTGAAAGGATCTGATCATGATCTCTATTGTAAAAGAATAACACCAGGGACAGGATGTATACTCTTGTCCTTATTATAGTAAACACTGTAGTGATTGAGTTAAACTGAAGCTTAGGGGCATGTATACTATGGCCCAGAGGAAAGTGCATTTTGCTTAAGTAGTTCAGAATGGGGACACTAGGCTTCCCACCAGTGTGCTGGCATAGTCACAGTGGTAATTGGTAAAATTACTGTCAATGTTGTCAGCAATGACAATATCCGTAATTATAATCAATCAAAGCCACTGGTATCATTGGCTTATGATGCCAAGTAACTGTCTCACTTCCTTTTCTCTTCCCTGTCGTAACAAAGTATCAGTACCTGTTGGATTGGTTCTCCTGGACAAAGGGGTAACAAGTGATAAGATAGCTGGGTATGGGAGTGGTCTCCACCCCTCCACCACCTCCGCCCCCTCCTCCTCCACCACCTGGCTCTCCAGAAAGACTCATGCTGACGAGGGATCCTTCTAGACCTTTCTTCTGTGGGATGAATGGTTCCACTTCAGCTGACAACTTCACATCCTGCACAAGCACACAGGCATCACAGTTGCATGGTGAACAACAGAGACCAAAAAATGGTTAGGTGATGCACTGAATGAGTAACAAGTCTATACCCAAGAACTTCTGTTTAGGATCAATAAATGGTTGAAACACAAGTTCACAACTCTATCTGCTCGTACTTCATCTGGTTAAGCCTTCACCCTATCTTAAACGATTTAAGCAATGCCTAGTTCTACATGGTAAGATGACAACCACAATACATATCAACATCAATGTATCAATGTAACAAATCATCAATGTATTTGCATGGCTTGATATTTAGCAGTGAGGGCAGGTTAGTGTAGCTTCTTAAGTAGGTTCACCAAGGATTACAATTTGCAAGACCATCTGCATTACGCGTCAAGTGAAAATAAAACATGGTTGTCTCAGTACGTGGTAAAACTACAAGTGTTAGCTTTTTAACTTGAGCACTGAATTCCTGTTACAGCGAAACTTGAGTTTCCAAAAGAGAAAGATGGGGTGCAGATTGGCAACTAATAGGCAAACCAACTTCCTGCATTCATGCTGCCTTATTTGTTTATGGCCAGCCAAAGAGGAGCAGTGCATTTCCTCATACTGTGCCAGAGGGCTAAGTCTTCAGTGCCTAATACCAGCAATAAAAAAGGTTTCAGGCTTCAAAACAAGGATATAAAACCTGTACGATAACGTAACACAACTATCAAGGGATTGAGGCAAAATGCTGCAAAACAGTCCAAGTTATTATATAGTCAACTTCATATAACTAAGACAACTACAGCTGGGGACACAGAGGCTAATACTAGGCACTGATCTGCCTCTTGACCATGGGGTGCATGATGAAGTGACCTAATAGTTATCTTTGGCCTACTGTATGCCAACACTGGCGTAGCTTTGAACTCTTTTGTACCTCTTAGACTTTTTCAAGCTAAAGGGTGTATAGGTGTATGTTTTAGGAGATGGTGTAATTTAGTAATGCCAATTACTTGCATAGTTTTGGATTAAAAACGTTTAAAATTGATTGTGGGTTAAAGCTTTGTCTGGGGCAGTTACAGTGTTTCCTTTCTATTACCTCAGCAGTAATGACCCTCGAGCAGCAACAATCCTAGTACAACTCTGTCTGCTTTTGTTCTAAGAGACAAAGACAGTCAATAATGTTTACAAATGTTTTCATCCTTTATTTGGATCAAAACAGGGATGGATGTGTAACCTCTTCAAGACTGTGCAGTTTTGTGGGTGTGCAAATTCAAAGCAGACTTCCCACATGATACAATTCTCCAGATCTGAACCATACGAGATGGTGTAGATAGGCCAGAGACAGTCCAAAGTCTAGAAGTCTGGGGCAAGGCAAAGCAAATTAATAGCTTAAACATAACATTACTTCAAAACACTGAAAAAGAAGTTAATGCATCTAGGCACATTTGAAATTTCACTGGCTGAAATATATATTAAAGTGACCCCTAAAACACAAGAGGCATATGTGAAGTAACAAATAACAAACAACCAAGCCTATCTCCTTAATAAAGTGCTTCTACTAAGAAAAGATGCAGTTGTTTGATGGAAACCAACATAGCAAATGTTTCAACATTACATGAGATGTGGTGAGTGTGCTAAGGGTGAACTAAAAAATACAAAATCCATCCTCCTATTTTTAAGTCCTAAAAT
Organism: Myripristis murdjan; assembly: GCF_902150065.1. Lineage (NCBI taxonomy): Eukaryota > Metazoa > Chordata > Actinopteri > Holocentriformes > Holocentridae > Myripristis > Myripristis murdjan. The sequence continues at coordinate 17,284,629 of NC_043982.1, forward strand.
CAATACAGTAAGGTCTGATAGTGTCAGTATAAAGATAAACTTCCTCTTTATCGTTTGAGCCTTGTTACATGTTTCTCATAAGTCAAGAGTTAGTCAGAGAGATTGTTGGAAGTTAGAAACCCCTACTCCCCTTACCAAAGCTACTCAATTTCTCATCTTACTAGAATCTTGCTATAAATGTCAAAATGTCAGACTCTCAAGCATGAAAAAACTGGAAACATAACTGGAAAAAAACAACAACAAAAACACACATGCACACGCTATGCACACTTCCTGGCAAAAATTTGTTTGTGCCAGCCTACCAAAAAAAAAAAAAAACCAAACAAACAAAAAAAAAACAAAAAAAAAAAAAAAACAACTGTCAGAATAATATTACTGTACTTTGTGGGCTCTACCGTCTTTACTATTGCTGATAATGTGTATTTCTCACACCTCTGTGTGCTCCTCATTTGACATCATCTTGACACTAGGCTAGGTCGGAGTCGGACTTAATCCATTCAGAGTGGCAGCTCTGGCCAAGAGGCCACATCAAAATCATTTGCTATTTTGTGAGGAGGATGGGTAGAGTTGACAGGGTTCAGAGCACAAAGACGCTCCTTCCATTCTCTGAAACAGAGGTTGGGATGCATGAATCGAGTACCAGTGAGGCCAGAAGTTGTCATACAGACAGCCATTGTGTCCCACAGCTACCATCAGTGGGTGGTTCTCTCACTTTTTCTTGGCTAATCTATAGGTCCTAACCCATCTACACAGAGCTGTGCAACAGAGCCTGTTCAGCCAGTTAAGACAAAACAGACAAAACTACCAACTAGTGGGTTTAGGCCTGTATGATGGGTTAGGGTTAGGGTTACCCAACGGAGAGTTGTTACAGGATTAAGTGTGAGAGGATAAACTAGGGACAGTGCTGCAGGATAAGCTAATTACACAGCAAGCCATAGTACAGTGCTGCGACTGTTTGCACCAGTGAGGGATCCTGAATTCTGAACTCTGGTGGGGAAATCTAACCACCCCTAAAAAAGAAGTGCAGGGAGACAAAGTTGGTCAGGATAATCATTTCATGATTTGAGCTTTATCCACAATTCAGCGAGCTGTTCAGGTTGTACAGCCAGCAAACAGACTGTGTGTGTGTGTGTGTGTGTCAGTGAGTGAGTGAGAATAGCTTGGATTGTGGAAAAGGCAATGAGGTCAGACCCAGATGTGCATCCGCTGGGCATGACAGAACTAGGAACGAGTAGACTGAGGGCTTCTAATCTCCAAGCCTTTGTTTTCGCAAGCCTTTTGTCATCCACACTCACTCCGCTTTCAAACACAATCAGATGGTATCTGCTCCTTTACTACAGAGTGAGCACATGGATGAAGTCAGACCTGATATTAAACATTACAATACCAGATCACTACATAAAGCAGGTCTCGACCCAGATACAAACTGTAAACAATACTGAATATTACCAAGGCTAAGGCACACAAAACCCTTAATTGCCACGTCTGGCAGTAAACATCAGTATTCATTTTTCCAACAGGCTGTTTAAACGCATTTGTCCTGAGGCATACGAATAACCAAGCATAACAAAGTAGGCTGAACTTTACGCATTGCTAGCAATCAATGGAATGCCATAAATGCAGAAGAACAGGACATTCCTCCAGAGACGCAACAGGAAACTATTCTGACAAGTCTTTTCACAAAATGAGGTTTCCACCAGCCCGACAGCTTTCTATGAGTTCTGCCAACCAAACCATTATACGACACTGACCTAACACAAATACAGATATCTCCCCTAACTAACAGTGACGGACACATACAAATGACAGCTGAGACATTTAACGTTAGCCACAGCTAGCTCGCCTAGCTAACATGGACTGACTCGTTGTCAATAATAACGTAATAACGTTACATAAATACCATGTCATGCTATTTCGAAAGCCGATTCGTGCAAAGAGTGTAAAATATAAATCGCAGAGGACAATAAATGTTGTCCGGTTGCTGTTTCTGAATAGCGAAGGTTGCCGTTAGCTGTGTTAGCTCGCTAGCCAAGTCGGCTAATTAAAGTTGGCTAGCTAGCTGATTGACTGGGAGCATGAGAAACACCTAGCTATGGGCTACTTCGTCAGTGTCTCGCCACACAAATACCTTACCTCAGTTCTCCACCATAAAACACAATCTGATGATTAAAAAGGGAACAGCAGCTTTTTTAAAAAAAAAAAATAAATAAATAACACGTACGTTAAAACCACGATTTGGGGCCTATGCTACATAGACTGTCCCCTACTACAGGCGACCGCTACTAACATTTAAGTCCCCCCCAAAAGACAGATGATCCTGTAAGAAATTGTTTAACGTTACCTTACTGTCACTTGCATCCATGTCAGTCACTGTTACCGCCACAGACCCTCATTAACCACAGCGTGGATGTCAGGAGGCGAGGGCTTTTATTTTCTTCATTGTAAAAACATTCACTGAACCTCCAGTGCGATTCACACCCAAGTCCTGCTTAGACCCCACTGCTAACTGTTGCTGGATGCTGCCTCTGCTGCGGAAGCTACTTGGACTAGCTGGTCGCTGTGCAGCTCTTGTATGTACAAGTGCTGTCAATAAAAATGGGAGTCACCTGGAACGGAAGCCCTAGAGGTCCAGAAAGCTTTGCCGGGCTGACACAGATCACGTCATGCGTGTACACAGAAACAAAATAAAAATTCAAAAACTGTCTTGATAAAAGGAAATAAGATTCTATTATGCCTCCATTGATTACATTTAAAAAGATTTTATTAAACTTCTAGTTGAATTAACCCAACATGTTTAGCCCATGACAGGTAAAAACACTGTAGCTAGTCAAAGGCAGCTGAATCTTTGAAGTGCTGAGAGGATCTGTGTTTATTACCACCAAGCAACAGTATACAATGAATACTGTATACAAGTTTTCATACACATTGAGACATTTTTTTAAACAACTGAAGCATTTGTGTGCTGCATATGAAAGGGTTTGCCAATCAGCTACAACAGAAGCATAACTCTGTCAGTGTTTTCCTCTCACCAGACAAAAAAAAACAACACTTTCAACACGCTCTTAGGGGGCCTTGAAGATTGTTTCTTCTTGACATTGGTGGAATTCTCAAAACCTGTGCTGTGTATCTCATCTCATAAGGTATACTGGAAGAAGCACAGTAGCATATTGTATGGATGCATTCAAACATGCCATTTCCTTGTCTCTTGATTTTACATGCCATCATGTGAGTTTGCTAACAATAGCTTGGTTGAGTGAGTTGAGCTGATTCGTCCATTTGTCTAAAGCTGTGTAGCGGGCCCCTCCTCTCTTCTGGTAGTCCAGTTCTAGGAGCTGGTTGACTTGATCAATGCGGCCATGGATTGTGCTGAAAAGAAATACCAGGCCAAAGACAGTGATCAGAGCAGACCTCCACTCGCTGCATTACAACATCCCTAATAAGTCTCGCACACAGCTGATTTCTCAGAAGTACTGAATTCACATAAGAATACAGATATTATTAAACGCAATTTTAATTTACATGTGAACAACCAATTAGACTCTCTGGCTGTGGAATTTTCAAATTTGCTGACCTGTAAGAACTTCTTGTTATTCATTTATTTATTTATTGCTGATACATTTGTACAGCAGGACACCAGAAGTAATGAGGATAAAAAAAAAGGCTAATGCATCACAAGTTACTGATTCAAATGATTCCTTCTCCAATTTCTGCACCTAATTCAGCCAAGCTCTTACAGTAAGGTTTTAATATGCCAATTCCATAAAATGTTATCCTGCTGTTCATGATTCAAAGTTTGAGAGCAACAGTGGCTAAAATACCATTTATTTTCAACTTAGGCCTTATTTTTCCATAATGCTGATTGATTGTGATAAAATATATATATATTTTTTTTATCAAACCAGCTTTTTCACTGTAGCCATGTTGACATGAAATAGCAGGGCAAATACAGGTTGTTACTAATGCCATTAAGATTTTGTTCCATTTAGGCGCAGCAGAACCTTTCCAGTGAGCCTGAAGGAACAACGGCAGAACCCTGGCTCCGTTTGACCTAAACAGAACCTGAATTAATGTTCTTAGTAACACCTGTGTGTACCCTGCTGGTCTACTGGTTCTCTGTACCTCTCAGTTTGCAAAGAGCGCCACTCTCCAATAAAATCCGGCGGGGCAAAAGGAAACTCAAATAGTCAAACCCAAAAGCACCCAAAACATGTTCTTTTCAACAAAATAGAAGACACGGCAATGAGATCTGCATTTTTCCCCAATTATCCATGGTATTGAGTATAATGCAGTATTAGAAATGGTATTTTAATTAGTTAGCAGGGCGGAAGCTAAAGTGCTGGTGTCACGTTACCGTGATATCAGATCCACTGTGGCAATGAACTGCTGACTAGGAAAAAAAAAACCCTATGTCAACAAGTTCAAGTCCAACAAGTTAAACATGAGAACGTTTTAAAGTCAAGGCAACAAATTTTCGTTCTTCCACTTCTTTCAGTGTTTCATGGACAAGGCAGAAGACCAAGAGTCAATGAAGTTTAAAAAAAAGGGTCAATGCATATCAAACTGACCATAAACTGATGTGCTGTGTGATAAATGTTAAGTAACTGATGAGTGTAACTGCTCGGTCTGTTATTATGTTGAAAGGGTGCGTTATAATCATATTGGGGTTTGACTGAATTTTCTTTTGCCTCTTTGAACTGTATCAGAGAGCAGTGCTTGGTGCAAAAACAGGGGTACATGCAGTGACTCTCCACTGAGGTAACTCAATCAGCATAACTGCCAAAACTGGCATGCATGTTGAAAATACCTGCAAATATCCTTATACACAGTCAGCGAGCTTTCAAATGTTAAGACGTCACTCGCTGACAACTTGGAATTTTTTAAGTGGTATTTTTAAGGCAAAGTTTTAACAATGGAGTCAACTAATGTTTTCCCACCCCACCACAACACTTGCATCAAGTGAATCAATATGGCCAGGGTGACCAGAGCCAGTGTGAGCAGTCATTTATGACTGACATCTTATGGAAACTGCCGATTCATGCTACCAAATCTCTCTGAGAACCGAAGGATGAAAACTATGAGGAACTATAACTATTCATAGGAAGGGAACTAGTTTTTCCTTGAACTGATTTCTCAGCAGCATGTGAGCAAGAAACCTACTTATCCAAGATGCATTGCACCAGCAAACTTTCGACATCACACACATCAATGTTCAGCTCCTGAAACAAAAGGAAAGGGACATTACACATACTTGTCTGTCAACAAATGGCCCCATTTAACACACAAAGAATTCAATATACTTTAGGCATATTGTAAATACTGCATGACAAGTACTGAAAGAGACCCACAGAACACCAATTCTGCTGATGAATAAGGAGAGAAAAAAGGCGAACATATCATCCCCCACCAATAGTGCATGTGTGTGATGTTGTGGTGGTCTGCTGGAAAGTTATGTGACTATTTCTGGTACGCCACACCTTCTGCTACGCCCACCTTTTCGCTTAACAGCCTGAAAAATCAATCGGGTTCTCTGTGGCCTATAACGTGGAGGTGATAATTCATTCAGAAGCTACAAGCCTTTTTGAGTGATATGTGTGTGAAACATTCATCAGTCCTCTTTGGCCCATGACCAACCCTCCAATCAAATTTGGAGGAAACTTGAGCATCTATTCGGAAGTTATGCCACTGTATGACGAATGGTCCAGTCTCCCTCTGATTTCATGCTTTTTAGCATAGTTACAGGCAGAGAATTTAGTCAAGTGAGCTGGTCTGGAAGCAGGACATGATCTTTAAAAACTGGCCCTATGTGGTTGAATCTTCACTCAATATTGCAGTTTCATTATTACTCTTGAATCTTACAATACCACACGAACCATCACATCCTCTTACTAGTAAATACAGAAGCATGACATTGTCACATAAATACAGTGTATGAGAAATAAATAGTAGGTAATTAGCTACTTATTCATTTAGTTGTTTATTATTTGGCTGATTGAATAATTAATAATAAAAAAATCAGTTTATTTTCCATGTTTATTTATAATTACTCCTCTGTAGAAAACTACTACACCATGTAAATCATTTAAAACAGTCACTATAAAGTCACAAGGGCATCAACATAACAGGCTTTCCTTCAGTATAACTTGTGAATACAATTAGTGAGAAACAGTATCAACAGCTAAATCCACATTACGGGGGCATTTGCATCATATGGACTTACCTTAGAAATGAAGGGGATGTGTATTCTTGTGTATGGTTTGATGAGTTTTATAAGTACTTGAGTTCTAATATTCCGTAGGAGCTCTGCAACCCAAAAATCACAGGTCACATACAATTCAGACAAAAAGATATTTTTTTTCCCAACACACTGATTCTGAATTTGGACTCAAGTCACATTCACCACTTACCCTCTATGTGCTCTCGAATGAAGGGGTCATCCATTATGTTACTGTGGTTTGTTTTCAAGATTTTCTCAAATTCAGTGATGTCATTATTCTGGTAGGCGCTGGAAGGGGAAAACAGTTGTGCTGTTACACGCTATACATTGTGTGTTCCTGACCCAAAACAAAACCTCGCATCCTGATCATTTCCAACACATTCCCTAATATTCGCCTTTTCTGTAAACACTCCATTCTTCCTATGCGTGTGTTCTCAGTTAGTTTCTTGTTTATATAATAAAAAACTTCGAATGCATGCAAGGAAGCTGAGCAATTTGATACAATGATCATTATTTATGTAAATATGAGGACTAAAGAGAGCAAATAAAAAAGCAGAAGACAACTAGAGGCTTGGGGTAGCTTTGAGAAGCAAAACTGAAACACTGGCCAAGGTGAAAAAGTAAGGAAAACGGGACTAAGTGATGATTATCAAATTCAAATTTGCACAACATAAATACATGCTTACCTTACTAAGTTTGTCATTGCTAAGATCTCGGGATCATTCTTGTATGGTTTGGCCTTTGGAGAGAAAAAAAAAGGCCAAAGTTATACTCATCACTAAAATGTACATAAATGTGCATTAAGAGGAGCAGCTCCAACAGCTGATATTCACATGACAACAAATGAACTTGTATTATGCTCCCAGGATAACCACATCAGCTGCCTAAATAAAATAGCTAAGAAGTCAAGAGCAATTTAGTATGATGGTCAAATTTGCCAACTTATAATCATTTGAGAAATGTAACTACTCAAGGACAGGCTTTTATAGCTATGATTTAAGGGGCTATGGTTACGCTGCTCTCAGTAGACATTATATTTGAGAACTATTTAAAAATATGTCTCTCCCGCCCAGCATTAAATTAAATAAGAAAACACTATCCGACACTATCAGAGTGAGTGATAACCCACAAATGAGCGATTAAAACGAATGTGGAAAGAGGCGGGGTTGAACTCAGGGTGAGTAGGGCTGCACAATTAATACAATTTTGTTTGTGATTATGATTCCAGCTTCCCATGAATATGAATACCAGAAAACCAACACAAAACAATTTTTGCACCTCTTTATGTTTAGCAATGTTGCTCTTGCTTTGCTGGACTTTGTCTAGTGTTATATGTCAAATCAAGTTCTTCCCTTTTATCTCCATAACCATAGAGTGCAAATGCACCCCTCCTAAAAATAAAACACTCATTTCAGTTTGAGAGAAACTTCACAGAGCAGGTACCAGGTTAGCCAAGCATACTGTAAGGTTACTTCATTTGCTTTTCTACCCTCTGTGAAAGAGCCACCCTAGGGTAACGTGTGAGTGTGAAAGTGCCCAAACTCATACGCCAACCACGGCGCTAGCTGTTATTCTGCTCTATCTCATTTTCCACCAATACACACAGTAAATGCACGTGTCATAAAATTAGACAGACAGTAAGAACTGCTTTAACACACCTCCTGAGAGTCAAAAGGATTGATCCCTGACTTCATCAGCATGTTGGCTAGGACCAGATACTTCAGGCATGTGGTCCTCCTCGGGCTTCCAGACTCGTCGTAGTTTTTAAAGGCCTCAAAGAAGTCTGTGTGAGCCTTCTCAAACTCACCCTCTCTCAGATGCATCTTCCCACCACACTCTGGTCAGGACCAGAGAAACACAGGTCAATGAACAAACAGCTGTGTACACAGCAGGACAGTCACATCTGACACAAAAATATACACGTAAAGGAGATATTTAGGACCCCTAGACACCATCATACCTCTGATGACTCCCATGATAAGCGGGTGAGGAATGGCAGATTTAATATGAAGAGACTGCTCATACAGGGCCTTCAATTTCTTGTTGTTTTTTTGTGCTGTGTACATCTGGATCTCCAGGGCGTAGATCTCCAACAGCTGTGTGCCTTTCTTCAGGTCATCCTCTCCATCATCCGTCTGTGGGTGATCAAGAAATATAAGACCACTGATCAAACAATGACTTCCATCATGCTCATTTACACGCCTTGATAAAAAGTTCAGAGCAGATCAGATTTTCTTTTCCATTGAAGAAGCAGCTGATAAGTGTTTAGGAAGGTGCTACCTCTCATGAGGGATTGTTTTGTCTCAGATAGTTTTATTTACTTCTGAGGGTTGAATGACCAAGCTGTCAACAACGTGTGCAACAACAACACCTTTTATATGGGATGTCAAATTGACCTTTTATCTGAGATTTTTCTTTCTCACTGAGGGAGTAGCTGATAGTTTTCAGAGAGGTGCTGCTCTGGTAAAATGTTTTCTCTCAGATACTTTTGCTTCTACTTCTAAGGGTTGAATATTGTGGTTGTACATCAAGTGTACAACCACAATAGCTTTTATGTGAGCTCTGCCAGCTACACCTGCCATTATTTGTTGTCCAACCACAAATTTTGAATGCAATATAGAAGAGCTAAGATGACTTGCATGACTGGTTTTTCACAGAGACACTTCATTTATTTGTCCCTTTCAACTCATGAGAGCACTGCAGTGTTATTTCACCGATTATAAACCTGTAGGATCAAAGTTTACATACAAACAGAGTTATGAATTTGGGCAGTGCAACGCTGCCAAAGTGACACTGTTTGGAAAAATACTGCAACAAGAATTGAGAAACATGTGGCCATAGTTTTTCATGTTCTAAGTCTTTTTCAGCAATTAAATATATTCTCACTCTGAATAAAAATTGTACATAAGACTTTGATTTGTACAGGTCAGGGTCAATGTGCAGCAGAAGAATGGCTTGATAAGAAATCTATCATCTTAAACATTTAGAAAAATCAAAGTAAGTAGAAAATGCATAATGAACTAATCATTATCCGTTATCTTACTCAAATGTATTGTTTATTATTTATTTTTTGGCATGTTGTGTGATCTGTTGTGGTATGTATATGTTGTGTGTCTGATTTGTTTCAGCATTGTCATAGAAACACTTTAATTTCATTGTACTGCTTGTACAATGACAATAAATGCATGCTACTCTATTCTAAAAATGCATCTGTTTACCTGACATGACTGATGCAGCTGCCTGAGGATCTTCTGCAGTTTTCCATACTCTTCTCTCTCCAGATACAGCTTTCCCAACTGCAGGAAAGTAGCAGAGACAATGACAGTACAACAAGAGCATATGTTAGCACCTCTTTAACTCTGAAATGTGAGGCAGACTCCATCTGAAAATAACGAGGAGACCCAATTTACCTTTGTGTTAGTTTTGAACCATAATCTGTCGTTTTTGGCATCTTTCAAAGCCTCCAGTGTGGTTTCATAGAACTCCTGTAGCAAGTCCATCTAATTTCACAGAAAACATGGCGCAGTCAAAACACTCAGAACAGGAAGCAACATACAACAAAGCATGTCTCATTCAGTTCCTCCATACCTGTTTAGAAGTGGAGATATAGTCAAGAATGGAGTTGATGGACTTTTCTGAGTAGTTTCTGGTGACTGCGCTCCTGATGTACGTTAGCAACTGCTTGTATCTGTTCATCATCTCTGGGAAGTTGGTCTGCGTGGTTTAAAAGACACAGAAAACCACATTTTCAAAGAATCATTTCATGCCTATTGAGATATCAGCACACAGCAGACTTTGGTGTGTGTGTTACGCTGCTTACCAGTTTGAAGTTGATTTTTATCATCTGTTTCAGTGCTTTGAATCCCCATTCTCCCTTCTCTCCCTCCAATTCCAAAACCTGGATGGATAATATTAATATAATCATCAGCTTGCAATACATCCTGTGCATCTGAAGAGTGCATGGTGTAAAAATACCTTCTACATAACACGCACAGTTCTGCAGAGAATAGCAAACATAAAACGGAGTCACACTCCACCTTTTGGAAACTGCTGAGCGCTGCTTTGGGGTCATCCTCCTTCAGGGCTTTGGAGTTGTAGTACTGATTCTCCAGATCCACATTGGGCTCTGAGTTGCTGTCTTCTGAGTATTCCTACATTTAAACACAAGCGTTTATGAACCAAACTGACAAATCATACAATGTAGCATTAACTAGCCAAGCAAGGGCTCAACTAGCCAAACACAGCCAAAACTGCGAGCTAACGCAAGCGGTGGCAGGGTGCTTCTCAGTTTTCATCAGCAAATAGTAATCAGCTAACCAAGGACTTGCTAACTGGCTGGTTTGCTGTTCATGGTGGGAGCAAACACTTGACTCAAGTTAGTCAGCAAGCATGACTAAAATGTTTCAATTGTGGACACCTCTGATAAAGCTGACAAGCACGGAAGGAAGGCAGGTAAAATAAACTATGGTTAGCTGTCGTTGGTTAGCATGCTAGCCCTGCCTCCTGTCAGCTTAGCCTCCCCTCTGCCTTCACATTAGCCGAGCAGCTAGCCAACGTTAGCTCGCTCCCTCGCTACTTTGTTAGCCGCGGCTTTCTAGAGCAGGACTAAAAACCTAAAAGCGAGCTGAGCAATTTCAAATTATTGTGCAAATACCAGGTCGTAATCCTCTTCATCGTCGCACATGAAATCATCCTCCATGTCAGACATCTTGGTGGTATTCCTCCTCTTTCTCCCAGACGCTGACTAGCCCGGCCTGTGCTGTGTTTTGCTGTGGTGGTGAGGTGGTGCTGTCCGCGGCGGCCAGCGGCAGACGCTCCGCTGCTGACCGTAGATGGCGCTGTTGCATCAGCCCAGACAGGGAGGCTGCTCTAACAGCCGCTCTCCTGCAAATGGCTGTGGTGAGAGTTTAAATCACAGCCGGCTCCGCTACACAAATCATTGATGTATTGTTAGGGCCCGAGCGCTGGACAGCGCGAAGCCCTATTGTTTCTGTCATGTTTCTTTTTTCCTCTTTTTTCTTTTTATTATTTCGTCTCTTCAACGCTTAATTTGACCCCCTAAACATGCTTAAAAACTCACCAAATTTGTCAAATTTGATAAAATGGAAAAACGGACCCCCTAGGCCTAGGCCAAAAAAAATGGGCTCTCTAGCGCCACCTAGACACACTAAAACAGCCATTGCGGCTCACAGGCATGTGATAAAGACCAAAAAGCCGAAATGTAGCCCTCATCAAGGCCTGCAAATCACGCACTGACACCCCTGACCTGTAATCAACAGGAAGTCCGCAATTTGCCCTTGAAATTAAAATTCACGGCCAAAATTTCACTCTGAAAAAAAATCTATGTCCTCAAAGGGCGTAAATGGCATGGGCTTGAAAATTTAATACATGACAGTGCTTGGCAAAAGTTAGGGTTAGGGTTAGGGTATTTTGTCATTACTCGAATCGTTTGGCTTTTATAAGCCCTCAAAGTTCGAGTTGCCAAAAAAAAAAAAAAAACTTTTTTCCTATGGAGTTCAATGGACCCACGCAGAGACATGCTTCAATTAAGGCCCCTGCAGTCCAAAGTAAAAGTCTGACGGCTTTGAAACCTACGCCGATGCAAAGAGGACGAAAATTCCTACTAAAACATGAAAATTTGGTGTAAATTGGCTTAAGTTTGTGGGAGCTGTGAGGAGTTTTCGAACAGTTTTCCCCTTTGCCTGCTCTCCTCTTCATTCTAAGGTCATGTGACTCACTCTAGGCTCCTGCACATGCCCCAATACACAGCCCTTACAAACTGACAGAGGGAGGACAGAGTACTGTCCAACTAAAACTGCCATAACTCAAAAACAGTGTAAGACAGCACAATCATGTGAATACAAGATTTATAGCTCACAGTCTTGTGAGTCATATGAAATTCAAATCAGGTCTGCAACTCCACCTATGTCCAGGAAGTCTACGCTCAAAGACGTGTGTGTTTGCTCACTTTCTCCATTGGATTGAATGTGGATTTCTCTGCCTGCATATCACACAGCTGCCAGTACTCATGTCAACCACACACTAGGACATACTCGGCCTTTCAAAACAAACGGCCCAAAGTCTTTCTAACTAAAACCTCCCAAGAAATACCTTAAAAATAAAATAACAGGATGAATTGTCTGCACTTTATCACCACGGATACGGGCACGAGTGCGATGTCCCGACCAACGCTGCTTGCAGCTGTAATTATCGTTGAAGCGTGTGGCCGTGGCGTGGCGTTGGGTTCTGATGTTTCGCCATGATGAAATTGCTCTGAGTGTAAATGCTCCAGTCTGCACCGAACTTAACATGTTTGATAAGACTTGTGGCCTGACGTCTACATGCAAATATTCAATTAGTGGTACACACTGACCCCATAGCGCCCCCTAAGCAGTAAGGAAAATAGTGGACAAAGGAAGTGTTGTTAATCTCCTTGCACTGTCTGCTAACAGCTAGGTTTGTTGTACTGTATGTTGGGGGTCAATATTTTGCCAATATATAGCTGTTTTTTTGTAAGGGAGAATGCATGTGCACAGTATCTGGTTTTTGACAGACACAATATGGAAACATAGATGTGTCCAGAATAGTACTTTATATAACCATGTGGTTTTTGCTCAGGTTGGAATATGCCCTTTAAATCACAGCAAGTTTTTGCGTCACAATGAATTACACTACACAGGGTGTGTGACTGAGGTTTATCTGGACATAATTGATTTGTCCAAGGTTTGCTGTAGGTAACGAGTTCTATGAAACACATCAGTGTGCTAGCATGATCAGCAAGTATAATCTTTTTATACTTGAATACACAAATCCATACACCTCACCAAATCCAAACGTTTAATCATAATTTTAAGAAAGTGCACACATTGAAGAAAAGTGTTTATTTAAAATGTAAAGAGCACACAGTAAAAAAAAAAAAAGCTAGCTAGCTTTGACAAGTAGTACATTTCAATGACATGCACATACACAACGGAACGTAAATGCAGCAAACTAACGCATGAAACCTACCGTCTGGTTACATGACAGTCCTGGTTTCTTATCGCACCAATATTACATACATTGTCAATGATTATTTTCACATTTATTTTATGTTCCATCTGAAGCAGCAGCCTGGAGGGGCAACTCCAGTGTACAGATCGTGGCGCTGTATTCGGCCACCACACGCCCGCAGCATATGCGCCTCCTGCTTGGCTGCGGTCAGTTGGCGGGTGAGGCGTACAATTACGTGTATGGCGCAGTTGCTTGCGGAGAGGCACTCTCTGTACAGTTCCTCCCGGGACACAGCAGGGTCCATGCATGAATAATGCAATATACACAACACAGAAGCTATTATTAGATACTAGTCAGAGCAAGAACAATATATACATAGAAAAAAAATTATGACAAGGGCAACTCCACATATAGCCGCCAGTACTTGCAGATAAGACCTGCAGAGCCAGGCGGAGTTCCTTGACCTCAGGGTTGTCGGAAGAAGGGAACTTGATAGGACTCTTGCACTCCATCTGTTGACAACACAAGGCATTCATTATAAGTCATTATAAATCAGTCAGAAAATGCCAGATATTGTTGTGGGTGTTTTTTGTAGGAGTGGCTTTAACCTAAACAGCAACAGGATGCAATAACTATACAATTACCACGTACAGTATCAGCCAAACTGGTTTGAATTTAAATGTGCAGATTTGTACTGTAATGCAATACCTTCAGGGAGGTGTGCTATGTCCCAAACTTATGCATTTTGTTACAATGCGTTAAGCATACAGTTTTACTCATAAATATTGCAACGACCGAGACACTGCTTTAGAACACAGACACCAACCGTGCCTTCTTACAACCAGCACTGTCTTTCTGAAAAAGAAAAACTAATACCTTCTGGTCCGGCTGCTGGGCTGGAGTGACAAACTTGAAAGAATGCTGGGTCAGCTCTGACGTTTGCCATCTCTGCATGCGATGGCGGTAACCGGTACCGCGCCCTGTGTAGTTCACAACAAAGTTAAGGACGATGACACAAAATGTGTACATCTTTACATTACATTTACACTGCGTCAGTTAAACACTATAAAAAAAAAAACAAAAAAAACAACTGTTTGATACTTACGAGCAACAAACTCAGGGACAGGCGGCTGGGGGGCCCACGGCTGCGGCTGCGCCATCCTCTGCTTCAGGGCCTGGAATGGAATAAATGTATCTTTGTAAACTTGTTCTGGATCAGAGGATCACAGATGTGGTGCAGGTAAATGGCAGGTCAAAGGCAGGTAGCTCACAGATCGATCGCAGGTAGATTGTTTCTGAAAGCAGCCAAAGGAGGAGAACACCAGATCTCACAGCCACGAGATGAATATCTGTAAATTATTATTAGTATTAGTATTTTGGAAAGTCGCTACGTTGTCATTGTATCACTGGTATTTGCGAGCGCTTGTGTTTTTCACGCTAGGCTATTCATACATTCCACCACCGCCTAGCCTACAGCGGATGTGTTGCGGCTGAAAGCCATCCTCTCAGCGTTCACGCAGAAACTATTCGCTGCAGTGATTGGTTAATTCCGTTGTCAGTATTTCATGACGTATGGCCCAGTGCCCGCCTAACTCCCTCCGGACAATCCAAGCTAGCATCAACAACAGATTCCTAAACGAGCCGCATATTGAATATGTCAATGTGTGTTTTTCCTCCTTTCCACGTTCATTTGATCTAGGCGGTCGGTGAAAACGTCTAGGCGGTGCACCTAAGAAATTATAAGGCAGGGAAAACCCTGTTATTGTGTTCAAGTAATAGAAAGAAATCAAATAATTTCCATTTTTCACACAGCAAGAAAAAGTTTGTGTGTCAAAATCTTATTGAACCACACACTAGCACAGCCATGCCTATGACACAGCTACTCTTTATAGATACACACGGAGCTAGATGGGAACGCCCACAAACGTCACATCCGGTTTTAGCCTGGGTGGAAAACAAAGCCTTAGCGACCACTGAGAACAACGAGCGGACAATAGTCAAGAGCTGATGTGTGACGTTTTGCTCATCAAATATAGCAAAAAAAAAAACCAAAAAACAAATTAAAGTTCATACGTTTGCCAAACATAAAAACAGAGCCTATTAGGTACCGGCCGGTACCGCGGCCGGCATCAGTGCCCACCCGGTCAGGTCGGTAGGGGTAGTAACATGGAAGGGGGCAAACCAGTAATTTTGCCTAGGGCAGCAACATAGCCACTGAGTCTTAAGAAGAAAAAACTGACTAAGAGGTGGTCATTAGCAAACATCTGTATTGGTCAGTTCGTGTCAAAACAACTAGCCTACCTGTAATTCACTCAAATGAGCTCCATAAACATGATTAATTAATTAATGGCTTTTGCTGTTTGATATTAAGGTAAGTTTAATTGAACACAGCTGTAGAAAATGTAATAGTGTCTCTTACCAGGCGACTCAATCAGGTAGTTGTAAATATCTCCGTACGCGACCGGACGCCATTGGGTTGGATCGTCTGTCCAGTCCTTAATAAGATAGGGACAACGATCAATTCCGATTTTGGCCAGCTTTGTCAGGTATCGTTCTTTGTCGGCTGGCAATAAAGAGTTAATGTAAGCCATTGATATTCATTTGAAAATCTATATTTTACTGGAAAATAGGATTCAAAAATCGCGCTAAATGAATGGGAATCAATGAGAGCAAACCAATGTTTTCCACCCAGGTGACTCCGCCCCCAGCTATGACACGCTGATGACACTACGCCGTGTGTATCTATTGACCCTTTGCACGTGACGTCACGTTCCACTCACGCGAAATATGAACGCCATGATGGACGGCAGAAGAACAGTGGACGTCAATTTAAGATACGGAGGCGCATTATAGTTCGTGACGTTCCGTGGTTGAAGATAGTTTTTAATTTACTTTTATGGTGGTAAGACGGAGATTTCCGTGCAATGTACCAACAGGCAAGGCTGTAAGCCTAATCTAGCCTTTTACAGGAGACCTTTTGATGCGGACAGAAGACGGCGGTGGGTAGCTGCTATCAATCGTAAGGACTGGCAGCCATCCAAATACTCCCGGATCTGCAGCGAGCATTTTTTTACAAGGTCAATTTCATATTAAAACGTTATCAAACTTATATAACCGTAACTATGTTAGAGTCAGTCAAAACAAACTCAGTGTAGTTAGCTAAAGTTACCTAGCTAGTCCTTCTCAGGACTCTGTTCATATTAGCTGGCACTCCTAATTCAGCAATAAGCCCCGCAAAGCCGTGGGTTACAGTGATTTTACAACGGCTGAGGGGCGTTCTAAGGCACAACGCGCAGCCGTTGTAAAATCACTGTAACCCACGGCTTCGCGGGGCTTATTGCTGAATTAGGAGAGCCAGCTAATATGAACAGAGTCCTGAGAAGGACTAGCTAGCTAGCATCGCTACTAGTAAACAAACCCTACTTGAGTTTGTTAGCTAACGGTAGCTACGTTAGCTAACTACACTGAGTTTGTTTTGACTGACTCTAACATAGCTAAGGTTTAGGACTGTAATCAACCAGAGAAAATCTTGGTCGACTAAAGTCCTGAAATTTCGACCAAAAGTCAACTAATCGGGGGGCAGCGGGAATACAAAAAAAATAAAATAAAATAAAAAAAATACTATTTTTAGATTAATTAACTGGACAGTAGCCTGCCTGCTAGCCTTCTCCGCCTAAATGAATTATAAATAAACAAACAACAAGTATTTGCAGTACATTAAATAGTTTTTGATCTAATTATTTTGCACTGAATGACCATACTTGCCAACTCTCCCCATTCACGCGGGAGACTCCCAGTTTTTAACCCTATCTCCCGCAATGCTCCCGGTCAGTAATTTCTCCCGCTAATCTCCCGATTTTACAGTGAAGGAAACAAGTCAGATTGTATCTGGCCATAGCTGCCAACACTCCCGTTTTTCCCAGGTTTCTCATCTCCTGCCGCCCTCCCGTTTTGACTTTTCTCCCGGGAATCTCCCATAATTTACAAGCCCCAACTTTGTTTGTTAATAATGAGAAACGCACAATAACAAAGGTTTTATTTTGAAAGCTGAGACCGAAAGCCGCCGCAGCTCCGTTAGTTTAACAGAAGCTGAAACACACAGCGAAATGTTTAACCGTAAATAAAAGTGCACATTTTCCAGCCTGTGTCAGACAATGCCAAGTTTACTGACTAATTATTAAAAACCTGGATGTGTTGTAAATCTTAACCGGCTCGGCAGGCACTAATGTCCCCGCACATCTTTTGCTGCTCCCCACCACAAAAATCTCCCGGATTTTACTACTCAAATGTTGGCAGGTTTGTGAATGACACACTGGAGTCGGTCGGCTCTGACAGCGTTGCATCACGTGCACCTACGCAACATCACAGCCTATGATTTCCGTTTATGTCAAGCTGCCGTCGTCGCAGGTGTGTGCGCCTGCAGTTATAAAACGATTATTAGACTAAAACTTTGAAATATGCCAATTCTGATATGTTTATACTCAAAACTGGTGGAGCAACCTAACACAGACATGTTAGCTTATCGTTTTTAGGTGATATGCCATGTTGGTCGTTAAGCTGTGATACACAAACTGTTGTTTGCAAAGTTTGCATTAGACTTTTTTTCCATCTCTTTTGGTAAAATGCTGCCACACTGACGACGTCTTTGACCTGGTAGAGGACTAAATGTTCATTAAACGCTCTTAATTAAGCAAATAGTCGGAAAACCAGGCCTCATTTTTCCTTCAGTTCAGAACATACAGGCCTATCTCCAGTGGGTTGGGCTAATCCAAAATTGTGAAAACAAAGGGGGTGTTCTGAAGACAGACTGTTACCTGGGAAACAGGCTGTTCTGAAAACACCCCCATCAGCACTTAGTTCTTTACTCCTGATAAAATGAACACAGCAAATAATCGACCAATCAGATTTTGGTCGAACAAGAACATATCGACCAATAAATCGACCAGTCAACTAACAGACTGCAGCCCTACTAAGGTTATATAAGTTTGATTACGTTTTAATATGAAACTGACCTTGTAAAAAAATGCTCGCTGCAGATCCGGGAGTATCTGGACGGCTGCTAGCCACATTGATAGCAGCTACCCGTCGCTGTCTTCTGTCCACATCAAAAGGTATCCTGTAAAACGCTAGATTAGGCTTACAGCCTTGCCTGTTGGCACACTACACGGCACAGCAGGAAATCACCATCTTAACACCATAAAAGTAAATTAAAAACTATCTACAACTGTTACAATTGGCCGTATAGTTCAATGTTTCTTGCATTATCCAATGTATTACATAGTTCAGGGCAGCTTGGCTGCTAAGCAGAGGACAGACACAGCAGGAGCCAGATGTACTTTCTCTATCTTGTTATTTAGGTCTGTTGCATTAGATACACGCCCAGTCAACATTCACACACATAGCATCACACATTCCGGGAGCAAGGCATGGACAGTGGTTGGCCTGTCCATGTCCGGGTAACTGGCCAATTATTCTCGGTTGCGTTTAAGTCCAACCTATGTACGGGGCAGGCCCAAGCCCAAGAACATAAATGTGTATCATTTCCTGATATCGAGGCTCACTCTGACTGAGATCCTGCGGGAGCTCTGTCACACTGAGACCAGCGCTGCCTTGCTTTATATGTGACCATAATAAATGTTGCATCAGAAAATGGAAGACTGACTCCGGTCTGTTCTTGGGCTTTCAACAAAAGAATCGGGAGCTAACAATTGGTGCCGGTGACCCGGATTGACTGACTCTGAGACCATGTCCGATTGAGGACCGCCGGAGTCGATTGGAGGAGAACTTTTTTCAGACAATTCCAGGGCCCTAAAACAAAGGTAAAGCAGAAAACCTTTTCCATCTGAAATTTCTGCACATTGGACATACTAAATTAAATTGTCTGATTAATGCTACCCTCTGATCGCTAAATTCGCTAAAATCATAGTAGCCTAAGATTATGGGAAAATAAATAACTGGTTGTGTTTTTCAACTGAATGGTCACATGTAAAGTATCAAGCACATAGACTCACGTGAGGGAAGGTGAATAAGTGTCCTAGTCTAATTTAAATTGGTTGAATCTAAAAATTTTATGGGACGCTAGAGTTTCCACTTAAAGTGATGCCGGATTATTGCCAAATAGTCCGATGCCGGATTATTGCCAAATAGTCCGAGGCCAGGAGACGTCCTGATGTCGCTGGGTGTATTGTCAGAGAAAGTCTGATGCCGGGAAAAGCCCGATGTAGGGAAAGGCCCTATGCCAGCGAAAGTCTGATGCCAGAGAAAGTCAGATGTCAGAGAAAGTCTGATGCCGGGAAAAGCCCGATGTAGGGAAAGGCCCTATGCTAGCGAAAGTCTGATGCCAGAGAAAGTCAGATGTCAGAGAAAGTCAGATGTCAGAGAAAGTCTGATGCCGGGAAAAGCCCGATGTAGGGAAAGGCCCTATGCTAGCGAAAGTCTGATGCCAGAGAAAGTCAGATGTCAGAGAAAGTCAGATGTCAGGAAAAGGTCCTGATGCTGGGAAAAAGTTTTGATGTCAGGAAAAAGTTCTGACGCTGGGAAAAAGTTCTGATGTCAGGAAAAGGTTCTGATGTCGGGAAAAAGTTCTGATGTCGGGAAAAAGGTTCTGATGTCAGGAAAAGGTTCTGATGTCGGGGAAAATCCTGATGCCACTGGGTGAAGTTTCCTGTATTTTTGTAGACAATAGGCCTTAATTTCTATAAGGACACAGGGAAAGTTTGTTATTTTTCATACCAATGTGGGGTGGTTTCCTACTTGATTGATATTTTTACTGTGCCTGTGGCAGTGTATCGAACAGTTGAGACTGGTCGAGAATTCCTGCCCTGACACAGATCTCAAGTAGTCCTGTAAGGGGGGCATTGGAATAGATTAGAACGGGGATTTTTTAGTTTAGGGTGTTGCAGAGGTGGTGAATTAAAACGAGTGGTTAGACTGGGAGAACCCCCAGCGATTAAGCGCACAGAGCACCAGGCTCCGTGTAGAAGCTTCTTAATCGGGTCCCCACTCGGGCGCTGAGCCATTCACCCTTTCTGACTAACACGTGTATGCATTTAATGATGTTGCAAAGTTATTGATAGATGGAGGGGAACATTGACTGAGGTTCGGACTGACTTAGGAATCTCTTGTACTGACACTGACCTTGTGACCCCGACTGGGACACACTTAGACACGGAGAGTGCTGACAATGACCACACTAGAGTTGAAACCGTACCAGAGACTGGACAGACACCTGACGATGAAGATGTCGAGGAAGACTCCGCTATGGAGACTAGGCTGTAGAACCAGGGTGGCAGTAACCATATTGGTGACACTAACATTGATTATTGTAGAGCCTATTTTGTGGTGGGAGATCCAAACCTCCAAGTCCCACGCAGCTAAGAAAAACTACACTGACCCTCAATTGGCCTTTCCTTCCACCACACTACGTCACCTGACAAAAAAGATCCAAAGAACATAAAAATCTAAAATATGGAGGAAAAAGTTTGAATTTAATGCAAACTAGCAACAGGAACATGTTCAAAATTTCTGAAAGACATAGAAAAGGTTGGACAGGGGAAAAGAAAGCTAAATGATAAATATGGCCTGCCCCAGGCTAGAGAATGGTTAACAGAAGCTAATAAAAAAGGGGGGCCTAAAAGAAGAAGAAAACAGAAATGCTAGTTTTAGAAGACCAACTAAAGACCGACAGTGGTTAGTTACAGAGTCATAAAACTCTAAATTTATTCATGGATTGATGGATTTATTATTTTTGGTTTATTATATTTATTATTCAGCTTCAGTTTTGGGAAAAAAAAGAGACAACAGCATCACTGACAAATAGCTGAAGCATTAAAACAATGAAACATAAAGTAGGCTAGTGCAAAAGAGAAAAGCACAGCAAAATCACAAACCTGCTGATTAAAATTGGCATTCATCAGCCCGTGAACCAGGGGTGAAAATCCCATTTTATTATTGGAGGGTGTATTATGTTTTTAACACTTAAAAACACACTTGATTTGAAAACGTGATTACTCAAAATTATTTATAAGGGTTAAAAAAAATTTTTTAAGACAGAAACATTGATAAGATGGCAGAGGAAGGTTCCAAAGGAGGAAGAAGAGAAAAGCATTGATAGGTTTGTGTACTGGGTGAGGGAAATGCAAGAAAAGGGAATGTTTGGGGGGTGCGAAAGCGCTCCACCCAAACTGAGCGCTTTTAGCTTGTTTTGGCAGCAGGCAGTAAGTAGTGTGGACCAGGCAAAAGCAAAGTTGCAGGAAACAGGAATGTGGCAGAGAGGGTTAGAGAAAGTAGGCAGAGGGTTAGAGAAAGTAGGGAAAGAGTTAAAACGGACAGAAACATTTTTTGCGAATTGTCATTGTTTTTTGGGAGAAGTTAAACTCTCCATTCAGAAGTCCTCTGCACAACCAAAAACAACAGATGCCATTTAAGACCCTAACTTCTCCGGAGACATACTGTACCACACTTAGAGATAACACATCCTTACCAAAACGAATACCGATCCTTAAGACAAAACATTCTCAACAAAAGCAACTGAGATTGCTCCAGCACCCATGACCTCGCCCCCTCCCTACGCCGAGGCAAGGGCGATGATTAGAAGCTGTCTAACACTGGATGGCTGAACCTGCACCCGCTTGCTCAGACCAAACAATAACAAGTCCAAATCAGGGCCACATAGAGATGACGGATGTTTCCCATTGTGAAGGCTAGAGACACTGAGCCAAACATTGTCAATCCCAACCAATAGATACAGCAAAACTCACACCCACAAGACCTCCATACACCACAATATGATTACACATGTAAATTAGCGAAGGAAAAACTACCACTATTCACGATGACTTGGCCTATGGAGTTCACACGATACAAATGGACAATGTGTCACTGGAGAAGGAAATGTTTTGTGACCTCAACTGGCACCCCTGTTAAACACTTAAATCAGCTACTTAATTTCTATTATGGCCTGCTTGAACCAGATCAGGTTGCTATAGTCAAGTGCAGAGGACACCAAAAAAGGAGATGGCAAAGTGGTAAGAGGCAACAATGCGGCAGATATCAGAAATCTTAATTGTCATTATGCCAAAAGCATAACAAAATTATGGGGGTTTTCCATTTCCAGTGTTTCATCAGAAGAATAAAGAAGAAATAACTAACAACAAGAATAGTGACTGGAAAAGAAAAACAAAAACAAGATAAAAAAATATATGATAAGCAGTTTAAAAGCAACTGAAGCCTCAGTTAAACCAGAAAAAATAGCATTCACACACAACAGAAGTACTTATGTACTTACGTCAGCAAGCGTATAGTGGAGGTCACTGTGCGTGCTCAAAAGGGACAGCCCTTATCTCATAACATTGGCAACAACGCCATTTAAAGGATATCACTAAATATTTCGCACCATGGACAGGATACAGGGCCTGTCTCTCTCTCTTTCTCTATTTTACACACATACACACACACACAAAGCATTTACACCATACCTTTAAATGATAGGCCTTTGAATTACTGGAATCATGAAATGCACACACATAATTTGAGCTCAGATTACATAGTCTGGAAATATTAGAACCATCCACTTTCCATGGAAAGTTCTTGCAAGAAACAAGTTGTGTGACAGACTGCAATAAAGGCTATTTACATTTAGACAACATAAATAAATTCAGGGTTATGAAGGACAATATGCAGATGTGTTGGATTCCGGAAAATAAAAGAATAATGAATTGCTCTAAAATGACAACACATTAAAATATTAAAGCTCAGAGAGAGCGGAAAGGGCTGGGGAGTTTTTCTGATACAGAGGCTTCCTGAAAGATAGTAACTGACTTTATTGATATGGGGGATCTGACTATCATTTCTCAAAATGTAAATGGACTCAATAATTGTATCAAAAGAAAGAAAATTTTACTACAAATGAAAAACAAAAAGGTGACATACTATTTTTTCAAGAAACACACTTGACACAGGAGGAACATAAGAAGTTAGGTAGGATTGCAAACGCTCAGGTTTTCTCCTCTTCCTATAACTCATCAAGGAGAGGAGTAGCCATTATCAAAAAAAAAAAAAATACATAGCATTCCAAAAGACAAATAGTATAACAGATAGGGAAGGACGACATGTCTTGGTGATGGGCAAAATAGAAAACATAGAAATAACCTTTATAAATATTTATTACCCACCAGACGAGGATACTGAACTTATGAACCAAATTATCGATTTAATAGTAACTGAAGGAAGAGGAAAAGTTATTATTGGGGGTGACTGGAATCTAATCCTAAACCCTACCCTGGATTCAACATCAAGGATTAAACAGGTCCGAGAAAACTGCAAATATCCTGTGTAAAGCGTGTAGAGAACTGGGGATAATAGATGTTTGGAGAACCTTACATCCAAAAACAAAAGCCTATACATATTATTCTAATAGACACGCCACGTATAATAGATTGGACTATTTCTTCATGTTTAACAAAGATATATCAACTGTCAAAAACTGCATTATCGGAACAGGAACACTATCGGAGCATGCACTGGTTACCTTAACAGTAAAACTAAATTCAATAAAGGGGAAAATTTGTGGAGGATGAACAACTCACTTCTGCACAATGAAGATTTTAAAGATACTTACTTAGATACTACTTAGAACTAAACGATACTGAAGAAATATTAATAGCATAATCTTGTGGGAAGGGGCGAAAGCTGTCTTAAGGGGAGAAATAATTAGCTACTCATTAATAAGAAAAAACAGCAGGAAAAAGCTAAGACAGAACTTGAATCACAAATAAAAGTACTAGAAGACAAACATAAAAATCACATGATCCAGAATTAAATAAACAATTGAAAAAGAAACGAGCTGACTTAGATAAAGTGCTAACAGAAGAAGAAGAAAAATCCTTAATACTTACTAAACAAACACATTATGATGGAGGAACGAAATCAAGGAAAGTTTTAGCCTACAGACTCAAGAAACAAAAAAGTAAATCTTATGTCACCAAGTTAAATCTGGATACAGATGAAGTCCTAACAGAAAAAAATGAAATTGCAGATGCATTCGCAAAATATTATGAGGAATTATATAAAGATGATAATGACAAAGTATATGCAAAAGAAACTGAGGCATATCTTGAGAAACTAAAGCTAAAACAAGTGTTACCAACACAAGATGACAAACTTGTTAGGAAAATAACGGAAGAGGAACTATTAAATCAAATTAAGATATTAAAAAAAGAGACGTGCCCAGGAGACGATGGCTACCCTAATGAATTTTATAAAGAGTTTCAAGGAAACTGGCACTATATGCGGACGATATTATGTTATATCTTGCGTCACCAGAACATTCAATCCCAGACCTAATGAAAATAATAAAAGAATATAGTGTCCATTCAGGGTATAAAATCAACGAAAGTAAATGTGAGGTTATGTGTATAGGTAAACAGGTTACAGACAAATTTAAAGGAAATCTCAGATTTAAATGGAATCAAAATGCAATAAAATATTTAGGAGTGGTAATCCATAATGATCCAGCTAAAATGTACGAGGCCAATTATCAAAACACTAATAAAATCTAAAGAACATGGTGGATTGGCACTCCCAGACCTACAAAAGTACTTCCATGCCACCCAAATTAGCATTATAATGAAATGGACCAACGATAACACAAAAGCCAAATGGTTTAAGATAGAAAAAGAACTAGCGCCACTTTCAATAAAGACCTTACCGTTCATTGAAAAAAGATATTACACAATTGAAAGGACAAAACAAATGGACTAACATTACGATGCACCACTGGAAACAGGTTTGTAAAAGATATAAAATAGACAATGACTTATTTTATCTGAGAGAGCACAAAATGGACAGCGTGCTAAAGGTCTGGGCATAAAAAAGGACTGCAAATATACTCGCAATTATTTGTCAACAAAGACATTGAGTCATTTGAGGCTATATCAAATAAGTATGAATTAGCTCAGTCAATTTTTTATAAATACCTGCAACTTAGAAATACCTTTCAGAAAAAGCCAGTGGAACCAAAATGCATCATTTTAGGAATAACCCAAGCTGAGCTTACAATAGAAAGAGACAAATACTTATTCAGGATACTTAGAATTGCAGCTCTGAAGCAAATAACGAGAAACTGGCAAAAACCTATTTCACCTCTTTTCAATAACTGGAAATTAACAGTAAACAATATTTTAGAAATGGAAAGAATCACATATAGAATTAGAAATCAAGAACCAGAATATCTGAAAAGATGTCATAGGTGGTTTGAATATATGGAGAACAAATAAAAATCTAAAAAAACAATTGGCTGCTCCTTCATTAATGACCTGCCAGAACAGACTGGCCCTAGATTTCCTCTTAGCTAAAAAAGGAGGTGTGTGTGTTATGCTCCTCAGGACTGTTGCGTCTTCATCTCAGACAATACTGCACCAGACAGCTCTATAACTCGAGCTCTCTATAGCTTAAAGACCACATCAGAAGAATTGGCAGAACATTTAGGGATCCCTTAGCTGATTGGCTTGATCTGCATTCGAAAATTGGAGAATTTTGATAGTTTCTGCATAAATTCCCTGCACCACCTCCTTATAGATTAATTTAACACCCCAGAGAGATGATTCCTGTGGTCTCCCTCCCTGAGCCCGGGGAGGACGAGACTGAAGTGGACCTGGATGAAGACGACTACGACAACCAAGAAGACCGTTTTTGTATCTCTGAACCCCATATAGTCACATGATATACGCTAATGCTAATACATAACCATATATTTACTCGCATACATATAGGGGCGTGAGACTCATAGGCTTTCATAGAAATGTTTAGTGTTTTCCATAAACTGTGCAAGATGAATTGCTGCTGATAGATGCTAATAATACTTACACATAGCCAGCTTACACATATCCGCTGACATATAGGTTGCTAGGAAGGTAGATACATATGCTTCTGCTTAAGATTTAAATTATGGGTTTTTGTTGTTGATAAAATAAGAGTATACCAAAAGGGGGCATTAAAAACCTGATGCTTGATTGTGTTGCTTATTTAGGCTGGGAATCACTGGCAGTTTGGGGGGGCTGACTGGATGGTTTTCCGCCTAAAGCGGTACCGCAATGAAGAATAACATTCTGACCTAGCTTTGTTGACATAATAAAATTATGTCAAAAGGGGGATTGTTACAATTGGCCGTATAGTTCAATGTTTCTTGCATTATCCAATGTATTACATAGTTCAGGGCAGCTTGGCTGCTAAGCAGAGGACAGACACAGCAGGAGCCAGATGTACTTTCTCTATCTTGTTATTTAGGTCTGTTGCATTAGATACACGCCCAGTCAACATTCACACACATAGCATCACACATTCCGGGAGCAAGGCATGGACAGTGGTTGGCCTGTCCATGTCCGGGTAACTGGCCAATTATTCTCGGTTGCGTTTAAGTCCAACCTATGTACGGGGCAGGCCCAAGCCCAAGAACATAAATGTGTATCATTTCCTGATATCGAGGCTCACTCTGACTGAGATCCTGCGGGAGCTCTGTCACACTGAGACCAGCGCTGCCTTGCTTTATATGTGACCATAATAAATGTTGCATCAGAAAATGGAAGACTGACTCCGGTCTGTTCTTGGGCTTTCAACAAAAGAATCGGGAGCTAACACAACCACGAAATGTCACCAACTACAGCGCGCCTCCTTATCTTAAATTGAGGTCCACTGTTCTTCTGCCGTCCATCATGGCGCCGCCTCCCATGTCACGTGATAATTGTGACGTGTCTGCAAAGGGTCAAGGCAATGCCTTTTCTATTTCATGATAAATGTTTCAAGTCAACCACTTGTATCTTAGGAGTTGAGATTATCAAATAAAAGTTAACTTTAGATGTAAAGCTAGGCTAGGCCTCCATCAAAATTCACCAAAATCCAGCAAACAGCACAATGAAAATTGCAATAGGGCTCTTCCACCGGCAGGCTTCGGGCCTACCGGGGGAAGAGCTAGGTTAGCGCGCAAGCTAGCGTTAGCTTTGCGTGCTAATCTAATTGACCAAATGCCATGAATACACTTTAAAATTCATCTCACGTCGACGGTAATGCTTCTTTCTATTTCATAATGAATGTATCAAGTCAACCACTTGTATCTTAGGAGTTGAAATTATCAAATACAGGTTAGCTTTACATGTGAAGCTAGGCTGGCCCTCCATCAAAACTCACCAAAAGCCAGCAAACAGCACAA
Organism: Myripristis murdjan; assembly: GCF_902150065.1. Classification (NCBI taxonomy): domain Eukaryota; kingdom Metazoa; phylum Chordata; class Actinopteri; order Holocentriformes; family Holocentridae; genus Myripristis; species Myripristis murdjan. The sequence goes on from NC_043982.1 coordinate 17,312,036, forward strand.
TGCAAAGTACATAATCACTCTCTGAAATATAACATTTTAATTTCGTGTTTTACCTGTATTATCAGCAACCATCATATTAGCACTGAGTTAACACAACAAGCTAACAGATGAAAACTGGTCTTAGCTCGAAATCCGTGAGAAAAAGTGGGGATGGACGGACACAGACGCAGGGGGCTTTTATGCTGAAAGAAAAAAAAAAAGAAAAAAAAAAAACAAACAAAACCTCCAAACTCTTTCCAAATCAAAACAAGATGGATTATGTATCTATATTTCAATTAACCACATGATGCTTTTTATAGCATTGGTAATGTAATTACCTAGTACATAATGTAATTTTAATAAAAATAATACTTAATAATTATTATTAACAATAATAATTGATAATAATATTGTCAATTATTACTATATTACATTATATTATAGTTATTCTATTCTATAATTATTATTATTTTTATTATTATACATTACATTATGCCTGTCTGTAGATACTTCAAACGCTTACACACCTGACACTACACATCAATGAAACTTTGACCAGAGCTGGAGTGGAACTCATTTTCTACCCTGGAGTTTCATGCCTCAGACCGGCCCACTTTAGATCATGACCTATTACTGCACCTGTATCACAATAAAAAAAAAAAATAAAAATAAATAATCTGTAAGGCTTTAGCACATTTGATATGGACAACATGTTTTGACTTGACCAATTCAGATATTTTCAATGGCAAAATATGCAGGCTTATTTCATTTTACTTTCATCCTACTCCCTTTTAATTGTGGGCTTTGTGTATTTACTATCTTACTTTTAATGACAAAAAACATAACAGGTCACAACTATCGTTTGGGCATAGAAAGTGGTTATATTGGAACTAATGCAAAAAAAATCATCCTACAAAACGGGAAAAAATGGACCTTCCCCAACAGGCCACAGTGCGAGGGCCCGTCCAATGCTGCTTGCATCTTTAATTTGAGTATTAATTACTGTTAACTTGAGAAGTTTTTTTTTTACTGATATGATATACTGTACATTTAAAACACTCTAATTTTATTCTAATTTTTAAGGAACTGCATTTATTTGTACTTTAGTAATTCTATTGACTTGAAATTATTTTTCTTTTTTACTTCGCACACGTGCGCGCAAACACACACACGCACACGAAAAAGATGATGAGTACAGTGTTCTCTGACAATTACTCTGTACTTTTAACAGTTATGAAGTACAAGAACCATCACTGAGCAGTTGATAATGGCTATCTATCCATCTATCTATCTATCTATTAACACGGACAACAAAAAATAACTGTCATATACAAAATCTAAATTTTTTTTACTACCTAATAACCGAGGACTCTTACATTTATTTACTTATTTATTTATTTATTTATTTCTTGGTAGCACCTATGAGGAGAATATTGGACTGCATAACACATTCCGGCACCCCCACCCCCCGCCCCGAGCCACACACACATACAATCACACATAAACACACTGTTTGCCATATGTGTATGACTGCATCTGAGCCATCATAGTTGTTGAACATTTACAGTAATATCAGTTGAATAATTCATTTAATGGCTAACATGGCCAAAAAAAAAGAAGTAAAAAAGTTCAGCAAGTGCAGTGACTTTAAAACTGCATAATTACGAATACTGCATGGCGTTGTGTGTTTCAGGCTTGAGTCAGCCCTGTGGATCAGGTTCATGTCAAATGCATTTCGTGACTGCTCTCTTAACAGCCTTGGCTGCCACACAGACAGAGAGGCCATTGGCAGCATCACATGCCGCTCTAACCTCTCTCCCTCACCCAGGGGCTCAGTCCACGTCAGACCCTGTGAAAGATTTTATTACCGAGAAGATTACGTTTCTGGTTTGAAATTTACGCAATCAGTTTATGTGTCATCAAGTTATGTGTCATAAGTTTATTGCAAAAAAACAGATGAGCATGGGTGAAAAGCCCCTCATCTTAGTCACTTTGGCCATAATATTTACAATAACCAGAAGTGAATCCAATACCAAAAGTAGAGGGAAGAATGCATTCATACATTGACTTTGACCTTTAAAAGCACTGAAAATGTTCTTACCAATATTATTTGCATGTGTGTGTATATAGCAGTGCACTTTCATTTATCACATCATCTTTCATGGGTTCAGTGAGACAGTTACTGCCTCCATTACATGAAACCTGTGTACTGCTTTCACACAGCGACTAAACTGTTCAAACTGCTATGTACCAACAGTGGGCTGGTGGTGTGTGTGTGTGTGTGTGTGTGTGTGTGTGTGTGTGTGTGTGTGTGTGTGTGCGTGCGTGCGTGCGTGCGTGCGTGTGTATGTGTGTGTGTCTGCGTGTGTGTGTGTGTGCGTGTGCAGATAATCATGCGTGAGATGCATCATTCTAGCAGCTCTGGTGCGTGCATTGTGTCTGTCAGCAATTCACTGATTGTATTGGGTTTGTATCAACAGACACACTTAAGAATGCTGGAGGCAACCACACCGGGACAAAAGACACATGGCTGTTAATAGACCCCAGCTATGTCATCCTAACACCCACATACACCCCTGAAAAAGCCCTGATGGATGCACTAGGCTTCTCCTCGTACCTTAAATACATTGTTATCAGCACAGACTGACTGAACCACCATCAACACATATTCAGAAACTCAAAAGAGGGCATTTAGCTGTTAGGCAGCTGTAGTGGGAAAATACCGGAGCACCTCGAGAGTAAGGAAAGACCTCCACCTTAATGCCTTAACATATCTTTACTTCAGGCACTGGCTCAGGGCCAAAGGTTTGTTTATCCATCAAACTGACACATGGGGGGGGTCTAATAAACTGTTTCACCATGTTCAACCTTGCCTTGCAAACCTACTGACCTTATTTAGAGATTCAGAGGTATATTATTAGGGTTTATATACACCCCAAATTAGTTCTTCTCCTCTCAAATAATCTTTGATGATTCATGTGATAAAACTAGCACACTGATATTATTGTCTTGGCATCAATACACTGGGTTTTATCAGCCGTTTAAGTTTTGGTTGCCAAAAACTGTTTTATGCAGAACCTAAAAACCATAATAGAGTTAATGTAATCCAATTTCTGACAGTTCCTTAAACATGAGCTGAGTCTTTTAATACATCTCTCTCAGTACCTCTCTCTGCAGGCTATCTATCTATCTATCTATCTATCTATCTATCTATCTATCTATCTATCTATCTATCTACACAAGGCCTATGTTCCTTAAGGAAAACAAGGAATATAGACGCCTAAGTAAGTAGATACTCTAAAATACATACCTGCTTAAACCAACATGTGCACATTTGCACGCACACACCTTAAAATACTCCAAAAACATGCACAGTTGCCAACCTTGCACATTCGCACCCCTAGGTTATCCTCAACCTGCATTTGTAAGATGCCTGACTTGCCATTCTTTTCTATGTGTTTTTGTTGTTCTTTTCATTTTTACAAGGTATGTAGAGGCGTGTCTCAATTTTATGCAACAATTTTGATCCAGTCAGGCTGTTCTTGCAGATCATATCCTAGTTCCAAGCGCTGAAACACACACTGCCGCCAAGTCCACACGCACCCCCTCTGCATCACACGCTAGCTCTCCGTGGTATGTGTGTGGTATGTGATTTGAGTGCAGTGGAGTTTGAGGTGGAGGGTGTCAGGGTATCTGGAGTGTTTCAGTGTATTATAAAGGGAGATTGCATTTACGGAGGTTAGATGAGCACTGCCCAGTCACCGCTTTCACTCTAATTTGGGTAGACTGGCTCCTAGAGTCTGTAGCCTGGGCAATCAAATCCCCACAGCAGAAACTGGATGAGTTGGGTTTAGTGGGGCAATGCTAGAAGGCACGGAACTCAACAGGGCTGGAATTGGCAGGGCCTGGCATACGATTTGACTCACCAGGGCCATTCTTTGTTAATCTGGGTTCAGAGCAAGATCTAGGCTGAGTGAAGCTGGAATGTCGATGTTAAAAAGTTGAATTTTGCAGACAACTTGTGATCCACAACCTCCCAAACATTAAAAAGCTCATAGAGCTAGACTCAATCATATCTGTAATTTTTCTCTGCTAAAAATTCCTCAGATGTTTACATGACTGGACTGATGGATGCTTAATGTTGTTATAATTCATGGAACAGAGGTCTTCAAAAAGTACCATAACTGTCATGACTGTTATGTCCAGCCAGCTAAAATTTTCCTTGCACACAAAACCAGCAGATCCCACCCACGCTCACTGATGTAACTTCCCTCTGACACAGGGGTGGCAGGCGAAAAGCATCAAGCTGCTCTATTTTTTTCCCCTTTAAAAATACAAGGATATGTGGATTGCAGATTGCAAGATGACATTCTGTACAATATCCATGGTCTCTATTGCCCTTTCCTTTCTTATCCTGGCTAATTCTCTCTGCTCTCCTCCTCTGTTGCTTCAACTCGTCCTCTCCTCTCCTGGTGCACTCATCCTTGTCAGTTTGGTTTAGAAAATCAAACCAGGAGACAGGGTATATTTAGATGCCCTTACATAGCTCACATGCCAAGACTGAGACTATGGGAGTAGCGGTTTCCAACTTCACATTCACACAAAGCAACAAGACAGCCACGGGCTGCATTTATTACCAGACATAGTAACATCTAAAGTGTATTGAGCAATCCGACAGAGAACGTATGATTCTTTAAAATGTTTTGATGAACATGAGACAGCATCAAATCCTTTGTCAAACACAATGCTGGTGTGTGAGTGCATAGCGGTGTAAAGGACCCACAAGTGAGCTTACCCTCTGTCGTCGCAGTGCCAGCCTGTCACAGTGAGCGGAGTGATTTATGCCCTGAGCTGACAGCCGAGCTCAGAGGAACCATGACTGTGAAAGTGCTGTCAGAAGTGAAGAAATAAAACTTCAGCCGGCATATAACTCTTGGCCTGCTGAAAGGCTCGCATGTGCCTGCAGCTTCCACATACTGTAAATATAGATCAAATACGGTACCTATTTCTGGAGGCTCTCAGCATGCTTACTGCAAGTGTACTATTTTATTCTTTCTCTTGATTTTCCTGACATGTAAATTTCACCCTATACTTTCTGATTTTTGCACCCTCATTGGCTGTCTTGGGCACTGCCCTTTTTTCTGCAAATCCTATTTTCCTTCAAAAGAAAACAACAACAAACCAGGAAAGATTACAAAAAAAGCTGGTGTAACGGTTGAGTGTAACTGTATGCTGCTAAAAAAGCTCTAGAACAGGAAAGGCATGACATTTGATCATATCATCTACATATCATCCTTTGGATCCCAGAAGCATAACACTAATGTTTTTTTACTGTATGCTTCCATTTTTTTAGTTGAGGAAATGTATGTGAATAGAGTCCTATTGTGCTTTTTGACCCTTTTTTGTGCCTTTTGTTCTTTGCAATGCATCACGTGCAGTGTTTCAATAACAAGGATGTTTTTTGTAGTTGAGTAAAGTAACTAAGCCTACCACAACAAGTAAGACTACATCTATCTTAGTGAATTACTCAATACCCAGGGATGGACAAGTTTTGATTGAAAATAATGCCTATATTTTCCCTTGATTGATCTTCCCCTCCGCTGATGCACTTGTTCTGAATAAGACCAATCTGTTTTTTTCTCTTACTAGGTCCCCCCATTTAAGGTCAGTAAACATACAGTACTAACTACCGTGGAAATTCCCCATCATGAATCAATCCTGGACCTAACCTGCATGAGTCCTTCAACAGGTGATACGCCTTATTGTTTAAACAGAAGTGCATGGCCAGACCTTAACACAAAGCCTTCAAACTTTTCAAACAAACTTTCCTTAGGCCTTCTATGCTGGAAAAGGAACAAAGTTTGAATTTTCAAAACAATTCCTCTTGAGAGAGGAAGAGCCAAAACACACATTTGCATGCACTTTACAGAATATAACAAAAAGCCAAACTGGCTTCATATATGCTGTATGCACCTGACGCGTTGTGCCTCAGGCAGACTGCTACAGTATATCTGAGGTTTAGCACAGAGCTGGTCTACGAGCATCTCCGGGATCATTTGAAAGCCCTTCCACTTGTCGATTAGGATCTGTTACCCATTGTCTGGTGAGACCCCCATTGCGAACTGAGACCAGTGGCCGACTCCCAGTGAGGCATGTGATTTTTTTTTCCACAGAGGAGTCAGTCACAAATAGTAACTTTCCATTGCACGGAAACCAAGGTCCTCACGGAGACAGGACTTTGATGTGTCTTATCTGTCTCTAAGTGCCTACAATGTTTAATGACAACAAAGTGCAATTCTGGGAAAGGCAGGGCACTTAAGTGGGAGTAAAGTGTTTTGATCACCATGTGGATGGACAGTCAGTCATTCACTGGCCCCTATAGGCCTGTGTGTGTGTATGCAAGAGTGAGTGTGAATGGCTAGCTGTCTTTACGCATGCCTGTCTATCAGTGCACACGTGCTACTCTCACCGCATTGATGCTCGCGTGCATGTTGTGTCTGCGCTTTTGGCTGTATCTCTTGGGACTGATAATCAACTGTGATCTCCCATTTCCCACAGTTGATGATGCTCTGAGATCAGCGCTTGATGAAATAATGGGCTGTGACATGATAAGGAGCTGCCCCAATGAGGCAACACACATCCGTCAACACCTTGGCCGCTGCTATGAGTTAAGCAAATATTAACACTCAGAAATCATTTCAATCTTCACAGAACACTATAAACAGAGACATTTAACAAGAAGCACGATCAAAACCACATTGTGTTCCCGTTTCCCTGCGCAGGCAGCGCACGTTATAAACTACCACAGATGATGGTGCGGTTAACAGCACTCAGACAACCAGCAAGGAGGGGATTGTGTAGGACAAACAGCAGCTCAGCAGAACAGTGTTAACCAGACACTTTCTGCCCCTGTGGTCTCTCCTAAGTCAGGACCTGCTGAACCCAGGACAGCGGTGAAGGATGAAGGAAAATAAAGCCTGGAGAACGGTTTGCAGGCTGGGAACACAGCTTGGGCTAGTGCTGGCTCAGGAGGTAATGTTTAGGATATGAGGGCCAGGACTGCATTGGATGACAATTTGCGTGCAGACACTTTTATGAACGGCGCATGGTTGCCAAAATATTTCATATTTATGAGGGCAGGATTCGTGCTAAGTATCATAAAACAAATGTTATTACACATATTACAATCTATTAGTGATTTAGATGAGGCATATGGCTCAGGTTTAGCCATGACCACAGTAAAGGATGGCCAGTGGCCAACACTCCCATGTGATTGTAGCCTCCTATGTCTGCAAAGGAGAAACAGGCAAGCACTTTCCCCTGGGAGTAAACTCATAGGCTTAATGTGTAACATATAATACAATACAGCATATCTATATCTTTCACAGTGTTGTCTACATGTAAACTGTCTGTGTTATGTTGAAGTCTGGTGGTGACCACATATATAAACAGAAGCAGCAGACTATAGCTCAGTGTCTGTGTTCCCAAAATTCTCTGCAACTGAATTCATGTGATAAAGCCTGAGAGGTTTTTAGCCTGTGCACATGAAGTATGTCATCTCTCATGTGATTGCTTTTCGTTTTTTTTTTTTGTTTGTTTTGTTTTGTTTTGTTTTGTTTTGTTTTTTGTCTCTTACATGACCTGCAGAAAATAAAAGGTTAAGAACCCCAGCTGAGTAACCTAATATAGAAATCCAGAGTTTTACAATCTGTAAAAAGTTAGGAGGCGGTGGAGAAGAGGGCTTACAAATGGTTCTGGGCACATTTCCCACAATGGCGGGAGTTCCATCCTGCTGCACCAATCTGCAAATGTTTACCTACAAAATGTGAAAGCATGTTGCTGTGTGTACGTATAAGCCCAAATGCGTGTGTGTGTGTGGTGTGTGCATGTGTGCGTGTGTGGCCAAAGGAGACCCTCGGCTCTCGTGACTCTGACTGGAGATGGGAGCAGGGGGCGGGGGAGATACCATCAGGCCCTGATTTCTGTGGTTATGATGACATCCAGATAATAGCTCACACACACACACACACACACACACGCACACACACACACACACACACACACACACACACACACACACACGTACACGTGAAAAGTACAAGCATCTCCTCTTCTTTGAGCCCGCCACCACTTCCCTCAAACACACACACACACACATACGTGCACACACACGCACACACACACAAAATACACACACCAGAGGCTGAAAATTACAGCTTAGCATGCAAGCGTTGAGCAGATGGGTTGCCTAATGACTGTTGTGTACAGTGGAGAGGGAGTGTGCTGCTTTCCCATTACACGTCCCCCTTACAGCTCTTCACTAGACCCCAAAGCACAGGTCTGGCTTTCATTTACTTTATGTCTTAACTGGCACTAGCATGACATAGGCAAGTTGCAGGTGGTCAGATCATGAAAAAAAGAACAAAAACATTTCACATATTTTAGGTCATGCTGCACCTGATTTCTTTCTTTTTTTTTTTTTTTTTTTTCCAGAGGGAGGGACATCATCACTTGTCAGATTTCATACAGATTTTCTTATCCATGGCAGTGAATCACTTGATTCACAAATACAATTTCACTTGTTTCGTTTGCTTTTATGTCCGCTGTTGTGTAATGAAGCATAACGTAATAAAAAATTTATTATTGTCAGTGTCCAAAGACAGAAAAAAGTATTTTGGAAGAATGAGAGAAGACCTAAATGACATCAGTGTGTTAGCGTGAGAGTTAGAGGTAGACTGTTGAGGATCTGTCATGACTGCTGTCAACAGATGATTACTTTAAGATGATCTCATTTAATGATCTAATATTTCAAAAGATATCGCCTCCTTCTGCTATCATTAAAGGAGATAATTTGCCTTTTAAAATCACTCTGGGCTCCTTTTCTTCTCCTTGGAGAATACTTGGACAATTATCTCACATATCAGAGAATTTCCAGAAAATATGATCAATCAAACTTTGAAACATTAATCATTATTAGATCTAACAGAGAGAAGCACTACTAAATTTAACTATATTGCATATTTCACTTTTTAAACAGTTCTATAAAGCATTCTTGAGTTTTAACAAAAAAAAATCTTTTTGCCACAAAATTAAATTAAATATTGTTAAATACTGTTTGTACTGATGAAGAGCACATGAGTTTATTTTTTCTTCATAACCCCAGAGAAAAGAATTAAATGCCATCCGTAATTGCAACAGGTATCCCTCACTGTGCTCCATAACTATGTGGAAAACTCCATCTTAAAAAGCCATGAAGATATGTCAAGGGGACCTACTATAAAAATAAAGAGCAATTTTGAAAAGGAGATTTCAAAATAATAAATACAAATCAATAAATTAATAAAAATGCTATAAATTTGGAATGTCCTTCCACTTTGATAAATGAAGTATTCCCCGTACAAAGAAGATAGTAATAAAAGCATTCTGATCTAATTTTGTGGCAACAGGAGACCAACTATATGGTAACCTTGAAGTGCTATAAATTAAAAAAAAAAAAAATAGATTATGACAATTGTATTCATTTATGACTTTTTTTTTTTTAACTTTCTGGTATTTATTTAATTAATTAATTTTTTCTTTTTCTAGGGTCTTGAGGGAGGTGATTCAGCCATCAAACAGACAGACAAGAAGACATAACTTTGTAGTGTTGTATAATTACTGAGATCATTATTCCAAACCACTGTATAGAGCACTTTCTGGAGAGAACTGATACTTGATATTGATTATCATACAACTAACAACGATTACCTTAAAAAAAAAAAAATGTTCCAACATCCAAAGCAATATATAGCTGTTGTGGTTGCAGCTGTGCAGCGCAAGGAGCAGAGGACAGGTATGGACACACCCAGACCTCTGACCTCCTGTCCAGGTGGAGTTAAAACACACACACACACACACACACACACACACACACACACACACACACACACACACACACACACACACGTCAATACAACACCTACACGGATGAACACGTTGCCACACATTTGCACAGCCAATTCAAATGTAGCCCCACACATTAAAGCAGCATACACGCACTCATATTCACAGACCTACATTTACACTCCCCTATCTTTATCTCTGGCTCCTTTTAAGAGGAATCAGTCAGCAGGCAGCTCAGAGCCTTGAGAGAGGGCGATTCATGTTGTCTTCATGTGCGTGACCTATCTTTATGCATGCACAGTGTATGTGTGTGTGTGTGTGAGAAGGAGAGAGCGAGAGAGAGAGAGACAATGGGAGGGAAAAGTCTGTCTGCACGCCTGTCAATACCTGGCCTGCTGTTGCATGCAAAAGGTGGTGTGTCAGACAAACATGAAGGTAACTTCACATGCACAAAGGGCTGCTCTGAATTATGTCACTTTGCGAGGATGCCCTTGTTTCTGTGTAACCAAAATCCACTTGAATGACATGGAGGGATTTGGCTGTAATTGAGATGTCTGAGCAGAAGGCGTGCTGCACGTCTGTTAGTCTCAACTCTCCTCTACTCGCACGATATCCCATCCATGATACCTCTCTCTCTCCCATTCTCCCCTCTCTCCTCCCTCCATCTTCATCCCCATCACTGTCTCTCTGTGCGGCACAGTGCTGTGATATCCTATATAGTCTGCACTTTTGACCAACAGCCCTGGATAATGGTTTTCAGATTCTTCAAGGTGGCCTGAATCTGTGCCAGAGCTGAAAATGGAAAGCAAACATGTGTCCACCACCCTCTGTTCCTACTTAGCTGCAATGTAAGCTGATTATTTGGGTTCCTTGAAAATTCTGTCACGCTTTTTCATGTGAGATTCGCATCCCTCAATGGCCAGGGAGACAGAGCGTGAGTTTGTTTTATTACTGCCTGTCTTTATGTAATATAGTCAACTATGGAGAAATCGGTTATTAGTTTTAGAAGGAGCGGGATTCTCTAGGAAATGTGTTGTCATGCATCTTCGCAAAACGCTTGCATGTGTGTGCAGGGCACACACTCTTCCTGTCAGCCAGCTCAATGTAATGAGGAGGTTCGCCGTTACAGGTTATGTAAAAGGGGTTTTTGTCCACAGTCTCAAGTGCACTAATGTGATTCTGGGTGCTTCGAGGTCCCCCCACATCCCACATGGCCTTGTTGTGTGGCTCCTCATAACCACAGTACCCTGTTTACTCTACCAACCTCCTCTTCTTTCTGTTTCTTACAATTGTTGTGGTCTGGCACTGTCCATGTTTTGTCTGGCAGTTCATAATTGCATTGTATGTCCATTTGACAACTGACAAAAAAGAAAAAAGATAAAAGAAAAAGAAAAAACAAGGAAATAAATATCATAATTTTTTTGAAATATCTTATTATTCTGAAATTTTCTTGACTTGACTGACAGTGTATCTCCATAAAGTACTGTTGGACAGACAACCATCTGATAGCTGGCTCAATATTTTATTAATTCATTTAAATGTGGTCTCAGACTGAAGTCTGTATTTCTAGGCAGGGACTTGTTGGAGCTGAGGTTTGGGGTTTGTTAAAAGCCACATGAGGCTGGTTATGAAACATCCAGAATGAAGTTAAACACCCCACATCCTGCAGTCAGACAGGAGATGCGTCAGGATATTACTATTGCACTGTCTTGCTTCAACAAAGCAAGATAATCGAGTCCCACTGCCATTCTTGATCTTGATTTCAAGTGAATAATTTGATAGTTATTACAAAAATATGCTTCAGTGTGACTTCATAGTCGAGTGGACTGGGATGAAAAATTGGTCCTGGAGATTTGACCCAAACTGACCCAGAGGTACTCCTCTCACTGCGCCGCTTCACTTCTCCCAGTATGCACACCTGCAGAACAGAAATAGAAGAGCAGAATAACAGATTATATAGCAGAATAAAGGTGTTATTAGTGAGCAAAATATAATTATGGTCTATTTAAAGAAAAAAAAAAAACATACTTTAAAATGAAACCAGGGTTTTATGTATGATGTGAGATATGACAAGACTCGATGCTCTCTAAACATCACCTTGATACCTTAGGGGTCATTGAACATCCCAACTGTTTCTGTCACATTTAGCTCAATTTGTTTATTTTGTTCATGTGTGCTCAAATTGTAAATATGATATTTCCAACAGGCACCCAAAGGCAGCAAGGTTTATTTATAAGGTCAGCTCGGTTGCAAATTTATGCATTACACAATCAGTCTGTCACTGTCAGCTTAGCGTATGAGAGGTAGACTGTACCAAACTTTACAAAGTAAAGTATGCAAGCATTTATATAAATGTTGTAGTGTGTTAAAATGCTATATTAATGAGCAAGTGATGTAGGTAGCGACTGCAGCCTTATGTCATGACCAATCATGCTTATATATGCTATCAACTCAGTGTAAAGAAAGGCAAATATAAGGAGCATGGTTGGCTGAAGTGCTTAGTCAACTGCAATGTAAAAAAAAAAAAAAAAAAAAGGGTTTTGGCTCATCAGCCTTCCATAAGATGATCAGTTCACCCTGCTTTCATAGCTACATTCATCTGTGCATTCTCCTCCACCAAGCTGCTCCTCTTGCCCTTTGAAGAGAGGAGCCCATAATCAGAAGCTGGCACAACAACACAGGCACCTCCAGGGACATGGTACACCTCGCTGTCTGTTTCACTGCAGCGCTCTTCAACCTGTACAGTTTGCAAGCTGGACGTAAACTTCTCTCCTCCAGTTTTTGCCAAGGCCCAGATGAGTGGCGTGACAGCATAGAAGTCAGAGCAGAATCAAACTGATGAGCTTTCCAAGTGATTCAGGCAAACATTGCACATTATAGGACCCCACGGTCCATAAATTGGGGAGTATTTAAAGTGCGATGTGAACTAGTGTGTCGAATTGCTGACTAAGGACAGGAGCGGAGTACACAGAGAATATAAATCTGCAGCTTGCATGATATGTGTGATTGTGAGATCCTACGGAGCCGGTGTTTCAGTGCTCATCCAAGCAGATGTACCTTTCAAAGGGAGGCTTACAAGGTGCAGCAAACTTGTCTATCTCTTATTGGAGACTACGACATCTTGATGGATGTATATATATTATCTTTGAAAACTGAATGCAGGTTTTCAGTGGTAAAAGTTGAAAAATACATTTGCATCCAAGGCAAACATTTGCATGCAATATGAATTTTGCAATAAATTACACGTTGGTGTGTCTGTTTTCCGTGTTTAACTCGATGAAGCTCACCCCCTCTCCTCCAACACACACACGCACACACACACACTTACTTCCACAGCTCCAGCCGTAAAGGTGTGAGGTGTGTGTCTGCGTGTGACGGGAGCGGGGCAGGCGGTCCTGCAGTCCTGTGAGGTGATGAGGCCAGTAAATCTGCGCTGAAGGGTGGTCTCTGCGCCTGCCCCAGCCTTGGCAAGACCCCTGGGCCCAAATTGAAAGCAGACGTGTTTGGAGTTCATTCTCTGAGTTACTACTGTTCAATTGTGATTTACAAGAGTGTGTGAGATATGGAAATCTCTCACGCAACTCTAGATAGGGGCTGAGTGAAAGCATATTGTGAAACAGGCCCCTCCACCCTGTGGGAAGGACTAATCTGTAAACGCATGCTATCCCTCCATTTGGCCAGAAATGTTTATTCAGTGTTTTCATCCTCCCAGCCTGTCATCTTCTCAAGTAGGGAGCAATGTCTTCTTTGGCTAATGGAGAAAGCATGCCGGCAATACAAAGCGGCCTTACTGTGTCTACACATGATGCAAAAATATTATGTTCTGATTAATGTTATTAAACAAAATGATTGAAAAACAAAGGCTTTGACTAAAAAGGACAAGGCAATTAACATTTGCAGATATAAATGGTAGTTTTATATTTAACTATTTATTTTCACCTCGAAAAAACTGCAATAATATTTGAAGTTCAGTGACACATGTAACTATTCTGATATGCTAAACTATGGTCACCACTAGAAATGATCTAATTTAAGAAACAGAGCTGTGGTAAATGCAGGTGGGCCAAAACGCAAGTGCACCAAATTCCCTTTCACAAATATACAACTTTTAGATGCCCCAGATGTTCTCCATAGGCTGACCATAAAAAGTAAATAAGTAAATAAATAAATAAATAAATAAAATAAAATAAATGTTTGATTGTGTGTTTAATCTGTGGTAAATTAGAAATATTGTGTATTTTGTTGACTGTTTTTAACACTGCTTTATTATGCGTGCTTTGTTACTAAGCAGAATGGCAGTTAAGGAAATGTTTCAAGTGCTTTTTATGACTAATTCCCTCACAACAGATGTCACAGGTAAACAGAAACACATGTCGCCCTCCCGGGTTCAGCACATTTGTTTTGCTCAAGCGGACGACAGCAGCACACCTTTGGTTATAAACCAGGCCAGTTCAGGACATAACTGTTCACAAAAGTTATTTCCTCTGGCCCGTGGCCTGGCTCCTCGCATGCATGTTCCCTCACATGGGTGCCTATCAGACACAATGGCAACACGCACACACACCCAAACACACACACACACACACACACACACCACAACACGCACCAGGCCCTTTCTTCTTGACACCACCTGCTCTACACACGAAACATCCTCCTGTTTATTTATCCCCGTATTTCTGCAATAATCTCCTCTCTCTGAGAGAAGTCTCGGCTTCTCAGGCGATCGAAGGATTTAATGAAACACCCAGAAACTGTGACCTGTGACCTTCCAGAGTAATGCTCAGTTGGTGGTTTTGAAAGGCAAAGATGAGGAGATAACGAGGTGGATGCGGGGTCGGTGTGTGTGTGTGTGTGTGTGTGTATGAGGGTGGCAGGTGTTATGCCATAATGCAGATACCTGCCTGCTCACAGAGAGGAGGTAGCTCAAGCTCAAGGCCAAACTCTCTCTGTCAGAGAGACAGAAGGATACAGAGAAAAATGGGGAAACTGTATTGATAGCAGCTTGTCGAATCGCTTGTGCTGCTATCAGGAATTCAGAAGAATAACATGTCTGATCTCCTTCCAACATCAGCTCCTGTTCTCCAGCTCCATGTCTCCCACCCTCACTATTAAAAGGACATTCATCCTCACAATGAGACGGAGCAGGAGCCGAGACAGAGATCGAGAACCGCTGTTATCTAAAAGCCACAGATAGCGGCACTTCGCATGTCAGAAATAAAACCACATGGATCCATCACATATGGATGAATCTTGGCGCACATTATATGCACAGACACCCACACATTCGCATACATCTGACATTTGCCTAGACAGCGGTAGAGCGAACCCCATGTTATTAATCCTAACTCTGTTCACAAACAAGGAGACGTGAGCGATGACTAGCTCGTAGATGCAAATAAACATGTAAATACCACCGAGATTATGCTCGGCGCTGAAAGCAAATCTTGTAAACCCAATAAAAAAATTTGTTTTGCTCCATGTTTTGAAAAATGGTTACCATATAAATTCCAAGTTGGATGTGTGTGTGTGTGTGTGTGTGTGTGTGTGTGTGTGTGCAGTCACGCATACATGAACTTGTCAACCTTTCGTAATGAGGGTTATGAAAATAAAACACAAAATACTGGCTCTCTTAAGTTCTGTCATAACACATGACACAGACATTCCTATCAGAAGCCAATGAACAGTCGAGTGACTCAGTGTTATGGTTATGGCTCCACTAAAGCCAGTAGCTATGAGAAGATTAGGGAGGACTTCAGATGGATCCAAAACGAGCTCTGCCCCAAAAGGAATTTTACTTGGCCTTTCACTGGAGGGAGATTTATTTCTGTCTGCTTACCATGTTCAGTAATTACACCAGCCGACACAAAAGCGAAGAAACAGCTAATGTATGCATCCACCGTGAGCCGGCCTCTGACTGACTGGAGGTGTTCCTGCTCACAGGCCGGGCAGGAGTACTGGCCTCCTCTTGCTCCTCTCCCTCTCTGGCCTCTTCCTCCGCTGTCTGTGACAATCCCAAACCACACCACAACTCAGTCTTTCCATTCAAGTGATTCACAGAGCATTCACTCACTTTGTTTGTTTTTTGGCCTTTTGTTTTTTGTTTTGTGTAAATGCTCGTCTCAGGTCGCAAATTTTATTTTTGGATCATTAAAGCTACTCACAGTTTGTCTTGCACAATTCCAATCATACACTGGGAGTGAAAAGTGAGAGCAGAACTCAGCGGTGGTGCCATGAGCTGTCACGAAACAGAGATTTATTAGTGTGTGAACAGAGCACATGCTTATTTTGGACCCTGGGAATCAGTTATAAACTTCCATGCATTTCAAATTACGTTTTCGTACAGCTAAACTGCATTTTCAATTATGTTTCGAGGGGAATATATTTTGTCACATGTAATGTTTGTGCACAAGGTATCACAAGAATGTCGGTAATCCCTTAGTGTGAAGAACGCACTAGGAAGGTCAATCAAACAACTGACTTTCACCTAGGAAGCCCAACATAATCCGCAACAGAAGACATTTTCCCCAAAGTGTAAATAAAAAATGCAGTTTAGTTGTATGAGGATGTAATTTTTAGGGGACTGGGTTGCATCAGACACTGTATCTTTATCTGACATCAGAGAGACAAACCTGAGGACGGTGGCCTACAAACATGTTATGCAGGATACTGCTAATATTGTCAAGTGTCAGTGTTGTGATATACAGTATGTCCTTGGTGTTTTTGGCTTTGCTCCAGGATATCTTTGGGTTTAGCTGGAGTGATACAGAGAAATAGTTTAATCTCACTGAAGCCATCAGGTGTTAAGCACTGCTGTCATTAAATAATGTGTACATGAGTAATGTGTGCATGCGTATGAGCTGCAGATGCATGGGTTGGTGCAAATTTTACTTTGTAGAAACAATGAAGAAGTCATGATTTTGCAATGTAACACACACACACACACACACACACACACACACACACACACACACAGCAATGAGTCTGAAAGGCTGTAAGGACAGAATTAATAGAGCAGAAAACACAATTAGAGCCAAATAGAGACGGATTTGTAAAGAGAACCTACTTCACAGATTCAAAGACCTTAGATTGGGACAACAATTTATAGTCTAAAGGGACAATGACCATAAGCACACAGCTGAATCAACACCAGAACGATTTTAGAAGTAGAGTGTAAAAGACCAGCTTAAGCCCAGACTTGAATTCCACCGAAAATCCGTGGAATGACTTGAAGATTCCCATCTAACTTGACTGAGCTTGAGCAAGTCTCCTGGGAAGAATTGGAAAAATTCCCAAAGTCTAGTGAGAGAGAGAGAGAGAGAGAGAGAGAGAGAGAGATGCGTGCAGACATTGTAATGCTGGATTTTATTTCCCTCGAGTTGATACCTGTCACACCTAGTTGATACTTCTGTCTTGCTCATGTTCATATTGTCTATGATCATGAAAAGTCACAAGGCTGTCACAGTCCTGTTTTATTTTTCTCAAATACTTTGAGAAAAAGTGACAATATTTGTAGCAACAAACAATGCAGGTTGGCTAAATGTTACAGTATAAAACCTGCAGCCTGCTTTCCAAGGTTTGCATTACACACTGAAAGTTCTACACTGAACAGAAATACATGTGGATTAATATAGGAATGAATAAGAAATTACATATAACCAATGCAAGTTAGGGCATCACAGACTGGTACAGCATGTCTGCTGCCTCTGGTATAACGTCAGTTCTTTTAAAGCAAACTTTTTCTGAGAAATGCTCCTTATATTTAATAACTATGTTGATAACCTTATAACTCAAACCCTGTAATCAAACCCCAGAATAACACGTCTACACACCCCGCCTACAGCACTTTTGTGGCCCCAACTCTTCTTCATCATACACCCTTTCCAGTGCCAGGTTCATTAAGTGCCCCATTTATCACAGTAAAGCCCTACACACGGCTCTTTTCATTAAGTTAATAGGCTTGGTGTGTCTGAACCTTGTTCATGTTATTATGACTGCACCCTGCCGTTCCTAATCCCACACACTTTATGATTAGAGTAAAATGTGGAGTGCTGAGCCTAGATTAGCCATGGCATTTTATTAGCATTCTATTTGTCAAAATGCTTTTATAAGCATGCTGTTTAGGAGGCTAAACATATGATTATTGTAGAACAACCTGCATAACAGCTGTATAGTGATGTCAAGACAGAGACACGGGGGATAAAGAAGTGACAAACACACAAAAGAAAGAGATGGCAAAAGTGCAGCAAGAGAGAGAGAGAGAGACTCATCTGGAAGCATTTTGTCTCAGAAAGGAAAGTGACTGTATTGTAGTTCTGCAAAAACCAGTGACAACATCCTCTGAGAAGACACTCTTGTCTGACATACAAACATAATATTACACTCCACTCAGACCTTGGTCAAACAATTACTGGAAATACCTATCAAAGTTGGATTTAGTCATAGTGTGTGAGAAGTCTCATGTGGGTGGGGTTTGCCTTTTAGCACAATTCTTTTTTGGGGAAGGCAAGTTATCACTACCAGAACAGCATTTTGGCAGCTTTCAGACAAAATTGTTTGATTGGATTCACTTGGGCCAGCACTAATGATCATTACATGTGACAAACTCCACCCATCTGGTGCTTTACGCAAGGCAAACCAAACACTGCAAAACAAGAACAAATATTTGCAAATATTAGTGGACCCAGGTCTGGAGTCATGGTGTGACACTCAACTTACTATCGAGCGGCTGTAATGTGTGACTCCAGTGTCTGCTGAGGTAAAAGTCACAATCATGTGAATGTCAACAGACACTCAGAGTCTGGGTTAGGCTTATGTAGTATGTAGGAATGCAACATGTTGGCAAGTCACACTTTTTAAACATTTGCTGTTTGAGTACTGTTTGATGCGGCAATTAGTTGAGTAACAGCAATTTGACCATCCAAATAAAGTACAGCTGTCATTATACATTAAACACACAATTGTTTTCAAGTGAGCTGAAAACAGTGAGCTGCAGTGCAGTGAGCTGACTAGTGAAGAAGTTAGTAAAGAAATAAGATTGTTGTGGGACGTCCGGGTGGCACAACCAATAGTTTGTAAGGCTAAGTCCTTGTTGCAGCAGCATGGGCTCAGTTACATCCTGAGGCCTTTGTTGCATGTGAGCCCCTCTCTCTGCCCTGTCCTTATCCTTGCTGGTGATAGTTTCTGTATTCTGGGCTTTTCAGAGCAACTTTCATCATCCAATCATGCCAAATCCAATCATGTACTAAAGGTGCAATGCAATTAAAATCTAATTTCCAAAACCCATGGTGTGTTTCAACGAAGAGCCTGTTAATGTGAAGTTCAAGGATAAGGTGAAATCGAATAAACATAGATGGAAATGAATGATCTGATTGGTTAACAAGGTGCCCCATAGTCAGATGACCAGGAAAGGTGTACAAGAGAAACAGTGAAACGGAGCGGCATGGTTCAGGAGGTAGAGAGGTGGTCTGCTAATTGGAAGGTTCCTGGTTTGATCCCCGGCCCTTCCAGAGAACATATTGAAGTGTCCTTGAGCAGAACACTGAACCCCTACCTGCTCCTGAAGGGCAGCTTGGCACCATGCATGTTAGCCTCTGCCATCAGCGTGTGAGTGTATGGGTGAATGTGAGGCAGACACTGACTGAAAAAAGCGCTGTAGAAATGCAGTCCATTTACCATTTTAAAAAGAGAACTGAGGTTGCTAGCAAGAGCAATTTATGCCCATATAAAATGACAATAGAGTTGCTGTTCCTAATTTCTGTCATTGTCTTGAACATACATATTATTTTTCATCAGGCTACTGAAGTTAAAGGATAACTCCAGTTATTTTCCAGTGTTTTTCCTTGTTTTTCTCACAGTAATGACTGATTATTTTAGACAAGATGCAAAAAGCAACAGGCTGTGGTCTGTGTATGTGTGTGTGTATGTGTGTGTGTGTGTGTGTGTGTGGTGTTTGTGGTCGGGTAGGCGGGGTTGGGGGGGTGTAAGGCAGAGAATAAGGGAAAGAGAGCGAGACCTCCCTGTTGCTAATCCTTGACTTTTACTTTCTATTTGGCCTGGATTTTGACTTGTGGCATTTACCATATTTAATTGTTTTCACAGTAGGTAATTTTTTCCAATAAACAGTTTACGTTAGCACCATCTGTACAGTGGATGTTTGAGGCTTCTGGTTCAGACATGATGGCTGACAAAAAATGGATAGCTCTTTGCATGTGGACTGAACAAACAACCCCTGAGCCTACTGAGAACTGGCCGAGCATTGAGGAAAAGGCATTAAAGCAGAGCCCATGAAATCCACAAATCAAAGAAGTGAAAAGCCTTCTGTTAAAAATCCACAGCAAGCCTTTTCGTGGTTGATTTAACATCAGACCAGTGCCCTGGATATGAGATATGACTGATTTTTTATATTTTCCATATAAGTTCTATATTGAAAGGAAATCACAGAATTGTCTTTCAATGGGCCTCAAGCAACAGGTCAGGACATATAGAAGTTTGATTTTCCTTAAATTATAATCATATCCTCCATAATAATTTATACCTGTAGGACTTGACAACAATTCAACATTATTTCTGTATTTATTGTTGCAATATTTTGATACAATTTAATATATAGTGCACATACTTTTTTAAAATTTGTAAGGCACACATTTTTATATTTAATATTTCTTTCTAGTTCTCATAATTTAAATCTAAGAATTGAGCAGCTGCAGCTGACCCAATTTCCCCTTGGGGATCAATAAAGTCTTTCTGATGCTGACTCTGATTCTAATAATTGTCACGTTTTGACAGGGCTGGGGAGTAACGGAATACAAGTAACGGCATTACGTATTTAAAATACAAAATGTGAGTAATTGTATTCTGTTATGCTTTAAATTGATGTTTTTTTGTCAAGACAGATACTGTCTTAAAATTTGATTACTTGAAGGGATTACTTTATTTGTTTTGTTTGATTTGCACTAAAATTCATGTGTGTATTTTCCACAGTGAGTGTAATGATGAGGCTGAGGAGGGATAAAACCCCTCGGGTTCATGCAAAGACTAACAATGTATAAAATTAATGTAACACTATAAAATGCCTGTCTTGTATCTCATGTTTTGATGTCAGATGTACACAAAAACATATACAATTGAGCAGAATGCTCTGATATTTTGGGTTATGATGGGGTAAAAGAGTTGCCCTCAATTCCTCAAGAATACAATAAGAATACAATAAGTTGTATTCTTTTGAGAATTGAGTGGCCACATCATTCTTTACCACATCATAACAAGGTGGGATGACCTCTCCTTTGAAACTGCACGGTCTGCCTTTAAGTCAGTTTACTACTTTTTAAGGAGCAGCAGACACCCTGCACAGCAGACACAGAATTACAAATATTCGGGTCAAGTTTGACTGTACAGCAATTACTTTGAAATGACAAGTGTAATTCATTGCCTTTTTTATCAAACACCTCTACTGGTCAGCTAAACTGTATGCAGACAGGCATTGCAACAGCAGAGGGCTCTGATCACATGGCCTGAACTGCACACAGTGCAACTGTGGACCGGGCCTGCCTTAATGCAACTGGACAAACACATAAATACACAAACAGAAACGAATGCTTAAGTCAGCATCTTAATAACTGATACGGATCTGTGGTAGCGGTAGGGCTGGGTAATACATCTGCTGCTGTCAACACTGAATTTCCCCATTGTGGGATAAATAAAGGCATATCTTATCTTATCTTATCTTATCTTATCAGTATTACATCAATACTGTGGCATGAGCCTAGATATCATGTGGGAAGTACTGTAATATAATAACTGTTGTCTTTTCATCATTCTAAATGTTGAATTACAGTAGAATAATGCAATTTTCTGAACTTAATGGACTATTGTTGCAATTCTGCTCGGCCATCACAGCTACATTACTAATAATCTCTTGTGTGTAAGTATCTTATGAAAGCAGCAACAGTCATCCCTACAATATTGATACAATATCAATATTAGGGCTTTTGTTCATGTCACCCAGCGCTGACTAGTGGACGGGTAAATGCATAACATACGTTTGCCTTTCTCCATCGCTCTATACCACAGTCTTGTTGAGGATGACTTCTCTCTTGTTGGAGACGGCACAGTTAGGGTCAGCCTCCTGGCTTCAGTGGTGAGCTCCTCAGACTCTGTTTGTGTAACTGGAAACAGACACACCAAAACACATCACTCCTGCACAAAGTTTCATCACTGAGCATTCTCTGGAGCTCTTTGCATCGGTGTCTGGCTGATTAAATATCCATATGTTTTCCAGGGACATATTTTCACAAGGATTGCTTTTTCCTTGTTTTGTTTTTTTAATTCAGAAGAAAAACTTTAGAAAATGTACCTGGCTGAACTCCTTCTCTGTTTATTGAGCATCTCTGACACTATTGCCAATGCCAGTTTCTCAAGGATTATTCAAAGGCACATTTCAGTCATTCAAAAGACAGCCACAACTTCAGTTCCTCTCTCAACAAAGCTCACAGTCTATGAAAAACGCTGCCCTTGGGTCTATATATAGGTTAATAGATTGAGAAGCGAATTGAATGGTTGGTGATGCAGTGTGGAGATGATAAATGGCTGTGCAGCGTGACTGTCCCAGTTGAAATCCCCCTGACGCCACCGCCGAGAGTCTCTCTGGGCATGAGGGTCAAACAAACAAACCAGCATCAGTTTTTATAGGCAGCTTCTTATATAGCATGTGCACATAGACATAGAGCTGACCCAGAGACACATGCATCCAAGAACTGTCAAAAAAAAGAAGTTAGTATTAAAAGAATGGCATCCAATTTGTAAGAGAGGATAAGGGATTTGTTTATTATGTTTTATGGGGGATAACAACAGTGTTACTTACCCTTGTAAAATAAAAACAAATTGGTCACTGAAAACTGAAAAAATTACAGGCTGTGCAAAAATGACTCATGGAGCATAGCTAGTATTTTTTGTATGGGTTTGCAATTTTTTTCCATTTAAGTTGCAAGCGTTACAACTGCAAGCTCAAGTAGAGGTTTCTATATAAACCCTCTACTGTCCTGAGTCAGAAAACTCTTTCTTATTTTAGAACCTCTTTCTCCCTTAAAGCCACTAAGACAGAGTGTGTTTTTACAAGCAAGGCTCTGCTTTCTCTGATACATGAAGAGATATGGTGAGCAGCTAAGACTGTGATCCCTAACAGCTGTTCCTGCATTAGCTGGGATCAGAGTATTCCCCCGAAGGTGGAGCGCAATGCTGGTTCACATTCTCTAACAAGGTCTATTACACCAGCCATAATGAACACACAAATGAACAAAGTGCCTACAGCATCGTGTAAAGTGCCTGCCAACCAATGTATGCACCTTATTAGACAAACTTCTCCAGTGAACACCGATACTGAATTGAATTTTATCACAGTAACATTCAGTGCTTCAGGCACTCATACTTCTTTTTAAGTGTATTCACTACCTAGCCTAGTCAGAAAGAGACAGCCACATTTGTCAAATTGCAATTTCAATGAAACGTGAAACACTCGGAAATTCACTACCTGGAAGCTTTTTTTTTTTTTTTTTTTTTTTTTACAGCAATCCAATTCAGACTGAATTTAGGCCAATATGGCAACAATTAATCTGCATGTATTCCGTAAACATTTTTGCTATTTGCTCTTGTTATGCTTTATTTCTGTTTTTGCACGTTTGATTTGAAAATGAACATGTACGTATTTATATCACACTGGCCACTGTTCCTCGAGCTATCAGGGTCAAACAAACAAACCAACAAACAAAAAAATGATCAGAAAATAAACGAATACACTAAATTATCACAAAATTGATTGCCTTATTTTGTCAGTGGGCCATTTCTCTGTGGAATACAAGTGCTGACCAAAATTTTCACAGTGACTAAATTTGGAGTGAGTGAATCAAATCAAAGTGTTACCCAAATATAGTGACAATCGGATGGATCATCATATGAGAGAGAGAGAGAAAAAAAAGATGCATAATTATACAACCAAAAAGAGAGATCCATATTGGTAATAGGACGTAGTGAGGGAGGGTAAGGAGCATTAAAGCTCACACCTCGGCCCAGGCCAAGGCGGCAGTGACAAGCCGAGCTGCTGTGACCATGTGTCACCTTTTACTGCGCTAACACTCAGGGTGTCAGCGGGACCCAGGAAGAGACGCTTCAAAGACCAGAGCAGAGTGGCAGCCCCGTGTCTGCAGAGCACTGTGCACATGCAAATGCTCATGATGAGCTTTGTGCAATAAGGACGGAGTACTGGAAAGCTTGCTGTAACAGACAGAGCCTCTTCATTCCTCTTTGTGCACTGCCTTAAATGGTGAGTACTCCCTCTGCGCATGAAAGAGTTTTATTTAGACAATAGGTAATTCATTAAAATGAATATTTGGATTCATTTGAGCTCTATAAAACAACATGAAAGAAATAAAAACAAACAAAAAAAAATACAAGGGGCTTGATCAGCTCTGTTTTGTTGAGAGCTAGTTTCTCCTCCTCTGGAAATCTGTTTTTCTTGCCACATAGATACATAAAGCTGAGTATAAACTACTATAGGTGAACTCCACTCAGTGAGACTTGCTTGAGTGAGACAACATATTGAGCAAGGGAATTTGCATGACTCCAGTAACAAGTTGTACAGAAATGTTCAAGTGTTATTCAACTGTCTGCTGCTATCATCTTGCATTGAATAAGCAAAACCATTGTGCTATGTGCCACTGTGCGTATATTATTTGTGTTTGCATGTACAATACATGCACATGTGTATATACTTGTGTGTGTTTGTGAGCTATGGTTAGGCTATTTATAGTTGGGGCTAATGTTGTGAGACTCCATCCCTAGAGATCCCCAATTATCAAGGAATTTAGAAAGCAAAAGTCAAACCCAAACAGTCTAAAAACAGCGCTAAGAATAGACTGACCTTAAACATAATCCATTCTCCAAGCATAAATGCAGTCATATCATTACAAGACAGAAGTATCAGAGCACACACACACATACACAGACACACCTACACACACAATACCCACACAAACACAAAGGCTCTTCTCTCTCCAGGAATGCTTTTAGAGTGTGGAGAGCAGACAGTGTGTGGAAGCAGATGTCTCTGCAGTAATAGTGGAAACTATCATAAACTCTGGATCTAGCTCCGCGTGCTAACAGCACTAGAGGTTCTTGAGACTCAGTGCAGCGATAAATCACAGAGTGATATTCCCGTCCTGCAAATTAGGGACTGGAAACAACTTGTTGAACAACTGCTTATCTGGTGAGCCCTCAGACAGTGAAGTGACGGTGCAATCTGAATGGTTAAACTGCAAAAAAAAGACAAAGAAAGCTGGGAAATGCTTCTCCAACACAAGGGAAATGAATGTGTATGTGTGTCAGACCCCTATTGTCTCAACTATCCAGCTTCTAATAAAGTCAGTACTGCTTTTGTGCAAAAACACTTGAAAATAGTTCTAAGCAAACTCAATGACTGACCTTTCTGATGGCTATCTGATCTATCTATCTATGATAATCAGTGGCATATGAATCAAAAGGTAAGAGTGGCAACATAATTATTAAATGTAATTGTTTTTTTGTAAAAAGCAGTGTAACTGTGAAGGGTTAATGCTAATACTACTGAGGTTTTAAACTGGCCAAGGCTTCTCCGCTGGGGCTTGAGGTCAAATCTGAAGTTGGAGCTGAAACAGGACTGAGTTCGTAGTCAGCTCACATTTTTGCGTGTTACACTGCAATCATCTGAACCGTCTCAGACTCTATTGGCTGTGGCAGCTTCAACAATAGGAATCAATTAAAAGGCACAGTGAGATTTAAACACTGACCTCCGGTCTACAAAACCAGCTAAGGGAGACGGCAAGACAGAGAGAGAGAGGGAGAGTGAGAGAGAGAGAGAGAGAGAGAGAGAGAGAGAGAGAGGCTGATGTGAGCAGAGACATACAGTCACTGAGAATTAAAGAGGCTCACTCACGCAGGTCTACTGTGCTTGCCTTGCGGCCACAGCACTTCCTCTGCTACTGTAAACTACACACAGCTCTGGGCCTTTGAACTTTAAACGGCAGCAGGCAACCATTCAAACTGTAAAACCAAACTACCTGCGCACGCACACACAGACACACACACACGTTTCCAGGAATGTCTGTGGCTTCAAGACGTCATTTTTCTATATAATCAAACACTGAACAATAATAACAATAAAATAATAATAACAACAACAACAACAACAATAGTAATAATAATAATAATAATAAACAAAATTCATATAGTATATCTGTAAATGAAAAAAGTGATTTCAAAAAGTGCTCTACAGGAAGGAAAAACAAAAATAAGAAAATACATTGACATGTTTTTGAAACTGATTTTGAAATGTTAAAAATGTACACGATTACAGACCATGATGTAAAAGCAATTCAATTAAAAGTATGTTTAAAGAAGTGGTTTATATGATACTGGCTTAGCAACCTTAAATTTCTCAGGCAGGTTGATGCAGAGTCTGGGAGCCCTGATGGTAAAGCACACAGACAATATAATGGATAGACCACCAAGCAGCAATATTATGACATGTTTGTATTGCATTTTTAAGAGTTGTCGAGTAAATTTGAGAACTGCGTTAACTGTGAATGTGTTGAATAACTCCTCTCGGTACACAAGATGAGGGTACGCCTTGCAGACCTGTTGTAAAATCTGTGGGAAGTTCACACAAGACAAACTTGATAAAGTCAGAAAATAAACGGAACAAAGATGCTAAAAAGAAAGCTGACTTTTCGGTAAAATTGGTCTCATTATTGTTATGATCAGGTATTGTTTATGTGTGCACTGCCACTGCATGTGACGCTTGCCAAGGCCACCCCTGGCCAGGCTCGTGCACCATAATTGTGTGAGGTCAAGGACGCCATCCTTAACCTGTGAACTGGGTTCTCTTGTAAAAACGAACTAACTAGAGGCACACGAGGCAGCAAGGCAGAGTCAATTTAAGTGCCGCAATCCCCTATTAAAGATATGCTCCAGCTGCATGCTTTGGGCCTCTCAATAAACTTAATTCATGGGCAAACTCCATAAGCATACGTCTTGACATTTTTACATTTTTACATGATTTAAAAGTTACCACAGGCAAGTTTGAATTCAGTTGCAATTTGAAAACATAACTCAAAACAGTCTCGCTATGTAATTCACTTGTTCCCACTGATCCATCCCTCTTGTAACCCGCCCACCCTCGTACCAGCTGAAATGGTCGGCACGTGCATATGACTGACAGCGGGGGAAGTGACCCTGCCCTAAGAGGTTATCTGATTGGTTGGAATGGTAAAGACATGCAGATTTATTTTGGACAAAGTACTATATATAACGGAGTGGTGGAGGTTTCACTGTGATCAAAGTCTTTGATGAAACTTTGATGAAAGTCTAATGAAAGACGGTCCATCTGTCCACCTTTTTTTTTTTTTTTTTTTTTTTTTTTTTTTTTTTGCCTAATTCAAACAAAATGTAGCCTAAAAAATCTTTAATCAGAAAAAAGAAATACTTGTTTCATGACATTATATTTATATTACATTGTTAAACTGGAAATCTATTATTTCTGCGCCATTTATGCTGGTTAGTGTCTGGTTCTGCAGTGTTTGGATCTATAATCGAGTGAGGTTGTCTGCAGTGATATGTTGTGTGGTGTTCTCCTAGCCCATCCATCCAACAGACCAGAGTGTGAACTGTCTCAGAGGTGATAGAAGGGACAGATGAACAGGCCCTAGTGACACCTAATAGATCAGGCCTTTACGACCACCAGTTTAGCAGATGAGAGAGAGGCCTGCTGCAGCCAGAAGTCTCTCTCTCAGGCCTGCAGCCCTGACCTCCCCAGGGGAGCGCGTCATTAGAGCCCATATAAACTTTTGAAGTGGTGAGACCAGGGAAAGGCCAGGTATGTAAGGCAATAAATTGTGGCTTTAAATACAAACAAGAAAAGTGAAAAAGTGCACGACCCCTGACACAGAGATGACTACTTCTGAGCAGTTATGTCTTCTGTTTTTCTCCCCCTCGATGGATACCTGCCAGCCGTAACTTATTGCTTCCCCCCATTACTCTCAATAAGCCTGCAAACTGAGGCGATTCTTTCAAGTTTTTTGGCTCAAGTCTATAAATCCTTACCAATGATTCAACGGAACAAAGTATAACCACTAATTGTTTATGACATTTGAAATGATAGGGGGAAAAATTCTTAAAGCTTTGTAATCACAGCAAATATGTTATCCATCAGTTCCATAAATGTGAGTCACTGTGAGCCTTAAGAGCAACATGTTCTTTGGAAAGGGAAGGAGGTTATAGTAAGCGGCAGAAAGAGTACGCATGCAAATGCTGTAAAAGTATTTGGGAATGCATACCAAGGAAAGTCTGTTATTCTAAAAGTTTATAGCTCCCTCTCACGTCTGCTGGGCGAGTGACAGTAAGAGGCAGGCAGAGGGTGTTTCTCCATTGCATCTCGGCCAGGGACAGCTGACTGGCTGGGATGTAATTGCTCTCAAGTGAGGTCAGCAAGAGGCATTTATCTAAGCAGAGTGCACAACAACAGTGGAAGATGCACAGAGCCAGCCTGCCAGAGTCAGGGAGACATCCATGGGAAGTGACAGAAGCTCTTAGCTCCTGCTTAGCTTACCAGCGTAACTGGGCTCAGTTTACAACTGACTCTACGGGTCTGCAAATTAAGACTCTTTCTGAAAGGGTATACACCTCTTTCATCTCCTGTCTTCACTCACAGCACATGTAAGTTACTCTACTGGACTTTTTATTACAGCAAAAGCAGTGCAGGTTTAAGTTTGTGTGAGAACCACGTGCATGCTTGGGAGCATGGGCTTAGTGAGACTTGGGCATGCTGATACAGAGGAGAATGTAGACAAGTGAAGCCAACTGAGGAGCGCTGCTAAAATATTCCTCTGCTGTGTGTCCATGCCAGGGAAACATAAAGGTACACTAAGGAGCATTTGATTTACTGCTAGGAAAAAAGTGCATCACATATCAGTATGAACTGGGAAAAGAGTAGATGTTCTGTTGGATTGGCAAACAGTTATTCAGAAGAGATCTAACATGCAATTATGTGGAATGTTAACATGAGAATTGATCTAAATACGTCTTCAGTTTTTTCTTGAAACTATCTGAGCAAAAATCTTTTAACTTGAGTGTACATTTAAGTGTGACTAGTTATCTTTAACATTTTTCAGACTGCATTACCTGGAATCAAACTAATTAAATCCATTTTTTTTTTTTTTTTATAGAAGTACCTGAAGTGAACTATGACATCCCATCTTGGACTATGGTCCCAAAAGGAAGGTGCAGCAGACGCACATAGTCAGTGAGGATTAAAGAGAGACATCAACTCATAAACCAGTCACCCGTCTTCTCCAGCCCATTCTCCCGCCTCAGCCACCCCCCTTCAGCTTCAGACATCTCCTTTACCAACAGCCATTCTCAGTGTTGCACTGGGAGTCCCTACTGCAAGAAGAGGGACACGCCAGGTCACAACAGAAGGGGCGCGGGTCAGGGGGCCAAGGGTCAGGGGGTCGTGGGGCAGAGGGATAGCGCGCAGATCACTATCTCACATTTCAGTATGTTGTTCATGGATCCCCACTGCATTGTATTATAATGCGCAAATGGAGGCTGACATGGAACCTTCCAAATCTGCTCTCGGGACTGTACGTGCACATGCTCTTCCTGCTTGGCAGTGTGTGTGTAACCTTTAGTGACCGCTCTCCAGAGCAAATGGCCGCCATCATGAACTGTTCCAAACACGAACGCCACACCCGGAACTACGACTACATGGAGGGAGGAGACGTACGCATCCGACAGCTGTTCAGCCGAACACAGTGGTTCCTGACCATTGATGACTTCGGCAACATCAATGGGACTCAAGATCCCACCAACTGCTACAGTAAGGATTGCTTTTTTTAATTGGTCTGATTATTACACCAGTTTTTCCCTTTGAGGTTCTTATTGTTATAGGCACTTATAGGCACTTATTGTTAATGAGACCATATATAAGAAACACTCCTATATATGTAGACAATGAACTGGTTGAATACTGCCTGCCTGAGATAGGTAGTGGGATCTTTGCACTGAGTTAGTAATGAGCCTTTGGCCCGTCAAGTTGACAGGAGAACGTGAAAGGTGTTACTGTCCAGCGCTCTCCACAGTGTAATCACAGTGTTAATAGGTCATGTGTCTCTGTTAGAGCAGCCAAAGTGACAGAGGTAAAGTGAAGCAGGTGTGGGCTTTGGCCTGCTCAATCATAACAACATCTAAAAAACAGCCGGTAATGAAGTAAACTTAAGGGGCTTTGAGGGTGATGGGGGCCGGGCGTCTATCAGCTCAGGCTCAGCCTTACTCAGCCTTCCCACAAATACACAGTGTCAGAATGAGCTCTTGGAACATAAACATGGCAGAAATATAAATGGAAAGAGTAATCATATTCACTTTCTGACTTTTTCTTGGAATATTAAGTTAGTATCTTCATGCAACCATGATTAAGGATGTCTGTGTATCATAACATAGCGACAGCCAGCCTTAGTGCCTCTGGTGCTGATCCACCAAGATGATACACAGACACCACTGAGGGAAATCTACACTTCATTTTGTGGACTCCAACTGTGTAATTTTTCTCATCATCAAAAGCAATGTTTAAAAGCATCAAAAGCAAAATTTGTAATGTAATGAGTGCTAATTACCCATGTTTGTGGCTCGCCCCAGTGAACCGGTAAACCGCTGTTTAAGAGCCAAGAGTGTTCCACAAGTCATGTTTTCATGTAAACCATTAGAAATCTCTATCGTGGTGAGCATGTTTTAGGTAGCTATCATTTCCTCCTATCTGACAGTGCGGCTGTAGCTGGAATGCTGGCATGACAGGGAATGCCTCTAAGTGGATGGAAAAGATACTTGTGCAACAATTGAAAGGCGATGAAAGGCAGAAAAATTGATACACCCAGATGTGGCTGACGATAGCACGCAAAAAGAACATAAAAATATGCCCAACAAGCCTTTGAAGAGACCAGCATGGGGCAAAATATACATGTAATAAATCAATGATTCATACTTTTGGGCTGCATGGGATAGCGAGCCTCTGAAGACCTTGCGCATACAGGCTTTTACCGAAAAGGAAAGAAAGCAAGACAAAAAAAGAAAGAAAGAAAGAAACCAAAATGACAAACTGACTGGAGTAGCATGAGTTTTGGCTTCCACTGTCCCTGTGTCCCCATGACAAAAATATATCGGTCTATTTCCAGTGAACTCATCTCTTGCAACATAGAGCCATTTCAGAGTTTGTATTCTGAGAGCATTACATTCCAAAAAGATGTGCAGTGATTACCACAATTGGAAATTGTCCATTTGCTGGACAAAGTTTTACACCTACAGTATACTGTTGCAGAGCACTACTCTCAATACGACTAATGTCCAAGAAAGAGCTGAGTTGTAGCCATCATTCTCGGGAGCAAGAGAACCACATGTCAGCCTGTCAAGTACAAGTGTGGTTGGTATTGTATAATGTTGTTTATTCCTAACCAATGACTGATACTCACTGACACATGCAGGTTTGGGTCCCAGTTGAACATAAAGAATGGCATAGTGAGCTACCAACTACAGCAGGATCAATGAAAAGTGGGAATTTAAACACATTAAATGTTTAAGCGAATACTTTGTGCTTTAGCGTACTTCTCTCTTGCCAACTTTCATGTTCTCTTGTGTCCTCACCCCCATTGTTGCGACACTGTGTGAAGACTGTGTGATATGCAAAAAATTACAAGCCATATTCTGTCCTATTGTCATTATTAAATTCACAATAGTTTGGCAATGGGTGTGTTGAAATACTTTTTAGCATTTGGTGAAATGTTAGTATGGTATGTTTTAAGGTATGTTTTATCCAAAAGTGTTACACTGTAGACAGTGGCATTGCTAAATTTGCTTTACCTTACTTTACCTTAATTTACTTTACTTATCAATAGACTGTGATCACATGGTATGGAGCACAAACTGAACATGCAATGGTAACAAAATGGTGGCACACAGCCTGGCAAAGTACAGCGGTTACTTAAATAGAGGAAGGACTTTCTTCAAAAAGGCGCCTGGTTAACAAATAACTTTTTAGCTTATCGCATTGTAATGACAAAATTAATTTAGACATACAGTAGGTGAGCGGTTCAAATAATACTTCATTATGCTTACATTCTTACATTCAAACAAAATATACTTGTCTCCCAAACGATTATCATTACAAAGGTTTCAGAGCCTCTGGTTTCTATCCAGTCCTTAATATCTTGCATTTGAAGACAGGATGATAAAAAGTGACATTAGTTGTAGCAATTAATTTACTAAACATTGCATGTTGTCATCAGGTAGCTGTGGTGTGGAGTCCACTATTCCTAGGAGTCTGCTTTATCTGAAACAACAAATATAAACACTGTGGATCCCACCTCTGTCCAGACAGGACATAATGAGGAATCACCCAAACTTGGTTTCCTTAGCAGGACCAGAGAGTGAAGACAAGTTGCTCAAGCTGAGGATGGCCTGAGAGGCTTTGCAAATTAACACAGAGCCAGAATCTTAATGATGTGTAGTAGCAGGAGTGTGAGTGTTACTGAATCAACCAGAACTTTGTAGTTGCCATGCTTACCATTAGGACATTAGTACTGTCATGATGTTTGCACTGACAGCTCCATCTATTTCTGCTTTCTCACTTTTATAACTGGGAATTGTGCTCATGCACCAGGCAACAACCACAAAAAATACTTGTCATTCCTACCCTGCTCCTCCTAGAAGCTTTTCACTTAAAATATCAACTTGAGGAACAAACATGCAACTCTAAACTTCCATGTCGATCAACTGCTGCATCAATCTTCAGGATGACTCGTGAGAAAATAAATGAGATGCTGCATGAGCGTTGATTTGAGAGCACTTACAACTAAAGTCAGGATAAATAAAAAGAGCAACAAAAACAGAGACATAGAAAAGCAAATCTGAATGCAAGGTAAAAAAAAAAAGCTGTAACACTAAGTCAAATATCACATGGAAGTTGAGCGCAAACAACATCTCATGATTGGGAGGCTGCCATCTGTTTGTGATCTGGCGAGCATTAAAGCACAGCATGCTCAATGTCAGTCTGAATAGATTTAATAGAGTTCTTCCCTTTCTTTCTCTCTGTCTGTCAAATGGAGGGATTTCTGCAATATGTCTTAATAGGGTTTCATATCCAATAAAAGCCTCAAATTAGGACATTGCTGGAGTCCTTAGTATATATACGTGTGTGTGTGTGTGTGTGTGTGTGTGCGTGTGTGTATTTGTGTTTGCTGTCACAGCGTTCAGATTTTTGAGGTAAGGATTTAACTCTTTACTGATGAGTTATGGATGCTGAAGACCTGTGCATGTCTGTCAGGCTAAATGAGCAAGTAGAAAATATTACAGCCTTAAAATCACACAAGACAAGTCATGGGTTTAAAGGAAGATGCTACTCCTCAGTTTGTCTGAAGAAAATGTTTCTGAATATTAGGATATGTATAAATATTATATTATTATTATTTATATTAGAAAATATTATTATTATACATGATCTTATTCTTGTGTTTAAAGGGGCTTTTTTGGCCTTTCAAAACAAATAATGACTTTCTGTTAACTGGTTTGGTTGCATTTATTCACTTCAGCAGCAAATCTAGTCACTAGATTTATGGTGTTCCTATAGTTCCTAGAGTAAAGGATTCCTCCTAGAATATTCTGACATCTATGGTTACATGCCATTCTTTTTTTTTTTTTTTTTACGATGCATCCCAAAACAATCACAAAACCAAAATAGTTTGGCAAAAGTTTTTTCACTCCCCCACAGAGTTGGAGAGCAGGTCTGACGCGTAGCGTGCAAAGCAAATGCAAGGAGGTAGTTTTCTCAATCCCGGGGGAGGGAGGCCTAATCTGTCTCCCATATGTGCCATGGCATAGGCTGTGGTTTGTGTAATGGCCACCCAGGCCAGTTAACAAGGCTTGAATAAAGCCAGAGGGACCGCAGACTGATTAACCACAGGAACTTCCATCGTTCCTTTGTTAATGAAGACGAATGCTGAGCACTGTGCAGCGCTGGAGTGAAAACTGGATGCTGATAGTCTGATATCTGTGCTGTGCAACCTCTCATTCTCCTGACCCACTCAGAACCCAGTTATGTTCCAAACACAACACAAAAAAATATTGTAATGGTGGATTTCTACTCTAAATGCACCCATAAATCATTAGCAATCACTAAAATTTGATTACAATACTTTATTATGTGTTATTTTTTCTGTCCACTCCAATGGACGGAGAATCTGAATTTTTGTATTTGGGTTGCATCAGTTTGTGAGTCAGATGAAAATAATCATAGAGCAGGACATTCAAAATTATGTCCGTGACTCACAGGTATCCTGGAGATCAGGACTGTGTCCGAGGGAGGTATCCTGGCCATCAAAGGCATCAAGAGTCAGTACTATATCTCCATGAACAGGACCGGACAGCTGCAAGGCAAGGTAACATTTCTCCTCCATGACAAAAACTTTGAATTATTTTCAGCCAACCCGTAATCAAGCAAAAGCAGAACAATCAGGGCAAAACAAAAACTCCCTTTCCAAAAATCTTGTCCTAGAATTCACATTAAATGTTGCTGACATATGGCAGATTGTGTATAATGCTGCAATGTATTATTTTTATCCTTTACAGAAGATCTACAACGATAACTGCAACTTCAAGGAGGTTTTTCTAGAAAACTATTTCAACGCTTACTCCTCTGCAAAGTGGACTAGAAACGGCAAAGAAATGTTCATAACCTTGTCCCAGAAGGGAAGGCCACTGCGGGGGAGGAAGACCAGGAGGGAGCACATAGCATCTCACTTCATCCCTATGAAATGCAGGGAGGAGGAGAGGAGGGTGGACTGACAGAGCAAAGGACTAACAAGTCGCAAACTGTGTATGATTTCAGTCATGTTATATAAGCTGCCGGGCACAGAACTCACATGCACTCATTACCAACATCACGCTCAATTCTCCTCACACTGTAGATTAACTATGTGATAATCCATGCTATGTTGTCATTTTCATGAAAAAAACAACATATATTTGATGAACACATTACAAACTGGTAAAACTATTCTGCCTTCAGATATTTTTTTCTGTTAAAGATCTCCACACAAGGAAGTGCTGAAATATTTGAACTGAATTATTTCAACTGGTATGAAAACTGTAAACCCACTAAAATCCATTCAGTGTTATGGCTATTAAAAGTTTTATTTTGATTATATTTCCTTATAAAGCAGTTACATATTTTCATATAAAATTGTTAAATGCATTATTCGCAGTCAGGACTGTATTTTTCTCCAAAGACTACATATGCCCACCCAGATAAGCAGACATTTATGATGAATAGCAAGGCTCAAAACAGAGAGTTGGCTCTACCAAGATGTGGTGAAACAAGCTGGACTTGTCTTTTTACGGTACGGTACTAGTCTTTTTACAGTACAAGTGCTCAGAGCACACAAAACAGGGGCACAATAATTAAGATTACAGCAACACATTCAGTAAAATTGTGTAGCCTATGTGGATGATCTGTTGTCTGGTTCTTCTTGCACTGTAGGCCAGGCTCCTGTCAAATACATTATAGCTGCTCACTGACCTGCTCTTCATTATTATCAAGGTGTGATTTTAAAATGCTAGAATATTCTACTGCTGCTGAGAAGATATCCAGATTAAAAGCCAAAGTGAACACCATTTTGAATGTGTATGTTATATGTTTTTTTCCATCACGGTTAATGATCATATAAATGGAACACATGAAATGTATTTCTGTCCCTTATATGTAAAAAAAATATATATATATTTATTTATGGAGAGCTATTTTTTATTAATTCTGTTGAGACATTCCGATTTCTCAAATATGACTAAGATCCAACACAAAGAGCTTCATTACAGCATTACATACTAAAAGGTCCTTTTATGTTCATTTTTGATACAAGCATAGGTAAAGTCACCTACTCATCTCATTCTCAACAGGCTACTATCTTAAACTCTGCATGATATCACTGCAATATCTCAATACTGGCATATAGCATTATATCATCATTAACTGTTGTAAGTTATGTGTGTTATTTATATATAAAAAAAAAGAAATATGAGTTACTTGGAGTCTGCCTCATTTCCTTATAATGTGCATTCCTCTATCTGGATCATTTAAAGTGCTGTTGTTTTTATTGTGTTAAATATTACAAATAGTGAAGGTACACAGACCACGTCCTCATTCTGCCACTGAGCATGAGGTGCTGGCTGTACAAGGCTAAGCAGAGAGCTCGATGGAGCAAGATGAACAGAGAATTACTGGCTGCTGACACAAACTCAACACCCTGTTTCGGAACGCACTGCAAGCTACAGTCAGGATAATAAATAAGACACAAAATTGATTTAATCCTATCTGTGTATGCTTATCTTACAAAAAAGACAAACTTAGTCACAGCTCATTGCATAATCGTAATCATCATCAGGTTTGATTGGGCCTGATTACTAAAGCAATATATGATAATACAACACTACAGTGGACAAAACTGAATACAGTTTACACAACGTGGCACTAACTGGGATTTTCATCTTAATAGAAAATGATTGGTTCAGCATTAACCCCAGCTGAAACCTCTTAATATCTTTTGATAAAATAAGAGAGCCATTCAGCCTCTAAATCTAACAATAAGCCTTTAATGGAGAGCAGAAAACGTCTTACACATTGAGAAGCTATAAGTGTTCCAAATTTCGATATTACCAGAGTCCTCTGGAGATATTAAGCGGTCCATTTCCCGGCTTATGTAACTAAATGACAAGATAAGTAAATCTGTTGACTTGATCTTTGGGAACATTAAATACACATAACAAAAAAGTTTAGTGTCCTTGGACAATCTTAGACACAAGATATGCATGAATAGCATCATTCAATCTGATAAGGAACACTGACATATAGTAATGCCAAATAATTCCAAGATAAATCTATTAATTTATGCTGCACAGATAAAAAATATGTCAACATGGACAAATGTTGTAATAATTCCCTCATAAGTTTATATTGCACTGAGCGAAATTGGAGTCCTGTAGTGAAGCCCAGTATTGCAGACATATTGGCAGGCTGCCACACACACGTCCGCGCACACACACACACACACACACACACACACACATACACACACACACACATTCACTCGTGCACGCACACAGAACTTTACCTTTTGCTTGGGTTCACATCTGGCTTGGAGAAACCCTGTCAGATAAAGACAGTCAAATTGAGAGAGCAAACCCCTGAAATACGTTTGACCCAAACAACATCTGAGCAAGGTGAAGGCTTCTGCCAAGTCACGCAAAGTTAGTCTTAGCAGATAATTTGTAACATGCTCAAAATGTAAACACATTTCAGACTCAAGGCTGTGTATTCCCAGCAGGACGGAGAGAGGCTGCAGCCAACAGGAGCGAGAAAGAATAGTCATAGACCAACTTCCAGGGAAACAGACATGACGTGGGCATGTCAGAAATATAATCCATGCTTGTGAGGTATTCAAAGACCCACGTTTTTTGTTGAATAAAATGCTCCTGAAATCACAATTCATTTTTATACAAATCTCTGGGAAATGTAAACTACCCTGGCATCTTTCATTTCAGCTGTTTTGCATTAGAGTTATCGCATGGAGAAATGATATTTATCTTTTTTCATGCCAGTAATAATACAATCTCTTTAAGAGTCAAAAATATTGCCTTATAATTTTGTCATTTAACTTGAGCAAGTGAATTATTTAAAACTAAACAGCTTGTCTAAATTAATTATTATAAAGAACTAGATAATTGCCTAAGGGATTTAGTTACTACTCAGGTCAAATGTGTAGGCCAATATTGTAGAAAGAAAAAACATTATCTTGCTTTAAGTACAGAAGCAAAAGTGTAATATACTCCGGCAAAAATAAAATTTGTCTGAGGCAAGATTGTAGATTACATCTGTTCACCTCTAATCTACACTTCCATAGTTGAAAGAAGCAGTAATAGGGCTTGCTGGAGCTCCGGATGTGAAAGATGACTGGAAGCAAATCCCTCCACTTAGAAAAGTTAAGCGAGGTATGACTTATAAGTATTCAGCTGAGAACAACAGCAGTACATTTGTATGAAAACATGGCCACACAGAACCACGTGTCCTACGTTATTAACGTTATGTGCAGACCAAGGCCAAAGTCAGAAAAGAAGGTTGGAGGGAGTGTGACTCTGGTAGTGGACATCAGAGTGAAGTGAACACTGCAGGAAAAGGCAGAGTGAGACTAAGAGAGAGGAGATAGATGGATGAGAAAGTAAAGGAGGCGAAGATGAACAGGGAGGCAAGGACAGGGAGAGTCATGTGGGAGGTGGAGAGGTGGTCTCGGGGTTAGTGCGAGGAGGGGGGTTTGCAGCTGAACTTGATACATTTCAGGGCCGTGAACCTTCATTTCCCCAGAGGAAATCTGCAGTTATGCAACCTGGGGAATTCTGTGTTTGCAGCCTTAGCACGGAACCCCCAGAACACCACATCATTGCAAAACAGGGACGGGAAGCCCAGACCTCCAACAACTCACTGCAATTTCACACATTCCCTGACAGAAAATTAAAACCACGCAAAGAGAAAATCAGTTATGAGTGCAAAAGAAAATAAATAGCATGAGAATCCACAGGCTGACAGTTGTGAAAGCCAGCAAACACGTCCCCAACTATATTTAATCACATGTAAATTTTTTGGGGGGGGGTGGAATTTCTGTAAAATAAAAAGAACAAAAGCAACATAATAAATAAACATCTCAAACAGCGCAGACTTGAAAGATGGCTTAACAGTTCCATGACCGCTTAGCACACACCGTCAAATTGAAGCCACGGCAGATGATGTTGTTGGCTCATTACAACCACTTCAGCTAAACTCTAAAACCACAACGGACTCCAAACAACATAGCTGCCCATCTCACATATCCAGTTATGACATGACGGTGGTTGTGAATGGAAATTAGTGATCCAATACCATTGGACACCATTTTGATGGAACATTATCAATCCTTGGAGTAAACTCACACTCCGAATGGAGAAAATGGGTCTGTCTGGTGGGTCCTGTGGGATGATTTGTTGATCATCACCGTGGAAAAGAATTGGAGCCAGGTGGCCTGAGGACGGCGCCAGGGGCACAGCCAGAGATTTTGGGTCTCATGAAGTTATTGCACTTTGGGCCCTAGTACCCCCAACCCTGTATAGCTATAATCATGCATCCAGACCCCAATCAACCTATTATCAAGCTTTTAATGATCTATCTATCTATCTATCTATCTGTTGATTAGGGGTGTAATGGTTCACAAACTTCACGGTTTGGTTCAATACAACATAGAGGTGTCACAATTTGTTACATTTTTGATACAGCAAAAACGTCTAAATGCCAGAGAAATTTCATAGATTTTTAAAAAATTCAATGAATGAAAACATAATTAAGTATGATCTTTCTTTAGTTTGCACAATGATAGAGCTATATTTAGTCCATCTTCTGGGGTATCTTCTTAGCAAAAACAACATATTATAAAGTTTGATCTATTTGATGATGAGGATGATGATGACTATGACAGTGACTTCCCATTCAGCGGTAAGGTCATGTGCTGTTACAGTTAGCTGGCTTTGTGGAGCCCTTGACGTTCAGCCGTCTGCAGGCAGACCAACAGCTCCTGCTTTAGACAATTCATTCTCTATCTTTTTTTTTTTTTTTTTTCTTGTCCAAAGCAGGAATTACGGTCTGGCTGAAATGGGCTGGTGAAGGATCAGTGTACTGGGGCTCAATGACACTCAGCATGTTGTGAAAACCTGCGTTCTCCACAATAGAGTTGGCTCTCATATCCGTGGCTATAAATGTAACACTGGCAGTGGTGATTTCTTTTGCCCTGATTGAATCAGTTGGGAATGCCTGTGCAGTGATAGCAGGTAGCGCAAGTGTTGATATAATACGCACTGAACCAAAAGCCTTGTTACACCCCACTATCTATCTATCTATCCATCAATTCATTCACTCATTCACAAAAAAGAAAACATGACAATTTTCGGAATATATTCCATTTGGATATTCCCAACAAGACCCTTTTCTGAATGTAGCATTTTCTGAGATAGGTGCAATATACCGATATAATTCGGGTTTTAGGAATATTCTTTGGATATGTACACAGTGCATTCAGAATATGTGTTGGGGTTTGCCTGTTTACGGTCAGCTCTGTGCTTTGTAAACAAACCAGCAGGCCAGTGGTTTGCAAGGCTGGGTCAGTGATGCATTCACACAAGAAAAGCCCACATTTCTGGTCAGAAGCAGAAACACACTCTGTGGTTGAAGGTGGTTGAACAAATGAAAGAGTGACGCTGTGTTTGCACAGTTGAACAAGTCCGCCACTGGCAGAAAACTTTGGAAAATCCTATCCAACATGACTGCTGTTTGAAAAAAAAAAAAAAAAAGCACATTAATCAGGGGATGCATGGCTGCATGTAAACAGGGATATTAGTATAATATTCATTTTCATTAGCTATAAACAGCGTAGTAGGAATATGGGCTTTTCCGGAATAAGGGCAAAAACTGGAAATTTTGTACATGTAAAGTATGGTCATTGTGCTCTGCTCACCTTCTCAAGGGAGTTTGCCTGTTCCCTGTGTTCAGTGGGACACACAGCTGCAGAGGATGCTGCTTTTGTTGGATCTAGCATCAGGACAACTGACTTAGTATGAATAGTTTGCTGAAAGTTCGCCTGGCTATGGCCTGCTAATTACATTTCAGTTACCAAAACGTAAACACTCTCAGACTGTTCTATGTGAAGGCAACGTTAAGCCAGTATGGAAATAACATTAGCAGCTAAATGTTAACAGGTTTACTACTCCCCAGCGACTAATAACCCACATTTTCTTTTGGAAAAACTGGTTGACATACTGCCTTCCAATAACCTGTCTTTTGTTTTGTTTTTTGATATCCTGATTTTTTTTTTCAGTTGCTGACTGTGATTGCCGTCATGTGACATACCTTGGAGGGTAAAGCCATAAACAAGAAAAAAAGACAGAAAGCAGTGTTTTTTATTACTACATTGAAAATAAAATATCCCAGTAATGCCTTACATTAATACATTGATTTGTTCATGGTCATTAATGGCTAAATAAAAAGGCATTAACCTTATGTTCTAATATTGTTTGAAGACCGCTGTCAGTTGTGGGCCCTCACCATCATCCCAAATGTCCCACCACATACAGCCCACCTGGTGCAGTGGTGGTACTATATCTGACAGGAAACTGGCAAAAAAAAAAAAAAAAAAATCTCACTGAAATTCATTCTGTGCTAAACACCTTATTCTGGCACACTCCACATCACCTGCAAATGGATTTGAAATTTCAAAACTGGATTAATGAGTATGAAAATCAGCAGGTTGGCTCAGTTCTGCTTTGAATGTCTTCAACATGTGTACATGTCCCACTCCAGCACTGACTGATAGGTGGTACAGTGAGGAAATTTCACTGGTTACATTTGGCTCTCCTCTAAATGCTTAATTTAACTTTTGTTTTGTGGGCAGGCAGATTCTCAGTCAGTTGATTATGCCTCCGTTCTTACACAGTTTTACATTCACAACATGGAGATGCTTCATTATATCACACATGGAAGTCAAGCCAAACACATTTTATCTTCAGATTTGGTAATGGTTTTCTCCTTGCTGATCCTGAACTTCCCCACCTCGAAGAAGTGGCACTTTTACTCAGTTTGCCCACAGTGAAGGGTTACATCCTCAAAATCAGACAAGTGCTTGGCCAATCTGAGAGGAAGTGGCTTCCTTCATATCAGTCTTCCTTGACAACAAGCATTTAGTATTAAATGCAGCCAACCACTGTTCAACCCTGCACACTAACTCACACATACAAACATATGCACACATGGATAAACATATACATGTATAGATGCAAACACAGCCTTATCCAATATGTAGTGAATATGTCGTACCATTATCAGGGTCCTTCGCAGCATCTTCACCTCCTCCTTCTGCTCTAACCTGCCAACTCAAGTTCCAACTCTGCCAAGAAAACAGTATGGGCTTCATACCTGAAAAGCAAAACATGTAATTGCTCAAAACCTCATTCTTAACACATTCCAAACATGGAAATCAGTGCCTGTCTGAGATACACTGCAAGTAAGCATAATCAGTGTGTGGTTACCTGAC
Source organism: Myripristis murdjan (assembly GCF_902150065.1). Lineage (NCBI taxonomy): Eukaryota > Metazoa > Chordata > Actinopteri > Holocentriformes > Holocentridae > Myripristis > Myripristis murdjan. Next base: position 17,354,119 of record NC_043982.1, read on the forward strand.
ATCCAGATGGTGATTTTCTCTGCTATCTATCTCCTGAAGTCATCACCCTGTCACTCCTTTGACTCAAGGAAAAAAGCTCTAAGAGCAAACAGTGTGTATAAATATACTGAAAAAAAAACATATTTGAAATATTCTGACAAATGGCTCTATTAGAGTATGTCACATCATAGAACACATATTAAAAATAATGCACCTCCAAAAGATTGTCTTTTAAATCCTCCTGGAGTGTCATCAACAGCGAAATACACTCTTGCAATGTGATCAAACAGTTTATTTTCCTTTTCTGCCATATTACATGCAAGAGAAAAGAGAGAAGACAAATTTCAGCCATGAGATTAGGCAGAAATATTCAATGAGTTCATATCTGACACAGTCTTATGTATGGATCCTGTTCCTGATAGTCCTGCTACATACCTCAATTTAGGGACTGAAGATGGCAGCCAAAACTGTTTGCACCTAGCCACTTGCCAATTTAATGCCAAATATTTTTGATTGCTAACTTAGAACAGAGTTGAGGGAAGGAAGAACCAGAACCAGAGAGTATCTTTAAACATGGCCACAGAGAGAAGAGAGAAGTGTTTCCAGATTTTAAGAAACACCTTTTTCAAGAAGGATCTATAGGAGCAGTTTGATGAATATGATTAATGAATTGTGTTTCATTGCCGTGATTCTTAAAGCAACCTGACACATAGTATACATACTGCAGATTTCAAATGTGTGTTTGGAATCAAATATCACCCACACTGAAAGGTCTCATTCAATACACATGTGCTTGCCATGCAAGTATGCATGTGATTATCTGTTTTGTAAAAAGTGTGACAGCTCAGGTATCTGAAATTTGACATAACAAGCCTGTTTCATATCACACCAAATACATCTAGCTTTGAACAAGATTATTAGTATTTTACCTTGGCCCTTATTTACCCTTTTTTGTTTTTGTCTTTTCAGTTTTTGAGAAATGTCACCTGTGAAACTTGGACTTTGTTAATACAACAGGAGTTAAATGGCTGCATGCTTCTCAGATGAGGATGACTGGTTGCAGAGCGTCCCAGAAAGTTCCCTTGTAATGAGGGAAACACGGCGTTGAACAAATCACTGCTGCTCTGCTGCCCCCCTCAGCTTCACTTTTAGGAAACACCATGTTCTTGAAAACAGGAAAATAAGTTATAAGCAACCAGTAACAAACAGGTAAAAACTGGATAATTGCCATATCAGTTACAACACTACAGTGAAAAATAATCATCTTTATCCAAGCTAATTTGCCAACACTTTTTGCTTATGAAAAACTTGGTAAACAACAGAATTTCATTGATCAAGATTACAAAGGTCTTCCTCTTCCTACACCTGTACAAATTGATTGCACAACAAATTAATATGTGTGATCATTAATGGACATACAGTGACGTGCTGGGCATCTGAGACACTGTAAATTTCAAAAGGACAAGCAGTGTCACAGCTCTGTACCTCAGTAAATCCTGTATAGTTGTAGTTCTAGGGGGAAATATCATAATTGTTAGAAGGTAGGTAAGTAGAAGTATTCACTCTCTTCTTATTCTTTCATCTTCTAGTTTTATTACTATTATTAGTATTGTTTTTGTTGTTGTTGTCATCACCATCAGCCACTGTGTGTTTTATCGTCATTTATCATTACACCGACCTCAATACATAATTTCTGTTGCTTGTGCAGTTTCTCACCCTGTAAACAAAACATTCAGTATTGGTAATATGACATGTTTCTTCCATCAGTTGAAGCATATGTAATTATGTATCTACTGTTCTGGAATAATGCAGAGAGCATCTGTAACAGGCTGACTTTTTACCTACCCTTTTCTGTGAGCTTTTTCCAGCAGTTCATTCAGCATGGAATGAACAATGTTCAAATTATTCACCAGATCACAGGCAGATAGCATCATTTGTTTGCCTTATGAGCATCAGGATCACTAATTGTTTACTTACACTTTCTGATGTCAAAACCATTGCCTGTGTTTTTGGTTTGTGCTTGTGACTGTATGGACAAGTTTCTGCTGCTTAGACAACGACTCATCAAGATTTGTGCAAATGGAAACAGTAGAAACCACTGGGAAAGGCTGCATGTCTTCTGATTATTCACAACCAAAAAAGTACGATGGCAGCTCTGCTGGATTTTCCTCATAGGTCACAGAACATTCAGCCTAGGATCAGAAAACTTTAACACTCTCAATTTTTATAAGCAGTACAAAAGTACAAAATCAAGCAATGTTATTTTTTTTTTTTTTTATGAAAAACTATCCTTGAAACCTTGGGTTGATCAACCCATGGTTTAATTTTCAATCAAAATATTCAGGAAGGAACCACATTGCCACATTGCATCATGAAGAAAAAAAGTTTCATAAAACAGAATTTTTCTGCACAGACAGACAATAATAATAATAATAATAATAATAATAATAAAACTTTATTTGTATAGTACCTTTCATACAAGAATTGCAGCTCAAAGTGCTTCACAATAAAAAGAACATTTGAAACACATTAAATAACAATAAAACATTAAAAGGAATAAAACAGCACAGGGTGGAATTAAAAAAAAAAAAGGAAAAGGCTAAAGATGAGAACTGATGAGAATGGATAGATAAAAGATTTATCCAAAGAGGTGCATGCATGCTCCACCCAGCCCAATGGGCAGCGAGAACACTGCATCGTGTCCAGGTTGCAAAAATTCTCCACAGTTGGACCTTTGATGGATCTCATCTTCTGGTTCTTCTCTGCCAGCTGGGTGAAATTCTGCTGAACAGCGTCCAGTAGGAGCTTCAACCCTCCATTTACCACTGTCAACTGAGCATTCTTCTGTTGTTTTGGCACAAATATCACACTAAGGATGAGAGTCTGGATCAGTATAAGGCCACAGTGATTAAGGTAATGAATTTTGTTTTTTAACAGTGGCACCAGCTCATTAAAATGAGCTGTCAGTTACTAAGCTGAGATCTGATCACAAGTGAGCAGGCAAGACACATGTGGAGATGCATGTTAATGCCAGGTGTGAATGGACGGACTGAGAGCTGCCCACTTGGGATCGGCTCACCAAAGACACATTTTAATACCAGGTGGAGACAGGGCAAAAGAGGTGTCAAACTGTGTAAATCTCTTATTTCTACCTCTCTAATCTTAAAACTGGATTGCTGATGATGTAATAAAAAGTTATGCCACAGAGGTTGCCAGCGAGTGAAGACATGAGGTATGGTGCAGCCTACACCAGTGTTTCCCAACCTTTTTTGTCTTGTATACCCCCGAGCCTTTTTGTCAGACCTTGAGTATCCCCTCACTCATACGTGCTGATGACTCTCCAAAGGTTGTTATGTTATGAAATGTTTCCATGTACCCCTGCAATATGCTTGCGTACCCCCCTGGTTGGGAATCACTGGCCTACACCATCAGGGTCACCAAAACCATCATCCAAGCAAATGTTTCTAATTTAGGATCCAAAACGTTTCCATTTTGTGTAATGTTCAGAATCATCTGTATACTACCTAGATGGAAAAGGTGTGCATTGACTAAACTGTATCAGAGAACAATTTTCAGGTACTGGCTCTTTACTTGATTGTTTCCATTTTGTGCAACTTCATAATTTCAGTACATCTCAGAGGGAAAGCCACTAACAGTTATCTATCTGACAACTGCAGTCAGGACCACTGGTGACTTTACAGAATAAGGGCTGATTTATGGGGTCAGCAGGGGTCTTATGAAAAGTTTCAACTCTGAAACACTTTCAACTTAATTTTATTTAAATTATTTAATCTAATTATTCTTTTTATTCATTTGTTTGTTTCCTACAACCAAAAAGACAAGTAAGACAATAAATAACAGGACTGGCAAATTTACAAAGATTTGACAGGTGACACTACTTCTTACAGGTTAATACTCAGGCCTATGTGCTTAATTAATTTAAGCACTTTTCCACCACCACTCAAGCCCACTGCAGCAGATAGTTTAGCAGTATTATTATATGTTTTGCAGAAGCTGATTCTCATTTCTAGACTGCTAAAAAGAGCAGCAGGAAAGTGTGAGAGCTGGTCCCGCTCCTACAGACCTATTGCCTTTTTGTCAGTGCATTATATTTTAACTAGCTGTGGGTGTAACAACAACTTCAAGATTAAATATGGCATATTCGATTATTCTTTGTCTTCTTATTGTTTGGTTGGCTCTCCATTAATTATTTACCCGACACTCTTCCTGAATCCACAAAGACGTTATAGTAACAGTTATGCAAGCAATGAGCTGGGAAGGTGGTAGAGACAGTACCCAGAACGATTTTAAGTTAAACACTGCAGATGGCTAGTGTTAGCTAGATTCCTGCTTTGAAAATTATCCTGGTCACCAGTTGTCATCACATCCACATAGTCATCAATAGTTGATGAATAATACTACTAATAATAGTACTACTACTTCATTTTAATATGGTAAACAAGCGATTATCTTTTTCTTTTCATCAATACAGTTGGATAAATATGTCTGCAAATATAACTTCTACATTCTCTGCTCTTCTCTATCAGAGAGTTACTGTAGAGATTCAAAACCCCCAGTTATACAAAATCAGTTTTGCTTTGTTTTGTTTTGAATCAGATGAAATCTGTTCCATTTCCCTGGGTGTTGTTAGGCCGGGGCGTTTCTAGGATGTGGAAAGAGCAGTGCTTAGCAAAGGGACACATAAACAGCACAGACCTTGGGCTTGTCTTGTTTTTTTCTCTTTACTCTGATTACAGGCATCATTTGCACACACATAGACCTGTTGGGGACACTGTATGGTACCCCCCTTTTTTCATTGCAGCGTCTACAACAGCTAAATTAGATTAATGACAGCGAGAGAAATTCTGGTAGACCCCTAACTCATAGGCCAACTCTACTTGGTCTATGAAGACTTGCTGGCCAGCTACTTAAGTGGCTTTATATGTATGCTGCCCATAGTTCAAGACTAACCAAGAAAAATCTGTGAGATTATGGGTGTTGACAGGTTGTTGTACCAGGTCTCTTACTGTTTTCTGAAGATAATGCAAAATGAGCATTTGATTGATGTCAAGTTGCTATTTCTTAAAAATGACACAGTGAAAAACATTTTTACATGAACAAAGAGAGGATATTAATATGAGGATTCCACTTGATTAGAGAACTAATTATTGAAAGAAATTTTATTAAATATCACATTTGAATTTTATCATGGAATTGAGAGTAATCGAGGACATTATCAAATTTGACCAAAATGAAATATGTATGTATGCTGTGAATACCCAAGAGGAATCCCTTGGATCGCTAAACTACAACAGCTAAGTTGGTGTATATATAATCAATATGTGACTTGACTTGAAGGCAGGAAAAAAAAAGTCAGATTGGTGAAAAATAGAAAATATGCATTTGGCAGTGCAAAGAAACACCAACAATAATAAATAAAATACATGTTAATAGATATTAATGCATAGGTAAACTAATTGGAGGTCCAATCGTATGTATTCTTTTTCTGCTACCCTGCTAGTAGTGGCCAATTTAAAACTCAATGCCTTTACTGCCACCATCTGGTGAAACTTTAGCACTAATAACCGTTGCGTATACAAAAAACGGGGCTTGAAGTAAGTAAGTAAATAAGTAAAATTTTATTTATATAGCACCCTTCGCAGAACGAATACACAGAGTGCTTTACAGTAAAAACAGATAAAACAAAAACAGTCAGGTGACTGTCACATCATTATTAACATAGACATCACCAACAACAAAAACATCATCAACAATAATGCCATAGCGATGTATAAGAGGCAGTGCAACATAAGGTGCAAGTGCATTATCTCACCAGCAAGAACGAACAGACCATACACTGTATGGTCTGTTCGAACCCGGAGAAGGCGTAACCTCAGGCCTATGTTAAGAAGGCTAGCCGGAAAATATGTGTTTTAAGCTGCTTTCTGAAGCTATCCACTGTCTGGGCAGCTCTCAGAGCCTGAGGAAGCGAGTTCCAGAGGCGTGGAAAAAGGCTAACGCCACCCCCGACGCAACAACAAACAAATTTGCAGGGAGAATAATTTCACACGTTTCTCATACTCCTACTCGGTCATAAACATACAAACCAGCAGTGTCATTTGTACCTGTGCTGGTCAGCCATATCTATTCCGTAAGTACACTTCAACTGTAAAAGATACAAGCCAACTCAAATCTCACTGTATGGTAATTAACTGATGATATTAACACCATCAGTCCCACATCCTCACCACCTGCACATATGGATTATGTAAATCAGCATTGTCTGGAAATATAACCAGTGACAGCTTTCGCACTACACTCCATATCCCTTAATGTCGACGTATAATATATAAATAGTCTTTTAAAAATATGCAGTCATCTATTGGCATGCAGGTGTCATATCCTCATTATTAGTCCTATGGATGTTCGCCAAAACTTCCATTTTCAAATGATATAAAGGGGGATACATAACACTGAATTAGGTCATTATTTTGGTGAGGAGTGAAGCAAGCAGCCCGGTTGCTGTAAACCACGGCGTATGGCTATTTGGTTACTGAAACCGGACTTGGACATGATGTTTTTTTTTTTTTTTTTTTTTTTTTTTCTCGGATGTTTTACATTTTATTTTCTTGACAGACAATAAGGTTATATGGGGTGCCGAATGTAAAAATTCGGTCACCATTTTATAGACAACATATTTCGAACATTTAGCTGACTTTCCTCACATTTAGCTCATTTTTCTTTCATTTTTCTTTCATTTGAGACAAAAATTCATGTAAAACAGCATGTTCTCTAATTGTTAAAAAAATGTGTACGCATGAAAAATAAATCTAAATCTAAATGCTAAATCTAAATGTTAAATGTAAATCTAAATGTTAAATCTAAATGTTAAATGTAAATGTTAAATCTAAATCTAAATGTTAAATGTAAATCTAAATGTTAAATCTAAATGTAAATGTTAAATGTAAATCTAAATGTTAAATCTAAATGTAAATGTTAAATGTAAATCTAAATGTTAAATCTAAATATAAATGTTAAATCGGTCGCCAAGTGTAAAGCTAAATATTTAGAAATTATGCAAATTGGGCAGGTCAGCGCCCGTCGTCCACGCCCCTGGCAGTAGCCTCAGATCATGTGGCCCCGCCCACACCACCGACTGCGGCTCAGTGGGTGAGGCGAGGTGAAGAGGCAGAGACATGGCCGGTTCGCTCCCGACAGAGGAGCTCGAGAGGGCCGTTGTGGCCGTTGTGCGGGCTGCACTTCAGGGGATGATTCCACGGGTGCACTCCACACCACAAACGGTAAGTGAAGCAGTTGAATTTTAACTTATTAACTAATTCTGGACGGAGTTCCTGTTAGCTTAGTTAGCTGTTCCTGTTAACGTAGCTCCTCCTGCCCTAAGCAAACTCGTTTAATGCGCAGCGCGATTACCTGCGAATGGCGGAGTCACACAATCAATAATCAACCATGTTGTCTGTGTGTCTGTCCGTTGTGCTGCTGCAACTGCGTATAAACAAAAGTTGATTTATGATGAAAGGTATATATGGCAGTCTGTGTGCGCAGCGCACCTGTCAGATCCGGCAGACCTGACCGGGTGGGCGTGGTGCCGGCCGAGGCACCGGCCGGCATCAGGTGGGCCGGCCAGTGTGCGCCGCCACCCGGTTGAATGTAGCAGCCAGCGGACATGCCGCTCCAGCTGGAGGGTTAGGAGGGTGTGCGATTTTGTGAATGAGAAACGTTACGAGGGCTGTGATGCAGCAAAAAACGCTTGAAGTTGCCACAGAGCTATACCCCGCACTGAGTTTAAAGCTAGCATGGGCTGATGTTGCAGAATGTCCATATAAAAAGTATTTTTCCAAAAAAGGGTCTTGAGAAAGAGAGACATGAAACATGGTCACTGTTGCTACTGGTAACCACTGAGTTGTGGTTAACTGGGGTTACGTTTTTCAAACATAGCTATAGCTAATCTTTACTGTGGATCACATAACCTTTGCTAGCATCCAAGTCACACTGACAAACGGTGACGTTAGCTTGTCGGCCGGCTAACTAAGCTAACAGGAACTCCGTCCAGAATTAGTTAATAAGTTAAAATTCAACTGCTTCACTTACCGTTTGTGGTGTGGAGTGCACCCGTGGAATCATCCCCTGAAGTGCAGCCCGCACAACGGCCACAACGGCCCTCTCGAGCTCCTCTGTCGGGAGCGAACCGGCCATGTCTCTGCCTCTTCACCTCGCCTCACCCACTGAGCCGCAGTCGGTGGTGTGGGCGGGGCCACATGATCTGAGGCTACTGCCAGGGGCGTGGACGACGGGCGCTGACCTGCCCAATTTGCATAATTTCTAAATATTTAGCTTTACACTTGGCGACCGATTTAACATTTATATTTAGATTTAACATTTAGATTTACATTTAACATTTAGATTTACATTTAACATTTACATTTAGATTTAACATTTAGATTTACATTTAACATTTACATTTAGATTTAACATTTAGATTTACATTTAACATTTAGATTTAGATTTAACATTTACATTTAACATTTAGATTTAACATTTAGATTTACATTTAACATTTAGATTTAGCATTTAGATTTACATTTAACATTTAGATTTAGATTTAGCATTTATATTTAGATTTATTTTTCATGTGTACACATTTTTTTAACAATTAGAGAACATGCTGTTTTACATGAATTTTTGTCTCAAATGAAAGAAAAATGAGCTAAATGTGAGGAAAGTCCGCTAAATGTTCGAAATATGTTGGTGATATATATGTGTATATATATATATATATATATACCATATATATATATATATGGTGACCGAATTTTTACATTCGGCACCCCATAAGGTTATGGGCTAAAACCAAGGCCAAAATTAATTAATATAAATCAGATTTTCACAATAAATGTTACAATAAAATGACTGAAAACGTACAGGTGATGAGCTGCAGTCAGGTTTTCAAACCTCACCTGAGATTCTGTCCGTCTCTCAAGTTTGTGGTTTCAGTTTTCACTTGGTTTTGGGCGACACAACACAACACAACAGTGATGCTCAAATCATTCTTTACGTCACTTCAGAAAAACATATATTTGTATAATTTTTCATCCAACTCGACAGTTTAGCTAGGTCTTTCTAGCTCACCTGAGCGGCTGCAGCTCACCTGTCCGCTGTGTGTCTCTGAGCTGCTCCGGCAACAGCATTTTCACAATAAAATAAAGTCGAAACGAATCAGTTGGACAAATGGAAGAGATGACATCAAATAGTAAATATATCTCCCAGTAACTTCAACACTCTTATAAACTAAACTAAGCCGTTATTGACACGACTCCTGTTGAAAAAGGACCAGGGTGGGTGAGCTGGTCGCTTGTTGCTTAGCAACAAGCAGCTAAAACAGAATCACTTTCCTTTCACGTGGGAGCTGCACTTCCGGCGTAGAAGAAGACGCGCACGCTGTACTGCTACTGTAGCAGACTGGGATGTTGCTAACTTCAAACCTTTTCCTGTGCTTGTTTCGTGAGTAACGAGTGGAAAGTTAACTAGCATACAGACTAAACTTCACTGTGCCGTTGTTGTCAGTGTTTTCACCTCTGTCATGTATCATTTATTTCTACTGCTGGGCTGGCTGAAGTCACTGGATACCGTGCAAGCGGCATGCTAACGGTAGCTAACAGGGGAAACACATCTTAACTTGTGTCAGATAGAGCCGGAGTTGTTGTAGCTTTGTAGTTTTCATCAGTTTTTATTTTTTATTTTGTTTTTATTTATTTATTTATTTTGCTTTCAGTTCACTGTAGTTTCCAGAGTGGGTTTGCTCGTTTCTTTCTTGTTTTTATTCTTTTATTATTATTATTATTATTATAAAAAAAAATGTGTCCTTTATTATTATTATTATTATTATTATTATTATTATTGTTATTATTATTATTATTGGTAGTAGCAGTAGTAGTATTGTAAATGACAAAGACTAAATCTAAAGGCATCTTATGCATATTTTTGTTTTATTTAAGTTAGTTTTGTAAGTACACAATGTTGTTTCAGGTAGTGTATTTTTCTAAAGTGTAGCTTTTACGTTTATTTCAGCTAATTAAAATGTTTTTGCCCACCTAAGTTAGTTTTTAGTTTAGTTTCAGTGAACTGTAATAAGCTTGGATGGGGCTAGCGTTACACAGGAAGCAGAGAGAGTGATAAAGAGACATGAGAGCATGTTCAAAGATGGCACGGTGTCTATTGTTATCACTTGAGAAATGAAACTCCCTCTCATGACATGAAATCTCAGCTCTCATTCACACAAGCTTGAGTTGATTGAGGTAACAACAACACTGGCATCAGTCCCTGTAAATGGGGGTCTTCTGCTGTTTTTGTCAACATGTCAACAGCATACTTACAGTAACTTTCCTGTAGTGCATTGTCATTAAATATTGAACGTGAGACACATACCGTGTAAAACTTGGTAACATGTAGTTGAATTGTGGTTTATGCCATGCTGTCGAAAACCATCTCACGTCTTTCCAGTCTCCATCAATGATCTCATCTGTCTGAAAGAAAGGACTGGAATTTCAAGAAGGGCAGCAGAGCTTCTCTTCAAACAAACCGTAGCTTTGACTGTTTGGTTTGTCATACTATTTGAGCCATCTCTTACGAAATTATTTACATGTTGGACGTCTGTATATGCTGATAATTGACGCGTTTGTTGTTGCCGTTCCCTTTCAGCTATTCATGTTTGGCCCATTTCCTTGAGGAGGTTCTGCAAGCATCAGTCCGTCAACATTTTAAGAGCAAGACATGAGCAGCCTGGACCAAGACCAGCGTCTCCATCCCAGTTGCCCTGACAAAACAACAGTCTCCAGTGATTCATCGGACACCCATGAGCTTGCCGAGAAACCTCTCCAAGGTCTAAGATTGGCATCGCATGAGGTTCTGGAGGAAGCGCAGCAGAAGGGCAGGCTAAAGTGCTCTAAATGTGGAGGATCAAGGATGTTCTTTTGCTACACATGCTGCTCATTAGTTGGTGTCAACCAGGAAGAAATCCCTTCAATCAAGGTCAGTATGAGGTTGATTGAAGGGATTTCTTGATTGCTCTTTTTAAGTAAAGCCTGCAGCCACAGAGTAGTAGTTCTGTCTTTATATGGTGGAAAACCTGAAGTCATGTCTCCCGTCTATGATTTATGAACTTGGCAAAGTTGTGTCCTGCAATGAAACCCTTGTTAAAATATAAATGTCTTGACCAGAATCTCTGTCTTTTGTGCCTAGCTTCCTGTGAAGATAGACATCATCAAGCATCCCAATGAGACAGACGGCAAGAGCACGGCAATCCATGCCAAGATCCTTGCTCCCAGTGACGTCACCATATACACTTACCCCTGCATACCTGAGTTTGAAACAGATGAGGTTAGTTGCTCCTTGACATTTGTCTTTCTATACTGATACTGAAAACACAAAAATATTAAATTGACATAAAAATAACAGTTGATAAGAGGCGTCATTCAGAAAGTGCAACATCTACTGTCACATAAGTATCATTAGTCTGCTCAAAGTTTATTGAGCAGCTGAATGCTACGTGGGACGAATGATGTCTTGTTTTGTCTGCTTCATGTTGTACAAGTTGGGCATCTTGTACCTCAGCACTGTAAGCGTAAAGTAAAGCGTGTATGCAAAGAGCAGACGGTGTGATGGATTTGGTTTGATCTTATTAGGGAGTTTCACTGTATAATGGTCAGTCAAGTTGATAATAGTGCACAGTTATCCACAAATTATCTTGCCATCTTCAAATAAACAGAGCCCGAGTGTGCATGTCAACCACAGAGCAGCATCCCTTTGCTGGAAATCTGTTGAAAATCTTGGCTAATTATTAATAATTTGAAGCAAAAACTCAGTTCCAACATAAAAACTGACTCTACTCTGTCTCTTCCAAGGACTAAAACACATCATTTTATTCACTCATTTACTTTTTTCTTTAATTGCAGTAGTTGTGTTCGAGTTCTTGTTTTGATATTCCAGCTCATAAAGGTATAATCTATTAAAACTACTCTTTTATTAATGTCTAATGTGTTATTAATAAATTTCCCTTACCAATGCAGTATCTACTCCTACATACAGTGCATCGCACAAGAATTTCCCCCCAGCTTTGGTCCATATACAACTTTTTCTTGAATAATTGTCACTTTAAAAAAAAAATTATGTGTATATATATATATATATATATATATACACAGTGTGTATATATATATATATATATATATATTCCCTTGTAGCATTTTCATCTGTTAAATTTTTTCAATTTAAATGAGCATACACATTTTCCTCACAAAAACGTACTGTGTTTGGTTTGTGTTACTGTTTCTCTGTCATTTGGCTCTCTCCAGGCAGTGTTGGTGTTTCCTGGTCCAGGGTCAGTTACAGTGCAAGACATGTTGCAGTGTTTGCATGACAGATCTGACAGAAAGTCTCATGACTCCCTTGATGAGCCCGACCCAAAGAGGCGGAGAAGTGAGGAAGCACTTGGGGCCACACACATTGCTGAAGACCTGGGGTCAAGGACCCCAGATGAGGCTAAGGGCTTGGAGTCAAGGGTGTATCCCCTCCAGAGGGTGGTCTTTATCGACAGCACATGGAACCAGACCAACAGGATCATCACAGATGAGAGACTGCAAGGTAATTATGAAAGATTGGATTCATGCAGCTTTTCCAAGAGCACTGAGTGATGGTCATTATGAAGGGCAAACTCATTTCACCCGCAGCACTGTTTAGGATTACCTCAGTGTTTCTGAGTGTGTTCTGACTGTCACGTGTTGTGTTCCAGCTTTGCTCCAGGTGGAGCTGAAGATGAGGAAAACATGTTTCTGGCGCCATCAGAAGGGCAAGCCAGAGACCTACCTGGCTACAATTGAGGCCATTTACTACTTCCTTAAGGACTACCATGAGCTTTGCCTGGCTCAGGAGTACAGTGGAGAATATGATAACCTCCTCTTCTTCTACTCCTACTTGCACTCACTCATCACCAAAGCCAAGGTTTCAGCTGGAAAATGCTGAGAGGAAATGACTGTCATGAACTGCAGCTAAAGAGCGGATTTATCTTCCTGTCATGTCCAGTTTATTTCCTGTCTTCAACAGTGATTTGATTTCATAAAGGAATATTGTGACTCTTGTGTGTCAAAGGATTTTAACTAGCTAAACATGGAGTGTGTTTAATACAAGCAACAACAACAGAGAAAAAGTCATGAATAAATACCCTACAGCTGCAAGAAAGGCTTGTAAGTGGTGATCCAAAAATTTAACAAAACCGTCTGTTTCCTATCAATCTGCTAATCTTTTTAGTGTGGTTTTCAGTTATAGCAAGTTTGATCTACCAGTGAGCTACAATATGAAATAGAATAAAGAAATGCACTTTAGATTGATCAAATTTACACAGTTCTATTTACATATCAGCACATGCATTTGAATTTGTCCCTCAATTTCAATGAAATTAGGTTAATGTATCTTAGGTACCTATGATACATCAATACATCATGAGCACATTTGTTGGAAGACCAAATAAATCTTTTCTCCAAGTTTTTAAAGTTGAAAATATGTATCTACATGCATAAAAATGGTATCTGTCAACCTGCCACTGTATTGAGAAAGATGGTAAGCTAACACGGGACAACTAGTAATAAGCCTCTCTGATCTTGGCCTGCAGGTTGTCACATGTCTTCTTGGCATCTCCCAGCAGCATGGACGTGTTAGGCTTGTAGAAAATGGGGTTATCCACTGCAGCGTAACCCACACCCAGGGTGCGCTTCATCACTATCACCTGAAGTAAAATCAAAAAGACAGTTTTAAATCAGTTTTTGTACCATGAAGCAATACAATGTGCTGACAGTTTCAAAGAGGACCAAAAGAACAAATAAATAAAAAAAAAAAAAAAAAAAAGGAGGCCCACCTGCTTTGACTTCCACACTTCCAGGACAGGCATTCCTGCAATTATGGAGTTGGGATCTTCCTGTGCTGCAGAATTCACCGTGTCATTGGCGCCAATGACCAATGTAAGGTCTGTCTCTGCAGGTCACAGACATTCAAACATTAGTACAACTAACCACTGATAGAGTGCACTGCAACTGTCCCTGCTAACGTTATTGGGTTCCCCTGCACCACACTTATCTCGCTCTGTCATAAACAGAACCATGTGTCTCAAGAGTGCATGCCTGGTTACTAAGAAAACAGTCTGTTGCGCTGATACATGGCATGTCTAAACATCAATACACGGACAACATTAGCAAGCTCCAAGTATAGATGAAATGGGATGTATTTATTACACATATGCTGATGTAGAAACACCCCCCCTCCTTTCAGATCAAGTGACAAGTGAGCTTTTTCTGTAAATCTGGATGAGTCATGGTCAACACCAGTTTACCTGGGAAGTCGTCATTGATCTCATCCATCTCCAGGACCACATCATAGGGAACACCGGCCTCAGCCAAGAGGACGTTCAGCTGGCCTGGCATACGACCAGCCACCGGGTGGATACCAAACCTAACGCACAAAGACACAGAAAACATCACTAAATCAACCTTTTTTTGAACAAACCTTTGCATCGCCACATCCAGCCTGTATACACCATGTCATATCGCACTCATCTTTTTCTGCTTAAAAAAAAAAAAAAAAAAAAAAATCATGTTTAATGTCAAAGGTCCATTAAAAAATTTTTGCGATGCAATAAAAAGCCTTGCACCCTGCCTCGCCCTCCTTAATATTAAACAATAATACTCCATAAGATGTCTCGTCAAGCACCTCCCAGGTTTCACTTAATTTAGATAATGCACATTTCACTTTTACAAGATCACAGGCATTTTGTTATGTCCCCCCTATTTTCATGTACAACACATGAACGTAAACATTTAAAAGACATAAATAAGGAAAGGCTGGTAAAATCCACCCATTTGAGCTGATTTGATTTGAGCGTTGGGACACCCATGTCAAGTGTCCCATAGTTATGATGATGCCATTTGCAATACGGGCAAATCTCAGTGGTTGTGTTTGATACTGACATGAAGTATGTGAGTGTTGAAATTCACCTGACAGTCTTGCCTTGTTCCCGCAGCATCTTCACCATGTCTGCAATTGGGTACTGAGCTTTTGCTGCACACAGACCCCAACCTGAAGGAAACCACACACACACACACACACACATTAATAAATTGCCAACGTTTGAATTATGCAACAATATTCTTTGTTTCATAGTGCACTGATACTATAATAAATCTATAGTTGCATCTGTAGTTGTGGGTCATTTTTTTAAATGGGTATTCAACCTTTGGAATAAACACTATATGACAGTCATTCGGAACCAATTGTTAATTCCTAAATTAAACACAGTGAACCAGCACGGATTCAACAACAATAAAACCCAGTTTTTCTTCTCCCTTACATTCCATCCTTTGTACTCCTCTCCCTATCTCTCCAATCCTCTTCCTGCTCAGCGTTCCATCACCACAGTCTCCTTTCTGTATTAAATCATAGAGGCTCAATGGTCTGGGAGACATTATTGAAAGGAAAATCTTTGCCAGAATGTATGTATGTGTGCATAAATGTGTGGTGTGCCTTTGGGTGCCCTGCGTGCAAAGAACTCCTTTCCCTGCGCCTGCATAACCTCTGTTTAACCCTGGTGGTGAGGTATCTTGTAGAGTTCAATGTTGCCCCTAATCAAGTCCCCCTGAAGCAGTCCAACAGAGTCACCCCCACCCCATATCCTCCGTCTCCCCAGACAACTGGAGCCTTCTGTATCTTCACTGCCATGCTTTGTTGTTGACAGTCCATGGAGACGTCTGAGTCTGGACTGAATAGCTTTCATGACTTTTCACCGTTTCTGTAATCAAACCAGTGTGTTGGACCACACAGCTGCCTCTGAGCCATCAGGAAAAAAAAAAAAAAAAAAAAAAAAAAAAAAAAACAGCAAAGACAATCTAAGTGATCCAAATGGGTCCTTTTTGGTCAGATCACTGTGACTGACAGCTCGGTTTTCAGACTGGTTTGGCTTCATAACTTGATAAATCAAAATATAGTCACCGCCTCACATTCACAAATCAAACTCCCCATCCTTTACTCTAGACGACTAGTGCTGACACGCTGCCTGTGTGTGTGCGTGTTTTTAGGGACCAGCTAGCTGTTGGATCATTTCTGGATAAATAGCTCCCTCTCATGGCTGTCATGTCTTATAATATCTATTCTCCTCCACAACGCTGCACTTCATGACCAGTCAACCAACATCCTGACTGTTTCCAAAAGAGCTTATAGTGCTTCCTGAGCTGCTGCTGCTCAGATTTGTTTTTGTCCATTTTTGGCAAAGTATTTCATGCAATCAGCCCTTTCGTCAGGTGAAGCTGATCAGATGAGAAAGATGGTTGGATCTTATTGATTCTGACAGTCTAAAAAGGCATCTGGAATGCAGAGGAGGATCCCTGCATCCCTGAGGGGAGAGTCTGACAGCACAGGTGTGTCTTATCTTCTCTTTGATGTGAGCTTCCTTCAATACTGTCTCTCCTACAAGTTCTAGCCTTCGTCAGGATGGGCTGCACCTAGCAGCCAGGTGACTGTCCACCATAGTGCTACAGTAGCCAGGAGTGTGTGACTGCTTGTCTGTGTGCATACGCAGTGTGTGAAATAACACCTGCCAAGCACCCAGTGCTGTTACAATTAGTCTTCAAAGGCTCTGGCTCCACACTGGCAGGAATTTTTGGATGCCTCAGCTAAGTCTGGACTTTGTTCCTCGCTAGTTCTCAAACTTTGTCCCTGTAGTTCACCAAATCTTTCTGTGACTGTGAGCCAATTAAGTCAAAAGTCCATATCAAACAAGACAGGCTGCCTGCCATGTACCGTGTGCACAAAGCAGTAGTGTCTAAACCTCTACAAAGTTTTGCTGCTATTTGTCTGGATGGTTAATTTGCTTAACATTAGTTGAAATGTATTATTTCCATGTGGTGAAACATTCAGGTGTAAGGTCATCAAAAAGAAAAAAAAAGATGAAAAAAAAAAAATGTAAATCTGCTTATGACCTTTTACTGAATTATAAGCACAGAACCTGATTCCATACATGAAATAGCACCGAGATCCGATTGGGCAGCATGTTTCTACAAAAATGTATACTAATCATTTTGGCTGTTAAAAATTGCTCTTGGCAGAAAGTGTGTAATTAGTTTACCAGCCCTTGGTACTGAAGCCACAGAGTTAATTCTGTGTTGCAGGTATCTACCTGGAGTGATGATGATGTTGCTGGCTTCTTTGATCATCTCAATAGACTGGTCCACATTAACTTCAGTGTGAGTGCCAACAATCTCCATGGGCTTGCCACCCGCCGTGGAGGTGGTACCATACCCACCCAGGATCACATTTGGCAGGGAGCGATTCATGGCCTTGGAGGAGAGGGGAGGGACAATAATTCAAATACATACGGGGTGGCTGAGGCGTGTTTGACTGTGCACCCGAGTAACAGGACTGTGGATGTGTATGTCAACTCACCACACACATAATGTAGGACAGGATGGCACCAGAGGAGCCAATCAGAGCACCAACGATGGTCATGAGATTATTGTCGAGCAGGAAGCCTTCAGCACAGAGTGCCCATCCAGAGTAGCTGTTCAACACTGTGATGACCACAGGCATGTCAGCGCCCCCGATGGCGGCTGTCAGTGTCACACCCTACAGGGCCAAACACAGCTCTCAATATAAAAAATAAGGATCAAAGAAAATTTTAAATGTTAACAATTTTATAATAATGTCCATTACCATAATGGTGGAAAGCCCTGACACTCCCAGTAGACAGCCCATGCCAGTGCCGTAGCTAGAGCTGAGCATAAATGGCACCATGCCTCCCACGGATGCCGCCATCAGACCAGCGTTCAACATGTGGCGTCCCGGCAATAGCAGGGGGGCGGAGTTCAGAATGCCTAGGACCAAAAAGAAAGCACTTTCATAAAGCTATTTTAGAGCAAAAGATGCCTGGAAAGGGGAAATAATTGACGCTACTCTTCTGCAGGGCTACAGAGAAATAATTTGATCATATAACACTGGAGCTCTCTTTTCTCCTCAGTGGTGCGGAGTGTCTGAAACATCTTCAAACTCCTCTGTCCTGGCCACTAATCAGCTGTCATCCTCAGCCCGGCAGCCAAAGCCCCATCCATATAAAAATACTAAGGCTTTTATGTGCTCTTCTTTATCAGTCACACTACAATGTGGAACAGTGCGTGAGTGCACAAACACACACAAAAAAATCCCAGCCCAGGCCTGGATTTACCAGAGGATCTTTGGCTTTACCAGATGAAAGGATGCAATCAGCACCAGAGGACACAGAGCTCAGTGAGTTTATACAGATATTTGCATGCCAGCCTGAATTGAGGAACACGGATCACATTTGTTAATGGTATAGCCCTGACTTTATGTACATAAAGATGATGTGACTGCTGCCAGTATTGTTTAGAGTGAAATCCAGTACCTTGAAGCTTGCCATAGGCCACCAGTGATCCACTGAAGGTGACCCCTCCGATGTAGGTGCCCAGATAAGCCACAGTCTTCACTACATTGGCGGCTGGGTGAGCGTCCAGGTGGGGGTACTCAATCATGTACTCGGCAACACAAGTGAGAACAGCTGCCAACCCCACAAGGCTGTGGAAGGCTGCCACCAGCTGGGGCAAGTCTGTGATCTCAATGCGTTTGGCAATGGTCAGACCTACAGGAGACAAATGCACACAAAGTCGAAATATGAAGACCAACCCAAAGACAGACCTCAGTAAATGTGAAGGAGTTATTGAGTCTGGCTAAAGCTAGCAGCAGCCACTAAGATCCTCATGCACCATCACTGTGTCTGAGTACAAGTAAGGAAAACAAGTGCAGCTGGTTAGAAAAAAAAAAAACAAAAAAAAAACTTACACCTGTTTTCAGTTACTTTCCTCTTCATATTGGGCATCATCTTCAAAGGGAACAGGCTTGAGTCAGGCTCTGACGTTTGCGTTTTTTTTTTTTTCCTAAACCCAAGCTCTAGTGTTTGTACATTTGCATGCATGTCTAGAGTATAACATAATTTATCTTTCTGCCATCCAAAATTACTATTAACATATAGAGCATTCCAACATGATGACGACATCATCTCAATGTTATCTGGACGGGATGATTGATGTTCCGTTGTCGTTTTTAAAAAAGGCACAATCATTCTTCAAAGACTTAAGAAAAAATATAAGGCATAGCATATTCTTCATGGTCTTATAGTTTTGTAAATGAATGTGCAGGCTGAGCTTCAAGGGAGACATGTCCAAGTTTTTACACTCTTGTTTCAGCTTAGTCTAGACTGAAACAGAGACATGATTAGCCGCTATTCGACTACAGCCCTTGTCTCCATGCTGTGACATTGCACTGCACGCTTTCTGGTGGCAGAAACAATATAAAGAGACACTGCAATAACTGATAAGTCAGTGCATTACAGGGTTATTTTAATACAAAACTCCTGTCTCTCAATTTCCCTCCAAAATTGTTCTTGGAGTAGAGCAACTCTGCAGCAGTAATTCACAGAAGCATTCAACACATTTGAGAGAAAAAAAACAAAAAAAGGAAAAAACTGGAACGTCTACAATTACAACAACATTCATATGTAAAGTGACGGCTGTACTTTTTCTAAAACCAAGAGGTCACCTACCCATGGTTCCTCCAGTGGCCATTGCCAAAGACATCTGGGACAGCAGCTCCGGGGAGGGTTTGAGAGTGCCCAAGGTGGCAGCAATGCCCCCTGCAACCCCTATCATGCCCAAGGCATTTCCCAGGCGACTGGTGCCCTGGGCAGACAGGCCTGCCAGCGCCCCCACACAGCACAAGCCTGAGCCCAGGTACATCATCTACAGCCATGATAATGACAAGTCAGCTTTATTTGTACAGCCCTTAATCATAGATACAGTCTCACAGCACTTCATCCCAACTTTAGACCCTCTACAAAAAAAAAAAAAAAAAAAAAAAAAACTGATTAGAAAGAGAGGGATTGCCACCCACTTTCAGATGAACAGTTAACAACAACAACATGCAACATAATCACACGGAATAAACAGAATATGAACAAAAAGGTCTTGACAATAGTATCAGACAGCTGATTCATTTGCAAATACTCAAATATCTTTTCAATCAGAATAAGTGTAAGTACAGGGAGAAAGTTTATGTCACCTGCTCGATGCTGTATCCTGCAGCCAATGACGCTCCATATCCGCCTACAAACACAGCCCCAGGCAGGGCGTACAGGTAGTTGTACTCAGGAGGGTCGGTGGGACGCTTGAACATGTCCAACATCCTCTGGGTTATCAGAAAACCACCTGCAAACACACAAACATGAGGAAGTAGGACACTGATTAAGTAGGGAATTAAATTCGCACAGTTATAATTTTGGTTTATTTTTTAAGGAATTATTATTTTGAGTTAAATGTCGCAAGTCAAACCAGCAATGTTGATGGAGGAAATAAAGGCGGCAGCCAGAGCGAGAGTCTCGGGCAAGGTAGAGGGCGTGAGACCCCCACCCATCAGAACCAGACCGCCTACAGCTGTCAGACCTAAGGAGGGACACAATGGCAGCATATAGTAAACTATACACAAAATAGAATAGAAATAGTCTACTAGTATGAGCAAAGTTGAGGTAAAAGATTTTTGATCTATATAAAGTTTTGTGAATCTGAGGTTTTGACCATAGAGATCTGCACCATAAGAAAAAATCCCCAAAAATTGTTCTGAAAGCAATTCTTGTGTTGTTTTAACTTTGTTTTTTTTTTTGTTTCTTCCTAAGAAAAAACAGATACAAATAAATGGCATTCTTGAAATTAAAGTTCTTGTTTTGTTCTTGGCCTAAAGTGTATTAATCATTTTGACAACTTCATAAGCAAGAAAAAAAAAAAAAAGAGAGAGATTGTTGCCGAGAAAAAAACATTAGCAATCCAGCCCCTGGTTTCTAAATTAGAGAATAACTAGTTCATATTTGTGAGTCTGACATGATACCACATGACCCCTGACCTGAGATGGCGTTGGTGACAGACATGAGAGGCGAGTGCAGAGCGGGCGTCACACCCCACACGGTGTGATATCCCACGATTCCAGCCAGGCCAAAGGTCGTCACCATCTGGGTGAACGCTGCGTTGGGAGAAATGATGCCCAAAGCCAAACAGGTGGACACACCTACAGAGAGACAGCAGAGCTCTGTGGGATCATGTGTGTTCAGTATTCTCCAATCAAATTGATCAAAGTTGAAGTTTCAGAGGGTTTTTCCCTGTGCAGTGTTTTGGAGGCCCATGAAGAAATTTTACACGAAAAACAGGAGGTTGAGTTCTGTGGAGGTCGTCCACGTCATCCAGGTTAGGGTTGAATCGACGGCAACTGGACATGTTTGTAGATTCTCGAAGACGTTCCAATTCCCATCAAAGAAGCTTCTTCGGTCCAGACATACCTGGGACACCCCACCAGTCCAGAAGCTTCTTGGATGAGAGGTGAAACGTGTTTGAAAACCTACAAACAACTCCAGTTGCCCTCGATTCAACTCCATGTGGATAAGGGAGGGTGATGATTTATAACCTCTCTGAAACCTCCCGACCATGGACTGGAATGTCATACGCAAATGAACAACATACCCTTGTGCTTTAGGGTTGGACCAATATGGGTTTTTAAGACCAATACTAATTCCTCCATTTTTTTTTTTTCTAAAGTTGCTGATAGCTAATATATTGTACCAATATTCCATCTTTAAAATTTGAGAATTACTATGCTAAATGATAAATAATAATGAACTCCCCAAAATAAGGAAACTATTAGTGGAGTTAATCTCTTTTTAGTATAATGCTTGAATAAACAAAATGAGCAAACAGGATATTGAAGATACAAAGTAAAACGATGAGATACAGTCAAACAATATTAAAAATCTTTAACAAAGAGCTGGAGAATAACTTCTTTCATTTTGGAGAGGAAGACATAGACACATTGATATCTGGTATTCAAAAAAAGGAAGAAATCAGCCCTATGTATAAGACTAATCAGTCTATTTCTATTTATACATGCTAAGCCTTCATTCTAAAATCCCATTAAGTTTCCTCATCTTGTGAAATGACTTGATTTCAGGATTTACAGCAAGGAAGACACAAAAGGTTTGTAAAGGAAAATATCGTTCAAAAATGCTAAATACAAATATGACATGAGCAGAACAAATTACATGAAAAACAAATGCTCACAAAGGTGGCAACTAAGCTCCAAAAATAAAAAGAAGCTGAATACCTACACAAAACTATTTATCTCCATAAATTTCTACAATTATGTTTACTTTGATAGATTATGTTTACTTCAAGAGTGACTTGCATAAAACTCAAGACTAAAAATCCCAAATAATGGATATTATTAAATCAAAATAATATTTGCAAAACGTGGAGGGGCTTGGATCGTCCTGCACTGCTATCTGTGTCTGACCTGCAGTGTAGACGCTGGCAGAGGTCAAGGTGCGGTTGAAAGGGGAGACCTGCGCCTTCTTCTCTGCATCCAGCTCGGCCACTGATTTCTGTTTCACCGGGGCCGGGGGGGCTGTCTTAGGAAGAGGAGCCGGGAAAATGTTCTTGCCATCCTGGATGCCAAAAAATAAAGCAAACACATACGCAATCAAGAGGACCAGTGTGAAAGTTGATTGGACAGAATGAGAAAGAAGGCTCTAGATGGTTTTGCGTGAGAAAGAGACATCAAGAGTTTGGCATCTCACACTGTGGGATCTTGGCTTGGTGCTGGGAGTATGCAAACATCAAGTCACAGATTGCATAGGAGATTACAGTGAACAAACAGCAATCATGAACCAGTTAGCAGTGGTTTTGAAAGATAAATTCTCTTTTAAAAAGGCCTGAATAATGCTTAGTTTAACAAGGGGGTAAACCGATATGTCCTGCTGAGGTTGCACGCTTTCCCTGCCATAAACAATGTGTCTAAACCAAAAATTCCTGGAAAAGCACATTTTGAAACCTTCATAAACATTCTTGTTTGATTCAAACGTGAGCTATTCCCAGCTGTGCTTGGGGTTTTTAGTACCCATTTGGCACAGTCCTCCAGCACAACAGGGTCTGCTAACTAACACTGAGAGAGAGAGTGATGCCAGCGAAGACAAAGGCTGCCAGCAGACTTTCAAGTAAAAACCCACCTTCATAACAAGAGTCCCACGAATGACATGGTCAATTGTCCCATAGTCAAACTCATCTGTGGGCTCATAGTGGAAATACTCCTTGTCTGGGCTGATGGCCTTAAGCAGCTTCAGTATATTGTTTGAATACAGAGTGCTGGCCTGGGTGGCCATGCGGCTGGGCAGGTCTGAGTAGCCAATGTGTGTTACACCCTGCATAGAAAAAAAAACACATTCAATCATTAAATCTCAAATAATGTTGGATAAGACAGGTGAACAGGATTTCAGACTCATTTTATGCCAACAGCTTGTGCAAAAATACTCAATTCCCTGTGCCATATCCACATTTGTTGGCTAAGTGGAGCACTCACCTTGTACACATACAGCTCTCCAGGTTTGGTGGTCTCAATGTTGCCGCCTGCCTCTGCAGCTAGATCCACCACCACTGAGCCATCCCTCATCGACTCCACAAACTCCCTCTTGATGAGGATGGGAGCCCGCTTCCCTGTGTAGAGACAAAGAGACATGAAAAGTCTAAAACATGATCTAATGTAACAAGAAAGGAAGCAAAGGAAAGAAAATTTAAAAATAATAATAATAACCTAGGAAGCCTCACCTGGAATCAGTGCAGTGCTGATGACAATGTCGACATCTTTGCACTGCTTGGCAAACAGCGCCATCTCAGCCTCAATGAACTCCTTAGACATCTCCTTAGCATAACCTCCTACACCCTCCCCGGACTCTTTGATGTCGACCTCCAAAGGCTCTGCCCCGAATGACTTGAACTGCTCCAGGGCCGCTGGCCTGACGGTCAAGAAATAGTCCCAAGGTCATCTTCACTATCACTGTCATTCATCACCTACTTTCATTCAAGTGTGAAGCTACTACAAAACTTGAGAGGTAGTGGCTCTCATGTTATACCTGGTGTCAAATCCTCTAACTATGGCTCCCATAGACTTGGCTGCTCCTGCTGCTGCTAAACCAGCCACCCCACCTCCAATAACCAGGACCTGTTCCCAGCAGAAACATCCATACATTATTCTGGATAAGGAATAATACAACAGTCGATAATCACACATTTTATTTGAGGTGTAACGAAGTGGAAATGTGGGAAGACTGAATTGCATGAAATGGTATTGCAAGGCAAGGCAACACACACATCACTGAAGTTGGTGGGCATTATATGGAGGCAGTCAGTTACCTTAGCTGGGGGTACTTTTCCTGCTGCTGTGATCTGACCAGTGAAGAACCTGCCGAAGTGGTTGGATGCCAGAACCACTGCCTTATACCTACAGAATAAACATTCAGGTCAGATCTACTGTAACTATACATTTCTGAACAGCTGCATACATGTATGAATATCTTTATGCAAGCATATAATTCATACCCAGCAATGTTAGCCATGGAGCTGAGAGCATCGTAGCCCTGTGCGATGGTGACTCTAGGCACCTGGTCCATGGCTAACACTGTGCTCTGTCTCTCGGACAGCTTCTTCATCAGCTCCGTGTTCTGCGCTGGATAGATGAAGCTCACCAAGGTGGATTTGGGCTTAAGGAGGTCTGCCTCACTGAGAACAGGGGCTCGCACCTACAACAACACAGATATCACCGTTATCCCTTCAGTCTTATGATAAGCTGGGCAAAGAATTGTCTTAGTGACAGACTAACATTTAAAAGTAAGACTAGGTAGAGCTGTACTGACCTTGAGGACTAGGTCTGAGCCAAAGGCGCCCTTGGTGTCAGTGATTTTGGCTCCAGCATCTTTGTACTGCTGGTCAGAGAACTTGGATTCCTCTCCAGCTCCGCTCTCCACCTGCACACTGAAGCCCTGTTTGACCAGAGCCTGGACACCCGCGGGTGACAACGCCACACGCCGCTCATTCTGCACAGTCTCCTTGGGAACGCCAACCACCAGGTCTTTGTAAAGCACACCTGTAGTAAAGACACACACACTTTTACAGTGGCTGATAACTGAGTCAACAGTGCAAACATGGCCTTGTGATATTTTATCAACAGGGATGAAAAATTCTATTCAGATTTAAACTTCCATTGAGTTTCCCCCAACACCAAAAACACATTCGATTTTTGCAAGCTGCACCATGGCACACAATAAAATCCAAAGAAAATACTGACTAGTTAATCTGTGTGTCTTCTCAAGGACACTTGACAAACTTTTGTTCCCTAAATTACATTTTGCTGCAACACAGAAGAGCATGCATGGAGCCTACAACTGAGATAGCGAGGCTGGGAACAGTGTCAGGTTTCACATTTCTCTCCATATACAGCATGGTGACCTCGCCACCATGCAGACATTAGCAGCTGATTGGCTGTGTGCCAGCCCAGAGCGCGGCCTGCACTGCTCCTGAGACATGCTCCAAATCCAAACTGAACGCCCTTAGTAACTCGCGAAAACTTCCTCAAACACACAGACCACTCTGCGACCGGTGCACCGCAACCAACCTGCCACCACAAACCAAGTGTCTGAGCACAGAATCTGCTGCGGAGAAGCCGGACCTGCATGTCACCTTTAACTGACCTCTCATATGTTCTCACATGTTAGCTCCGAGAGCGTAACTAAACCGGTTCAGAACTGTGTTCCCTTTTTTGGGAAGATCTCACAACCTGCAACAAACAGAGCCTGGTTTGTGGAGTTCTCTATTTGTCTAGCCAGGGGCATTCTGTCATTAAATGAACCATTGTGTCCTCTTTCTTTAGCTGAGACAGGGAGGAGGACTAAACCAAGGAGCACAGACCAAGGCTGTCCTCTGCAGACATATTGTAAGGTTAAACAGGGAAAAAAGTCAGCTGCACATTTCCTACCTTTGGAGGCCTTTTGGTCCCACAACACAGGGAACGTCCTGAAACACCTCCTCCCAGGTATCTTCTGACGGCCACCTTGCCGGCACAAAGTGAGAGAAGAAGTGGAGACGCAGCGCAGGAGGGTCGACATTGTCACAGAGCGTCTACCCTTAAGACTCCACTTGCTGGCTCCTGAATATAAACACACACAGGCTGAGGTAGGCGATAAGTTAACTCTGCTCCTGCTGTCAGATAACAAAGCACATTATATTCCCCCAGTTAGGTCCTGAGCCCACACACACCCAGCGCTGCGAGGCCTAGTGACAGCACAGTGACATTTCAGCTCTCCAGGACAGGACACACACACACACACACACACACACACACACACAGGGCCCAGGGTTGATTACTGTACACACTCCAGACTTGTTCGCGAGATCTGGAAATGTGACGGCACGGTGGGAAACTGTGCCAAGACAGGCCTGGCTGTTGTGGGCAGGAGCAGAGGGAAGGGGCAGGAAGATGGCACCCAGATAGGATGATGTGGGTTTCAGAGGGGACAGAGGCTCAAGGCACAAACACACACACACACACACACACACACACACACACACTCACAATTCTTTCTACAAGCAATGCTCTGAAACATATGGTGCTCTTCAGTGCCACTGTGTTGTAAGACAAATATCCAGCAGTTTGAAAACACACCAGTGGAACAGGCTGTGAGGGGTTTGCAGGGCTCTGCATGGCCTGGAAACACCGAGGTATTTTCAGTCCAAGCCCGTCCTCATTGGTAGTGCATGTGCATTTATGACTTCATGCCCTCATTCAATGAGTCTGATTGTCAGTGTGCGTCCCCCTGTCTCCTTCCACTCACCCACGATGCATTCACTCAGGCTGAATCTTGATTTGCAATATTATTTAGACTTGCCTTTCGGTTTTCCAGACAGAGGGAGGTCTGCTTGTCTAACTTTCTCTGGGCTGCAGTGGCTCAGTTGCAGGATCACCTGTGAATTTCGTCCCAGCCAGACCTGACGTCTGCCTGCAGAGGGGACTTTCGCAGTTCCGATATCACTGCTCTATTTATGTTGGCGGACCACGTGATTTCACTCGTGAGCGAACTGGAAGCTAAGAAGCCGCTTCTAACGCCCTCCAAAATAAGGCAAAGGTGTTTAATTTATTTATTAAACTGCAGAATTTATTCTTTTAATAAAGATATATAATTCATGAGTGTGTCGGTGGACAGTCTCCTCGTGATCGCTAACAGTGTTTGTTCAGCTGAAAAAGCTCGCGCCTGTTACAAAAACACACATAACTGAAAAATCAATCATTTTTTTAATTTGATATTTACACTTGCTGCATTGCCTTGTTTTGTACACACGGTGACGCCAGAGGAGCGTCGTGAAAACTGCGTATTGCTGGACGACCATAACTAAGATTAAATATGTTTCAGGCTATATTTTAGAGATTAAGCTAATTTGAAGGGTGCGATTGTGATTTAGCCTAATACGTTATACTTTGTTCATATTTTATATTTAGCTAAAATATCGACATGGAAATCACATTTGCCCTGTGGACTGTATTAACCAGGAAGTGTTTTGGTTGGCCATCTCCTTTTGACACCATATGGGTTTATTTTTTTGTAAACAGAGTCACGCTGCCGGTGCTCGTGGTGTTAATCTATACTAGAGTATATAGACATAGCTGCGTGTTTGCAGACATAACCCGGTAAGTACCTCTGTCACAGTGTTTGCTAAAAGTTGGACGTTTTAAAGCTAATGGCGATGGACGATATAACATGTGTTAGCATGTAGCTTAGCCAAAGTCAACGCTGGAGCAAAACTAAAGCAGAGAGAGTTAGAGCTAAAGTTTACGGACTTTGGGCAACGCGTTAGAAACTGCAACGTCTCTCTCTCTCTCTCTCTCTCTCTCTCTCTCTCTCTCTCTCTCTCTCGCTCTCTCTCTCTCTGTGTGTGTGTGTGTGTGTGTGTGTGTGTGTGTGTGTGTGTGTGTGTGTGTGTGTGTGTGAGATTCAGGACCATTTGAGCCAGTGGCCGCTGGTGGAGGATGTCTCTCAGACTGTTGTCAGTGGATGCCGCAGACCAGGGCAGCCAGAGATGCAGAGTGGGCCCGGCTGTGATGTCGGCCCTGGGCCTGAGGCTGGGCTCCCCTCTGCGGGTGTCTGCTGCCGGGGGGACCTGCCTGTGCACCGCCTGGCCCCGAGCTGACCTGGCAGAGGGCTTCCTCCAGATAGACCTGAAGTGCTCCTCTCCCAGCCTCCTCTCTCACCCGCCTGCACACCTCTCCCTCGACCCGGACCAGCTCACACCTGTACCCTGCCTCAAGCTAAGAGGGGTTAAAGTGACCGTGGTTGTCCAGAGTGTGGACTTCAGGAAAAACACACCGCGCCACCTCGTTCATGAGCTTGTGAAAGACATGCTGAAAGGTGTATATGTGTGTCAGAGGCATGTGGTAAATGTGGAGGACTTTGATACAGAGATCAGATACATTGTTGTTGAAGACACCAACCCGGATTCTGCCGAGGCCGGGCTCATCACCTCCAAGACCGGTGTGGAGATCACCGGCATTCAGACCCTCAGGCACTTCAGGGCTCAGCTGCAGGACCAGCACCGGGTTCCGCTGGGGGGCCTGGAGGAGGTCAGCAGCTGAGGAAAACATTCTCCTCATTGAACACAGATTTATTCATGATATGCAGCTTCTAGTCCACTTTGTATTTTTCGACCTAGTAAGGCTTATAATTGTTTTGTTATTGCATTTTAGGTTAGTGCATCCCTGAGGGAGATGTTGCAGCTGCCCCTGCTCTACTCAGGCACGCTGAGCTCTCTGGGTGTGTCCTGTCCCAGAGGTGTGCTCTTGGTGGGGCCTCCAGGTGTGGGGAAGACCCTGCTGGTCCGCAGGGTGGTGGGGGAGGTGGGAGCCAGCCTGGTGGTGGTCAGGGGACCAGAGGTAACAACAACATATCAATGAAACCATTACACTGTGTCTTCACTTTATATTATACACCCTGTTCCCAGCTGGTAGTAACATCCATCCTGTGTGTTTCAATCACAAGCTGATATCTCTACATAGAGGTGTAGACAGCCACAGTGCGTCCTCAGTGGATCCTGAGTGATCAGATATCAGGGCGCATTCGAAGGTGGCCTGGGATGCTTTTGTCCAGCCCAACACCCTCGACACCGGCCAAATGCAAACTGAAGTGCAAATTGGCTATAAAGCAGCTGTTTAATTAATAAAATAGTATCTCTGGGCATTTAATAGGGTTGTTGTTCAATACCAGTGATTCAGTGTTTACTTCACCAGATGCTGAGAGTTCTAGCAACCATAAGCTCACTTTCTGTCCCCCTCTGTGAGTTGAAAACACCCCTAACCCCTTGAAATCAAGAACAATGCTACAAGCAAGCAACCAGTGCCACAACTCATTTTGCTTAAGATTAGCAAATGACAAAGCATCACTATATTATTATGCATTACCAATTCATCAAATGTCTCCGTTGTGTCTTAAGTTATATTCATCTCTATTGCAATAACTTTTGCTGAAACCTGATGATGTAATTCCTTAGTTGTCAATAAAAATAAAAAAAAAAAAAATACTTCATGCCCCTGTAATCAATTGAGGTCTAAATTAATCCACACTAAACTTGCAAAAGACGTTTGTGCAATGTGAAATGCTGGTGTAAATCAGAGTAGGAAATAGTGAATAATGCTCTGTTTTAGGTTGTGGGGTCACGGCCGGGCGAGAGTGAGGAGATGTTGCGGGGTGTGTTCGAGCGGGCTCGAGCCGCGGCAGAAGAGGGTCCCTGCGTGTTGTTCCTCGACGAGTTAGACTCTCTGTGTCCAAGAAGAACGGGCTCCTCGGCACCGGAGAACCGCCTGGTCGCACAGCTTCTCACGCTGATGGATGGGATGAACCAGTCCGATCGTTTCCTCATTGTCGGAGCCACCAACCAGCCAGACAGCCTGGACCCAGCGCTACGCAGGCCTGGGAGATTTGACAGAGAAGTACGGATAATTAAATACTGAAAAATTCCAGGAGCAGATTGTGATGAAAATATAAAACGACTCAATTGGTTGTTCACACTCTTAATTCTGTCTTTTTTTCCAGGTTATCATAGGAGCTCCAACCCTGGAGCAGAGGAAGGCTATCTTGTCTGTTCTGTGTGAGAGGATGCCAGTGAGTCCCAGTGTTGACTTGGCAGAGCTCGCACAGAGGACTACAGGGTACGTGGGAGCAGATCTCAGTGCCCTGTGCCGGGAGGCTGCCATGCATGCCATCCGACACAACTCGCAGGTAAATACAGTAAACTACAACAAAAAACAACACATCCTGACGGGACATTACACTTTTGCTTGATTACTTCTAGAAAACCATTTTTATCTCACCAGCGTCTTCGGCGTTACCTTTTAAATGAATAAAATAAATGGTTAGGTTTCTGAATTTGTTATCTTGTGCTGCCTTGCTGTTGTATTCAGGGTTCAGAAGAGCAGGCAGTGGCGATGAAGCACTTCAATGAGGCCCTGAAGACGGTGCGTCCCTCCTGCCTGAGGAGCAGTCTGGGCAGGACTGAGCTCCCTCCAGTCTCCTGGGAACAGATAGGAGGCCTGGATGAGGTCAAACTCAAACTCAGACAGGTACCGGAGAGACGATGCTTGACTTGTATCAACGTAAAATAGAAAATTGTTATTGTTTGAACTTGACATAGGTACTTTTAGAGCTTAAAAATGGATCCTATATAAAAAAGACATATTTTTCCTGAAGTGGTTTTTATATAATGTAAATTTCATATGAGGCAAAGATTCATTGTGTTTGGTAGATTAGCAGTGACCTGTTTTGATCCTTCGCTGTGGATGCTGCAATGTTCAGAGGCATATTGGTGTTAACAAATTGTACATTAGAAAAAGAAGCTTTGCACTGGCAATGATGATAGCATATTTGTTCTTACAGATCAGTTATCATTATCATTACTTCTGATTAAGAATGATGATTGATATTTTCACCACCAGATGAGCATGATTGGCCCTACAGTAATGAGACTGAGTTGCACACACAGCGATACAAGTAGAACGCAAAGAACAGACCTCTCTGTAAAATCCCTTGGTGCTTCTTTAATGACAAAGTGTTAATGTCTTTCAGTTGTACTGAAACATAGTAGGGCCAGTACTAATGGTGAAATATGTCTATCTCTGGAATGAAGTGTGTAAGTCGCAATGAAATGTTGTTTATGAGCCCTGTCCCCTCCCTGTCTTTGTGAATTAAGAGTATCGAGTGGCCAATGAGGTACCCGGAGGCCTTCCATCGCCTGGGTCTGAGGCGGCCTCGTGGCGTGCTGCTGTACGGACCACCAGGATGTGCGAAGACCACCCTGGTTAGAGCTGCAGCCTCGTCCTCCCACTGTGCCTTCCTGTCTGTCAGCGGCGCTGACCTCTACTCTCCATTTGTTGGAGATTCAGAGAGGGCTTTAGCACAGGTACTGATATATCATGTTTATACTGGTGATAGAAACACCTGCCTCTGTCTGCCTGTACCCTTCGTAACAAGATTCGTTGCTGTTTGTCTGTGTGTGTGACTGTGTGTGTGTGTCCGCTTGTAGCTGTTCCGCCAGGCTCGGGCCTGTACTCCTTGTATCCTGTTCCTTGATGAGCTTGACTCACTGATCGGCTCACGGTCAGGCAGTCAGACGCCTCACAGTGTTCAGACACGCCTCCTGTCCGTACTTCTGAACGAGCTGGATGGGGTTGGCCTTAAGACCCTGGAGAGGAGAGGGCCGGAGAGGATCCTCCAGGCAGAGGGAGAGGAGCAGTGCCACACGCAGCAACAGGTCAGAGATTGGGAAACACATCCTGGATACTCCGTCCTAATCACATAATGCAGATCTCATCAGTATGAAGCACTACTGTTGTTTTTGCTCTCTGGCAGCTGGATTTCCACGAAGTTTGTAACAAAGATGTGATGATTGTAGCAGCCTCAAATAGACCAGACTGTTTAGACAGTGCCCTCCTGAGGCCTGGCAGACTAGACCACATCATCTACGTCCCACCACCTGACCAACAGGTAACTCATGAATCTTATCTTAAAAGAATACTCCAACGTTTGGGGCAAAATACCTTTTTTCCAACTTACTTGTTTGGCATAATCAGCTTTGTTCATGTTTGTTTATTTCCTAAAAGTGTTATTTTGGGAGATGCTTTGCTATGGAAGTGAATAGATAGATAGAAATATAGTATTCTAGACCAGCAGATCAGGGAAGCACAAATTTCACCAACCCAGCTCAAGTTGCTTTAACTGACAAAAACAATAAGCACATAATCTATCAGTGAGTCAAAGGCCAGAAGACTCCAAACTCTGAAACCAAAAGCCTCCAGAGGGTCTGAGCTTACAGCTTTCTGGATTTGGACACATCCTCTTGACATATTAAAATGATAATGATCTTAATTTATATCACACTTTTCAAACACCTGTTACAGAGTGCCTCATGAAGAACACAGCAAAAGTGATATGAGATATGTGTCTATAAAGATTATAAACATTTTTTTAAAGTTTTTTCAGAAGTGATGTCAAGGATATTTAGTCAGCCTGTTTATTTCTGTCTCAATGTAATCTCAAACTTTAGAAGAAGGCAGCTGACCGTGTATATGTCTTTGTCTGTGTGTGTGTGTGTGTGTGTGTGTGTGTTCAGACTCGCCTTGCCATCTTGAAGGTGTGTACAGAGAAAATGCCCCTGGACGCTGATGTGTGTTTGGAGGAGCTGGCCACCCAGACTGAGCTTTATTCTGGAGCTGACCTGGAAAATCTGTGTAAAGAGGTAATGTGTAGTGCATCTGAAGGCTTTCTTACGACCCAGTTTTAACACCTACATCTGATGTCATCCTGCTCTTAAATGCACCAGCCTGCATGCTTACAGAGCCATCATTAGGGAATATACATGTTTAAGCTGTAATGTTGTTTGTTTGTGTTTTCCAGGCTGCTCTGTTAACCCTGCAAGAGGAGAGCATGGAGGCGTCTGCTATTAAACACAAATACTTCCTCCAGTCCCTTCACAAAATGAGCCCCTCTCTCACTGCCCAGCAGATCAGCAGCTACCAGACGACCCACAGGTGACACCCTTCATATAAGCAATGGCACCAGAGTTTACATGGAAAGACAAAAAAAACTGTATTACCAATTATGAGTTGGGTCTGCAATAAAGCATGAACTGAAAATTGAGTGAGCGTCCTTGTCTGTTATTTTCCCTTTTGTCATTTATAAGTGCTTGTCCTACGCTGAATTCATCCTAGGATGATAGCAACAGTGTTAGTAATAATACATCACTCCTGTTGCATTCTCTTCTTTTTTAATGTGGCCACAAGGGGGCATTGCACACTAGAGAAAAATATTGATCACAAGCCAAGTTCAATGTATTATTAAATTGGCCCCTACTGGTGGATATCAGTACAGGAAGCAAAGTGTGTCTACGTGCTGAGCACCTCGTATCACCTCTGCATTTCTGACCTGTTTCCTCTAGTTTAGTTACTGCCTGTCATTCAGTATAATTGGACTGTAACTGCATCACAATGTCTGGATTTATCCAAATGCTGAGGAAGAGAAAAGAGGTGAGTTGTCTACATCTTTATCGTGTTTCAAGTGAATCTTGTTATTCTTTTTATTAAATAAAAGACTCAAATATTATATTGTCAGAGAAAAAAATATGATGTAATTTTTTCCCCCTAAATGCTGTTGTTGTACATTCCAGTTGATCCCTCTGATAGGATTCATGGCATTTGCTGCCACAGGTGCCACCTCTGCCTCCATCTACTTTCTACTGACCAAACCTGATGTCATGTGAGTCTCTATAATGTAGTTTTCCCCATTTTGTCGAGAAAAATTTGTTCTTTAAATTGCACAGAAGATATTGTGTCACATTAGTCTCAGACTTCTGTCAGATTTACACATATTAGGAAAAAGCAATGTTTAATGGTGCCACATTTTTATTCACTGTTTCTAGTTTGAATAAGACCAGAAATCCAGAGCCATGGGAGAGAATAGATCCATCAGCACCTCAGAAGGTAATCCATAACATTGTTTCTTATGTTTGTGTGTGACATTCCCTCATTTATGTTTATCACTCAGGCTGCCAATCGATAAATAGCGTTGGAATTGGAGCAGGACCTGCCAGAGCTCAGCTGAGAACTGCTGAGTCACTTGAGGGGGACGGTGTTATCACATTTGTGCCAGACCCTCATCATGGCATGCTACACAGTGGTCGATGCATTACTTTGATAATCATGTCATAAGCAACTTTTGGTGTGGTAGCAGGTCAGCCCAATATTTACGTCTGCTCTTTCCCTGCAGCTTATAACCATAAACCAGCAGTGGAAGCCGATTGAGGAGCTGGAGATGGTGAAGAGCATCACCAAGTAAAGGCTGACGTCTGCTAAAGAGATCCAGCCGGAGCTCAGCTGACCGCCCAGACCCCCATCAGTCTAACAGAATCCTTTCCGCACAGACTAGGTCGCTGTGACATTCAGTGTGCGGAAATGCTTCTGCTACACCGGTGGGGTCTCAGCCTGCTCTGTGGTGGCTCAGACCCAGGACATCAACAACGGTAGAAATCTGTGGTAACAGATGCTCATAATGTCCAAGTAAGAAAAAAGAAAAAAAAGCAATATTGTGCATTAGTTTCTGTGATTAGAGCTGGGCTATTATATTGATGTGTAATAGGCTATGGTGTTAAACATAAGAGTCCTCATAACAACATAGATGCTCTTATCAAAGGTGTAAATGTTCCTAAATGTACAAATCAGAGTCACATTTAATATATTAATAATTATATCACCAAATTGTTATTCTGAAGGAGTTGATCTAGTAATTTATGTACGTTTGTTACCCATGTGCATGAAATAATGAACATAACTGTGCATTAATGTGTGCTTTGACTTTTGTAGAGTGATATTCTTAGTTTGGTCTGTGTTGGAGCTGTGGTTGATGTCTCCTCTCTGTGTCCTGTCTGCCCTTTTTTGTCTGCTTCTCAAAATTGTGTTTGACTTATGAATGTGATGCTTAGTTGCGGTTTGCTGGAAGAGACACTGCTTCCCCCGTTTTACTTGAAATACACAAAAAGACAGAACAGAAACCCTGTTTATGGTCCTAAATCATTGCAATCCATGTACATAATCTGTCTCATTAAAATCCCCTCTGATGTTAAATGTTATAATGACACAGTAATTCACGACCTTTAATCAAAGTGGATGCAAATACCAACCTGCCTGTCAGCCTGCATGTTATTTAGTTGAACATGTTTTTAACACTAAGACCAGTAAAACTGCTGCAAATCATTTACTAATTTCCAAGTTTTATTTTAAAGAGGCGCTCGATGCTGTTTGTTTGCTGTTTGCAGACAGGCAAGGGCTGATGAGATGATACCAAGAGGGCAGTAAAGTAATTACTCTCATCTGAGCAGTGGGTAAATGGGCATCATCTGCTCAGTTTATGGCTGTGTGAGCACTCAACGCTCCTATTGTGTTTGGTGATAAGAAACAATCCTCTTACTGTCCATTTCCAACATCAGAGGAGAGTGAGGACATGTGAAACGCCTCCCTCCTAGCATCCCAGATCATAGTTAAATGTTGAATAACATTAAACGTATGAGGAAGGAGGACAGCGAGAGAGAGGTTCACATTCTGTTTATCAAGACTAGATATTGTTACCTGGGTGTTTCAGTTAAACCACACCCTGCTCTCTGGTCATTACCAAGGAACTTCATTTCCTTATCTCGTTTCAATACAATGCTCATGTCAGTGTTAAGAGCATATGAACACCCTGCAAAAAGTGAAAAGGTATTTTGTTTTTTCTATCTATTTCACCACTGTTGTTTGAAATACTATTCTCTCTGCTCTTAGACCCTTCATAAATGCTTCTCATTTAACTTTCAGAACTGGAAAATACATGCACCTTATAAAATTGTGAGGAAGAAGGAAAGGTTTTTTTTTTTATGCTTTTTTATGTTTTGAAATAAAAGCTCATCTGAAAGTGAAACATGCAGAGAACTGTACTCGCACTTATCAAATTGTGTGACTGAGGGGCTTCTTAAGGGAAGGGAGGAGGGAGGGGAAGGATGTAGAGTGAAGTGGCGGAATTGTGTACGTGACTGAATCACAGTCATAACCTCAGACATCATGTCACCACCAAACACACCCCCGCCGTCTTACCAGGAAGTAAAGCAGTAGTTGCTCATTGTGTGTACTAGGCGGAAGCCCCTATGTGTTTATACCAGTGATACACAGCTCTTCTAAAAACTACATGGAAATCTGCAAAATGTCTACTCTGTTATCATGTCATCTGTTTACACATATCAAGACTTTCATATCCAAGAAAAATCTCGTGAAATCTGTAATCTTGCTGCTTCGGACATCACCCAGCCCCAAGGCTCAGTGTAAGCTCAGCATTTTGTGGTTTCCAAAGTGAAGTAGGGCCATCAGGTGGATGCTATAAACCCTTGGCTCCGTTAAAATGCAAATAGAGGAGATGGCTGGCTTTGGCTCGGTGCTTTCATGCTCACCCAACTGTTGCCTGGAAACCTGGAGACTCCTAGTTTTCTCATAATAATTTTGTCAATAATAAACCCTTGTTTTAATTTAATTTAATTTTTTTTTTTTTTTTTTTTTAATATAAGAATCAAACATCTCTTTTGAACAGCAAGTTTTAAAACAGTCATAAATATATGTGCTCAATTTTATTATGTAAAAGAGGACTAACCAAATATGCGCTATTACTGTCCACTTAACACTGTAAAATGCTGTCATGCTACAACAGAAGCCCCTCATCACTTTTGTGAAGGTCATCAAAAGGATTCAAGTCAGTTTTTGTAAAATCACACCACCCAGTGTTGAGAATCGGGAGCAACATGGCCACAACACAGTGTTCATTCCAGTCCGACAAACCTTTACAAATACACTGTTCAAATTTACATCATTTATTTCCAATGCAATGTTTATTTTATTCACACTTTAGTTAATAATGATTATTCTAGTTGAGAAAGTTGACAATCTTCATTAGTGAAAGGAAGCATGACTGAAGCACTCTCACAATCAAAATAAATTGGATGAAGTTGGGTCAAACAGACACAACATTAAGTTATGCAATGGAAAATAACCAGATTCCAGATTTTAAATTGTTTTCATTTGGAATGTGCAATTTACTGTATCAATAATGCAGTGCAAAACTAAACCTCAAGTGGTTATAATACCATGCAAATGAAAGTCAAATACTGACCCCAACCTCCAGTTATCCAGAAGTGTGAGATGTTCAGAAAACATAAGATCAATTATTTTATCACAAAAAAGCTGAGAGACACATTTCCTGGTTTCCCTTGAATAACACCAGAGCAATGGAGAGGTTTACGATGAACCCGACCAGAGCCTGAACACTCGACACAGAGAACATGATAACATTATCAGCAAATCTCAAAACCCACAACATTCCCCATGAAATACTGCGACTATGAAATACTGAAAAAATCCCCCCCACCCCACCCCATTTCTGCCCGATTTACTTTACTGATGAGCACCTTAAAGGACAATTCCAGTTTTGATTCATGTTGTAGCCTTGTACTACACTGCAAGCACACTTTACATTATAACCAACCATTATTCAAAGCATCACAGTGAACATCCTGCCCTGATTCATGTTTGTCAGTGTCAGTTTAAATTCAAACATCTAGACAGCTATGGTATCCTTCCGAAAATGGTTTGTGGTAATAGGTATGCATTGCAGCACAGTACCTGGGCTAAAACAGAAAAAAATTGGAAGTGTCATTTACTTTAGCATGCAGTGTTTGATTGAAACACTGAAATCACTCGACCCACTGTGGCATTTAGCGTCATTCAAAGTCAGCCACACTTTGATTGTCGATTGCCTTTTCTCCCAATAAGTTACTCCTAAAGAAACATGCTACAATAAAATACGCCATTCAGTTTTCTAAGTATTGGTCAGTACAGCCAATTCAGAATAGTTTTGAGAATACAAAAACATATTTCAACAAAATCTGCCATACAACAGCCTTTGGCAAAAGAATGTGAATGTGTAGGTGCATATGAAGAGGGACTCCACTCCAGTGTCCCCTGAGGGACCAGGAGGACAACGGTTGCACTACACACTGCCTCAGAGACACTGATGACATACTGGTGAGGAGTGCATCTTGTACGCTTCGTGATTACAGCAATAATCAAGTGACATGAGGTACCTTTTCATTTGCTATCATCTTTAGTAAAATAAAAAAAAAACTTGTAGTATACAGTCCACACACTTAGTAACAAAGAGACATTACATCAGCTGTCAACAATCAAATATTTGAATACAAAAAGGAGTAGTTCTAACAATTGAAATAGGCTTTAATGGTGAATTTAAGAGCATTGTTTTCTTTCTCTAATTGGTTGAACATTTAATCTTCAACCTCTTCTGAAAGCTTTGCAAGCATAAGATCAAAGACCCTGGAGGATGCAGTGATCCTTTAAATAGAAAAGTCCCTCTAGTATTGTTTCACTGACTGTCCTTTGGCACAAGTGCTTGACTTTGTCCACTTGCATTGCACTTGTCCTGCTATGGCACTGAGCTGTAACAGCGGTGTATCATACTGGCCGTCTGCATAGTCTCTGCCAAATGTGTGTGTGTTAATGTTACTGTGACTCTTCAGGCGCTGGGCAGCTGGCAGTGTGCACAAGTGTGTACCAGCCTCTGTCTGTGTGTCTGAACCTGGACTGTGCATCTGGTGAGGCCGTATGTGTGGAGCATCAAGTGACGGGCCTTGGCCTGGACGTCTTCCCAATTGCTAGCACTAGAGGGCGCTGTAAACACAGAAACACACAAAGACAGCCGTACAAAACAACTTCAATGAGAGAGAGATAGAGATACTCAACAACTGCTTATATTGACGTGACACATTTACATGTATCCATTTTGTAAGCTGAACAAACTGTTCACGGGGCAAAAAAAAAAAAAAAGTAATCCAGTATTCACATGTGGCATACGCCGTTTACTATGCCCTCTTAAAGTATTTACCCCCTGTATTTTTTTTCCACAAATAAATTAAAAAGGTAAAATCTGAAATTTTGGGAGTAAATAATGACTCACTTACTCAAGGGAAGTCAACGACAGGAAATGAAACAACTCATAAAATGCAGTGATAGTTTGAAAATTATGGCACGAGCAGTGAAGGTAACAAAAAGAAATTAAAAGAAGAAGTTTTAAACAAATGTGAGGAAGTCATCACAGCTTGTTGGAATAATAATTAAAATATTTAGTGATCCATATTTTGGTGTTAAGTGGGTGAAAAAAGTTCTGAGACACACACAGCACGGATTTGTTCAAGCAGAACTGCAATCACTGACTGTGTGATAAGACACAGGATGACATTGCAATAAAGGGAGTAGTGTGCATCTGTCAATCAAAGAAAAGTGATTTGTTAGTGAGCTTACAGGTGTGTGCTGTAACAGAGGGCAGCCACAATACTGTGGTGGAAAAAGGAAGGAAAGTGAATCCACGATATATTTTTTTTATTTGTGTTATTGAGTAAGAGTTCTTGAGAAAGCCACTGAAAGACGTCAGTGGCGTCAAGATTATGGTCATGCTGTGATCTTGATGTGTATCAAAGAGCGATGTACCATGTAGCTGAGGTAGAGAAGATTATGTTGTGAAGTCATGGATGGGCAGGCCAAGTATATGTACTGCAGTGGCAACTATGATGCAAAATCAAACGAGGTCCTACAGGGATTAAGGAAGAAAGGGCTGTGAAGAACGAGGAACAGATTATCATATGCACATATCCTTTCTTTACAGCAGACCGAGCAGACAAAGCACCAGGCTGAAAATGTATTAATAAACATTCCTTGCTTTTATAGCAATAAAACAATAAAATAAGTCAATGAGTTTGAAAGGAAATATGAAGAGACAATGATCATTGATGCTGCCAGATGCGTTTTGGATGTTTAGGACATCAAAAGAGATGACTGAGTGAATTTATTGAGGGGTGGATCATCTCGAGCCATGGGGTCTGGATGAGTCGACTAAATGAGAAACAGCAGATGAGGGAAGGTGTCAGGATGGAGTTTGATACTTCTTAAACAAAGACTGAGGGAAACAGCCTGATTCAACACAATCTAGCAGTAATATAACATATTCAATGCCAGCTGCCATAAAACCCAGAAGAAAAGAAAAGAAAGAGCAAGAAGATGATGGGAAAAACACTTAACTGACATCTGTGGCGAGGAAATGGAGTGGACATAATTTTAACTAGACATAAATGTCTACATGAGCCACTGCAAAAACGCAAAATCTTACCAAGATTATTTGTCTTATTTCAAGTCAAAATGTCTTATTTCTAGTCAAAATATCTCATTACACTTAAAATAAGACAAGATCACCTCAGAAGTAAATTGTTTTTAGACAATTTTCACTTGTTTCAAGTGAATTTTCACTTGAAACAAGTGAAAATTTGCTTGTTTCATTGGCAAAATTTGCCAGTGGAAAACGTGAAAATTCACTTAAAATAAGTGAAAATTAGCTAGAAACAAGAAACTAATTTTGCCAATGAAACAAGCAAATTTCACTTGTTTCAAGTGAATTTTCACTAGAGACAATTGTCTAAAAACAAGTTACTTCTGAGGTGATCATGTCTTATTTTAAGTGTAATGAGATATTTTGACTAGTAATAAGACATTTTTGACTTAAAATAAGACAAATCATCTTGGTAAGATTTTGAGTTTTTGCAGTGAGGCCCCACAGATGACAGTGCTTATCAGAGCAGAATCTCTTCCATGAAGTCAGAGAACTGTTTGCAGATTTCAGACACAGAATTTTGGGAAGGTGAAGATCTGGACAAGGGTATCAAACAATTTACAAAGTGCTGGGAGAAAGGAGAAGAATTTTAGCACTACCCAGAGTGAGTCACTGACTAGTGACCAAACTGAGCCGCCGAGTAACAAAGACCTTGTTCAGGGAGGTGACCAAGTAGCACCCCAACAGAAGTACAGACGTTTCTGGTTGTAATGGAAGAACAGTTGGCACAGTCCCTCACAAATCTGGACTGTATGGCAGAGGTGCCAAAAGAAAGCCACTTCTGAAAAACAGCACAGAGGAGCAGCTTGAAGTCTGCATAATGAAAATAAAATTGTCTGAGAAAATGATGCAAATGATTCTGTGGTCTGATGAAATGAACTGAGCTCTTCAGTTGTAACACAAAGCACGATTTCTGGCAAGGCCGAGGCCAAGCTCATCATCCACCAGACATTATCCCTACATGACGTCTGGTGGTGGCAGCATCAAGCTGTGGTGGAGGAGGCACTTCAGCCACAGAGGCTCAGAGGCTCTTAATCAGAGGAAAAGAGCATGAAGCCAATTCCTGAGGAGAACCTGCTTCAGAGCACTACAGACTCAGACAAAACCTTATATTCCAACAGTTCAGTGACCCTTAGCACACAGCCAGCCAAATCCACAATGGAATGGCTTCAGGGCAAGAATGTCAAAGTCCCTGGGTGGCCTGGCCAAAACAGTCCTGCATCCTGCTGAAAATCTGTGGAACGGCTTGAACTGACATCCAAATCTCCCTGGAAGAATGGGAGAAAATCCTAAAATCTAGCTGTGCCAGGCTGATACAAAAACAAATCCAAAAAATCTGGCCGTGCCACGCTGATACAGACACATCCAAGAAGACCGTAAGCTGTTATCACTGTCAAAGGTGCTTGTCCACAGTATTAATTTGGGGGCGCTTGAATACTTCTAAATTAGATATTTCGGTATTGAGTATGGAGGAGATTGGGAATGCTGCATTGGGTCAAAAATAAGGAAAAGTAATAGCAGTAAAAGAAAAATGTGAAAACTATCAGGGGCTCTTCCAGGCTGAGGGGAAATAACACAAGACAATAAAAATGACCGTCAAGCTGTCTTGTAAATGAAGTTAACAATGTCAGAAATGTTCCAAAAATCTGATCCACTATGATCGTGGGAAAAAAGTAAATTCAGTACAGGTACAGTTGCGACAACATTGTCTTCATCAGGGTGTGAAAACACAGATGGGGTTGGATTTTTGGGCTGTTTCTCACATTATGGACTTCATTCACAAAACAGCTTGACAGTTATTTACTGTCTAGAGATTACAGTAATTCATTTTCAATAAATTATATGCATGAGAAGAAAAAGAAGAAGAGGGTTGGCATGGTTTATGTGACAACTTTGATATAACTGTTGTGATTAAGGGTAATATTATGGTTGAAATAAAAAAAATATATATATTAACATTAATTTGCTTTGAATGTAAATAAAAGTAATGAAATTACTCTAAATATCTGAAATTTTTGTGTGTGTGTAAGTGAATACACTGACTGCCATGGTACTTTATGGAGACTTTTCTTATTGTCTAAATTCCTCTCTCATAGGACGCACTGATGTTTTATGGTCACTCACAGAGCTGGAGATGTACTAGAGCAGCGGTCTTGTCAGCAGTCAGTGCCCAAACATTCAGCTCATCCACTGACTGGACATCCTCCAGCTTCAGGAGGTCCTCTTTGATTCGCTGAATGTCCAGGTGCCTGGGAGTGCCTGACACAGTGGGAAATACAATGCCATTAGATCCCATATGCTTAAAACTGTGCCATAATGCACTCACACCCCCGTACCTTGGTGTTATGTACTGTTATGCACTGTTGTATAATGTGTTGTGTTTACTGTACATTGCAAAATGTTTCTTTCCAATGCTGTAAGCACTGTAACAGAGAGGTAATTTCCTCTTGGGATAAGTATCGCTGAACTAACCCACACCCCTCTTACAAAATATTTCTGTAAAATAAAATAGAGTACATGAAATGGAACAGGTGCGAAATGATATAATGCACAAAACAGTGTTATTTGCTATCATTAGCGCTAAAGCACTTTGAAGTAACAAATGGGCACAACACAGGCTTGGAGGCTTCAAGCTTGGCACCCTTCCTCAAGTAGCATCAAGAGTGAAACTAGAAATGTAATGCAATATAGTTGCTGTATTCCCAAGCCTATTCTGTGCCCATTTCTTGCTTTGATGTACTTGTGACTTACAGTACAAGTGATTGCAAATAACATTTTTGTGCACTGTACAGCTCCAGAACTGTTGAGGTTCTTACCCAATTACAAACCTATTTTTCCACACCTGCCTTTTCATTTGTACAATAATAACCTAAACAATACAATCTCCTAGCACTCTGTGGCTGGTATCCACGGCTACTATTCCCAATATTTTAAAAAGACAGAGGTAAAGGGAAAAACTTTTACCTTCCAATACGATGACACCTGTGTCTCGTATGATGCGGACAGTGGTGAAGAGTACCAGAATGGAGAAGACATAGGTACAGATGGGATCTGCCAACTTGTATTCCGGCTGTAAGAGCAGAGAGCTACATCAGATCAACTGAAATCAGTGACTTTTTTATATTTCTCTAGGGAGCAGAGGAAAAGCTAGGGCCTGCCTGTCAAATAACAGTACATTTTTATCCGGTAACAGGTCATAGCCTTGCATGAATTACTACTGTGTAGTGAGCAAAAATCTACAGGGGACTTCTTTAACATATACCTGAATAAACACACGACGGTATAGGGTAACAAATTATTTTATAAAAAACTTTCTCAGCATTTAAAGCTAATTTTGGAAAACAATGAACATCTACTTCTGATGCAAAAACCAGACCATGAGAAGGGCAAGGCACCTTGAAGCGGACAATGTAGGCAGCTATGAGCACCCCAACACTCTGGACGAGGTCTCCCAAAGCATGGATGAAGGCAGCCCTGACAGCCAGGCTGCCATGCTGCCTGTGCTGCTGGCCGGAGCCAGCGGAGTGGGAGCCTGCAGCGGCTGCAGCACCGTGGGAGTCACCATGGCCATGGG
The DNA here is from genome assembly GCF_902150065.1 of Myripristis murdjan. Taxonomy (NCBI): domain Eukaryota; kingdom Metazoa; phylum Chordata; class Actinopteri; order Holocentriformes; family Holocentridae; genus Myripristis; species Myripristis murdjan. The sequence continues at coordinate 17,397,936 of NC_043982.1, forward strand.
AGTGTGAGTGGAGGTGACCGCTCTGGTTCAACAGGAATCCCATTCTAAAAGACACACAGTATCAACAAGAGAGGGAAATGAGACGACATGGATATCATCTGGGATTTTGGATATTGTGATTTCATGCCATGGCATAAGTGTGGCCTTTTAAGGCACAGGAATGCAATTTCCTGAACTTACTAGACTGTTTAAGCTGTTCTATTATTCTCCTCCACTTGCTTGGTCATCATATCTACATTACTAATAAGTATTTATCTTGTGTGTAAACATCTTGACCAATAGGAGGTACCAATAGTCACCCCTAAAATACTGTCACAGTACTGATAAAGAGGCTATATATAATACAAAGATATTTAATTTTGAACAAATCACCGATCCCAGGGAGATATTTTCAGTCAAGCTCATATTATTACTCACTGTCTAGGATTCAGAAACTGCAAGAAGTCTATATTCATCTATCCACCTCTGGGGTCAAATACTGAGAATCAGAAATGTAGCTAAATAAAACGACAGCCTGACAGTACTTTGGACTGAAACATTTTTGCTGATATCGTCACAAACATGGATTAAGCCTTGTCCTGGCCTTATATTTCAGTTCTAATTTTAAGACACCCAGTTTTCTATAAACACATTTTACATGTAGTGCATCAGGGTGTGTGTGTGTGTTTCACTCACATAAGGTTGACAGCCACCCCCACAGCTGCAGTGATGAGCATGACATCGCCATCTATGCTGAAGTCTTGGTGTATTGTCCTCTGCACAGCCTCATTTAGCAATACCCCTGTCAGAATATAGATCAGCAGCACACTGATGCCTGCTGATACCACCTCTAGAAAAGGAAATAACCATCAGCTGCACACACTCAAATAAACAAGAACATTTTGAATATATAAGCATAATTATGAAGCATTTGCAGAACATATATAAATGTACACTAATTATTCAAGAAACGCGACGGATTATACAGCTATAAGGAAGAGGAAGCTGTGGTCCAACGGGTTTTGAATACTGACTTCTGAATTTTTCTAACTGCTGACCGGCCCTACTGATTCATTCACACAGTGATATTTTGAAAATTCCAGTCAGTATTCAAAGCCCGATAGGCCACAGCTTCCTCATAGGACACTCTTTGTGCCATGTTTGTAACTTGTTCATATTTTAGTTCGAACTAAGTTTTTGAGAGTCATTTTTTGAACACAATACATGAATGGACAAGCGACAAACGCTGTACACACTAGAATGAGAGGAGCTCCCAGTGAACCTGAGAGGCAGTGAGCAGACTTAAATCAAGCTCAAAAACATGCACAGGCAAATGTTTTACTCAACCTCGCTTTAAGTTTAAGTTTTGTTTTAATTTAGCGCTTGGAAGAATAACCCAAGAGAGATAAAGCAATCCAACTAAAATCAATCAACCAAAACTCAAACTGGGAGCACTAAGTTAAGCTGCAGACTGCTTCAGAGAGCAAGGCCTTAGCCAGGTAATGATTAGTAAGGCAGAGAAAAACAGTATGCGCTTCTAACTAAAGCTAAAGCAGCCATACCGAGGTCAGCAATGTAGATAAGGTATGAAAGGATCATATCCGGCTTGGAACACTGCTGATCACACACATTCTTCTTTGAACATGATCCATCTGCATTAAATCCATCTGTATTTAGTTGCCCTACACAACAGAGGGGTGGGGGGTGTGGGGGGGTTGTGTGAAATCGGAGACTTACCCAAGCGATGCAGTCCAAAGGTAAATCGCTTGGTGGGTGGTTTTGCAGAAAGCCAGAGGGCCAGCAGAGAAACCAAAATGCCCACCAGGTCCGTTAGCATGTGCAGGGCATCAGTCATAATGGCTAGGCTGTTTGCCACATAGCCACCTGTAAGTAAACACATGGAGTTAGATCATGCAATTAAACATCATGTGAACACAATAATTTCATTATCCAGGGTCAATCAGAGCAACATGTAGTAAGAATGATGTTAGACAGGTATGGCTCCCTGCAGATACAGATCGGTGGGGAAGGAATGCTGCTTAGACCTGATCTTATAGTAAGGGCCTATCTTATGTACCCCTATTGTGTGTAAATGATGTCTTGATCTTCTTTATGACTGTAAATGGTCTGACTGATACTAGGCAGCACTGTTCTGTCCCAAGTGAAAACAGATTTTGGAAAGCCTTTATTACATGGACTGAAAGACAGTTAAAAATGACCAGCTGTGCCAAAATAATGGTTTTCATCTGGGTCATGATCTTTTTTGACTTCAGACAGTGTGTTGACTTTCTTTTTGGCTCCCTGCTTTTTAAAATTAAATGTTTTAAAGCAAGTGGAGGATTCCAAAGTTTGCTAAGGTTATAGATCAACGAAGATCAAAATTTTACTAAGAATAATCTTTGTTTATGCCACTTACCAAAACAGAGTTATAAGGCACATTATAATAATAATTTAAGACATCTTTTAATCCAAGAAGCTGTGCCTGCAGTGCAAGTCATGACACTGACAGCTGTTCAGCTGGACCTGATGTGTTAAACTGGGCAGGCTGTCTGTGAAACACCACTGCCTCTTGATCGCAGGCCTGACCTGCTGCTGATCCAACAGCAATGCCAACCACTGCACCTTCTTACCTACAAGTTCCCCTATCATAAAGAGGAAGTACAGCACTGCTGCAAAGCCCAGCTTCTTCATCACTCTCCTCTGCTTCATCCTCTCCCTCTTCTTGGTGCAGTTGTCACAGGGGTCCATGTTGAGCCCCGGGCTGCCCAGGCTAGAGGAAGAGCCGAGCAGCGAGTCGTCGTCGTCCACCACCAGGGTGCTGACCGCCACCCCGTTGGAAGGAGCACCGGCGGAGTAGTCCGACATTTCTCCGGACACGACCACTTTGAGTTTATTGAATTTGGGTGTCTCATCTTCACCGAGCTCGTCGGAGAAGTCAAAGGGCGCTGTGTCGCTCAGGTCCCAGTCGTCCCGCTCCCTCCGGAAAGCGGACCGCACCTTGCTCATGAAGTTGGCACCTGACATCTTTGATTTCGGTGCGGCAGATTGAGTGCGGCTCACTGTAGGCTCCTGGCCTTCACGGAGCTCCTCATCAGGTAATCATTTACACCTTCCTGCGGCACATGCCAGCGAGCCTACACCCCCCTCCATTTTAGCACCTGGAGGAAAGCGTCCCAGCTGATCACACTGTCGAAAGGGAGACCAAAGGATTACATAAGCAGCCGTGCCTTTCACTTTCCAGAGCCACTGGTCAATCCCCCAAGCAATCATGTGAACCCAATTTTGACAGACTTGCTCTAACACCCAGTCGGTGAGTTAATATCGCTAATGTTGAGCGTTAAAGTCACTTAAACTCAAACTTGTACTGTTCACTAAACTTTCGGTGCGTTTGTCTTTTAAATATAAACAGACTGGCTGGGGGAAACGGATACAATTTGGGGAAAATACGACAGGAGATTTAAAAAAAAAAAAAAAAAAGTTAACTAGCCTCGGCTAAAGTTAACATGCTAGCACAGGCTCTCTTACATTGTCGGCTATTCAGGACTATCAGCAGGCGCTTGTATTTTGGGCGGAATTGGTGGAGATACAAACAGCTGGACTTACCACTAACCGAGGTGTTCAGTCGCACAAACTGCACTTTGTTCCGTATTCAAAGCTGGACACTTAATAACAGATGTAAACATTATACCCGTATCGTCTCCGAAACCCGGAAGTAACACTGATAACAAGTTCGGTTTCACTCACAGTCACACGGGTGACGTGCTCAGTCACATGATGTTTTTTCAGCCACTGCAGCTGTTGATGGATAAAGCCTCACACCGCAAATCCTAATATTATTTCAGCCTTTGTTCAACATTAAACGGGCACCTTACGCCTGCAGCTTATCGTTAAACAGACTATGAAACAGGTAAGGTGGAGATATTTCAAATAAGACTTGTTATCTCTCAGATTTGTTGTGTTTTCCTGCAGGCTGGATGCTGCAGGGTCATGCTAAGCACATTAGGAGGCAGCCGAGGAAGCTATAACTTTATCAGCGTTTCGATGTTACTCCTGCTTGTGTGATAAACTGCGACGTAAACACTGTTCTCATGTGTATTTTCCATCATGGCAACAAATAGGCTTCGCTTGGTTTCTCTTTCAGGTTTGATAAGCAGTGTGTCAGCAGTGTCGTTCCGCATGGAGGAGGAGGGAAGGGAAGCTGAGGGGACTTCCTCCCAGAATGATCTTACCCACAATCAGGGTGTGTGCTTTATCAACACTTCTCACTCTCTTTTCACTGTCTGTGTGTTTATGGTCCTAACATGAACTGGGTGCTGGAGCTGATTTCAACTGCAGCCCATGCAATCAGCGCTTTTCCGAGTTAGCCAACTAGAGTGGATGCTAATTGATTCATTTTGTGAGGCCATACTTAATGTTTCAGGTTATCCGCGGGGTCTTTAAAAGTATTAAAAGGTGATAAATCAATTTTGGGAAAATTAAGACCCTTAAAAAGTATTAAAAGGTCGTATCACGACTTTATAAAGTCTTCAATTTTGAAAGTATTTTTTCTGAATTAGCTGTCCAAGAGTTTGATTCCCAAAAACATTGTATAAGTGTGTGAATTTATTCCTTTTTATTAAAAAACAAAGATGAACAGGTACATAAAAAACTAGCCTATTAGTCCAGTCATTTTATGAAAAAACCTAGGACAAATTGCAAGAGAAGCAAACTCAACTGATTTTGTATCCTCAGTTTGTCCTGAGTGAGGGAAAAAAAGTCCCAGGAAATCCTATTGGTGGAAAGTTTTGAAAATCACCTATTTATGACCACATATTACCAAAAAACACTGTTTTTAACACACAGGGGAAAGGGGTTCAAAATTTTACTTTCAGATATCACTATAAAAATTCATAAGTTGATTACACCCACAAAGACAAGAAAAAAAGTCAATTACAAGTTCTTTGAATTATTCTGTTTACACATGCATATCACACATTATCTGATTTGATATGCGCTAATAAGGAATATAAGGAATAAATGCCAGAACAGATATTTAAACAGTGAATTAAAAGGTTACTATATATATAGTAACCTTTTAATTCACTGTTACATAGTAACCTTTTAATTCAAGGTTACTATATATATAGCAACCTTTTAATTCATTGTTTAAATGTCTCTTCTGGCATTTATTCCTTATATTCCTTATTAGCGCATATCAAATCAGATAGTGTGATATGCATGTGTAAACAGAATAATTCAAAGAACTTGTAATTGACTTTTTTTCTTGTCTTTGTGTGTGTAATCATCTTGTGAATTTTTATAGTGATATCTGAAAATAAATTTTGAACCCCTTTCCCCTGTGTGTTAAAAACAGTGTTTTTTGGTAATATGTGGTCATAAATAGGTGATTTTCAAAACTTTCCACCAATGGGATTTCTTGGGACTTTTTTTCCCTCACTCAGGACAAACTGAGGATACAAAATCAGTTGAGTTTGCTTCTCTTGCAATTTGTCCTAGGTTGACCCCAATTTTGGCCTAAAATTACTGGACTATATTGTGGGTTCGTTTGTAAATTGTCTCTGAGAGCGCCAGAGCGAGCGGGCGGTCGAAATTCAGAAGCACAAAGTACACTCTGGCGCTCCTAGTGCATATTACAAACGCACTGAAATGTTACATGAATCCATGCGTTCAATTTAACTAGGGCCGAATCGCGGACGGAATCTATTTTTTACGCGGAATTTGAATGAAATGCTGTTTTGTGTGGAATACGAACGTATGTCTGGGGAGAATTACATGGAGGGAAGCAAATTTGGGTGGCACAACCCCTCCAGTCGTTTCACCTGCACCTGCACCACCAAGAAAAAACATTAGGGAATTTAAGCAGGACGGTTTTCAGGACGGCTCCGCTAGGCGGAAGTGCGGCTGCTATGACGCAATCGCCGTTGCAGCCAAAATCGTTAAGCAAACAGCCGTCGGCAACGGGTACCTACCCCTTTCAATGAACTCTTGGTTCCCATGGTGACGCGTCTATGCTAAACAGTTAGTCTAAAAAGTTGATTCAACAACAAAATGCTTCAAAACTTGTTGCAAATCTACTTTATATTATACCATTAATTTGTGCAGCCTTAATATTTGTGAAATATTTGTGTAGCCTCTTATGATAGAAACAGGCATATGTGAAATTCAATTAAATGCCATATAGGCTATTGTGACATGGAAAAATAAAAATGAATTGTTGATTAAACAAAAACATATTTGAAAGGTTATAAACTACACAATGTTATTCCATTAATATTTGTAAACCATTTGTGTAGCTTGTAGGAACCATGACTCAACAGGTCATATTGCATCAATGACTTTATTAATAAATTAAACATTGAAGTAAACAAACATAGCCGGGCTTTCTCTTAGTTATCTGGCTTCACTTAACCAGACATCCGCACTCCGGATTTTCGGTACCATAAAGCCGGCTATCAACCCAGGCTTTTCCAATCTAGATCTGTGCGCGCTCACATAAAAAGGGCGGTGTTTGCGGCATGCGACCAATCACAGACAAGGAAAAATCCACCCGAGCCGCATACAAACAGTTTACCAGAGGCCTGTACCAAGCTGGATTTTAGCGAGCTAACTTCACGCTTAACCCTGGCTTTTCTGTACCATAAAGGTGGCTTACTTTTTATCGGGCTATGTTGCTGCTGAGTGGGAGACACATTCATTCATTGAACACGCAAATGTTACTATAGTCAAATCTACTCGTGCCGTCATGGTGGGGAAGTCAGATTATAATCCCACTAATTTGCGCATTGACACAGTCTGTGATTTTTTTTTTTCTTTTTGCCAGCATTCCTTGCAGCTTCAATTGTGTTGCTTTTTGCCTGGATGGTGGATTTATATTCCTCGTATTTATTTCAGATTATTGTCTGCTTGTTCATGCAAACAACGCGCCCAGAGTGCAAAAAAATCACTCACCTGTTCGCGGCGTTGTGTGGCTACGTCGAAGTGTGCTTTGTGCCGTAGTAGAATCTACGGCAGGCAGGTTTATATGTCGAGCGCCGATCCGGTTACCGTAGCGGACTGCCGTAGCGGCCCGTGCTTAAATTCCCTATTACAACAACTGCACCGGCACCGTCCGAGTCCAAAAGACAAACCCTGCGTTCCAAATCGCATACTTATACTTTTTACTTTTAGTAGGTACTGCAGCTGCCCTTACAAAGTATGTAGTTTAGTATGAAATATGCATACTATTGGGACACACTACATACATCAGGGGTGTCAAACTCGTGCCATGGAGGGCCAAGAGGCTGCAGGTTTTCATTCCAACCAACAACTCCACCAGAGGCCTGTATCACGAAGCAAGCTTAGTTTTCGCTGGATTAGCCAGACCTATCCGGATACACTAATCGAGATCATGGTGATCAGGGATAACCGGTATCACGACGTTGGTTATCAACTCGCTCATTCGATCCAGGTTTGCCTCCTCAAGAGCCGTGAACGCGCACGTATAAGGGAGGGTTCCGAGGCAGCACACCAATCACAAACATGAGCCACAAGGAAAAAAGCACAGCGTGTTTCACGGCGGAGGTGAGGCATATTATAGGAGTATGAGGAGGAAAAACAACATCTACACACTAAATCGAACGCCGCGGCTGCTGTGAAGAGAAGGCAGAATGCTTGGCAACGAGTTGCCGACTGCATAAATGCGCAAATTACACATCGGTGGCTTAAGTCCATATCTGACGCTGAAACCTATGAACTCACTGCACTGCACAGATGTGCTGCGTGTATGAGAGATATTTAATTCCTCCGGGTGTAGGCTAATCCCTCAAGGGTTAAAAGAACGTGGGAGCACGTAAAAACACAAAAACACAACACAAGAATATCATTGCATTTTATAAGTTCGCCATTTTATTATACATTTATTTATTGCCATTTATTATACAGGCTATAATAAAATGAAGCGGACGCCAAAATTTAATCACGTCAGTCAGTGCATCAGGTTGACAGCCTGAATAAAATCAGATACTGAGCTGCGTTAGAACAGGAACAAAAGGCAACTATAAATGCCGACTCGCCTTCTTGAATGAAGGGTACAAATGATCCTTTTTCACATTTGCATCAACGAGCTGTCAATCAGGCCCCTTCTCTCACCCAGGAATAATTTGCCCCCCAAAAATATTTAGAGCTAATTAATTGAGCCATTTTAAATATCCCTAAAATGTTATGAAACACCTCTAAAAATACTTTTAATTATCAAATTTCCTTTAATGATCTCTCATTTCTGTTTTCCTCTCCTACAGAGTGTCAGCTCTGTACCGCAGGCAGCTGTTAGCCAGGCCGAAGTGCTGCTTCACATTAGTATTACAGCCTCTCTCTCATATAGAGAGTTGTCGGCAAAATGTTACGGATATGGCCGGTCAAGGAAAATCCTTTAATGCCGTAATACTCTCCTTATTTGGACTCGTTGTTCAATGGGATCCTCAATGATTGGGCAGGCTACGTTTTGGCAAACAGCTGATTGGCCAGGGGGCGGTGCTTTATGTAGGATTCAATCCTATCCTGAAAGTTAGCCTGCCCCGGAGCAGGCTAGCGTTCAGGATAGGATTAGGACAAGTTTTCTATCCCGATCAGAGGTGAACCAGCTTTGTGATACAGAAAATCCGGAGTTGAGCCTGAAATTATCTCGCTAACGCCTTAATCCCACTTTGTGATACAGGCCTCAGGTGATTTCACTGATAACCCTACCTCCAAACAGAAAGGCGGGACTAATCAGTGAAATCACCTGGTGGAGTTGTTGGTTGGAATGAAAACCTGCAGCCTCTTGGCCCTCCATGGCACGAGTTTGACACCCCTGACATACATCATCCCTGAAGTCCGGCCCTCTCGCTCACTTCCACCGCCGTCCGTAGCGGCAAATTTAAATGTTGTTGTCAAAATGCCACTGCTGTTTCATACTGCGCTGTCCTTTGTCATATTTATTATCTTCTGTCTTCCTGTCGCTTCTGCTGTCACTGAGCGTTTTGTGTGATATGTGAGTTTTGTTGTCGTCCGTATGTGGGTGTGGCCTGTACACGCAACTCAGTCAGTGCAATGTAACGTCCGCTGCACAAAGGATTGTGGGTCAGAATGGCCAGAGCAGCATGCTGAAATCCATACTGCGAAATCTGACCGGATATAGTAGAACATCCTGGTACTCTTGGCATACTGCATCTGACATACTATGTATTGGGACACACTAAATCTTTTTTTTCCCTACTAAATAGTATGGTAGTATGAGTATTGGAACGCAGGGAAAGAAACTTTCCAAGACAGCAGCGCACTGACATAGATTGTGTAACAAAACGAAGAGTTGCCACTCCGCTCTATTTTCACTGGCTAACAGCGGCACACTGGCTTAGCTTGTCTATTCAGAGAAGAGGTATCACTTCGGATTATTTTTCAATCTATGTTATCACATACATAGTACTGCTCATGGTAGTTGAATTGTTAGGTCCGTTTGATAATTAATTTACATTTTTAAAACAAATAATAATTTAGCATCTACTACTTCAAGATAATTTATTATGTTCTACCACTCATAAACATACACTAACACTACATACCGAGTGTTTGAGCAACATATCTCCTCTGTGCTACAAAAGATCCATGGTAAAAAGTACTCCGTTGTTGTGCGGTGAGGTATTAAAAATATTGAAAGGGTCTTGAAAAAGTCTTAAAAAGGTATTAAAATTAACTTCAAGATTCCTGCATATACCGTGTTTTGTTCACCTTGCTGCTTTCATCTTTAACAGATCTCAGGTTGACATTGCAAGAATCACAGTGCTCTGAAGAGCCAGGGTCCGAAGAGGAGGTCATAGTAGTAGACAAGGAAGCAGTAGCAAAGCTGACCGAGGGGCTGCTGTCCCACTACCTGCCGGATCTACAGACATCCAAACAAGTGCTCCAAGAGCTCACGTGAGTATTCCCAGGACTGCTCACAGGGCATATCACATGTGGGACTGGTCACAGCCGCTGGTAGACACCAGTAAACAAGGGCTGGGATGATATATGCTCATCTCCAGATTCGATACTGTCACAATATTTTGGTGCTGATTTGATATGAATTACCATTCGATATTCCGATTTATTGCGATTTTTGGGTTTTGATTTATCCTCTAGTTTGTTGATGTAAAGTTTCATGAGGCTGTGATTATCCTAGAGGTCAGAGTAGGTCATTTAATACAGTGATGTCAAGTTTCAAAAAATGTTCTCACTGCAATGAAATGCCTACTATGGGACTAACATCACCACACAAATAAAATTGGGCTTATCGAATCCACAAGAGTCCGAGCTTTCCAGTCAAACCCAATTTATGCAACTCCAAAACTGTTTAGGCCTGAGTATTCAGAAATGTACCAGTTTACAATAGGCGTAAATAATAAATTTGTACTGCATGCAAAAAAAAAAAAAAAAAAAATCTGCATAGTTTGTGCCCAAAACTGCACAGGATTAGCATAAGGTGGGCATGTCTGCAAAGTGCATAGAAATCATTTTCATTCAGAGATCTTGAGGTCAGAGGACAAGGGACCCCTTTGAAAAGCCTAACTTTGGAGCAATATTTTGCCCCCTTGCCGATTTAAAATAATAAAAAGAAGAAGAAGAAAATGTATTAAAAATCATGAAAAAAAGGAATTGCAGTGCTTAGGTTTTTTTTTGTTTTTTTTTTCCAAAACCAAAAAAACCCCTTCCACTCATCATGTGATCACAAAAATTCAGCACATGTTGTCTTATTTAGGAAGGCTGGGGTATTTCCTGGGAGGGGAAAGATCATGCAAAGAGCCATGCTGTGACAACAGGGGCCAGAGTGTAAGCAGGCTTTACCTCCAACTAAAGTCCACTGATTAGTTCCTTCTTTCTGACTGGAGCTGTGCTGATCAGTAAAACCCGCTGGTTGAGATGAAAACCTGCATTCTCTTGGCCCTCCACGGTCCATGATCGTCGCTGAGCTATCACTCCCCCCTGAACAACTCACAGGGCTCTAAATAAAAAGCAGGGCCCAGGAAAATAATCCAGGTAACTGCAGCCAACAGCTGCTGTGCAGAATTGAGTAGATGTGTTTTTTTCTTTCTATGTGGGTATTGTGGACTATGATGATTACAAGTTTTTACATCAGCATGCTGGCTTTTCCTTGTAGGTTTTAGTTCATGTTACACCACCAGTAATGTCTTTTACAACCTTCTCGTGTCTCGTGGGGCCCTGCTAAACATCCTCTTACTGTCTGAATGATTAAACACTCATTGCATTGTTCATCCTTTGCACATCCTTATCGAAATAACCATTAACCATCAGGGGTGTGCATGGTGAATGTTTAAACAAAAACGTCACTGTTTAGTCCTTTTTATATGGCCTACAGTGTAGTTAAGCCGTTATGAATGTGTGGCAATAAAGACTGTTATACCAGGCCGACATATCTTAAATTTATAACATCTTATAACGTCTGATATTTTTTGTGTTTTGACATTAAAGTATTCTTATTCCTCAGTTTTATACATCACAGTAAATTAATAATTCATTTTGCTGACTTGATGATATCCAGGTATTGGACAAAGCTGACTGTTCCACTTCCCCTCAGATTTGGTCAATCTTTCGGTCAATTTCACAGGCATACATTATCACTTTAAAATTGCTTAAATTCTAGTAAAATGGTCGTCGTGGTCTTCATTTTTGTGTTGAACAGGCAAAACCAAGTGATTCTGCTAGACACACTGGACCAAGAAGTTACCAAGTTCAGAGAGTGTAATGCCCTGCTGGACCTCAACTCACTGGTATGTTAGGATTACATTGTCTCATTTCTTTGTAGTCCATAATCGCTCAGCAGGTATGATTTCTAATGCAGTTTGTTGACATTAGTTTTCAGAGGCAAAGGTTTACCACAACAAACTGGTGAACATACGGAAAGAGATGATGATGATCCACGAGAAGACAACCAAACTAAAGGTGCCCAGCAGCTCAGTCAACTTTCACTTGAGTGTTTTTGTTAAAATACAAGATGTATAAGTTGGACTACGTTCATGACATGCTTTATGATGTGGAGAAAATCTAGACTATACAGATGATGGCTGTGAATTAAATGATTATACATTGTTTTAAATGTTGACTGCGCTTTTCTCCCAGAAAAGGGCTTTGAAGCTGCAGCAACAGAAGCAGAAGGAAGCCCTGGAAAAGGAGCAGCAGCGTGAGAAGGAGCTCGAGAGAGAGAGGCAGCTTATTGCCAAACCTGCTAAGAGAACGTAGGGTCGCCGGCCACAGTTACTGTATTAACTCCACCGTTGCCAAGAACACCACAAACCAAAGACATGGACTGAATCATCAAATGCTGGTACACCCCGCTATCGACCTCTGATGATACACACAGTAGAATTTACTCAAGAGACTTCGGCAGCATTGAGGCATCAGCTGCTTTTTTTTTTTTTTTTTTTTTTTGGTCAACGATTAAACATTAAAGCTTGATATCTTGGCGCTGGGCCTTACGTCTTAGTCCAGTTTTCCAATCAGTGTTGAATGTTCTAGTCTGAAACATGCTGTCTTGATAAAAATCAGATACGTCTACTTTCAATTTGGATGACTTTCTTTCTGGAGTTCAGATGTTATGATAACGGATGATAATTTGTCATAGTTTTACCCCACAAAGCCCTGCATCTAGAAATTTGTTTGACAGGCCTTCTAATAGGTTTCTATGCACTATGAAGCACTTAAGCCTAGAAAACCTTTGTACCATTAATAATAAAATCCACACAAAGTGGTTTGTAGTACATCGTCTCGCTCTTGCATTTATTTTGCTTTTTTTCAGTGCAACATCTTCTAAGATCTTCATCATGTGAGAGTAGTGGTGCCTGCGTTGGAGCTGTAGCACTGTATACAACAGTCATATTCATTTGTGTGTAACCGAAAATCAAGCTGGGCAAACAAGTTCCCAGTTTACTGATAATGTAAAATGTTGTCTCTTCCCGTGTTTATTTATAGTTGTTTGCTTAATCTCTGTGTGTGTGTGTGTGTGTGTGTGTGTGTGTGTGGGGAGGGGGACACATTTGTGCACATGTTTCTGTGTGATAACAACAGGAAGTAAACTCCCTCATATATCTCTCCAGCTTGTATGATGTGTGATAGTTTGAAGCATTTAAAGTGGGACAGTCCACTAGATGTCAGCAGAGGCCTTGTCTGCATCTCTGAATCTTCTTCATGCTCCAGATCAGGATCGGTCATCATGTGTCGTGGGTGGGTTGAAGGTGCACGTTTTTTATTTCGGCCAAGGCCTACACCAGGTAATTTCATTGATCTGTAAAAGTTCAGCTAGAGAGGAGGATGTTATCACCTGGACAGAATACCACAAAATAGGAGTGGAAAGTTACATAACTGTGGAAAAAAAATTATATTATAGCCTCATGCTGATTTTTAATGATCATTTGAGAAATAAAGGTTTATTACGGCATGTTTTATTGCCCGTCCAGATGCTCTATCAGGCTGCGGTGGTGGTGATAGAAGTGCAGGTCTCTCCTCTTTGGACTGTGGATGAGCTCACTGTTGATGGTCATAGAGACGGACTCTTGCTTGCTTGTGATAATTTGTGAAGTATAATTCACACACAAATGATGTGGTGAAGTATTTATTTCCTCAGAGAGACTTTGAATCTGTCGAACAAAACTTGAATTTTAGGTTTAGGTATATGATTCATTTCTCTATGCCAGTGGTTGTTAATAAAATAAACAAAATCAGGTGAAGTTTGGGTGGAATGAAACCCTGCACGTCCATCAGACCATCTTGGCCCTCTATGGCACATGGTGGCCCATTCTTCATTTAGATGTCCTAGTTACTTCCTGCAGACCTAGTAGCAGCTCCAACTCTTGTGCAATAACTCTTAAATTATCACTGAACTGGTCAACACCGGACAGCTGTTGACAACCAGCATTGTGCCGTTTCACACACACATTGTAGATACTTGAGTCTATCACACTGCAGTACAACCAAGAGTTTGTTGACAGAGAAGTAGGTTACATTCCTCACCACGCCATGTGTCTGTCCCACCTCCTACGACTCACATAAAGTTCTAATTTTACTCTTACTACTACAGCAGGAAACACAGTCAAAACCAACATGGGTTACTCCACCCCCCCACCCAGTCCTGCTGGGAGCGGAAACTGCACTGGCACCACAAAGTGGACAAAGACAGCGAGAAGGGTCTAGACCCAGAAACCAGAGAAAACTTAAATCCAGATTGGTGAAAATGAGGCATTTCGGTCAAAACCACATTTTGGACATATTCTTGCCATTTTGACAGTTTGTGTGTGTGTGTTTATTTTCGAACACAAGATTCAACATAGGCATTATATTGTTTTATTGTGTAACTGATGCCTGATGCTTTTTACAGAGACTTATGTGAGTGTTGTGTGAAAGAACAGAGAAGAGAAGCGCTACTTTGATCTGTATTGTAAAAAGGCAGACAGGTCCTCTCTGAGACTGATCTATATATATCCAATTAACAATGAGTCATATTGGAGGTTTCTTGCTGGTAAAAACACACTTCTAGTGGAAGGGTGAGGGTGGAGCGTCAAGACACTCCATCAGGGCCCTGATGAAGGCAACATCAGGTCAATACCCACTGGTCATGCTTGTAGTGATGTAGCCACTTTAACCAAAGCTTTTTAATTACTTTGTACCAGCAGATGAAGCACATTCGTTTTTGTAATAATTCTAATAAAATAAAATAATTATAATTTGGCATTTTGGATCAAATTTTATCAGCAAGAAATCTCCAATAGGACTTATTGCTAATTAAGTGGATCGGTGAATCTGATTGAATGAGGCCTCTTTCTCCAGGGGTGTGGGGGTGTATGGGGTGTGTAATGCCTGAGGGGTTAGACAGCTCAGAGAACCAGTGGTTTCCGAGGCAGGGCCGTGCTCCTCTCAGCCTTTGGTTTTGAGTTGTCTCTGCTTTTAGAAACTTGGTCGTCGGGGAAAAACCTAACCCCTCCTGGCCAAAGCCACAAGCGAGTCAGAGACATGCAGCAGCAGCAGATGGTGTTGTAGCGGGCAGCCTTCCTGTCTAAGTAAACAGTGATTCAGACGGGAGAGGAGTGGGCGGCTGTGGTTTGCTTCAGACTGGCAGCACCGAGCCTCTCCCAGGCCCACCATAACAGGATATGGCCCTCTGGCCCACACTGACGACTGTTGCATCATGTTATTATTTCCCTCAGGTTTTTTTACCATTTGGTTGGTGTGTGGAAGTATTCCATGTGGACTATTTACCAAACGAGGAGATGGACCAATGGCTCTGGAAAACATGTCTTCTTGTGGTGTTTTGACCAAAGTGACAGTGAATGAGGTTACTTTCTCCCACTACGTCTTATATAACTCCGCATACGCATGTCTAGAAAGGTGGTCATGGAGAACATTGGTAATTAGGTTTGTGTGACTCAACTGATGATACAGAGACGATTTTAAAACATAACAATCTAGTACGTAACCAACATGTCTTTTGGTTGCATGCTGGTTTTCATAATCTGACTCTTTAGTTGGGCTCTGTTTGCTCCAAGCGAAGCAGTGAGATGTGTAAAGTGCCCAATCCAAGGTATGAGTTAAATAATGTCTCGTTGTCTCTGTGGTATAATTTATCCCAAGGCCAATTCCATGCAGCGTAAACACAGACAGACCTGGTGAACCACAGTAGGTAGCAGACTGCTCTCTCACCAGCCCCGTAGGTGCTGGGCTGATCCTGTTCAGCTCACTGCCATTATGGCTATAGTGGGCTGCGCTTTCACAACAAATTCTCACAAAAAGCTCATTAGACACATAGGGTTTCATAGGGTTTTATGGCGTGAATGCCTGGTTTTCATGGGCCGTAGTAAATCAGTAAATATAGAAATGACTCTTGGACTGGGAGGGACGCTTTGAAGAGCAGCATGACTGCGGCAGAGCGAAAGGATGATTTGATTAAATGAGTGTGCCATGTCCCTGTTATTTTCTGTAGTTGGGTAACAGATGGAGAAGGAGAGGAAGGACGAGAAAGGACGTACGGCAAAAGCTCTGAGAAAGACAAACTCTTTGTCACTTTAGGACAGATTTTAGGATGGCGCTCACAGATTCACAGTCACCTCTGTTGCCAAGGTGGTTAGTGGATGTTTATGTTGTGTGTGCGAGCACGGCTGCCCACAAACTGTCTGACCCGGGTGAGGTGAAGATGTTACAGTCTTAACCTTAACTGTATGGAGTTAGAGGTCTGAAGTGAGGATTTATGGTGTTGTTTATATGGTCTATTTGAGTCAACCACAGCAGACTGTTGCTTCTCCTGCTTTTTTGATCCACAATGAAGAAGTGTTTTGAGAGAGAGAGAGAAACAGATGGGAACAGCATAGACACATACATACACACTGAGAGTCACAGACACAGACACACACAGGTACAGACAAACAGACAAAAAACACAGACACTTTCTCAAATCCACAAACAAGATCTGGTAAGCTCCCGTAGCCTCGTGTGTCACTCATGACCCCTGCTCTGGTGGTTGGTGTGGTTTTGGAAACTGCAGGGTCGGTTCCCATCCACAAGCAGTTTAAGAAGACGACATCATCTATAGGCACACTCCTGCGTGTGTGTAGTTTATATTTACATGCAATAGCATATAATACTGTACAGGGTTATAAGAGTAGGTGCGAAGATAACTGGGCCACCATGGTACGGTATCACAGAGTTGTTGTTTTTCTCCAAACAACTCTATTGAGTAGAATGCAAAGAGAAGTTTGAAATCAGAGGTAATCAGGAGCCAAAAGATGTTACAGTCATCAGTATTTCTTTTTATATATATATATATATATATATATATATATATATATATATATAAAAACATATTTTATTGGCATTTTAATAGTCATCACAGAACATAGTATAAACATGAGTTGTTCCAATACTGAACACCTTCAACCCCTCTCCCTCCCTCCACCCTTCCCACCCCGCCCGTCCGGACTTGGGACTCCTTATCCTAGATTAAGGAATTATGATAGTAATGATAACATCGAGATAATAAACTCACTTAACAGTCAGTAATAGATCACAAATAAGGTACATTAGTCTAACACAGAAAGGATAATAATAATAATAATAAATAAATAAATAAATTAACAGTAAATAAATACATAGATAAGTAACAATAGGAAAGCTTGGTGGTGTACAACAAGTTAATATAACATTTTCAGTGTTCTGCCATTCACAGTCAGCATTAGCTGTCTCACCCAGATAATCAGTCTGGGGGAAGGGAGCCCATTCCTCTAAAGTAAGTGATCAAAGGTTGCAAGTGAGTGTAGAACTTGTCTGTTGAACGCCGTATCGAAAACGTAATCTTTTCGAGCCCCAAAAAAGACATTGTATCACGCAGCCATGAGGTAGGTGATGGAGGCGACGATTTCTTCCATAGTAAAAGAATTCTACGACAAGCTGTTAATGAAGTAAATGAAATTCTGTTTGCTTGCCTTACAGACGTATTTTTGCCAGCTTCAGGTATACTGAAAATACTAATCTGTGGGCATGGCTCTATGATTCGTTCTAATATTGCTGAAATGGTTCTGAAATAAGACTCCCAGTATTCCCTTACCTTCAGACACGACCAAAACATATGAGTAATATTGCAAGGAGTATGGGAACATCTGTCACAAGTGTCAATCATGTCTGGGTTTGCTATCTAATGTACCCTATGAACTATTTTAAACTGTATGAGTTGAAATTTTGCACAAGACGAACAAGATTTTATTTCTTCCAGTGCCTTAGCCCACTGATTGTCAGACATGACAATGCCCAGTTCTGTTTCCCATTCAACTTTAATCTTCAGCAAAGTTGGGTATGTATTGGGAGCCGAGAGATCATATAGGCTAAATGAAATATGCCGCCTCGTCATTTTTGTAATTGGCAAAAGATTATCAATTCCCGAAGGGGATGGGGCATCGGGGAAAGTAGGCCTACCTGAGGAGATCAGATTGCTGTAGGCTAAAAGTACTACATAAGTGAACGAAGCTGGAGAATGTGCCTTCATTGTAGCAATCACCAATTGTACTAAGACCTTGCCTGTCCCAAAAAGAAAATCTAGCATCAGTCTTTGCAGGTGTAAACAATTCATTATTACATATTGGGGTGTTACGGGGAGTGTATTCAAGCCAAAATGTTGCTTAATTTGCTGCCAGATCTTCAAAGTGGCTATGACTATTGGATTGTTTGTGTAATGTTTAGGTTTAGTCATCAGTATTTCTGTGTAAAAAAAAAAAAAAAAAAAAAAAAAAAAAGCACAAAGGCACATGAGACTATAGAAGGGGAGATAAGACAAACTTTTCATTCATTTTCAGTGACTGCAATTAGCTCATTTCAGCTAAGAAAGGGGGAAATAGTGCGTTTGACCGTTTTGTTACGAGCACAGCAGCGGCGTAGACTGGTGGGTTTTCAAATGATATGTGTTTTTATGAGGCCCACTGAACAAGGCAAATTCCCCTGTGAGTCTACACTTCATGCACTTAGGGGCATAGTTAGGAATTATACGTCCTGTGCACAAAAAGTACCCTCAACACACACCCCCACACACACCACCACAGCACCACCATTATTTCATCTGTTTTACTCCAGACACTTGAGAAGCCTCGCCTCAGCTTGTGCTCCTGTGTAGCCTGTATGTCGACTCTCCCTCAAGTTTGTGCTACACAGCTGGTCAGGACTGAATTTTCCTTCAGCAACAATAAATAATGCTTTCAGTCTTTTGTCCTTGCTGGCACTGTGCCTGACAAGTTCACTTCACACTCCTGTAGAAACTGCTGGGAGCCAGGCAGAGAGGTAAAGGTCAGTGTAAAGCAGCTGCCAAATCTCAGTGCAGATTTTGGAACAGCTTATGGGAGGAAGTCTCAGCAGCACTCAATGTTGCATAACCGCTTATCTCACACATTCATGTCCAGATCGGCTGGATATGACCTTGTTTCACACGTTCTCTGCAACTCTCAGCCTAAAATGAGGTAACCATCATTTGAAGAAACTGATACTTGTAGGCTACTTTTATTTTAAAAATAAAACCGAAGTAAAGCATACAATGGGTTACTGAACGGCATTTTGTTTTTATATATGCAAATAGTAAGGAAAGACAAATATAAAAAGAATCTGTTATAATCATCTTAAAATGTTTACTTGCATAGAAAAGTTTCTGCAGTGTTCAGCTCATTGCTAGAAAACTGTTTCTGTATATCATGTGAAAAGGAACACAAACTCTTCTTGCAAGTAAATCCTTGAAAACTGTCTTTGCAAACTGCAAAATGTCTGCAAAGAATTCCATTCTTATCAGTGGCATTTTGGTGTTAGTCCTCTTAGAAACTAAAATAAGTTGTAGAAAATTTGCCAGGATAGAGAGGATTGTCACGGGAACTATGTCTCACTTTGCCCCCGCCCCCTCTGTCTCTCTGTCAAACACACACACACACACTCTCTCTCTGTCTACATGTATTTGAAAGTGCCGATAGGTCTGAGCCCATAAGCTGAGGTTAAATCTAAGTAAAGCCTGCATTGCTGTGGCTACTAAGCAAAGAAGAATCAGTTGTGCCACTGACAGCAGATTATCCAGCTTGTGTTATGGATAATCACTTGTGAGTAACTACAATTTTAAATAGCTCCCTGGCCGGCAGTTGCAGGTCACAAAATCACAAGCAGCCAGACTGCAGCGTGTCTGAAAGAGCAACGGGTTCAGGCAACGAGTGTGAACATTCATGCATAGACCTATATGTGCAGCACGTGTTTATGTGCAGGCAAACTATGCTGTTGCGTAACAGAGAGGAAATGGGCGGATTAAGCACCAAGAGTCTTTTTGAGGTCAGTAGAATTCATAAGGACAGGACATTAAAATGCCATTTCAACGTTCAACTGTAAATATGTACAGACAGCTGATTCTATTTTCATATTTTCAGACCTCCTCTTATATCCAGTGCAAATGCAAGACATTTGAAAAATCCGATGTGCTATGTGTCCCATTCAGTTTGACATTGAAGCAGAGGAGTTCACTGTGGATGTGCACATGGTTGGAGAGGCACTGATATGTCAGCACCCATATTTTCTGCAACCGGAGAAACCAATAAGACCTGCATTGTGCAATTTGAATGTTAAAGTGGCTCACGGTATGCTCTCTCTGTCTGGCCTCCATGTGTCCTACATGCAATGTAATAAAGATATACAGTACCAGACAGGATTTTGCGATATTAATATCTGAAGACGTTTGTTCCTGTGGAAGTGGGTGGATAATTATTGCAGAAATCTGAGAAAAGTTTTTGTGTCTTAAAAACTGACTTTTTTTAGGCTGTAAATTCTACTTCCTCCCAGAATCCCAGCAGAGATTATGTGATTTTAGAGCTGGATTTCATGGAAAGCAAACATCACAACTATTTAGCTGAATCCAGCTTTATTTGTTATTTATTTATTTTGGTTTTTGACACACTGGGAGACACTCCTGTTTTTGAGTAATATAGATGGAATTGTCAATATGGCATGCCTCCCAAATATGAGATTCTGCATCTGAAATACATACTCAAAACACAGTCAGAGAATATTTCATTAATTTAGAATAAATAAATAAATAAATAAAGGAAGATTTTTTTCCCATGAAAACTCTTCTCAGAATTCAGAAATAATTGTCTCATTAATTCAGAAAAGCAGTGCAAAATTTTTTTCTCAGTTGAGTGCATTACACTTCCATAGTGACAGCTAACAATAAGAAAAAAGAAAGGGGGATGATAGTTGAGTCATTGGTTAACAAAAATGCTTTGGCACATATGATCGATATTAAACAATCAAATTTGTTTGCTAGCAGGGATGCATTCTAAAAATGAGCTCTTCATGAACAAATGTAATGGCGTAGCCGACATTATCTATATCAAACCAACAAGAATCCTCCTGCAGAACAAAGGAAAACCTATATGCTGGGCCTCTGATATGTAGGCCAAGAGCATTTTCCGCTAAGAGTCAGCTTTGACCTACTTCCACACATGTTGCAGTGTTGCATAATTCCTCTCTGTACAATGAGTTAAGTGTATGTGAAGACAGGACTGCAGGAAACCCCTTCTCTCCCTCAGTGATCCCAACTCACACCCAAATTCCTCCAGACTTCTAGTGGTGAAGAGTTTAGACTTAATTCAAGATTTCTTCTGTTGCTTTGGTTTCATTGTGGGAAAATAAATGGTGTACTTACAGCAATAGTATTGACACATAACATAATTAATGCATTAGCTGGTCAAGGTTAATATGAATCAAGGAACAGACGCTTTCTTCTGTACAACAATAGCTAATGTACCTAGCAGTAGAGGTGGCTGTTCAGCACACACCAATGCGACAAGTTTTTAATATCTGTGCAATGCTATGTACATTTTTAACCAGTGGAAATATACCATAATTAAACCATATTGATACATATTTGATAAGTCCCTTAGGGTTTGACTTGTGTTTATTTGTATAGGAGTTTTACAAACATAATTAAACCAACTGGATGCATCTTTGCAGTATATAGTGCCATATTAATTATGAACTCATTGGAAGATATAGCTGAGTGATACATTTTGACATTCAGTTCACCCAGATTTTATTGATTTTCACAATAATTTCATACAATGGGGGAAGTTGGACAATGAGATGATCAAATATAATTTACACCTGTAAATAATGGTCAATTACCTGTATAGCAATCACACAACATATACCAGACCATTAAATATCTGACAAAAATAAACAAGTAGGTGAATCAGTGATGCCTGTTCAGTGTGATTCTGCCAACAAACAAATAACACACAGTGTTGCCAAATCCATCAACAATGCCCATGGGTGAAGACAAAGAACACTTGGTGGATAAATTAAAATTTACATCCTTGTAAGTATTTAAAGAAAGCATCCCACGTGTGGAAACAGACATCTTTTTCTCTTTGTAGAGTGTGTTTATTTTTTCCAGTCTAATAAAATGCATTATATCCTTTCCCCATGTGCAGTGTGTTGGTGCACAGGAGTTTTTCCACTGCAATAGAACAATTCTTCAAGCAAGCAGTGTCACAAATACAGTGACAACCAGACTTTGCTTTGCTTGTCCCTGTTGATGGTGGGTTTAATCCAAAAAGGGCCTCTACGGGGATCTGGTTCTCTAATAGTTTCAAAAACATCTGACAGTGTGTGAAATATATCGGACCAGTAAGGTTTGATCCAGGAACATGACCAAAACATGTGTCCTACAGTAGCTGTTTGCGGCTCACATCGATCACAGATAGTCCACGTCCAGATACAGTTCAGAGATTCGTTACTTTGACCAGTACATGCCATGTACAATCTTAAATTACTATTTATTTATATATTCATAGATTTGTGCGTAATAAATGAGGGTAAAATGTACAGTTAGGGCCAAGCCATTTTAAGGCAAGAAGGGATGTTTTTCTATATCCTCCTACATAGCTAAGGGAGAATTATACATGATTCTAATCCAGGATATGAAATTTTGACCAAAACCAAACTCCATCCATATTCTGTTCAGTTCTGTTTAATGCTTTCTCTGCATCCATTGAAATGACAACCTCTGATTTGTCAGATGGTGTCATGTACATAATATTAAAAATCCGTCTAACTTTAAAGAAGGAGAATCTATTTATCATAAACCCAGTTTGGTTAAGATCAGTTCAATCTGATAAGACCTTTTCTGAACGCTGTTATATGAGTTTCATCAGGATTTTATAGTCCACGCTTAAAGGAAAAATCAGACACCTGGACAAGCAACCCAATGGATATTTGTTTTTTGTTTGTTTTAGAGTTAGATATATTTGCATGGTTAAATGTTTTTAGGTGGAAACATACAATTAAATGAGTGTAGAAACACAGAGATTAATGTAGGGGACATTTTGAGGACAGGTAATTGTTCGTTGGATCTCCATGATGGTAAAAAGAGCTTCCAAAGTGGATTTCACCGGGTCGTTTCACCAGTTTCTCATATTCATTATTGATCTCCAGTTGATCTGAGGTATTTGTCCAGTTTGTCCTCTGACCTGAGGTATCATCATGGATGACAAAGAGTGGTGCATCTGGTGGGCTAGAGGTCTGTTTGCCTTCTCTCTATGTTTATGTTTATACACAGAATACAAAAGCATATTTTCAGCTTGGTTGGTCACTGATTGGTCGAAATGCATCTTTAGTGCCAATAACTTATTGTATGGCTCTGATATGGGATAATGATGTGGGGTAATCATATTCTTAATCTGTCTGAAATATCTCCCTTTTCAATCTCATTCCATTCACAGTGCTTGATAGCTGACCACAGTTTGTTGTCAACAAAAAATAATAATGATTACCTGCATAGGTGTGGTGCACTTATGGTAAAGAGTATTGTCTCCCTGTTGGATTTAACTTTTGCCAGCCACCAGAAATCCCAAACTGCTCCCAATAATCAGCAATAGTCTGCGAGGTTTGGGACAGTGGAGCATTCTTTTTCCGTTGAGTTAAATGAATTCAAAATACAAGTAAAGTCACCAACTAGAATTAAGTAATGACGGTTTAAGTCAGATAACAGAGAAAATCGTTTTAATAAAATTCCTGCCATCCCTATTTGGGCCATACATTTTAGTCAGTAATACTTGCATTTTTCATAGAAGACCCGTGACACCAATACTGTATGGGTCAAAAATAATATAACACAAAGTGAAACTAATATTGCTTTAACTGCAGTCTCCTGTGTCCTACTGTGATAACTGGAGCAAAAAACTTGACCTTTCCCTGGCTCCTTCAATAGTTCATACTCTGATGGGTGTAGATGGGTTTCTTGAAGAAATGCTCTCATAGCTTTAAGGTTATTTAAATGAGTTATTACATTTTTAACGTTTAACATTGCATGAAACACAAGTGACATCCAGTTCTCATACTTCCCATTTAATTGCTCCTTTAAACTTGGAGAAATATAAAAACCTGATTTCAAAAAATAGCTCCCTTACCCAGTTTCCTTCCCTGAGCCTCCTCCTCTGGTCCCACCTGAGCAGGTGGGCTTCTCACACCCATCACCAGTTCCACCTGCTCTGTAGCTAGGGTTAGATAGCTCTACCCCTTTTTTGTAATTTTAAACATCAAGCTGTCAACGTTGTGGGATTAAATTCTCTGAATGCCTTGTTGTCACTGATAAAATGAATTGTATTTATTTATTTATTTATTGCAGCGGTGCAGTTGCTTTAAAAAAAAAAAAAAAAGAAAAGAAAAAAAAAAGTGAAGCAAGTTGACCTCAGATAGTGGCATTAGTGGCCAAGTACATGGTAATCAGCCTTTATTCCAAGGAACTTTCTAACTCTTCAAATGAAATATACCCTAATGACTATATTTAGATAGAAATTATGCTGCAAATGTCACGCGGTTGTCTTGTGATTCTGTTATCATTCACAGTATCTGCTGCCTGCACAGCAGATAATCATTACTGCAGACTTGTTCTTTTTATTGTAGCTCATTGGGGTGAGAAGGCAAATGAGCATCACGTGCTGCCACTCTAAGAGTCTGGGGATGGGTGATGTGGGCTAAATTGATAAACTATCAATATCAAACAGTATCTGCCTACGTCATGGGAGGAGGGGTGGATGGGTTAATAAACAAGTTCATTCCAATGAACTGCATGGTGATGCAATGCATAAGAACGTAAACATTCTCAGTTTCTTTCAGATGTGGGATTTATACTTCACATTAACTTCCAATATTGCTTGAGACAACAGAATTGGCCTTTACATAGCTCATACTATGACATTATTTTGATCACAATATGGCACTATTGAAAAGTGACAATACTGAATTGCTGCCCAGCCATAATTGATACTAGTTCAGTGTGACAAAGCATGACAGGGTCTCAAACTCACACAACTGAGCACAAGAGAAGATCGATGGCAGAATCATTTATTGACAAATGCAACTAAGTGCAACCATCTTGTGAACATGTCCATTAACTGAGTGTTTAAGCTGATATCAAAGCAATAAATATGGTGGATATAAAGTCATGCCAGCATTTAATGCTGTTGGTTAATAATTTACATTTATAAAAAGTGTGAACAGTCAGCTAAATGAGCTGCCAGGTAGAAACTTAAGGCATGGCAGATTTCATCCTGTAGGCTGAATATGCACTCCTCTTAGCCGATCACTTGACCTGCAATGAAAACACAGACTCTTAGAGGTTTGCATGTAAAAGATAAAACCAGGAAACAATTAAATGTGTCATGTGCCTTTGTTTATTCTATGAACTATGTACCTTTGTCTGCTACAGACACTTCTGGATGAAATTCAGGATGTTCCCGTAGACAAAGTTGAACAACTGTTCCTTTGACTTAGTTCCATCTAGCTGCACTGTAAAGACAAACAAAATTAGTCATTCAAATCATATTCAGTCAATATGACAGTCTTTTCATCTGTATATGCCACATACAAGTGAATTTCATGTCAAAAACAGTTGTAGGCTCAATAAGTTACATATGAATACCATACAAAAAGTAATAACATTGCACAGACTTACCAATATCAACTTCTGATTTCTCCATCATGTTTTTGTGTTTTACATACATGGGCCAGACGTGACCGTCGAACAGACCGGGGGGGTCTGGCACCGTGTAGTTCCTCGAGCTGTGGGGCAACATCACACAGACTAGATTAGTTACAAGTAACAAGAGTACAGCCAATTAAAAACTGTTTGAGCAGTGCAACACTTACGCCCTCCTCTTTTTGCATTCTTCGTATGGAATGGAAAGAAAGTAGCGCTGGTTCAGTACGTCGATCAAAGGTCTGCGGGAGCACAGAAGAAAAATCAGCCTCCAGGTATACTGCTCTCATTTTTTTTTTTTTTTTTATGGTGAGAAAATAAATCACACTTAAAGCCATGCTGGCAACCTGTAATTTCTACTTTGTGAGAAATAAAGTGGCACACTTCATTCTTACCCGTAGGTGTAAAGCAGGAAGCCCTCCACGATAAGAATATGAGTCTCCTCATCCTTATGGTCCGACTCTGGAAGGATCTCGGTATCCAGGGTGCTATTTACGCCATGCGACTTCTCAAACTTCACAGGGTTCTCCATCCATGCATAGATGGTGCTCATCATGGCATCCATGTCCAGGGCAGTGATGACTAAAAGGAGGGAGCAAGGACAGAGAAAGAGCACATGGGAAAAACACACAAATCAAGTGAGAAATGTATTCAGCGCTCGAGTCAGGCGTCTTTGTTAGAAAGCATGCAGATTACGTGAATGAAGGCACCACGTTACACATGAACGTGTGCGCACACACACACACCCAAAAAACCCTTCCATAAAGACCCAGGCTTACCATCGTACTGCTTAAAGCCATCTTCACCAACTTCAATCTGATCTTGGGGCTGAAACATACATGGATAAGATGTACCCAGGTACATTCCACTAGTGCTACACCCTGCCAATGGAAGGCTCTTATAGGGCTTTGATACATTTGGTCATTTATTAACCACAACGTTTGGATCTCTACACCTTCAACTGTAGCAACAATCACAAGCTGCCAAGTGTTAACACTTCAACTTGTCTTGCTCTTCATCAGACTTACTTTTCATCCAAAATGATGAACAGATAATTGTACAAAATGGTATGCAGCTCACCTTGAAGAAGTCATCCTGATGCACCACACAGCAGTTGGGCAGCTTCTTTATCAGCCTGTTGGTGAGGGTGGTTTTCCCTCCGTTCGTTACCCTGTGTGGGACAAAGAGAGGGCGGATGATGCAACTCATACATAACACATGGCACTGTAATAAACCCGATGTATAGCAGCAGTACTAACCATTTAACAGTACTTTAACAAAGGTCCTAGTACACACTAGTGCATACTAGGAATAACAACAAGACGGGTAACGGTAATGACCGTTATACCGTTATATATTTATCTTTATAAAAGGCGAACAACCTGCTTATAAGCATAATGATACTTTCAGTAGCACACATGCCTCCAACAAAGCACATTCATAATGTTTACAGTTTGATACAATTTACTGTAATGTGTACTATGAATTTACAGTAAAATATTACATCATGTGACAAGCGGCTGCTTAGCCCCAGGCCAGCGTCACAGCCCTGTTAGCCTGTGTATTTCTACCGCTAGCTTAGGTCTGTTTCTTTCTTTCTTTATTTTTGCCACGGCTATCAGGCAGAAAAACAGACTTGTCCAGACAGTTTCTTGGTGGTTTGAGGTTTGAGTTATTTCCTCGGCTCGCCCGGCGGAGGAGACAGCCTCGCGGTCCGCCCGGCCCCACGTGTGCCAGGCTGAGGGCCCGGCGGGCTAGCAGCTCCCAAGCTATCTACCCATTCATTTCAACTCACCCTCCGATGCCGACGATGTACTTCATGTTTGTTTGCTTGTTTGTTTGTTTGTCTTTGTGGAAGTCGCAAGAAACGTGGATAAAACCAGGCCCGGTCAGCTTCGCTTGGAGACACGATGATCAGACGGAAGAAAGCTTAAAAAGAGAAGGTTACAGGAAACGTCAACTACTCGACTCCTCCATTGCCGTGAGTGAGGTGAAAGCAGGACGATGTCGCTCCGGCGCGGTCCTCCTCCGAGAGAGAGCGTGATGCCCCGGCTAGCTGCTACACATACTGCAGCCTACCCTCTGATTGGCTATATAAACCCCTCGCTGCTGCGGAAGTGGAAAACCGCACGACCAATCAGGGACTTTTACTGCCTCGGCCCCCGCTCGTCCCTCCCTTAAACCATGCTGTGACTTAATGCAAGAAATTATATGGTTAGAAAGAAAAGAAAAAAAAAAAAAGAAAGAAAAGAAACATAAGCTGCTGCTGGTCTTGGACTGTTTGTGTTTTGTCATTTTCCCATTAAGACATTAAGACTTTGTTTTGTCTTGTCTTGCAGCTTAGTGGCACAGTGATACATGTTATAGCTCAACCTCTAGATGTTCACATATTAAACCTCCTGTTACCTTTGGGCGTGTCTAAATATATAATTAATATATGTATACTTTTTGCTTCGGATTTAATGTCAAATTTAATGGGGACAAGTGGGTGAACAGGAAATTAACATGATGATATGTTATCTATGTCTTGCACTCATTTTGTACACAACTGTGTTTCTCTATAATCAGTTTGACCCCGGGCTGATTTAGCTGTATAATCTATATATAAGAAAAAACAGTAGCAGTGCCAGAACCAGTCCAGTTCATATGAGATATGGGACAGAAAACCATTTCAGGTGACTACCTCTTGAAGCTCATGGAGAGAATGCCAAGAGTGTGCAAAGCAGTAATCAGAGCAAAGGGTGGCTATTTTGAAGAAAGTAGAATATAAAACATGTTTTCAGTTATTTCACCTTTTTTTGTTAAGTACATAACTCCACATGTGTTCATTCATAGTTTGATTCCTTCAGTTAGAATCTACAATGTAAATAGTCATGAAAATAAAGAAAACGCATTGAATGAGAAGGTGTGTCCAAACTTTTGGCCTGTACTGTATGAGGATGGTGGGTTGGGTGGTGTGTGTGTGTGTGTGTGTGTGTGTGTGTGTGTGTGGGGGGGGGGGTATTTTATTTAAAGGGCTGTTTAGGTACCTAACAAGACACATAAAATAGCTGACACATAAACTGACTCTAATGCAGTGACTTTTTTTTTTTTTTTTTTGCATTATAATCATTTTCTGGATGTTTAAATTTCTGGGGCCAAGGTAACCCCAATTGATTTAAAATGTTAGTAAATTTTAAGGCATCACAAGGGTTAAATATGAAGATATGTGAAGAAAGGATATTTACAACAAAAAATACTGAGGTTTGATGAAGTCATAGTTCACCCATTTTTAATATGAACCAGTGCACCACTGGCTGTAAGTCATCTTATCACCTGACACAAATCTGTGGGTCACATATTTTCTCCAACTTGACACACTTGTTAAATGTGGAGCATCAATGCATTACCATGGCCATGATCTAGATGCCTTATCAAATTTTTCCTCATTCATTTGCTATGGTGGCCTACTTGTATTGAGTGGCTCCCTTCAAGCACATACACATCACACTGCAGCTACATAATAAACAATTAAATAAGGTTACCAGGATTGCCTGAGAAAATCTTGTGAGACAACCAACAATTCACCAGGCGTTTCTGAACCAGTGACACAAAAGATAAGGATTACTGCACCTCTTATCGCCCCGCAATAGTGTTTATTTCACCGGCCAGCTGACCTCTTTTTTTGTTTTGTTTAGAAACTTCCCCACCAGTTCCATGACACAGTTTCCTGAGGTTGCACCAAAATATCACTTAGGTTGGGGTTGGTTTACACCCTCGAGAACCTCAACTATGAAGAGGAGGTTGCCAAGTGCGGAGACCAGCTCTAACTTTTAAGATTTCTATTTGTGGCTTGACTCATTCCAGCTTCTTTCTGATATTTGGGAGTCTCAGACTCTCTCAATTGTTGCAGCCTATAAAAAATATGCTGCAAATAAACGTTTATTATCACGCACAAAATCTGGTTTATGGCACTGAGAAAGTCCAACCAAGACTAACATGTTGTGAATTTGCGGCCATGTGACATACTGAGAATACTGTTATCTTTAAAAATGTTACTGAGAAATTCTTATTAAGGCTCGGTGTGTAGCAGTAATCATGTTATTCATGCTATTAGAGACTTGATGAGGATGACTCTTTTTTTTTTTTTTTTTTCTTTTTTTTTTTTTGGTAAATTACCATATTGGTGGTGTGCAACTACATGAAATCGTTATTTCATTTTGTTGACTAACCAAGTTAGTTTGTTGATAACCTAGTGATAGAGTGCATTACGTAAGAAAGAGTCTTTAAGTTATGTTTATTTTGCTCGCATGCAAGATGATAAAGTCTGGCCCCACAGGTTAGAAAAAAAAAGAAAAGAAACAGCAAAAATGAAGAAAAGTTAAACTGACTTGTGAGAATGTATATCATTGGAGGCAGATAGTCTCCATTTCTGTATCAAAGAAAATTGGCAATATTTTTTTGATGTATCTTTTCATATCCTTCCATGGCTAATTAATATAACTCTGAGGACTAAAAAATGAAACACTGTGCCAACATTTATACGGTCCACACCCATCATTTGAGCCATATCAGCTCAGAGTGGGCAAACAACTGTCAAATTAACTCTTTGCAGCTCCAGACAGCGGCCACTGAAAAACCAACACTTGCTCACACTGAGCTTTGTGCTGTATCAGTGAAACAAATATAAACATTTATTTGTGTTTTTGTCAGTCTGTGAATTGATCACAGTTTAACACAGAAAGGCTTGCACTGCCATTATGCTAGTACAGTTTTACTGAATTGTATGTCATATTGTCTCATATTGTTGTATGTAAATAATTATTAAGGAACAAAATGATGCAATTTCCTCTTTTGCTCTGGCATAATGCAGCTGCTACCTGCACAAGTTTATGGCCCGCTCATATATTAACGCATGAATATTATGAGAGGCAAATTTTAATTAAAATTGTGAAGCTCAGAGCATCAAACTGCTCTCTACTCATTACAGTCATAGTGACTCTAATGCAGGAGTTAGAGTTTATACCAACATAAATTATAGATTACTGTTTACAAGACACATTCTGAGTCAGAAGTGTCTGTGTGTTTGCCTCTCTAGCTTGTTCATTTTATGTAAGACATATCTGGACTGACATTTGGTACCAGCGTTCAGAGAACCATCCAACTATCTCTGCCTCTGTAGATGAAAGTGGTTATGTAATTTCTTTTTCCCAACATGGAGCTAACATGACCTGTGAAGCTGAATCAGCCGCACAGCCAGTATTATAATGGCAGCATAATAAATGCCACATAAACCTGAGAGATGTTGCACGGCCTTAAAACGGACCGGACTCTTTGGTACGCTGTGTCCTCCTTTGAGAGCTTTTTTTTTTTTTTTTTTTTCACCACCAGGTTGTCATATTTCACTTCAGCCTTTCTTTTGCCTGCATAAGTCACATTAGTGTCTCTCTACATTCTTCATGTTTAATCTAATTGTAGCTATGTTCTCTCCCGATGCCATAATTTCTGCATGACCTCAGTTTGTTTACAGCAAAATATGGGAAATTAGCTGATTGTAGGCATATGATTAAATTTAGGTTGGTGCATTTTGCCACACCAAGACAAAGGTAGTATTATGTAAATCCTGATTATTGCATAAGCCCTGATTCCAAAACTTCGAAATGACATCAAAACTACTGATAGATCTCGTAGTTCTGCGTTATTTTCCATTCTGACTTGTATTCCTGGTGAAACTAGTAAACTGTAATTAACATAAGAATCTGTAAATAGTCTACAACTTAGTGACTGCACGTTTTGTTCTGCTTTCATCCTTTGTTTTGACCAAAGTCTGACTATGAACATCTGACTGCCATCTGCTGGCAGTCACTGAATATGAATAGAACTCATACACACACACACACACACACACACACACACACACACACACACACACGTACACCCACACGATGACCTGATGCAGAACTGTTATGCTTTGAGTTGAATACTGTCTTGTCTTTCCTTTTTTTTTTTTTTTTGGTATGAGATGTTTTCGCAACCGGCTTTCAGCTGCACAGTCTGATTCCTCACCTCTTGTTTCCATGTGGCAGGTATGAGAACTTTCTCTACTATCGTTTTCACATTCAGATTATTGTTAACAGAGCACAACAGCAATTTTAAGATCAAGCTCCAAAGCTTTTTAGTCAGGCGGATGGCAGGTATTTTACATAATCAGACTGCTGTGATCTCTTTATGCATCATGAATACAATCTAAATGCAACAAATTTGATCAGTTTAGGTCAGCCATTTTTGTATATAGTTTAAATGATTAAGTTTTTTAAGACATTTGAAGGTATTTCACAATGAATGATAAAGATGAAAAAAGATGAATACTTAAATGTTAAATGTGCACTGAATAGTAAAAACAGAAAAATGCAGTGTACAAGGCATAAAAGTCACTGAAATAAGTGCTGGGTTCTACATAATTTTAGTCTCTTATCGCCCCCTTGTGGTTGCAAACATATGTTGCCTTAATTTGTGTGTATTCTGTGTATGCACATGTATTTCGATTACAAAATGCAGTAAAGTACAATGTTCATCTGTATTTGAAAATGTGAGAGACAGAATGTTCTGTAAAGGCATTTTAATAGTCAGGAAATGTATTTGTTATATAAAAATAAAAATATATCCAGTATCATAAACACCTACTCAGATGTTAGTTTCATTAGCTTATATAGGCCACTTCATCATACAGCCCATTACACTGAGGTAAATGTTCTGTCATTTTACTAACAGCCCCACCCCAAAACAACAACATCAACAACAGGCATTTAAAGAGATAATGTAGTAGATAAAATGAGGTATACATAATTATTTGTCACATGTGGCTGTAAAACAATCAATTTCTTTGTATTTTCCTCTCCATAATAATGACTTCAGCCTCAGAGAATATAATGTCATTTGACACAATATTTCAGAGGAACAGAAACATGCAATAATATCACTGAACACATGAAAAAGTGTTAGTGGGGGAAGCCTTATAATTTAGTGTTGTGTCAGCAAGAATACAGTTATGATGCCACCAGCACTATTCATTCAGCACCTTCTTGTATTTATAGCTGCTTATTGTTTTTATCCTTTATTTGATGTATATATTGCTTTTAACATGTATATAGGCCCATTTTGTCTTTTTAATATGTGTGTATTTTGTCCATTCCATGTTGCACCTGCGCCCAGAAGAGACAATGTTTCACTCCCCTGTGTGTTTCTTAACATATTGTGGAATGACAGTAAAACAACTTGAATCAACTTGAGTTAAAGAACTGCTCCGATACACACTGTGTTTCTGAGGCTCTCGACATCACAAAGGATCTCCGTTTCAGGCCAGATCACAGCACATCAATACCGTAGCTTGCTCAAAAGATGTTCAAGAAATCAAAATCAACTCTGAGAAGGGATCTGCATTCACACATCGGCTGACCTAAAGCAGTAGACTCCATGTTTGTGCTGAGGTGGTGGGAAGCCAAAGCTGCGCACCCCTGGCTCTGAGGGGCCACAGTTTGTACGGGGCTTGGTGATGGGATAGCGAAGACTTCCGTCAGCTAGCCAGCCAGCATCACAGCGGTCCAACCCCGTGAGTTTCCAGGCAGCATAGAGCTGGCCCACCTTGGCTATCACAGCTCCATCCTCCTGACACGCCTCCTGAGCTTCAGTCAGGTTCAGCTTAAGCGGGTGCTGGAGGTAGTAGACCTCCCCTACAAAACAGCAACATTTGCAAAGTATTCACTTGTCTGTGGGCTAAGTGTCAAAATCAAAATAAAGGTTTTATTTACCCCAAAAACTTCAAAAAACATACAAAGCAACAAAGCAAGATGATCAAATGAAAGTTCTGGGCTCTAAAAGCAACTAAACTGAACTCAACTCAAAAAGCAGCAGCTTAATATGGACTGAATTAGCAAATGGAAACAACCAAATGACACACAGGGGGAAACCAGCAGTTTTCTAACTTTTTTTTTTTTTCTCAGTTGATCCTCATTAAGCTGTGTACTCCATTTGTACTCCCATTTGAAGACATTTAGCCTTTACGCAAGATTTCTACATTGTCCGGGATCCAGTCTATTTAAAATGTCTATATTTTGCCAAAGTCTTAAATTACAAACTATACTCTATAAAATGCCGGTATTTGTTTTTCATTTTGTACTGTGGATCTATTTTTTCCAATGATGGATGTCTCTTTTCAAAACCAAACAAATTTTTTTTTCAGATTATTGTTCTCACATCATGTTGAGGCATACACAGAGTTGCTCAGGACTCAGCTCACCTTGGAGTGAGGAGGAGAAGCAGAAAGCGTCATAGTGATGAAGATGCCGGTGGCGTCTGCCGTAGCTGCGGATCCCCGGGGCGAGGTCATGCCCCCCGCACGGGACTCTGGGCTGGGTGATGGGGTACTGCACTGTCCCGTCAGCCAGCCAGCCCGCATTGCACCAGTTCAGACCCTCTTTCCAGGAGTGGAAGAGCTGCTCGAAGGTGGCCAGGGTGGAGTCCTGCTCCTCGCACGCCTGCTGGGCCTCCAGGAAACTCAGGTGGTAACGTCCATGAGGCGGCTGGTAGGGAAACACCACACCTGTGTGCAAGGGGTTCATGAATTACGATTTTTATTGACATTTCATTGACATTATGAGCTAAACAGTAGTACTACTACCATTACTACTCCTACTACAACTTCTACTATTAATACTACTGCTGCTTCTACTACTACTACACTGTTACTACCACTTATACTATTACTAATAATAATAGTACTGCTACTGCTTCACTCTCTTTTATCTTTTTAATATTTACTGTATATGACACTGTTAAAGAGCTTTACAAAAACAAAGGTAAATAAAAGCCTGTAGGGTGAATAATGCCAGCTATGTATTAAACAAGATTACAGAAGAAATAGGTTAATACAGTGAGATTAAATGTAAAAAAAAAAAAAAAAAAAAAAAAGGCTTCATTATCCAAATGTGTTTTAAGGAGTCTTTATTTTGCAACATTAAGTAATTCCTCTCTAAAAACGAATATAAAGAAAGCCTATTAAACAGAATCAACCTCAGCATTTCATATTTCCTCTTAGAAGTGTTAAAGTGGCCTATAGATGGACCTGCCTCGTAATTCCAGATCAACTGAGGAGCTCTTGTCCTCAAGTCCATCTACGACCTCGCAGCGATATCGGCCTGTATCGTTGAGCTGGAGCTCCGTCATGACCAGCGCAGCATCTCCTGGAAAGTCCTGTCTGAGACGCACACGGCCCCTGACAGACAACACACAAAGAGGCATTAGTTTAACTTTCTTTGAGACAAACAGGTGTCATGTCACTTTTTAGATTGTGTAAATGAAGAGTATTCAGTTATTTGTGACAGCAATGGCAGAGTGATGTCAGCAATCCCAGTTTTGAATCAGGTGTTTCATTGTCCTTTCAACAACCTGAAGTCTCCAAAGCTTCGACTGCGGGTCCCAATGGCCACCAGCACATCGACCTCTTGTCCCTCACCAGCAGGCACCCAGGACCACTTGACCCGGACCTGCCTTGGGGACGTGAGTTCAGGCTCATACCAGTACCTGCACGACAGGGTGGCATTACCCCCCCGCACTGCAAACACAGACCGCTGAGTGGACTCCACAAAGAGCTTCACACCGTTAAAATAGACTGGAGGAAATAAAAAGTTACACAACGGGGTCAGCATAAAATGTGAAAAGTGGGGCAGATCAATTCAAATATAGGGAAACTCAACAGAAATTTTAATCTGGTAGATCTAACATGTGAGCATAGGCTCTTTTTTCACACATGCTGAGTGCTTACTCTCTCCATTGCCGTTTCCACTGAGCAGGTCGTGGTAGAAGAAGTGGTTGGGGTCTCCAGGGACAGCCTGTGCCCAGCATGAGAGAAACAGCTGAACCCCCAGCAGAGGCTGGAGGTAATGAAACATTGTCCCGGGCACACCAAGAAATACTTTTTGGGGTCAGTGAACAATCCTAAAGCCTGAGGAGAGAGATCTGATAAGCTCCTTGGCTCCTCCAGTCAATAGCTGTAGCATTTTCAATCAATTGCCAGTGGGGGGCAGTATGGTACAGGTCAGTCAGCTCACTCTCTAACAATTTAAATAAAGTTAATACTGCCCCGTTGGACAGCTTTACTGTTGTTGAAAGACTAATTTCAGTAGTCTGCCTCTTCTGGCCAAAGAACACATTTAATTGGAATTACTGATTCCACCCATAGGAAACATATACAAACATACATACATGATGCATAGCGCAGTGAATGTAGACGTAAGCCGACTTAAAATTAAAATAAAAATGTAAACCTTTCTCTATGATATTTACAACCTTTCTTTTGTCTGTCTTTTTCCAGCTCAGATGTATTTGTACAGCGTTATTGCATATGCATTGCTTGGCGTCATATCCCGGGGTGAAAACAGTATCAATTTAACTGGCTCACAACAGGAACGTGCCGTCAGAGCACACCTGGCCGCCAGGTGAGGAAAACACAGTCTACATTATAACACAGGTAAATGCAGTTACAGTCTTAGAAAAAAAAAAAAAGAAGAAGAAAACAGACAATGCGATGGAAAATGTAGGTTAAATATCCGAGGTTCAATCATTTCGTTAATATTATGTGGCTGTCTTTCACTTACCGCGAGGCAACTTGATGCAGTCTGCCCTCCTGGCTGATCCTCTCCAAAGCTGTGGCCTTATGCCTTGATGCTGAGGAGCAGAGGAGGAAGATGCGCACGTCAGAGAAAACAGCACAGTCCCCAGGATGACGCACAGCTGGCCTCTGCTGAGAGGCGCAAAAACATCAATTAGCCCACGGATAACGGATGCGGGTGTGGACTAGTGATCTACACTGTAGGTGTTAGAGGGGGTGATCAGTTACTATTTAAACTGTTGAACTAAAAAGTTAGTTAAACCAACAAGCCTTTAAAACTGCAGCACTGTAACTGCAACCCAACTTGGACTGGGCTGAGTCAAAGGAGGGGTGGAAAGCAATGATGCGAAACAGAATAAATCCTAAAACCAAAATTTCACTAGGCCGTGTTATTATTTGAAAAAGGGGAAAATGTTTCCGTATAGAATGCTCTTGTTTTTCTTTTAATTTTTGTCAGCCAAGTGTAGAATGGCCTGCATTTGCTGATTTTCTCCCAGTTTTGAAGTAAGGAAAAATATAAACGATGTCTAAGCACTTTTTTGGTTTAAAGTAGTTAAAGAAGAGGGTGAAATATGGATAAACTAAAACTTAAAAAACAGTGGTACTTATTCTAACCATTCTTTTGGAAGCTGGTATACACATAAGTGTCTAAGACAGGATCAAATGCATGTTAATTCCATTTTAGGTGTAGCCTAGTAGTGTGTTACATACCAAATTGTATTTTCATTCTAGAGAAGAAGCTAAATTTAATGTAATCAAAGCACCAGGCCTCCTGCAAAACAGTTAAACTAGCCTAATTGTTTTACTCACTTCACTTGCTGACTCTGGTTGAATGACTGCCTGACACTCCCATAAATTCCCAGCAACTTGTTTTGGTCCTGTCCCCCTCAGTGCTGCTTACAGAATCACTATCTTTTATCACAACCTAACAGATGAGCTCAATGTTGGCCAGCTGCTGAGGGAGGAAAATCTCAGGAGAAAGCAAAAGACGAATTATTTGCATCACTCCTCAACTCTTTGAAAGCAGATGTTAGTTGAGGAGCGTCCACAGCTGGCACTGTTTTCTCCAGCACACATTATTACTTTACTGGAGGTGTGCACTGAAGAGGAAAACACATGAAATACACTATAGACACCCATACATAGTACAGGCTCATGCACACACTAAGGGTGATAACAGATGTGTCAGAGATGCTATATCCTTCAGTGTATTCATTTCATAGAGATGAAAGCTGTTGCCAGGGGCCAAACATGCCAGGACTGTGAGCATAGCAGGAAGATGAGAGGCTAACAAGGTGTAATTACTCTCATAAACAGGAGGCCAAAGCCCAGCAGTCCAGAGGCACCAGAGAGGCTCACAACAGCCCGCAGTGTGGCTGTGAAGATGTTGTGTTCGCTTCCTCAGTGTGCGCTGGAGCGCCAAACGCAACATTCACTGGTGTTTGAGGATATTATTGAAAGAATAGTGGAACTTTTTTCATCTCACACAAAGTCCTGCCTTCCTCTCTGAATACTTTGCCCCAAAATGAAAACTTAGAAGTCAAAAGTCAGCATTTACTCACTCTCAGCTGAAGCCCCACTGCTATTGAGATTCCTGTTCCAGTTTCAAAAGCAATTGAGTAAATGACTCGATTTTCATTTCAGAGTGAATTATTCTTTTAAATGAGCATGTGAACATGACAGAATTGCCCCTGCAGTTAGGGCATTTCAGATGTATTTCAGAGCTTGAAATGGCTGTGTCTCCCTTCCTTCTATCTCTGGCTCACTCACTTTGACTCTGACATTTTCTGGATGTTAGGAATGTGACTCCCTGGCAATGGGGAGGGGAATAAACCTCTGAACTGGTCAGTGACCTGCAGTGAAACCCTTCATACCAACACTTGATAAAGACGAGTCTTATTCACATTTCTTTAACTTTTAATAAATGATCTCTGTTCAAGACCAACAATGAATAAAAAAAGAATGTAAAACCACAGTTATTTTCTACACAATATGTTTCTAAACATTTCACATTTGGAATAAAAATGATTAAATAAGAATGAAATTATATGTATGAATGAAGAAAAACATGCTAAAATGTGTAAAAAAAAAAAAAAAAAAAAAGCAGACATCAAGTGCAAAAACATTACAACATCATTGCAGAAAATCCCTAGAGTTTCTCATTTTCATTTGTCATTCCATCATTTGATACGTACGATTTATGTCAAGCAATGTAATTCAAATTTGAAAGTGTTTGCTGCATGCCGGGCTATTTGGATATTTGAATATTCCAAAATACATATTACACAGGCCCTGCTTTTTTCTAGTTTGTGCTCCATTAACCAAACAGTGGATGAACAATCAACTAAATGAGAAACTCAGGATGCCCTTTGTCTGTCCTCTGTGGAGCTTTGTGACGACTGAAAAACAGCAAGGTTTTTTTTTTTTCCTGTGGCAGGACTACAAAAGCAACTGGTGGCCCAGCTTTTTGTTCAAAAATACACCTGAAAAGATGAGGACCAACACTAACAAAGTGCCAGATTTGAGAGAACGAGAAATCGATAAGGATTCTAACATTAAGCAAATAAATTATACGGTAATACTGTTTTCACATTGACCACCATCCATTTTTGACTTTATGGGTTCTGAAATGGTTTTATAAGACCAAGTTTGGCAGAAAAGTTAAAACATGAAAATAACTGAATTTTGGAATGACATGATGTTTTTTGTGAGACAACAATGACAAACATTTTGAGCAAAGCCATTTACAAAAATCCAAAGCTACTGAAACTCAAAGCATGGATTCTTAATGGGGGCTCTCAGTGAGCAACCACAAACAGCCGACGCCAAAGCGATTCTGTTAATCTAAACATAAAAATGTCACTACCCAAAAAGTGCTACAAGTCTTAGAATCCCCAGAAAGGAATGGAGAATGAAACACAGCCCCATGTGAGGTGCGCTCTAGACATTCAAGTTCTATAGCCTGGTGTTTGAGAGGGGTGAGATGCTTCTGCAGTCCCAGGTGTGGTCCGAGGAGATGCGATCAGCCTCTAGTCATCGCAGCCCAGCAGCTCCATCCGCAGGGTGATGCGCTCATGCCACTCCCAGGGCAGAACACGCACGTATCGGGCGTAGAACGGCGGCTCAAACAGGTTCCTCTTATGTGTGTTGTTGTCAGTGTTGCCTGGGAAAATCTGTGAACAAAATGTTTTTGGAAATGATCATGTATACGAATTATTTAATGGGCAAAAAGTATTGTATATAGTGTGTTCATTGTTCAATTTGATTACAGGAATAGTTCACCCATTTTGAAAAAACATTTCCCCTTCCTCCTAAGTGGTATGTAGGGCTGGGCGATATGGGCTAAATCAAATATGAACTAAAAATATTTTTGACCAAATGGCTCACTATCAATATTGAGATGATATTGTAGCTTATTGCTTGAGAACAATAAGCTTTCAGTAAAAAATACCTGTCTACAACCACTCAAAACAAGGTTTAGCAGTCCTTTTACAAGTGCTGATGTCCAAGAAGAGAATGCACATAAGATTACTGAGCGGACACATAATATTTTTGCTCAGTTTGCTGAATATGATGCTACTCTTATTCAAATAAACAGTAAATACTTTGTCTGGGCGTGCAGCGTTCAGAATAAATGTGCAAGATTTTAAACAAGCAGAAACACGATCTTAAACAAATTCATTTGTATTCAATCACCGACTCCAGTACAGTGCTGGTAAAATTTTCCTTGTGTGGATATTAAAGCTATCCAGTCAGCATTAAGCACTGCAAGAACAACATTGCATCACTTCTGCCATACATATCATTTAAGGCCTAAATAAAATAATATCTTTTTTATAAATGGGTGAATTATCCCTTTAACTTTTGCTAAGCAAACAGATTCCTTGGACGAGGGAACAGGTGATGAGGAAGGAGATTGACAGTCCTGTCTGCTAAAACATGGCACAAACACTGTACATAGCTTCACTCTCACCAGGAGCTGTAAATCTATAGCTCAGCTGTGCTGGGCTGTGTCAGCCTTACGACCCATATCCTACTGGCCCCACCCAGCCGTTCAGAGCATTCAGACAAAGCCCAAAGGCTGCATCATTATGTCAAGAGCCTGCCAGCTCAAGAGCTCAATAAAAAGATCAAAGGTTGTTTTACAGTTTTACAGAATCATC
Source organism: Myripristis murdjan (assembly GCF_902150065.1). Taxonomy (NCBI): domain Eukaryota; kingdom Metazoa; phylum Chordata; class Actinopteri; order Holocentriformes; family Holocentridae; genus Myripristis; species Myripristis murdjan. The sequence goes on from NC_043982.1 coordinate 17,438,263, forward strand.
TGAGCCATTGTATAAACAGCAGCTGATTTTCCCTTGAAAAGGACATGTCTTTGCTGCTCCACAGAGAGAAAGGGTTACTCTTAGGAGAACAGGCCTATAACTACATGAGCTGGAGTCAAAACAGCACCTCGTCTTAAAGAGCGAGAGAGAAAGGGAAGCTTACAGACCATCAATAATGTGATACTTGCTAAGGTTGAAGCCTCTGTCAGCAAACTGGGCTGGTTATTAGCCTCCCTAGAGCTGAATTTTTACATAATAAAAGTTCAAATGAAGGAAAAGGATGGTTATTCAAGACTCTCTGAGCCAGACAAATTTTTTTTTAAAAAAAATGCAGTAATGACAAAAAATCATCTGCAGTGAAATGAGGAAATGTTTTGATAAGATAAACTGAGGATTGGGTCATCTTCAGGGCCACTACATACTACATACAGTGACTGACATGTCCTGGGTTAAAAGCCGACACAGGACCCTCCATTTTGAACTCTCTAATACAAAAATTTATATAAGGTCTGTTTTAGAGATCCACATTTGTCTAACCTTGTCACTGCCAGTTTTCTCATCCTTCAACACGCTCCATGTCTCTCCGTCGTTACTGTAGGAAACTTTAAACATTGACACAAACTGCACCACACCAAAGTCCTTGGCGCCCTGGGTGATAATGCCAGTGAGACGCTTCGTCTTCTCCAGATCGACCTTGAGGGGGAACAGAAAGAACAATTACTCTGTGTAACTCTGGATTTAATTATCAGAGAAATGTTACAAGGAGAATGCAACACTTCACCATGTGATAATCTATTTTTTACTCCCCAAATTCTCAAGATCACATGTCATGTTATTTGAGCATCACTTTAGATGCACTGGTAATAATGTTGTCATGTTGCCACTAAGGATTCCCTCACCTGGATCCACTCGGAGCGGTTGTTGGTGGCAGCAGACCAGGCGTTTGTTTTGCCTTGCTTATCCAGTCGGGCAAACTGAGGGTACCATGTGAAGGTGTCGATGCCCCAGGTGCGGTACGAGCTGGAGGCGGACACCTGCCCGTCTGAGATGAGTCGCGACTTCATTCCCATGGGTTCGGAGCAACCTGCCGCATTTGAATAAACTGTGAATAATAAAGCAGAGAGGAAACAGAGAGCCAGGAGGAGAGGAAGAAAATCAAAGAGGCAGAAAGAAAAATAAAGAGATGAAAAAACCCAATGACCTAACCCAAAGAAAATGACAAATCAAAGCACTCCAAGAACACCAGACCATTTTTAAGAAAAGTTCGAACATGCAAATCATCTGTTTAGTCAGAGTATTTTATTTAAAGCCACCCACAGCCAAGCTGAAAGAAAAAGGTTAAGAGGACAGAGATGAAGGATGAATGTAGTAAAAAGCAGTAAAAGGCTATACCATGTGTTCAAAGAGGACAAAGGGAAATAAAATGAAGGTGGGAACCGGCAGATTCTGTATAGCACATACTGTTTGTTAGCATGTGTGCGTGTTTGCTTGACAGGACTGCTTTTACATAGCTGTCAACTGAATGCTTTCATGCTGTACATTTTCTACATGGCCTAACCACAGATAGAGGGTGGAGGGTGGGGTGTTATGTTATGTAGTTGAAATAAATACTTTGACTGTCATCACACTTGTCAACACAGACCACAGCAAGACGGAATCAACATAATAAAAAAAGAAAGAGTTTGAAAGTTAAACAAAAGGGATGTATCCCTTTTTCCCACACTTTTCTTTTGTTGCCTTGATTCAAAATGTAAATGTAAAAATCACAGGGACCCCATCTGGATTTGAGTTGAATGTGGGAAATGTCATCTGTCTTTTCTCTGTTTAACAATGGGAAAGGAGTAATGTTACTTTAAAAGTGACTTGTTATATTCACAACTTTACTGCCACTAAAACATACCATATATATGCAGTATGAATAAAAGAAAAAAAAAGACCTCAATTACATTGAACCTAGTCTACAGTTCACTGTAGACTAGGTTCACAGTTTAATTTGTTGGACCTTCTGTAAGTGCAATACAAAAAGTGTATCCATTTGGATAGGTGGTGATTTTCAATTTTGTTATTAAAATCTAAAACAAATGAATACAAATTAGTTTCTTTATGTCCTCTGGGACACTGCAGCAGGCCATGGAAAGATGGGCCATAAATGTGGTTCCCCGCCCCAGGACTACACTGGGAGTTTCTGACTGTCCAATACTAGAATGATAAGTATTTACTTGAAACTGTGCTGGAAGTTGTGTGTTTACCATTGAGCTCACAGCCCAACAGCTCCATGCGCAGGGTGCAGGCCTTGCGGCACACAACAGGGATGATACGGATGTACTGGGCCACGATCGGAGGGTCAAACAGGTTGGTCTTGGTGCTGTCGTTATCTATGTTGCCGACAAAAACCTGCAGCACACAGCAAAGGACACGAGGCAGGTCAGCTCATGATGCTCTCTACGGTCTAAAATAATGTTAAAGCGGCCAGAAAGACACTAAGCCCAGTGAAGACACACAATAAGTAAATCAATGGTTGAAACATGGAAATCCCCTAACCTTGTCCTTTCTCTGGCCGTCCACTCTGTAAGTGATGTAAGCCTCTCCGTCTACGCTGGTGGACACTTTGAAGGCCTTGATGAACTCAGCCGAGCCCATGCGACTGGCGCCCTGGGTGATGATGCCTGTCAGACGCATCGTCTTCTGCAGATCGATCTGAGGTCAAGAAACAGGTCTGTTAGTCAGCTTGAACACCTCGTTCACCTCAAGCTAGACTGAACTCCTGAATATGAGGATGAACGTCTGACCAGTGAACCAGGGGGAGGAACCACACGGCTGTCGCTAGTCAATTAATGTGACTTGAATGTGCTCTGGTCTGTTTCTCTCACCTCAATCCAGGGGTTCCTGTCATGGGCGGCAGAGGTCCAGGCGTTGACGATGCCATGGTTGTTGAGGCGAGCCAACTCAGGGCCCCAGCGCTGAAGGCCCATAATGCCATAGTGCACAGAGGAGGCTGAAATCTGGGACTCTACGATTCCCCCTCCCTCCATCCCCAGTAGAGATGTACAACCTGGGACAAAGCAGCGGGATTATTACATTTGATACCCACACAATGTCACCAGTTCTGGATACACACTCTTCACCCTTTATACTAATTTTTTTCATTTTTTAACCATTTTAAGAAGAGAAGCAAGTCATGTGTGATTATAAATACTGTGTGAGTCTAGTGTGTGTGTGTCAGATTTAGCTAAAAATATCCTAAATTTGCTGAGGATGTTAACAGATCAATTATGTATAAACGTAATTCTCTGTTGAAACCCAGGTTATTATTGTTAAGGAAAACTAATGAAGAAGGCATTACAAAAAAAAACCTCTAACTAACTGAAACTGAATTGTGTGTTTACAAAACTAACTAAAATAAACTAAAAGGGGAAATGTCTTTAGTTTTTGTCTCTGTTTATTTGGCTGTGCATCTGTCCTTGCAGAATACATTTTTTTAAATGGGATGATAAGTTTTACTACACAGTGCTTTTCTGACCTTTTGGAATCTTGCCCAACAAATACCCCATATTACCAGAAAAAAAGCCTAAAACTAACTTTGAAATGTATAAAAACTGAACTCAAACTATGCATTTTCAAATAATAAAAAAAACTTAAATAAACCTGCTTAAGAAATTAATTAAAACTTAACTGAACCTGAAAACAAAAAGTCAAACTGAAGTAAAAATGAAAATGAATGAAGAATGCAAAACTATAATAACCTTAGCTGAGACACATCAAATGAAAAGAGTCAAATGTTATGCTAGCTGGAGGACCTACGCAGTTTGCATTGCTTTCCAACATAGGGCGAAGGGCACTGGCAGGTGAAGTCTCCATCAAGATCCCTGCACACCCCTCCGTTCTTACAGGGCTGGCTGGCACAGTCATTCTCATCTGAAAGACAAAACAGCGGATTATTTTCCACTCAAATTATAACTTCGTATAACTTCAGCCATGCAGTACCATCACAAGATGAAGAACATAATGATTATAGATGTGGTGCACACCTGCCCACAAACTTAGTTTACAGACATTTTGAGACATAGGGGAGGCCACAATAGCCCCACTGTGCCTCCAACCCACAGCTGGTGGTTTTTGGTTTTTCTTCAGCCTCAGATGATGACAGAAGTAACCCCGAGGGCAGCATGGGACAGGGGGTAGGACCCATTCGGTAATCAGTTCAGAGGCATGGTGATTCAGAGCTGAAGGGTCACGCTGGTTACTGTAATTTGTTTCATGGCTCGAGGAACAAAAAGGGATACGAGAGATTTCACTTGTCAACTGTTACCAAGTTTCTGTTTTCAGATGTGCTGAGTGTGGAATCAATGAATAAATGTCACAGGTCTAAGTCCTGTCTTTTAGCTGACTGTCTTCCAGACATCCTGTTTACATAAATAAACCCTTCTGAGTAACCACAATGCACCTCTGAGATCGCCTCCTGCAACTTTGAGACACCACCCCTGTAATGCTCTCTTCTCTCCACAGGGAGGCACTCTTATCTTACACACTACACAGTCACGAGCTACTGTTTGTGCGTGCTTTTGACTCTACATAGCAAAATAAAATCATCCAAAAAAACCTTCATATTTTTACGAGGAGCTACAAGAGCAATTGGTAGAATATGGCATTTCAAACACCATTCAACAACTCATCTAGCTGGCAAAACTTCCTCTATCCATGCCTGAGACAGAGCATGATAGTCTTTGCATGTACTGCCACCAGCACACTTGCAAAGACACATTTATTTGCAACATTTCTGGTGCTAGACCTTCAACTTTTGATGCATTCTCCCTCTCCTACGCACCTGTCTCATGACCTAGGTATGCAAAATGTCCTCTGAGTCTGCCAATGCACATTTGGAACCAGTGGAATTCTCTGAGGGACAACACACTGTTGAAATGTTTCGTGAAATAAGGGGATTTTAATTTTTGCAAAATGACAAAGCACACTGGATATGTTTTGTGCATTTCCAAATAGCTAATAGGCCCTTGGGAAATGGTTTCTACCTATCATGCTGACCCCACTAAACTCATCCAGACTGCAAATCTAACAGACAGACGTCAGTTTGCCACGTCTGTTCCTCCTGTTCCTGTTTTTAGCTCCAGCAACACTAAGAGGATTGGTTGCACCTTTATAGCCATTCCTTGTATTGGTGTGACGACACAGGCACACAGTGGATATCACTAAAGAACGACTGATCCTAATAGGAAAAGCACAGCCTGCACTAATTAAGTCGTTTTATTATGTGTATGCATTATTTTATTCCACTGCATTTAGCTGTTTGAAAAGCACTTTTCATCTGACATTCATGCCAATAAAGAAACATGAATTAAATAAACAACCACAAATGAAAGCGGTTTGAGATTAGGCAAAACTTTATGAAAAAGGGCATTCAATCTGCAAGTTAAAAAAAAAACAAAAAAAACATACCAGCATATAAGCCACAGTCATACTCACACTTCTAAACAGCTATTAACAAATATCTTTTTAGTAATTCCGCAATTCTCCTTAATCATGTAACACACTACCTGAAGATGAAAGGTGTGCTACCTTTCATCATCATAGCCCCTTTGAAGCATTTTCCTATAAAATTCCTATCTAATGGCATCCTTGCTCTAACTAGCACTTTATGCATCTCCACAATGCCACATATCACATCTCCATTCCCCCTCTGCTTCCCTCTGAGCAACATTGCCATTTTACCTTGTCCTAAAAAAAAATTCCCCTTTTGGAAAACCCAAAACACTCAGTAAATCTGGAAAAAGAGAGAGTGAGAGAGGAGGGGAAGTCGTTCATGAGCAAAGATGGAAAAATCCAATCCAGTGTGTGTAAAACTAGCTCAGCGACAGTTCAACCAGCCAGCCACCTCTTGCTGATGCCATGTGCAGTTAGGATGTGGTTAGGATGAGAGGTGTTGGTTCCACCCTATAAGCCACCTACAGACCCATAAAGTGCCATGACGTCTGACTGGATCAAAGGGAGGACATTTCTGGGAGTGGACAACCAGTGTTGGTGTCACGAGGCTGTAGCTGACTAAGCCGAATGCAGCCCAGCGCAGGCAAGTGTGGTGAAACACAGTTTATTGATAAACAGACTGGGAACGTGAGGAAGTTGGCTCGCTGGCTGAAGTGGGGTGGCTGGCTTTTGTGGCTGAAGGCTTTGTGGCAGAGCAAAGTACAATACAATGATCTGGCAGGGACTGGCAGCTTGGAGCAGGGTTTATGAGCAGGGTGGTGACGAAGAGATGACTCGCAGGTGTAGGTGGTATGGGAGCAGGGAGAGAGAGACACACAGGGACGCGCCTTTCAGTCGTCGTGTGACCATACCCCATTTACAAGGGTGGACTACTAGTGACCCAACAGTCCTGCCGGGAGGGGAGAGAGCACTGGAAGGAGATGGGGGACACACATGGAACACAGGACAAGCAGAAAGAGGCAACAGAGGAAAATCCAGGTGACAAGGAAGAGAGGAAAGGAGCAGGATTTGCAGAGTGCAGGCAGGCTGGTCTCAAAATCAAGGGACTGACGGGGATGGGACCCCCTCAGGAACATACAGGGGCTGCAGAGGCTGAGGCAAAGAACAAGGGGGTGCAGCTGTGGAGTGAGAGGGCAGGGAGAAGCCAGCTGAAAGGTCAAAGCGCAGACTGGGAAGCACTTTAGGCAGGCTAGAGGGCTGGGACTAAACCTGACGGTGAAGCACAGGAGGACAGAGTGGAGGAACACAGGCAGAGACTGGGAACAACAGTGAAGATGGCAGAGGTTTCCTGACAAACAGACTGGGAATGTTGGCTGGCTCGCTGGCTGGCTGGCATGGCTGAAGGCTTTGTGGCAGAACAAACAATACAATGATGTGGCAGGGACTGGCAGCTGGTGCAGGGTGCAGGGAGACACGGGGACACGCCCACACCACACACCGGGACACAAATGAGGTGAGAAACACTAGGAAACACTGAAGGCCAGGCCGGGACAGTTGGCACTGCTTGAAAGAGCATGTGAGACACAGCGCGCAGCTTTCCCAGCTCTAGTAAATCCCTTAGCTCTCATGAGATGAAAACTAATTGCTCTGGAAGCGCCTTCATTACAGCCTGGATAATTTAATTTAATTTAATTTGGATAAAGTAGTTGATGCAAATCCCTATTGAAACAGTAATCAAATTATATTTCGCTTCTTTTTATCCCCATGGATTTTATTCCACTGTGTGTTTGTGGGTTTGTACAGAAGTATGTAAGAGGAGATATGTACAGCTCTTGCACATGATTAATGCGCACACATGCTTGTGCTGAAATGATTAGGAAGTTGACAGAAAATAAACTGATTAAAGTTCTGATTGTTTTAGTCATTCAACAAGTAAAAATACCAAACATTTTCTGGTTACAGTTTCTGAGATGCTAAGATTTTTTCATATCATCATAAAATGGAAACTTTGGGGTTTCCTGACTGCTGGACACACAAAGTGACAATTTTAAGACATCACTCTGGGCTCTGGTAACCTGCAACAGGCATTTATCATTAATTTTGAGGAAGAAATTAATCAGATATTGAAGAAATTATCAAATTAATTTAAGATAAAGCATACACACACACACACACACACACACACATAACATTAACAATATGAGCACAATAAATGTGCTTCTTTAACAAATTTTCAAATTCCACATTATGGGTGTCAATCAAGATGAGAACCACTTTGACTTTGATAATGACGCTCTTGTCTGAGCTCACATTTTTCTGCTTGTCAAAAAAAAAAAAAAAAGTATGCTGGTATTTCCCTCCTTTCCTCATTCTTTTGGCTCATTCTTCAACTAATAAATCTAATAAATTCAGCACTAATTGTAAAACAAATCTGTAATCCAGGGCTTATTTTAAGAGGATATGATGGAATGCGCCATCATCAAATTCTTTGATTCATTAAGTTGACGTTAAGTCTGTGAAACACTCAAACAGATACAATGTTAAACCTGTGTGTGGAGGCCTTCTGCATGCTAAGAGACTTGGAGTGGCCCTTTACTAATTAGCTAAACAGAACAAGCACAAGGCCTGCTGAATGAGGGCCTTTCATGAAACTGCTGAGCTGACTACACGTCTCTCACGCTGCTGATGCTGCGACAGGGTGGGAAAAACTTCAGGTATTTACCCTCTCCTAGTTGTTGGAAATCACCCAAATGTTATGCATACCCTCTGTACACTTGATCAGTGGTTACATTCTTCTGTTATGATCTCATATTACAATCCTACATTACTTGTTTCAAACTTTTGTTAGGATTGTGGAAAATAAATCTAAAGAAAATTGTTGATAATTAGTATTCTGAAACTGTGACCCTGCTTCTCCTATCCTTTTTCTCCTTCCTCTGTCTGCCCTGTTCTTCTTCTTGCGTCTCCTAACACTGAAATGTTCTGCTTCTGTCAATGCAAGGCCTCCCCTGCAAAATAAATCACTGATCTCAACAAGATATGCAGGTTAAATAAAAACAGGGCTTCACAAATTAAATGCACAGATACCAAGATGCTTTCCAGGACACTGAGAGCAGAAAGGTGTAGAGGCAGCCGAGTTGAGGGAAAAAGATTAATGGTGATTGTGAATGTACAGATGTGTGAGTGGACAAGGCAGATCACAGTCATGAGTCACAGTGCTTACTAATCTGACAGTGCGCTCCATCAAAGCCCAGCTGGCACTTGCAGATATACTCGCCGAACACGTCTCCTCGTCTGGTTGGAGTTATGACCTCGCAGGACCCGTCATTCTCACAGGGGTTGGGATTGCAAGGTCCTAAGAGAGGATTCAAGACCAAAGACGGACAGGAATTATTTTTACTGCATGATTAACCTGTGGGTCTCTGCTGTTACTCTCTACCCCAGGGAGTGTCCTGTCCTCTCCTACCTGTCTCTGTCAGGTTGCACGTGTTTCCACCGAAGCCGTCCACACAGATACAGATGAAGGGATCCTCTCCCACTCCGGTCACACATGTCCCTCCGTTCTGGCAAACATTCACCTCACAGTAATCACCTGAGGAACGCAGATTGAGAGGAAGGATTTCAACACTTTGTAAATAAACAGGTATTAGTGATTTAGTTTCTGGGCCCAATGTGTTGTTTGATGGTGTTTTTCCATTTATTTCCATGTATACTATCATGATATGATAATATCTAAACTGTCTTTCAGTTACGGAATAAGATTAGGGCACCAGATACAGAAGGGCATTATGGTTGCCCCCCCTCCCAAAAAAAAAAAGAAAAGAAAAAATACACACACACAATCCCTCACAATCAATTACTGGACTTGCCATTCTGCATCAAGGGTCAGCACTCATTAAGGGACAAATCCATTGTAGAAGAGTAAGAAATGCCGATTTCCGCACTGACATCAGCCTCAATGTACCAGAACACAATGCAGCCACAAGGCATGTTGTGTTGTTGAGATACAGGGAAACACGTAAAAATAAACGATTCAGGAGAGAACAATACTCAGTGGAAACAATAGCACACTGAGGTGAGGCAGTTTGTGATCATAGTCTTGAATTGTCCAGGGCTTGTGAGAGTGTCGAGCATGGGGATGTGTTGAAGATAATTCCTTGTGTTTGGTGCACAAAAACTAAAGGCAGATTTTCCAAGTTCAAAATAAACCCGTAGCACTTGAAGCATGAGACAGTGATTTTAGCACGGTCCTGTGGTCCAGTCCAGCACTGATGTTACCTAGGGTGGTGAATGTCCAATAAAGGATTTATGGATAAAAATATACAAGTAACTGTCACACCTCTGTGACAAGAGTTACATTTTTTCCTCCACTTTTTTTCACTCCTGCTCTCTGGCAGGCTGTCCAAAGTCATTCTGGGATATGTAGGAAATCACTAACTGAAGTAGAAGTGAAGTAGGTGAGTCTTAAAAGGGAAAGTGAGGACAACTATGGGCCTACTTCATTCCTAAATAAGCCCTGGAATGTATAAAACATCACAAATGGATATTATCTAACAGCGTAAGGAATCTGAGAGCTGATTTTCCGTTTGATGCATTGAATCAGTTGCTAAAATATATAATAAAAATGTCCCTTGTGATAGACTTGGGGCATTAATGGTTCTCTAATTTTACAGAGGAGTGCGTTCAGCAATATATTTCCTCTTTGCAGCTCTGTGGCAGGCAGTATTTGTAGCCACACAAAAGGAGCAGCGATGTTGGGGCCAACTTTGGCTGTGAGGCCTGAAGTGCTGACTCAGAGATCCCAGGCTGGATCAGGAAAATGACGACAGAAACCTCCAGTGGGAGAGGCGGAGCAGGGCTTTACACGTCACAGCAGACCTGTCATCATTTCAAATCCTTTAACTCTCCTCACACTGTAGTCCTGCTTTACAGTATGCAATTTTTCTTGTTTTCTCTCTTGTTGAATCACTGGATGTCTCATTAGAATGACCAGTGACCATTTTAAGCTTTCAGGAAGGCCCAGATGGAGTTGATCTTTTTTTTCAATTTCTATGCTATTTTTGGCTGAAAATCTGTGGATACTTGGATGAATTCTGTAGATTTTCTCTTTTTTTGCTTGTGCTACCAGCCCATCACTGCGTGTCAGCATAGAAATGTGCCAGTGAACATATAAAAGCAATTGTTTTGGTGGCCTACAGACTTTATAGGCTGTGCAGATTGCGTGGAGTCATAGGAGTCATAGACTAACACAGTTTCACACACAAACAGGTGTAACAGCAGCTGTCACATCTTTGCACTAAGTAGACTGGCTTTACCAAACTGGCTGACATGTTCCAGCATGAACATCAATCTGGGTGCAGCCTTATTGTTAGTCAAACAAATTGAGCAAAGAAAAGCTTTCCTTGAATAGATATTGTGGGTTATGATGAAGCGCTGATGAATTGTGGAGACAAAAGGCACATCTACAAATAAATGACAATAGCATCACTAATGGGGTGGACGCAGTAGCAACTGAAAGAGATGGTACATCACCCTCGGATTGTTCTCTATACTGAAGCAATTCTTCCATTTTGACATGAAAACAAGGCATGACAACATTCGTCATTTCCCGTTGCTAAGAACTGAGAAGGAAAGCCGGTGACAGATTATTTCTAAGAATGAAGCTAAGGCGGAAGCGATTTGTCATGGAGTTGCACATTTTTAATTCCAATACTTGATAAGACAACATGTTTATGTGCAGGATTAAGAGATTGCAGGATTAGCTGGGTCAGACACATGCATGCACCTTGTTCAGGAGTGTGTGGTTACACAACATGACTGTGCAGCAGCTCAGAGGGGCTTGACACAAACATCCCACCTGATCCCATAAACAACAGGTGGGCTGGCAGGGCAAGAATTAAGCCTCAGATAGACACAAACATCAGGGCAGGAGCGTGACCATGACCACCTACACTTTGCCAATCCAGTTTTCTGGAGGATAATATGTCATCACAATATCATTTATTTTTTGTAGATATTTTCACATGCTTAAAGATAGCATCTACTGTCTAAACCAAACACAACGTTGGATGTGGGGACATGTGGTTCATCCTGGCTCTCCGCAACGACACATATGGCATTATTTTCCACTCCATCTGCAGCAGCTCTCAGCCTGACCTGAAACACATCCTGTGAAACAACATACCCTCCATGTCCACATCAACAATTTTTATTTTTCCAAACTGGCCTCTCATGACAACCACCGGGCATAATAACAGAATGGCAGACAGAAACTTGGCTGACCTCAAGCAGAGCAACCTCACATCTACTCACTCATTACGCCTTGACAATAATGATAACTTGGCATCGTGGCATCCAAGGTCTCTAAGTTATATATGGACTGATGCATGAGTAGAGGCTCAGACAAAAATTGACGTTTTCACAGTTGAAGCCTGGTTGGTGATGTGATTTTCATAAAGGACAAGGAAGGCTAAACAATAGTAGTAAGACAGGATGAGAAGTGATGGGAACAGACTTAAAATATACTGATCTAAAAACAGCTTTAAGTAAAAACTAATGCCAGTGCTTGGTTAACGGGAATTTTGAGAAATTAATGGGTTGTTTTGCAGTGATTTATGTGATAGCGCCTACTTGTTGCACAGCCCCATGTTTAAACTCCTGTTGACTCATCACCAAAAGACTCTGACTTATAATACCTCAGACAGGTTCATGAGTCACACATGCACATAAAAGCAGAGTACCATGACTTGGGATTGACATTTGATAGTAACTGCGTCCAAATTCCAATGAGAATGTAAAAAATGGCAGAAAAAAAAAAAAAACAACAACGAAAAAAGGCTTTTTTGCAAGTTGGTATGATCCATTTACAAATTCCTCTATAAATGATGAGAATGTAAATATAGATGATTATAATGAAAATAACTGTAAACTCTGCGTCCCGTGGATAAATAAGTGAAAAGTAGCCTATATGGTGCAGCATAAGTCTGCATAAAAGCCGACTGTCTGTTTTACAGCCCCACTACATTTCAGTAGTACACTGAATGCGATGAATTAGATGTGATGGGTAAACTTGTCAATGTTTTGAAAAGCACTTACCTCTCACTGAACACAGACCAAGCAGAAGTGCAAAGGCTGCTAAATATGCTGAGATCAACTTCCCGGGACGTCTCATACTTGTCTCCCCTTGTGCTCCGCAATTTTGCTCTGAGCGACTCTGCGCCGCCAGATGTCTTTCGAGTGCTGCCTTAAAGTGCTGTCGGAAATGTCGGAATTCCCACAAGGGCGCGCATGAAAGACAACAAAGGAGGTCAACACCGCCGAGAGAGCTGGGATTTTCTGTGAGTGGGCGGGGAGCGTGCAATAAAAACACAAACAAAAGACAATAGAACAATAGATAAGTTATGTTGTCCATTTACGTCTCTGCTTTCTGGTTAATTTTTTTTGTTGTTCCTTGTTTTAGGGCAAACTTGTCCCCTTAGATAAAGAAAAGTTCCACTGAAGACTTTCATCATCACTAACATCCTAAAAATTCCAGTCCAACATAAACACTTGTCGCTATAAAATAGTCCAGACGTCAGTAACATGCCTGGTCCAGTTTCTTTCCAATTCTGCGACATGGTTTTTGCCACATGATCTCCAGTACAAAATGATATTCTACTTCATCCACAAGGCACTTGTGCTGTTTTGCGGGACCTAAAGGTGTGTGAATTCGGAGCTTGTGTGGGGAGCTTGAAGGCAGCATTAACCCCCAGACTGAATTAGCTCTTTGGATTAGTTGGCGGGACATGTCGCGCACATGTTGCTTCACGAAAATACCTGAATGTCAGCCAGGCCTACAAACACTAGTGTACCTTTAATATTACAGGCACAGACTGACAGCAGTGGTTGCCAAAGTGGGGTCCCGGGGCCTCCAGTGGTCCTACAGAGAGTAGAGATGGTCATTGGCAGAATGTGGAGGAGATGCCCACCAGCAGCACCAAGATGAAAAGGGGTGGAGTGGGAAATCTGATTTGATCTGATTTGGTTGTGATGAAACTTAGAGGGACGGTACATTTTGACACTGTTCTGTCCTTTAGGTAATTACACCAAATGCCCTGATGGGGGCGCTATGATTAAATGCTAAAATATCTAACATTGACAGCCACACCAGTGGTCCAGCTCTAATGAAAAAGGGAGAGATGACCCATCTTGTTACTGATTGGCCCTGAAAGGTGACTGCTCAGTGAGTGGTCCACATTTATTGATCAGAGGTCAGGCCATCAGGTCAGTCTCTTTACACTACCACAGCAATGTAGCCTATAATTTTACAATTAATTCTCATTTTACTCTCACAAAGATAAGACAAGACAAAGATAGACAAGTCAAAATGTATTACTCACATATGTATGTACGTACATGGGTAAAATTAGAGTAGCTCCAGTTCTGAATTATAAATATAAGTTATATAAACATACCCTCAGCAACCACTTTCTTATGTCCTCCTGTACGATCTCATCCAATCCAATCCAACTGTTCTGCCCAGGTTTGCTGGGCTCAGGTTTTCCTTTTGTCACAGTAAGAGAGGTGTTCATTCAATTCTATGTTTGTAGTTAGTGCTGCTGTTGTTTCTAATATTCTGTCTCCCTCATGTATATAAATGAGGATGACAAAAAAATTAGAGACACCTTTCAATATACTGTAGTCCAGGACAAAACATCCGAAAACTACAACCTCACTAATAAACAAATACTTAAATTTACACATTCTCAACAATGTCAACAAAAACTGAACATTATAAACTTTGTTAAAAGGTAGCCAAGCAACGACATTTCGTTGCCAAAATCTCACTGCTGTGTTTTTTTGTGCAATGACAATAAAAGAAGTCTAAGTCTAAGTCTAAGTCTAATTTATGGCAGAGCTGTTGCATTCAACTGCATTACATTGTACAGGTGGACCTGATAAAGTGTCCACTGACTGTACCTGAAGAGAAACATTGTATATAAAATAAAATAAAACAAAACAAAACAAAATAAAATAAAATAAAATAAAATAAAATAAAATAAAATAAAATAAAATAAAATAAAATAAAATAAAATAACCCCCAAGCCTTTTCTGTCAAGGGAGGAAGGACTAAGCAGAAGCCACTTTATTTTTCTTATCAGTTTCACATGAATGCTTCGTTGGCGCAGGTATATTGTAAGGGTATCAAGGCCACTGTGTAAAGGCATTCTACTGGTGCAAATGTATGTAAATCACTACCACTGACAGTGTCTGCTGAACACCCAAAGTGTGAATGTCACTGTAGATTGATGAGTGTTGCAGTGCTCTCTAGAGGCACAGACCAAAAGTCTGCTCCAATGAGACTTGCTGCCTCTCAAGACTTTACTAAATAATTAATCACCCTCTTAGAAAATTTCAGAGGCGTAAATAAACTCCACCTCATTATTTTAGCATTTTATTTCATGGGAAAACATCAGACAGGGGTGTACACCTGTTTGACCTGAAGACCGCCCCATGCCCTCTATGGCTATGTATATCCTGCAGAAAGTGTAAAATATATTAGGCCACATTGTATTACATTATATAACTATGCAGCCACAAATGATAAGGATGGGGGTACAAAACTGATTTTAAAAATGAGCTGCTGACATATGCAGGTATTATGGTAACCTCTCTGTGGGTTAATTAAAAACTACTTAAAGGAAGCAGCGTTATGTAACATCTAAGGTATCAGCTCACGTTCCTCTCACGTTAAGGAATGCTCTCGTCGGTTCCGCCTGTCTATTTTAGGATGTAACACTGACACCGTACATGTGTATTTTAGCTGCACTAAGTTACAGGGGTTGGTTTATCGCTGTAACTTTATACTAAAGCGACTTAACACTGCAACAATGCTGTCTAAATGTAGATTTTTAAGATACATTGGAGCGGCAGCCAATCAGCATTGAGATGTACAGGGGGAATGGGCGTGGCCACCGGAGGAGAACCAGACCCTCCGTCAGAGCCGCTCTCAGCCAATCAGAGGCCCGCTATGCAAATGACAGATTCCTATAGGAAGTGGAAGCCGAGGTGACAGTCGGTTCAACAAGCTAGCTTCGGGTCCATAAATCTGAGGACGTCGTACACATCTGCTATGGTTTAGGCGTAGGAAAATACACATGGACTGCAACGACCACAAATGAGGCCGAGTCGTTTTTAGGAAGAAAAGAGGCCTGGTACATTTTAGCAGCTGAGGTAAGGATGCTGCCGTCTTTCTATACATCGGTATGGGCTCCCCCGGACCAACGGAACCGCGCTTGATGCTGCCGCCACCGCCGCCGCCGCTACTTCATTAGCCTGCTAGTTAACACCAGAACACGGCCAGCTCCTGTCCCCGACCCTCCGACGACGTCCCCTGTCCTAGGCGTGAAATGAAATGAACAGGAAAACAGGGCGAAACGCTGCGAAGATAGCCGTAGCTTCTTTGTATGGCCACCAGCGTTACTGTGCAAAAAAATACACAAGTTGGTTAGCAAACTCGTCCAAACCGATATTGTTTTCATGTTCCAGAAGAGAACCGAGCGGAGATGCGCCGGGACGTTTGGCCTGCTGCGAGAGGCAAAAACGACACATATCAAGATTAACCTCCGTAGTTTATTGATAGGCTTCTAGGAAGCGTTTTAGTCTTGTTTTTTTCGCCTCACTTAACGTTAGATAATCAGTAAGTGTGTGATGTTCTGGGTTGAAACACCTCCCAGTATCTTGTGAGTCGTGACAAAGAAGAGAGCTATGTTAGCTGCCTTCTGGATGCTAAGTTTGATCAGAGCAATTTAATAAGTGACCCAGTCTGGTTTAAATAAGTAAACATGGCCCCTTGGCGTTACACACGTCTGTCAGACATGTGAAGATGTGACTACATTATCATGCGAGACTAGTGTTATGAATGTGAGACAGGGGGGTGGTGTCTTTCAAGATGGTATCAGTCCAGGTTTTACAAACTGCATTATACACTAACTGGCACTGACACCATTGATGCTTATCAGTTTTGTAACAGGCTGGCAGGGACACTGAACTCTTGTTTTTTGTGCAGTTTTACATACATCATGCTTGCTTGTGTATGTAAAGACAGTGGGGATGGCAACAACCCACGTTTTGACAAGATACTCATGAAAACTGAGAACACTGGGGCGAAGGCTAGGTTTTTGGATTGCTGCAATGTTTGGGAAAATAAACAACTAATACGGAGAAAGGTCACTGGATGTCTGACGCTTGTCTTTTGTTTTTCTGTTCTAGGTTTGACCAAATCACTGTGACTTAACCTCTTCACATTTTCAGACTTTTGAGTCATTGACTGGAAACTTGACATAAAATGTAAGTATGTTTTGGTTTGTTTTTATTTATTTATTTTTTCCAGGTGTTTGATTCTATTCTTAGACAGTGTTCCCTTTAGCATTGACATTTCTGTGGGTGGTAGCCACAGTTTTTCATTTTTTCATTTTCATTTTCATGTTCATTTTTTTTTTTTTATTTTTATGTGCAGTTTTACACATGATCACAACAGAAGCAGAGCATCACCATCCTTCCTTCCTTTTGCACTGTCAACAGGAAATACTGTATTTTGGCTTTCCTGTGTTTTTGCGGTTCCTTTTTGTAATCTCACAGCTCAGATGCCTATGTTCTGTTTTTGGAAAATCATGTCTAATGAAAGGCATTAAAGTTTATGTTACAAGTGGTATTATTCAGTACAGAATTACAGTGCTTTTGTTGAATGTAATTGAACAGCTGAATCGTACTTTCACATCCCTACGCCAAGCAATATCAGCTCCTCTAGTAGATGTAGCCAAGTTTTCTATTGGTAAGGTATACTTACACTATAACTTAATTGCGATAAGTGTAGTAATTAATTGAGCTTGCTTTGCTTTATCAAACTTCCCTCTATTCTCCCACAGCGCTGTTTCTACAGCGCCCTGGGCACCAAGAGGAAAATTCAGGTCACTCATGCATCAGACATTTCACTTTTGGCTCTTTTCGACTGCAAGAACTTACCGATGTGTAGTGAAAGTGTTTCTGTTGGCAACATCACGGTTACACGTTAAGTTCCTGGAACCTGATTTAGTCCCTGCTCAGTAGGGACTCCTAAAAGTTTCAGGAACTTAGGAGGAGCTAGTGGGGCTGTTGTCTTGATTGTCTGAGTGGTCACTTGGCAACGGTTCTGTAAATATGTGCTGTCATTGACTACAGCACGAAGGAGTCAGTGACAAACACAATGGAAAAACAAAAGGCCAAACAATGCACACTGTAAGTTGTACCATCAGGTGCAAGTCCTGATCAGTATTTGGGGGTACTAAAGTGTCTATCTTGAATGCCTCCTGTGCACAATTAAAGAAACAACTACTGGCAGTGAAAATAGGAAAATGTTTTCCTCACAGTGGCTAGACCAATGCACCAGAGGAAAGCCGGAGCAGGCGGCTTTCTTCCTGCACGCAGAACAGGAGAGAGAAACCTGGAGAAAAGCACTGTAAGAAGTGTCAGAGGCTGATATATTCTGTCAGCAAGTAGGGGTTAAAATAAGTTAGTTAAAATACCCTGGTGTTTCTCTACTGTGTTGATGTAGTTGACACGACTTTAAATTGACTTCATACAGCGTTCAGCGGGATCTCAACTCAGCTGTTAGAAACACTGTTCTGTAATAAAAAGCATTTATCAATAAAAAAAATATAGATCTACAATAAAATATCCTGTATCAGTTTTTTTTTTTTAAAGTAATTAAAAAATTAACTGTAAAGTTGGTTTTTGGATGCCCTGGGAAAGGAGGGCATCCAGTGAACAGTGAAATAGTAAAGAACAAAAGGCAGGACCTGAACAAGTCTCTGGCAAGTCCCAGGTTAAGGATAGTTCCAAGTTCACCTTTGATAATCAAAAGGGGGCATTTGTTATTCAAGTGTGCTATCTAATCATGGTTCACAGTACTTGAGAAAATAACCCTCTGCATGTCATGTCTCATCTTTATTCAGTAGTTTCAGCAGTAAGGAAACCTCTCTGCTCTTCACAAATGGATGGAAATGAATTTTGAAGTCCAGATGTAGCAATTTCAGCCTTTAAACACAAGTCTATTTGTGTTCATTTATGAGCCATCACCATCCGCTGCGTCTGTCAGATATTCTGAGATATAGAGCTACCATGAGTGAACTGCATTGCAGTAACCAACCAAACGAGATAACAAAGATAACTATGAATATCATGAAATATGATCTCAGAAAAACTCGTCAGTCAAAACATGTCTATGCTCTGCAACACATATACAAAATACAAATTAGTTTAGCATTTTGCTTGTGTGTAAGTTCTCAATTGACTGTCTTAACCACTATATATGATTTTTACATCGCTCACCTTTCAGAAGTAAAATCTTTGAAAAAATCTGTACTAACAACCTCCACAATTTTCTTTTTCAGAGCAATCATGACTACCCATGAGCCAGACGTTCACACCATCACCCCGGAGATGCCGGCCATGTTTGACGGCATGAAGCTGGCGGCGGTTGCCACGGTGCTCTACATCATTGTCCGCTGCCTGAACCTCAAGAGCCCCACCGCGCCCCCTGATCTCACTTACCAGGACACACCCCTCAACCGCTTCCTCCTTAAATCCTGTCCTCAGCTGACCAAAGAGTGAGTTGCGTAGGGGGATCACTTGACTTTTTGTCTGTCACTCAAGGGGTTACCATGGAAATACCAGTGTAGTGCTGCTGCCTGTCCATCTGTGCTTGTAGTTTTTCTGGTGATGCTCCCATCTGTTGTCAGTGTTCCCAACTGTGCCACATGTCTGTACCAGAAATGGCCCTCGTCAGCCCTAGTAGAAATGAAACACTAGGCTGTGTTTTGGGGGTTATCCCAAAGGTGGACTGGATTTGTCATACTTGCATTATGAATACACACCTCTCCATTACAATGCTATTTACAAATCTCCTAGTTACTGTCCTCAGAGCACCTCTGTGTGTTGTAATTTGAATCTTCCATCTGAGCTAATAATAATCGTTTGGTAGTGGGGGGGGTTATATATTTGCTTATTTAAAATATCTGAAAGAATATATTATGCTATTTCTAGAGGGCTATTTGTTATTTCACCATTTTAATTCTTGTTAATTTTCCACCTTATTTTAGTGTTAACTCTCAAACTATTTAAATTGCTCACTTTGCTTTTGCCTTCACTCCATGTATGTTTCTGCTCTGTTGCCTTTCTTTGTCAGCAGTATGTTTTACAAAGTCAGCCAAAAAACACAACAAAACACATCTTAGATTTTTTTCACCCGCAATTCTCTTTTCACAACAGGAGATTTGTAAATGACGTTTCAAAACATTCAAAACCAACATGGTACAACACTTCCTTTGTCCAATACGCTGTAGTAGCGATGCATTTAATAGCTCTGCTCTCATTTATTCTGTCATTGGGCTGCTCCTGTCTGGTTTGCACCCGCAAATTTAATTGTGTTGGTCCACATTAGTTTCAGACATGGACACTTACACTGTGTTTGACATTTTAACTTTTTTTTTTTAAAGAAGAAACTCTATTTCGGGTGTTCTGCCTGTTTAAACTCTTATGTATGGGAAACACTGCTTTCCTGAATCAGAGTCACGGTCTTTGTCCTTCAGTCTGCCAAAGGTAATGATCCTGTAGGGGCGCCCTGGTAGCTCACCTGATAAGTGTGCGTACTATGTGGCAAGGCCTGATCACAGTGTCCTGGGTTTGAATCTGACCTCAGTCCATCAAATAAAGCAGAAACACCAACCTGTAGGATGGGAGGGGGACACCCTTCAAGCCTCCATTACAAGAGTTTGTGTATTATGTAAGCCATTGTTACTGACTCCTTTTCCTTCCAATTACAGTGAAAGAGTCAGTGAATCATAAACCTAGGCTGATTGGGTCTGGCTTCTTATCATTCCTTGTTGTAAGGTCATATTTTATCTTAAATTTATTGTCACCACTGAAGCTACAGTACCCACAGACATTGTTGATGTGTCCTGTGGTCTGTGTAACTGTGTTGTGGAGAAGTCATGTTTTGTAACACATAATGACACCCTGTTGAGTTATGTAACAAGTATTTCCAGACCAGTCACTCCTGTGACTGCTGAGAGATCAATCACAGAAAGGCATGCATGGGACCGGGCGGTGGTTAACAGTATAAACGTTGCAGAACAGAGGATTTCTCTTGAACTTCCCCAGTCCTCAGAGGTTGTGTGACAATCTCAGTCTTTTTTTTTTTTTTTTTGCCCTTGTCTTTTATAAATCATTGACATTGCCCCTTTACTAGAAAGTTGAAAGTAGAGAGAGAGAGACTGCAAATTTGGAATGTGGTAAAGGTCCCATGCTGGCTTCAAACTCAGGATATTGCTCAGGTATGGTATGCACCTTAAGCAAAGCATGATGCCGCCATCTCAAATTCTTGAGTACATTGAGTACATTTTCTTTAACTAAGTAGGAAGTGTCTTGAGAAACTTGAGAAAATTTAAAACAGAAAATGAAAAGCACAACTGGGAACATCGCACCAATAAAAGCAGACAGGAACACTCAGCAGATTGTGTATCATGACAGTAATTTATTTTTCAGGCTGCTTGTAACCCCTACTTCAGGCCTTTGATCTGTACTTCAGGTCATAGTGTGGATGTACTGCACTATTTGCATTTGATCAGCTCAGCCAAAACACACTGGCCTGTGTTTCCTTTTTCTGTTGTCTGATGACTGCCAAGTTCAACACACACACACACACACACACACACACACACACACACACACATACACACACACACATGTTGTCACACTGTGACATTGTGGATCTCTTAATTTGGCATGTGACCTGGTTGCGCATAGACTGTTTTGCCATTGTATTGTATGAGGAAGTGAAGTTCACCACCATCGGGAAATTTTGAACTTGGTTTTCACTGTGATTCAGTTACACAAAATTACAACCTGCGCTTAATGCAAAGGTAAAAAGACAACAAGGCAAACAAATGTTCATGTCTTATCCGGTATGTTGTGTCCTATTGATGAGCTATCCTGGCTGGTGCTTATCCTCTTGTTCACATGACAATAATGAGGTCATCCTCATCCCCCACACACAGATTAAGCTTACCCACAGGCTGCGAGACCCTTCTGGAAAAGACTAGCTGAGCTTCACCTGCCCTCTCTGCGAATGCTAAAGTTGATTATGCCATCACCAATGGAAGCAGCCTGGTTTGCTCTCTGAAATATTAGTGATTTTGATTGACAGTTTGCTGGGAAGCCCTTGCGTAATCGGGTTATGTCCAGGTGCAGGGGTTGTTCCAGTGGCGGTCCGGGAAGATGAACAGGAGGATGAAGGAGTTGTGTAACTGTTGATGTAACTGCACACTTTGCTCTTTGCTGCTTTGTTCTGGGCGTGCGTCTTGGTGCATGGTAATGTCTGTGTGCTGTGTCCGGCCTGGAGTTTACAATTACACTGATGTTTGTTATCTCTGCACATGAACTCCAAGCTGGCTCGCTGTTCACTTCAGAGCGGCCAAGTCTTGGACGAGGACATGGGGTTATGTTACATAATCCAAAAAAAAAAACAAAAAAAAAACAGAGATAAACTGAGACACTCAATAATTGGCTAAAGTGTCATTCTCAAACATTGTGTTAATAATTTGTTTGTAATGCCAAATGTTTGCTTGTTCAGATAAGATGGGCTTGTGTTTAGTAGTGCTTAGCAACAGTGGCACTGGCTACTGTTACTATTTCTCTTATCAACCCTGATGGAAAAAATTGCAAACTGATTGGGGTGGAACTGATCACAAAACTCACAGTTCAGATTGTATGATGGCTTTGAATCACTGTGTATACAGTATATAAAACGAGAGACAGATGTCCTACAGTCCCTTATTTCTAGATTTTTGGCATAGCTGTCTTTTATCTGTTACGCCACTACAATCTGATCTTGACATAATCGGATGACTAGATCATGGCTTCATATGCTTCTTGCACTGATCGCATAAACATGCAATGATTCATGATAATGTACAACAGTAGACACAATATTGCAGAGTAATATTACATAACCCAAAGAGTAAACTCAGTGTAGGCAGTGGGTGTCACTGAGATTCAGTGCAAAGGCAAACATTTCTTGCAGTTCTCAAATACTGGGATCTATTGAGCTTCTCAGCCATTTTACAAGAAATGGCGAGGGTCTGTTGGGTGGACAGAGGAGTTTGTCCAAAGGACTGACAGGAATGACGCTTGAAAAGTAAACTATGCAGCAGAATACTCACATTTTGCCTAATTTCGTCAACCAGCTTCGCATATGTAGTGGCACAGAATAACACTGCATTGATGTTACCGTGCTACCATGTGTGACGTACAGTGAGTGCAACAGTAGAACCAGCTCATATTTCTAGACCACCATGATGTGTTTTATGTTTTACAGGTACATTCCTCCCTTGCTATGGGGAAAGAGTGGTCACCTGCAGACAGCGCTTTATGGGAAACTTGGTCGGGTTAGTTCACCTCATCCCTGTGGAATCAGGAAGTACTTACCCATGCAGGATGGTGCCACCTCCACCTTTGACCTCTTTGAGCCACTGGCGGACCATCGAACTGGAGGTACTGCTCTTGAGTGACATGTAATTGTTTTTCTTATTGTGGTCATTTGGAATATATCTGTTAGAGGAAGCCGACTTGCCATTTTATGAAGCCATACTAAGCTGGAAAGCCTATATAGGAAAGCTAACTGAAGTAAACCGACCAAAGTTATTTCCATCCTTGTTTATCTTTGTTAGACTTTTTCAGGTCAACACAGTTGGCTCTTAGTGACTAATTATCCATAAAAGAGGCATAATGACATGTCATTAGTGCTGGGCGATATGACCAAAAATTCATATCACGGTATAAATTGCATCCCTCACGGTAACGGTATATATCGCGGTATAAATATTGCAGTGTAAAACTTATCATGGAAGTGTTTCTAAATGGGTTTTTAGACCCTTTGCAAGGCTAAATTGTTTTAAAAACAATAACAAAAAAAGCAAAGATATAATGTAATTTTTTGAGTATTTATTGTGCAAAAGAACAAAAGAGGTACGGATTTAGAAGTACAAATATTCTCACAAAAATAGAATGAATATTGTAAACAGTTCTCTTGTGCAAAAAGTGTCACAGAACATTTGGGTTAATATTTAAAATTAGCTGCAAACATAAACACTGAACTTTGGTTCCTCTAGTCCAAAGTGCAAAATTTTGGACTAGGGGGGTTACGACGGATCTTTTGTAGCACAGAGGAGATATGTTGCTCAAACACTCGGTATGTAGTATTATGAGTTGTAGAACATAATAAATTATCTTGAAGGAGTAGATGTTTACCAGTAAGCTTGACTCCAATAATTTAACAATATGTTAAATTATTTGTTTTAAAAATGTAAATTACTTATCAAACAGACCTAACAATTCAACTACCAATGAATGAGCAGTAGTATGCATGTGATAACATAGATTGAATATGAAAAATAAGCCGAAGTGATACAGCTTCTCTAAATAGACAAGCTAAGCCAGTGTGCTGCTGTTAGCCAGTGAAACTAGAGAAGAGTGGCACCTCTTCGCTTTGTTACACAATCTATGTCAGTGCGCTGCGGTAGCCTGGAATGTTTCTTTGCCTTTTGGCTCGTGCGGTGCTGGTGCAGTTGTTATTATGTCAAAAAAAAACAAAAAACAAACTCATCGGATCTGCACGATTCAAACAAGTCACCCTAATGGCCACGAAAAAAGCGAGTTGCGCTCTTTGGCATGCTGTTTGCATCCCTGTTAAACCCGAACCACGTCCATATCACGGATGTGGCACCGTTTTTTTTTTGGTTTTTTTTGACCAGCTCCTCCTTCTCCGCCGTCACTGTGCTTGCGGCCATTTTCACACAGTAGCAGATGCGATGACGTCATCGAGGATACCACGGTAGAGCACAAATCTCTACTGTGGCTCAATTTATATAGTTTCTACCGTCATACCGTGTATACCATGCAGCACTACATGTCATGTTTGCCATGTAGTCCTCTGAGAGTAGTTTTATAGACTGCTCCCTTTCTTTGAATCCCTCAGGTGAACTTGGTTACTTCAGCACTTTTCCCTTATGCACTTTTTCCATACACATGTTAGCCTGGGTCTCCTCGCTTTGACTCGGCATGTTAGCCCAGTGTGGTAGGGATTTGCGTTTTCATTGCAACATGGCTACCCCCTTGAAGCCCTGCTGGTTGCCTGTGGGCGTGTTGACTAGATTTTCCAGCCCTTTCCACCAGCACCTCACACAAGTGAGATGCTGGCAGAAAAAAATCAGCAAGACCAACTCAAAATTGCTGCTGAACATGAACAATATTAGTGTATCTAAGAAATGTGCTGAGAAAAACAAATAGATTATCAACGAACATACAACTTTCACAAGTGTTGCAATAGGGACTTCCTGTTCGGAAGTGGCTCTGTTTCAGGGCCGTTCAATTTCTCTCTGACAAATGATGACAAAGTCCTCTGATGCTGTCACTGCATACTTGAGGGCAGGTCCAGTGCACTTTGGCCCTACTCTGGGGATGGTCTGTCTCAGGCGCTGCTCAGCGCAACATGGTGCACTTAAAGTGGTAAGGGAAATACAAAACAGTGCGGCACGTTTCAACTTGGCACAGCCAAAAGAGCCACCTGAAAAAACATTTTGGTCCTCTCAGTCTCCGTTGGACTCACATGCCCTCATTTGTTTCAAAAAAGTCTTGTTAATATTTCCATTCTGTTTTGCAAGGTAAATATTTGACAGACAAAACCACATAATCCTTTATTTGGGTTTGCCTGTAGTACTTTGCTTTACTTTTTTTGTCCATTATATTTTGTCTGGCAGCTCGGACTGTGTAATACCCTTCTTCTTATCTGCATTTACATATTTCTCATTTGCAAATATCTCTCCCATCCATCTGTCTGTTTGAACAGATGACATTACCATGGTGATATGTCCCGGTATTGGTAACCATAGTGAGAAGCATTACATCCGTACCTTTGTGGATTACTCCCAGAAGGAGGGTTACCGCTGTGCCGTGCTGAACCACCTGGGAGCGCTTCCCAACATCGAGCTTACCTCCCCACGCATGTTCACTTATGGTGAGACACAAGACGCTGACTTGAGTTTTATTTCTATCAGGGGTGACTTGAACTTTCCTGTATGTAACCTGAGAGGAACTTGTAGTCAGTCTAAGTCAGTGGGTGTCTAGGGATGAAAACACTGTTTTTATAATGAAAAAAGGATTTGGTTTGATCTGATGATCTGTAGTACTGCATCATCATTTTTAGGCACAACCTGCCTCTCCCAATCCATTTGTAAAAGTAATAAAAGTAATTCTCATAGTTATAAGCATAGCTGAAACCTCTTATTCAGATAGCAGGGACATCAAATCAGTTCTGGGAAAATTGTATTATTTGAATCCCTTAGTAGTTTTTCTCTTTTTAATTTTTTTGATCATATCTGCTTTAGCCTATCATAGGGTCTGCCCTTCAGTTCTACACATAGTGGTACAACATCAGGTCAAGGTAACAGCTAAAAGGCTGTGCGAAAAGGTTAGTGGTACCAGGGCTGGAAGGAATTGTAATCAAGGATTTTGCACCAAATGGCGTAAAAGATGCTCTAGTTCAGACACATGGAAGCAAAGTTGATATACTGAGCTAAAGGCACCTTCAGTAACTGCTGAGTAGGGGAAACAACTCCCTCCTATAGAAGTGGTGTGTACTGACGGGTGACTGGACCGGTTTCCTGGCAGGGTGCACGTGGGAGTTTGCAGCCATGGTCGGATACATCAAGAAGACGTATCCCCAGACCCAGCTGATTGTCGTGGGCTTCAGTCTGGGCGGCAACATCGTGTGCAAGTTCCTGGGCGAGAACAGGACCAACCAGGAGAGAGTGCTGTGTTGTGTCAGCGTCTGCCAGGGCTACAGCGCTCTCAGGTGGGTTGTTGTCCTCTTCCCTCTAGACCACGTCACTGTGTACCATGAACGCCCCTATATGACACTGGCACTTCAAATACTCACTCCACAATCATAAGTTCAACATTCTTCGATAATAATAATCATCACATGTTGGAGCCTGTGTCCACCAAGCATCTCTTGGTTTAGCTTAGCAGCGCTCAGCAGCTGGGCAGCTCAGCTATACTCTTTAAGGATCATACCAATGATTTTGAATGTTTGGCCCATTTACTGCAATTCACCCACATTTTACATCACAGCAAACCATTTTCCAAATCATGCAGAAGAACAAAAGAATTCACAGCATATAATAAAAATCCCCTGGTTTTCAAATTTCATTTTTGGTTGAAACACCAACTGTATCATGTTCTGCTTCTGTGCCTGACAATGTCGTCAACATTCGGAAACCTGTGTAAAGCACACACTTCCCTAGGGACTATTTTCTGGGAGAGAGGGCACTTCACTCCACACGATTTCAAGTAATGAAACCAGTGCTGCTGCTTTTAGGAAAACTAATGTAGATGACTTTATTACGGTGATGTAGTACAGTTTGGAGTGTCCAAAAATTCATTTTCATATTGTTGTGGAATGAATGGAGACCAGTGGCTGGATAAAAGGCAGGAAAAATGATATCAGAGTTTTGAATACAACTGCTTGCTCTGGGAAAAGATTAGCAGAAACGTTAAGTATATACATTTTGTAGATATTTGGCTAAACGTGCAAAATCACTGGCATGGTCCTTTAACTAATATAGAGTGCAGCATTTTTATGCTGACGTTGGAAAATTGAAATGTGTGTATGTGTGTGTTTGTTTTAAACAAGATAAAGGGGACACTGTGTGGAGAAAATTGCTCCTAAATTTCAGGGCAGGTGTTTTTTTTTTAATCATAATTATTATTAGTAGTAGTAGTAGTAGTATTATATTTTTAGTATCATTTGGATCATTTGGATCTGGACGTGTATGCCATATTTCGTGTCTGTGCCTTAATCCCTTCCATTTGATTCGAGGGGGACAAGAGTGGAGCCTGCATGTAGTGTGTTGAATACTGACATTTGTGGAATGCAGAGTTGGGGTCAAACCAGTGTGTTTGAATGGTGTTTGGAACAACTAGTTGTGGTGGGCATTGGAGAGAGGACTCTGTGTTCTGTCTGTATGTTGGACTGAGCCACACCTCCTCAGTTTGAAAGGCAGCCAGCTTATCTTGGCACGGACCGTGTTCACTCTGTCCAGAGCAGACAGGCATGGTCTGTTAAAGTTTGGATGAAAGCATCGTGACTGGGGTGTGGTGTAGAGACTGTACTTTTATGAAATAGGATTGCATTTTTTTTTTTTTATGATCCTGAGCTACCACTCCTTCCCTGTAACAAGTGTATACTGTCATACTTAGCATTCTTTTTATGTTTATATTTGTACTTTAACTCATTCGGTGATGTATCTTCAAAAATAACACATCTTTAACAGTCAGATATGATACTTAATGTCTTAAATCTACTGTGTGTCGCTTCAACCTGTCTCTGTTAGTGAGCTGCATTACAATGCCCGACATGAGGTCCGGACCCCACCAGCATGACTCTTTATCCTGTGGATTACACAGAGCATTCAGACGGTTGTTTGGAATGCAAACAGGGTGCACACAGCTCACTTCCTGTGTGTGTGTGTGTGTGTCTCTGTACTCTCAGGGCCCAGGAAACCTTCCTACAGTGGGACCAGTGCAGACGCTTCTACAACTTTCTCATGGCTGACAACATGAAGAAAATTATCCTCTCACACAGGTATCAGTCTTGGTCCAGTATATGCATGACAAGTTATTTCCTCTCAGTTCCTTTTAACCCTACAGTTTTGACCACATAGTTAAAAAGCTGGTGACTGCACTCTCATTTCACATCATCACAGGCAGCAGAGTTTGTCAGATAAGATGAACATTTACTGAACTTCCACTTCAGACCTACTACAGCTTAGCCTAACCTAGATACTGCAAAGAGGGTTTCAGTGCATTTTTGGTTGGATGTAAAGATAAATGTATAGCATTTCTAGTTGAATAATCAACCGCACATGTTTTATCAGTAATGTGTACGTGCATGCATTTGTTGAAGTGAATAAATGTGTTTTTATGGAAACAGAATTACTCATAAGTGGCAGGGGTTCTTTGAAAATTGGAACAGAAAATAGCCTAAAGTTGTTTTTAATATTAAAAAAAAAAAACAAAAAACGAGTCAAGGAACACACAAAAAATTCTTTAAATTTGCATCTCACAGGACAAGCCTGTTTGGGGGAAGCTCAGCTAAAATGATGGACGCAGACCTGAGTCGACTGTACACAGCGACCTCCCTCATGCAGATAGATGACAACATCATGAGGTATGTAGTGGCAGCTGCACAGCTGAGCCACACACTGTATACACAAGGCAGCACTAGCCACAGATATATTGTTGAGATTGCCTCTTTGCCATCCCTGTAATTGTGATGTGGACATGGTGGCTTGCTGATAGGTGTTTTTGAGTCTTTATCACTAATTTTATCAGTTTATGAGTAATTTTCACCTGCTAGCAATATGTGCAGGGTATCCGCGGGGTCTTGAAAGGTATTAAAAGGTGATAAATCAGTTTTGGGAAAATTAAGACCCTTAAAAAGTCTTATCACAACTTTATAAAGTCTTAAATTTTGAAAGTATTTTTTCTGAATTAGCTGTCCAAGAGTTTGAGTCCCAAAAACATTGTAAAAGTGTGTGAATTTATTCATTTTTATTAAAAAACAAAGATGAACAGGTACATAAAAAACTAGGCTATTGTGGGTGCGTTCATAAATTGTCTCTGAGAGCGAGCGGGCGGGTGGAAATTCAGAAGCACAAAGTACGCTCTGTTGTATCATAGTGGTCTATAGTCTTTATTACAAACTAAAACTGTTAAGTTAAAAATATCACTGATGTAAATGGTTACAGCTTGATGTGACAGTGAGCTATTAAAAAATATTGAGAAGGTCTTGAAAAAGTCTTAAAAAGGTATTAAAATTAACTTCAAGATTCCTGCATATACCCTGACGTGGTACTTAGTTGTTCATCTGTTTGTTAGCAGCAGGACTCTAAAATATCTGAGATTTTTGTGATCATCAGGTTCGTAACTCAAAGAGGATTATTAACATTAGGGCAAATTGTCCAGGTGATTGCTCTCAGGTCTGTAAAGCAGAGCGATTTTGTCTAATTGGAGTGTTTTGTCTTTCAACAGGAAATTCCACGGCCACAGCTCTCTCAAAGAGTACTACGAGAAGGAGAGTTGTGTACATTATATTCACAATGTAAGAACTTCCTTGTTCTCTTACCCATACTCCTATTGTATTTTATATTATTCATGTTATTTGGCGTGACGGAGCAGATGTCCTGATGTCTGTATATACATTTAATTGCCTTGTGGATTTTAATGCTGCCTCTTTTCTAGGTAAATGTGCCACTGCTGCTAGTGAACTCTGCAGATGATCCTCTGGTTCATGACTCGCTCCTCACCATCCCTCGCACACTATCAGGTAACTAACTGGGTGTATCACAACAGCAGCAGCTCTGTTAAACTCCAGCGCTTCTCACCTGACCTTGTTTCAGCTAGCTGGGCAATAATGACAGTAGTTCAAGCAGGTGAATAGTGACAGTATTTCAACCATAATTTTCAAAATAAAATCACAAGAAACTTTTTTTTTACCACATTTTTTTTAAGGACTTTTGATTTCAGTTTATTTGGGAACGTAAACCATGAAATTCTTATCTTCCATTTGAACCCACTCACATTTCAGTCAGTTGATGACAGAGGTCATACAATCTCTTGGAAACTACTAAATTCCCTATTTAACTTTTTTTTTTTTTTTTTTTTTTAAAAACATCTTTACTGAAACAGTGTGCTGTTTCTTGAACTTGTCGGGTAGTGGGAGCGCCTTCAGCCTGATCCTGAAACGTAGCCGTTGCTCATTATAAACCCATCGTCTGTTGGCACATGCTATTTGAACAGTGAAGGCAGTCACCCCTCTCTGACTGATTACTTTAAATGTGTTTGTAGCTTTAGCTCTCAGCTACCATGTCTGTGAAATAGAAAGACCATCTTGTGACTTGGCTCCACACCCTGTGTAGGATGGGGTGTGGCACACAGGCAAACGTAATAGGAATGTCTCACAGTGCTATAGCAAAGTCTGTCTGAAGATGAGTTTACCTTCCTCCTCAAACATTTCATACTGGAATGGAGTGTCCAGGGAAGTCACTTTTAATTATACAGTAGGAGGGGACAGGTTATTGCTGGAAAACATGAGCTCACATTTCATCTTGTTGCTGGGTCCTAGGTACTGCTAGGTTATGTAGTGATTACTGAGATTTCTCTCTCTCCTCACCCTGTGCTATATTTGAACTTACTGGCCACTTTTACTATTTTAGAAAGGGAAAATCCCTCATGTTTCCAGGAAGTAAGGGTGTGTGTATTTGTGTGTGTGTGTGTGTGTGTGTGTGTGTGTGTGTGTGTGTGTGTGTGTGTGTGTGTATGATGGGGCTGCACTGGACAAATTGAGTCTGAAAGTGTCTCCAGAGAGCCGCTGTTCTAGGCTGACAGTCAGTTCAGCTGGTGGCCTCTATAACACTGACTGAAATGAGATCAGCTGGCCTGTCTGTCCCCTTTGCCCTAAAAGTGATACAGTGACTCAGACACACTAACACTCCTACCAGGAATGGAGTAAACAGAAATGCATCAAGCGTGCTCAGTGCTGTAATTAGATTAGTTGTTAATGTTTAACAAGAAGAGCTTACACCTTCCTATCTAGTCATGTAAGGCAGTGAGAGTAATTTTAGGTCAACACTTTAAGTTAAATAGTATATTTCAGAGGCCTTACATGCGCATTATTATCTGTTCTACAGTGTAAATTTTGTTTTCATATTGCTTACACAATAGATTAATTGCTGGGTGGGTCAGTCAGGGGAAACAAAATTAACACAGCTCATCAACCTAAATAAAGTTGGGGCAAGTGAGATGTTTGACATTGATTCGGGGTCTTAAAAAATCAAGTCATTGCGCATCACATGGTTTGGAAAGGGGTTGCATATTTTTGGTTACAGTTAGTTATTTCTAGAACTTCTCGGTTGCTTTACTTTAGAGTAATTGGCAGCAAAATACGTTGAAATCCCCCATCCCCTTCATTTATATCACAGTTTTCTCCAGAATATTCTAATCCTAACCTGCAGCCAGCGCCTGGCATGCCAGTGGCTCCGGGTCTGGACAGGCACTCAGTCATTCCAGAGCAGCTCAGCAGCTGTCATGAATAGTGCATAGTAATGAAAGCCCTGTGGGATCTTAATCACTAGCCAACCGCATCAGGGTCTCCCACTAACCCAGTTAAAAAGCAGGAGAATAAAGAGATCCAGGCCAGTCTGTTTTTTTGTTTTTTTTCCCACTATACCACCACTGATGCAAAACTGGCTCTTTTGTGCGTACGTTCATATCACAATCAGAAATACATTAATAATTTCTCTGTGATGTGAAGATGACCTACTTTAAGGATTCTTGGAGTTTGTTTACTCTGTGAATGAAGCACAGCAGCTTTGAATGGATTCATGGATATTTCACCTAGTGGCAAAATGAAGCAGAAGAAACACCTTTGTACTTGTTAGGTTAAAGTAGGTGTTTCATCAAAAAATAATGGAATTTCAGAATAGTCTCTGGAGCTGCCGCGGTTCTGCAGATACAGACATTATGTGTTTTCATAGGAGGAATAGCAAATGATAACACAGCAGTATCACATACTGAGCACATACTGCTCTTACCTCACATACCTGACAAGTTGAGTCATGTTGTTATCTGTAATGACCACACAAACACACCCTCAGTATCTCTGCCAGGCATAAAATAATTCCTGGCAGCCCATTTTTGGACATGTGGCCTGCGTCGGTTCTCAGATACTGATGAGTGTGCATTGTCCCGGGTGTTGTGTGTCCTCTGTGTGTGTCCCTGTAGAGAAGAAGCAGAATGTGATCTTTGCCCTGACGCTACACGGAGGCCACCTGGGTTTCTTCGAGGGGGCAGTGCTCTTCCCCCAGCCCCTCACCTGGATGGACAAAGTGATTGTGGGCTATGCCAACGCCATGTGCCAGTGGGAGAAACAGAAACCGCCATGCCAAAATGGGCACCTGAGTGAGAGCTCCTGCGCCGAGGAAAAAGCTTAAACTTTAAGTTCTGTCTCCCTCTCCCACACTCTCTCCCACCCCACCCACCATGATTCTAGCACTGAGGAGACACCTTGAACCAAACCTTGAACTGCAGTCTCTCCTTTGCCTTCTCCTCTAGTGCTACTCACCGCTACCACCCGCCACTCCCGTCACACCCCTGTTCCCATGCCTTCACCACCGTACTCCTTTCTAACCACCATCACCTTACAGTGTGTGAGGAAACAAAAAACACAGCTAACTGCCTTTGTGCTCTTTTCTACCATGAGGGATCTTAATGCAGAGCAGAAACATTTCGCCTCTGCGTGTACACAGCGATGATGATGATGGTCCCTGGCTATGTTGAAGGCACCGACCAAATCCAAAACGAGATGAGGCTGTGTATGCATTGTAGTTTGAAGGAAAAAAAAGAAAAAAAGGAAAAATGGGAGCACCATGTTAGAGTAGTCCAATGAAAATAAGAGCACAGAAGAAGCCTCAGAGTACACAGGGACTGTGCTGCAGTCGGTGTCCATGTACTGTACCTGTGTGGAGCGCACTGCTTCTCACCGCCAAGGCCATAGCCTAGTCTGCTGTCTTAACCAACACAGCGTCTTTGTACTCTGTATCTAACTCACAGATACTGTGTGTGTGTGTGTGTGTGTGTGTGTGTGTGTGTGTGTGTGTGTGTGTGTGTGTGAGCGAGCGTGTGTGTGTGTGTGTGTGTGAGCGAGCGTGTCTGTGTGTGTCTGTGTCTGTGTGTGTGTGTGTGTGTGTGTGTGTGTGTGTGTGTGTGTGTAGGAGAGTTTTAAGACCCGTGACGGAGCATGTGATCTTTTGTGTCTGATTGGTGTGATCTAAAGCCTCTGTTCATGGTCTGTCGGCCCTAAATGTTCTTTTGGTTGAACTGTTGGCTCTGTTCTTTGTGGAAAATTCAATAATTAAGTATTATGGTGGAGTTTACACTTTTATTTTTCAGCTCATACCCTCCCACTTCCTCATGCTTGGAGTATGTATCACCGTAGGGCACTTAAAATGATGGTGTCATTTTGTTACCGCAGAGTTCATTGCTTATCAGACCTGACCAGGGGTAGACCTCCAATGGAATCCATGCACATTCCTACTGTCGCATTGTTTCACTTTGATTCATTGCACTTTACACCCCAAATGCCACAATTTTCTTTCCGTTTTTTTCCCCGGTCAGTGGGCATGGAGATTATTGCTGGTTGTAAATTTAGTTTTCTGTGCCACCGATGAAAGAAATAAGAGGCAGAACTAGAGGGAGAGAGGACAATAACGTAAAGTTAGGTGACTCAGATGATCCCCCTGTTCAAACCAGGCCACGTGGTCCTCCGTTGTCTGCGTCCTTTAAGCCTAACTACTCTTTCATCTGCCTTTGATCAGCTCCAGGTCTGGCCAGCACTTGCAGCTGACATGATTTCATCTTCCCACAGCACAGACAGCTCACTGCCAGTGCACACACACTCCTGGTGTCCGTCCAGGATCTGTTCACTTCCGACAGGCACTCAAGTGACAGTGTACCCTGCAATACTAATTTTCTTAGAGATATCTCAATACATTTTTACAGTTCTGTCATTTTTCCTGGCAGATGATTCTGCAGTGTGGGAAGTTGAAAATGCAGCGTGCTGATTGGCAAGTGCAGTGCAGTTCAAAGCAGTGTGTAGTTCTTATTTGGACCAGAGCTGTGAGGTATGATGAGTAGGAGGGCTAAGGATACCAGTGCTAAACCAAATGTTTATTCTAGTGGATTGTTGATACTGGTCGTAGTTGTTATATTGTACAGCCAGGTGGAGAAAACTGCATGCGTAAAAAGAAGAGTTAATTTTGATGCAAGGGAATGTTTTGTCATTCAAAAATCAACTGTATACCATTGAACCTTATCCTATTATCTTGACCAGGCTGAGGGTTGCAGCAGCACAGTGTTAAGAGTGTGGGAGCACAGCAACTTGTACCACAAGTTGCAGAAGCTTATCACAAAGTTGTCTTGTTTTAATGACGTGAGAGGAGTGGGACCTGTGGACTTCGCAAAACCTGAATTCAATTTTGAAATTTGTTGTAGTCAGACCAAGGAAAGATTTCCTCTTCCAAAGTAAAAGTCCAGCTAAGTAATCTATAGACTAAAAATTAGTAATGAACACTATGATGAGGCAGATTGATGGATTGAAATTATGAAGGGATGGCTTGCGATCTGGCAGCAGCATGTCCGTAAGGTCAGTTTTGGCCAAGGTTTGTGTGTTGTAAGATCTGGGTTGAATAGTAATTGCAAAAAGCTCTCACCATTTCTTTTGCTCTGTCTGGAACTATAGACGAGTAGAGTTTTACTCCGATATTACCACGTATTGTCACCCAGAAATGTGCATAATTTCAAATTGTCTACATTTCAAAGCACTTGTATTGTCGTGTTTTGCAAACACTATCCATCTCATCCTCTGCTAATGCTCAACAACTTGTTTATGGTGTGCTGGCCTTCAAAAATCTTATAGATGTGGAGACCTGCACTTGAGCAATTAATACAGCTTCTACTAAACAGCATGACCCCAAACATGTCTGCCATGGATAAATTATTAAGTCGAAGCTGTTGCGTTAATTGTTGGCGAGTGAGACTTCACATCTTAAGACTTTATTAGCATGAACATTGATTTCTTGACCCTTCACACATAGCCTTAGAATTCTAAATCTGATCTTTCTCTGTTACTTTTGTAGTTGCGGCTAAAAAAAGATGCTATTTGTCCAATGATGATGAAAATCCAGGACTTTAAATGTCTTTGAAAATGATCAGATATCCCTAAAGTTTTGGAAAAGTCATTAAATCATTGATTTTCTCATTGCACTGCAGAAATGCAGTTATGGAAGTTTGGTGTGCAGTTATGGAAAAGTCATGGAAAATATTTGGAATTTGGCTCAAGGCTTATCTTCCACCAAATTTCATGATCATCTGTGAGGGTTTTAGGATTTTTATGTTGCTGACAGACGCTCAGCCAGAGAAATTTTACAGGCAAAAATATATATCCCCAGCAGAGCTAAACATGTGCAAATACTTTTAAACTCAGGTGTGGTTCTTTAACCAGTGGTGACTGTGCTAGTTTTGAAAAGTGAGGGTACCTTCTTGGAGATACCGCTTCCTTCCTTTGCTGCTCCCGGCTGCCATCCTGCATTTTGAAGGCCAGATCAGTGTTGCCATCTGTAGTCAGAGAGAGCGAACTGCAGCTGCCTCATTCTGCACCAGTCCTTCATGGCACACATCTTTTTTTTATTGGCCTGCAGTCACAATATACAATCAGTGAAAGAATACCTCATCCTGTCCACAGTTCGCATTTCATCTAAAATGAGTTGGCAGTGTCATGTGATTGGTAAACATCCTGGCTCGTAGAATCAGATTAATATTGATACACCAGCACAAGCCCAGTTTCTGCTGTAACACCACAAGAGCCGATTGTGTTCTTTCTAATGAATTTTGCCTCCCCCAATTTTGCACAAAAATGCAAGTTTGGATGTATAACTACTTTTTTTTTCTATAGAATTATTTTGTGTATTTTTTTGTACTCTGTATTGTTGTGACATCTTGTGTTATTATCATTTTCTTGTGCAAATGTATCAGAGCGTGAGTGTAAATGAATGAACATAGGTATATTCTGTGTCATATCACCACCTCTGGTTGACGAACCAAAACATGTCTTCACTTTAAATTTAAAAAAAGAAAGAAAGAAATGTATAAAGATATATATATTGAGATATATGAGGGACCAGGGATGAAAGGTTTAAGGCAATAACCAGTTGGGAGGGATTCTCTTACCAGTGTAATACAGATGGTAAGAGGGGAATTAAATTGTGTCAAAGTACTTTGGAACAAAGGATGTCATATGCTTTAACACTCATTGTTTTGTTCTGTTTTGTTTTGTTGTTGTTTTAACATGAAGTGTGGGATCTGAAATGTTCTTTTACCATTAATGTAAAAATGTCTTTCTGTGTTCATCCTATCTCCAGCACTTCAAACCAGTTTGTTCAAGATTTTGTGCTCATCTACCTTTTGGGAAATTAAAGAGGTGGATGATTAGCTCATTCACTGTCTTGAAATGTCAAGGCACTGAGAAAGGGACCTTGAATTGGGATAAACACCGGTTAATATTGCATTCTTCTAATTGAAGTTGTATTTCCAGCTGGAATCTTCTCTGTCCAAACAAATGGATGAGAGCCCGGTGTAACAAAGCTTCATGTATTTGCCCATGAAACATAAACCCAAACATAATACAGCTTTAATCTTTTGTTTACAACACCATTTTGATGCGTAAAGACAGTTACAGGATGTGGCATTGTGAAACTAGAAGTGGCACACATTTAACAACTCAACATAATGAACTCTGATAATAAACTCTGGGTGTTTTTGTTAAAGAAATCAATGGTGTGTGTGATCCAATGATTTGAGGAAATATGGTTATTGTGTTCCAAAATAAATTATTTTCTCAAAAGAAAAAAAAGGTGTTTCACTAACAGGTTCAGTTTTATTTACTGTTTGCTGGGCACAAATGTGAAAGAGGGAAGAAAAGAAGGCTACAGTATTTTTTTCCCTCAAACATTTAATACTGAGGCTTTTTCCTGATGTTGCTAAATATTTGGACATGGGAATGAGTGATGGGTAGGACAGGGAGTATATGAGATGGATTTTATTTAATTTATGATCCGCTTGAGCCCCCTTGTGGCAGCTGCAGTACA
The DNA here is from genome assembly GCF_902150065.1 of Myripristis murdjan. Taxonomy (NCBI): domain Eukaryota; kingdom Metazoa; phylum Chordata; class Actinopteri; order Holocentriformes; family Holocentridae; genus Myripristis; species Myripristis murdjan. The sequence continues at coordinate 17,475,534 of NC_043982.1, forward strand.
CTGCATTTTAAACTTAATACAATTTCCGCTGTTCCACTTACATTTGTCTTCACACTATTATTCTAATTATGGGTTCTCCAAACTTTTTAATGTTCACACAATAGACCACATTTGAAGGAATCTCCTCTGAGAGAATGTTGTTGTTAAGTGGGGGGGATAAGAGTTTAGTTAAACTAGATCAAACAAGTATGATTACAGGATATGATTAAAATGTCCCCCTGTTGTCTTACTGTCCTGAGAATATCATAACAGTGAAACACATTTATTCCACCTTTTCCTTGGGGCCCATTGCAACCCTCTGAAGGGCCACTGGTGGTCCCCAGACCCCAGTTTGAGAACCTCTGCTTTAGAGTGTGTGTGAATGACATGATGTGTGATCTCATGATCAGGTGTAATTGATGTGCACAGGCAAAATGGCAATTTGTATAAAACTACAGACAGACAAAAAGTCCTATTTTATTGAAAATACATTTCTGAAACTAAATTACTGGTAGTATCACAATTGACCACAATGCTGGTGTACAAATAAAAAAAGATCCAATGCAAACTGTAACATTTTCATGGTAAGACATGCATCTGAGTGTCACACTTAGTATTTGCAGATATTGACACAAGGCTGTTTAGAGACAAAACAGTACTTTTTTCATGGCACTGCATCAGGAGATTGGCTTGTCTGATATTTCTAGAATAATCTAATACATGCTTATCCATTATATATTTCCTTCAACCCATTCTACAATTCACACCTGATACTGTAATATACAGGATCCCTACTGTAACATTTCCTTCACTGACAGGACTGTAGGTACAAGGCTGCTCTCAGGAGATGGCATTGAAAAAAAAATTAAGGCAAAAAACCCACCAAACTCCATCTTGATCTTATTCTGGTTGTGAGCTTGGCCATCGCTTTACCAACTCTCTCTCTCTCTCTCTCTCTCTCTCCCTCTCTCTCTCTTTCTCTGCTTGCACAGAGGGAGAGGGAATACAATCATGTGGAGGAGCTAAAATCATGACACACAAGCTTAAAGTCTGATCATTTTTTCTCTCTGAGTTTTCTAAACATCATTTTCCTGTCCCATTTAAATCACTATTACCCACTTGCAAATCATTCCTTGCTCCTAACTCTAGATACTTCTTTCTGCCCTGAAACGAACTGCCTGAAATACAATTTAAACGTCAACCTAGCTTCAAAAAGGATCTCAAATCTGATCTGATCACAAAAGAAGCATCTAGGGTGAAGGACACTATAGCTCTTGGTTTTGGAGTGAGCCGGGCGCTTTTCCAGCCTGCTTGTTTGGAGAGCGAATTTAGAGAGCCGTGTCCTCTGAGCCAAAAAGCATGGTGGCGATGGCCTTGTAGTCAGCAACAGAAGCTTTCCCGTCAAAATCTGCAGGCAGGATGTCTGCGTCAAAGTCCTTGAAGTAGCCATCCAACTCGTCGCCGTGAACAAACACCTGAGGACAGTTAGACAGAGTTTGATAGGAAAAAAAAAATTAAACATTGCTTTTTCCCTAAAGACTAGGGGTGGGGAAAAATCGATTCTAAGTATTGTGATTCTTTTTTTTTCTTTTTCTTTTTTATTACCAAATTGATTTAGTAAAGATATTGGTATTATATAAAACTAGACACCCTAAGCGTCTGCTGGTACCAAGTATGTCATGCTCGGATGTCAGCAAGGGGTAAAATATTGCTCCAAAGTTAGGCTAAATTTTGGTGAGGGAAAATCTAGCATGTCCATTTCCAAAGGGGTCCCTTGACCTCTGATCTCAAGAAATCTGGGTGAAAATGGGTTCTGCGGGCACCCATCGGTCTCCCCTTTACAGACAAGCCCACCTTGTGCTAATTTCATGCAGTTTAGGGCACAAACCTTGCAGTCCAAATGTGTTATTTTGGCCTGTTGTAAAATGGTGTATTTCTGTAGACTGGAGCCTAAACAATTGGAATTGCATAAATTGGGTTTGACTGGAAAGCTGAGACTCAACTGGAGTCAATGAGCCCAGTTTTATTTATGTGTGCTGTAGTAGCCATTTCATTGTCGTGACACAATTTTTAAAAATTTGATGTCACTGTATAAAATGACCCACTGTGACCTTTAGGATAATCACGGCCTTATGAAACTTTACAACAAACTAGTGGATGATTAAAAAAAAAAAATCACACTGAATTGCAATTTTGAAATGAGAATCACAATACTTAAGAATCTCAATAGACATCAAATCAGGACCCAAATCTCATAATCGCATTGAATCGGGAAATGAGCATATCGTCCCAGCCCTACTACTGACATTGAAGGTTTGATAAGCACAGTGCTCTGACCGGCCCTGACCGGCTGCACAATCCAGCTGAAAGCCATGCTCGATCTCTAACCCCAACATGTCTACTCAGTTTGTCCCTCAGCCCGCCTTTCACCCCCTCTCACCCTCTCCAACAGCTTGCTCTTCATGAAGGGCTTCACCACATTGTAGGTGGTGGTGAAGTACCAAGGCTGGTGAGTGACGTGGACCGCCTTGAAACGGGCCGGGAAGGAATCCTGCGCACAAAACGAACCACAGCTGAAGACTTCAAAACAAGACCTGTTGATTTCTGAAGTTGCACCAGAAAAGCTGCAGAAACCTAAGATCACCATGTGGGTCAGGACCCTCCAGTTCCTCTAACCTGCAGCATGTCCACCATCTTCTTGAGCTCAGTAGGCTTGATCCCCGAGGCGTGCTGCATGGTGAAGCCCTTGAAATTCTCGATCAGGACAAAGCCATTGATCTGCGTCTCTTCATTCTCAAGCAGCTTCTCCAGGATCACGCAGTATGCCCTTAAGGTCTGTAACATACAAACATGCATAAAGACAGTATTTTTAGAGCACAGTTAATGGTTGTGAGGCTCTGCAAGAACTGGAATGCACTCATGACCGAGGGGCAGCGATGCTCTGCGTGACTGCTCGTGAGTTTAGCGACCTCATCGAAGGTGATCTCCTCCAGGTCCCAGTTCTCGATGTTGAAGAGCAGGACGACTCGTCCGAACCTGTCTCTGGTGGGCAGGACCACCGGGTATCCCGCTTCAATGGTGCTGCGGACTGCCTCAGGGGTCAGGTTCTCAAACAGCTCGGGGTACTCCTTCCTGAAGCGCACATAACCTGCATGAACCCCCCCCCAAACACACACACATACACACACACCACAAGCACCGTGTCAGCAGCATTCTCTTACGTCTCAGTCACCTTTAGTTCATAAACTATATGACTGCTGAGAGCAGACTGTTAGAGACAATGGCACCACTGTCAGTCTGTCTCCTTTTCTGCTCTTCATACCAAGGCACCAATTAACCCAGAAGAACACATTACTACTGTGTGATGTGTGTGTGTGTGTGTGTGTGTGCGTATGAAAGAGTGAGAGAGCATGTGTGTGTGCATGTGTTCGGGGCTTTGCTCTGGAATACCAATTAACCCCATGGGACAAGTTCATGTTCACATCACATTCCTCTCTCACAAAACAAAAATCCCATACTATATAAAAGAGCAGTGTGTGTGTGTGTGTGTGTGTGTGTGTGTGCACTAGTCTGTGAACAATGGTGTCTAAAATGTTGTGTAAAGGTGTTTGCCCATACACAGACACATGAGGTGTGTGTATGTGTGTGTCTGCAGGTGCCTCCTGTCTGGTTATGTGAGCATGGCGGCTGCTCCTGATGAGACTGAGTCGTCGGCGTCGTCTCTGTTTTCTCACAAACCAGCAACAATCGACTCGGGCCCTGCCATGTTCCCAGCTCAACACCGTGGTTGCACAAGCAAAGTAAATTTGCTGGCCTATTTGAACACAAAGGATGCCTTTGTCGCGGGAACTCTGAAGCATCTCAAAGCCTCCAATTAATGAACAATCCCCACCCCACCCCCGCCCCGTCTCCTCGACGATGGGCATGATTCATGCAGGAGAAAGTACAAAAGAGGTTTGGCCTTCAGTTACTAAACCTGGCTGGAAATGTCTGCAGCAGCTAGAGCAACAACATTACATTATTGGGACATAAAGACGCAAGAGTACTTCAGTTTATCCATCTGTCATTGAAGTGGTGCACAAATTATGAACTCTATAGATGGACTGATGGATGGAAAGATGAACGGTAGCTCCATCTCCACCTTCATGGTCTCTGCTGCTCGGTGCCGGCCTCAGACGTTTCAGGGCCTTTGCACTTGACCATGAATGAATCAATGTAGCTCCAAAAAATGAACCCCCTGAAAGGTTTTATTTCACCTCCTGAACAAAATTCATTTTTGTTCTTTTTATATGGGGTTTAATTATTATTAAATTAGTTTCTGTGACATTTTCCTGTAAGTGTTTCTCTTTCTTTCTTTCTTTCTTTCTTTCTTTCTTTCTTTCTTTCTCTTTTACCCCATGTTTTTGAAAGAAATTAATCGAATTCGCTTAGGTTTCAAAAGGTCCTTCTTCTGCTTCTGAAGCTGCGTTCAGATGCCTTGCACAAGCATTTACACACAAGAAATCTGAATCTGATCCATCATCACTGATCTGATGTTTCAATATGTCACTTTAATAATTCTAAATATAGTTTTCTTATTTAGTTTTTTTGGGAGGAAGATGTCAAACCTTTTCTCTCTTTTACTACTTTTCCTGTATTTTTTTTGTTGTTTTTTTTGTTCACTTACTTACCTTATCCCCCATTTTTTTTAAGAACTCAACTGAATTTGTCCAGGTTTCAAATGTTAATTGAGCTTAGAGAAATCTGATTGGTTGCCAGGCCCAAAAGCTCTGTTGCTGTTGCTCACCTTTCATGAGCTCGTGGGCTCTAACGACATCAAACTTGCGGGCCCTGAGGAAACGCAGCAGCAGAGAATCGGGTTTGTCCCCAAAGCGCTCCAGCACCAGTTTGGCCAGGTCGTCTCCCTCGCCCGCCCTCTCCTTGATCAAGAGCCGCAGCTCTTTCAGTGAAGACGCTCGCCTCTCATCTGTCTCATTCAGCTCATCTTTCGCCTGGACAGTAAGCCCAACCACAAAGCAGATGTTCCTCAGCAAACTTACTTTCAACATTGCTCACTAGTGCATCAGTTGGAGTCTAGTTTGGTGATTTTATTTTATTTTTATGTATTTATTTCTTTATTTTACCTTTTGCACAGTGTGGCCCGGCAGCTTGGTGCACGGTCCAAACACCGGCCCGTGATCCTTCACCGTCAAATGCTCCAGCTTGGACCTCATGGCCTGCTCCTCCTCAGACACCATGCGGAAAGTCCCAGTCTGAGCAATGACAGGCACGTTTGAACTTTTGAAATATGTTTGACATTTCATATATTTGCAACAACAGACACAGAGTGAATTGCAATATTAGTGAAAAGTAAAATTGTACTAGTTAACAAATTATTTCATTAGATCACGGTTATTATAGCCTCAGTGGGAGCGAGAATATTAAACTTGTCTACTACATGCAGTTACAAGTGCTGCTGAATACTGTCTGAATACTATAATGAGGTGTCATTTAAGGATTCAAAAAGTACATAACATATACTGTTAGCACACACACACACACACACACACACACAAACACACACACAAGACCCTGCAGCCCATCTCAGCCAAGGGCTTGACCGTGAATGATGCACCCCAGTGAGTGGCTTGGTAATCTGCTTCACATGATTACAGAAAGACCCTCTAAAGCCACTTCTTAAAAACAGCTTAAGAGTCCATCCCAGAGCCAGCGTCCATCGGCACAACAGTAGTATTAAGCAGCATCACGCCCAGGCAAGAGAGCTGAGGTTTTTAATCCCTGCCACAGGTTACCTAAACAACAAGTGAGGGGCCAGACACTGACAAACTGGCTTACACAGAGACACACAGTGACTCTGTTGAATGGTTGCAGAGTAAACTTACAGCAGCCATGGTTGCAGCGTCTCTCAGCAGCTTCACTAACACTGGGAAGAATGGAGATATGGAACAAGCACACATCAAAAAGAAATTCCCACCAAGTCATTCCAAAGGCAGTATTTTTTCAGATTTGTTTGTCTCAGATGGAGTTTAACATTAAAGTTCGTTAAGGCAAACTCATGGGATCAGAAATGAATTAATCCTGTTACTGGCGTGTCTAATCTGCCGAGGTGTAACAAGCAGTGTAGCAGAAAGAATGGAGACTTTCTCTTTGCTTAATTGAATTCATTTATTACGACGGTGGATTACATTGATTATCAACTGTGGTTTCTTTACTGATAAGCTGAGCAGACAAACTTGCTCTTGCATAAGAAGCAGATGCAACTCAGTCAAAATTCAGCTGATATCTACAGACTGCTACACTCCTGTGACATTTTCTGACCACAGACTGTCTAGAGCCCTCTAAACATCACATCAAGAACATATCTTTTTACTCACTACAACGGAAAGTCATCTGAATGTTTCAATTTATTATTTACAAGGGCTTTAACCCAGTATTTAGTCATGTTGTCAGTAGTAAGTGTCTCATCACTGTGATGAGACACAGAACTTCCAATGCAACATTGCATATACAGTGAGCAAAACTAATGATACTGAATCTGCATGTTACGCCAGTGAAGGTTACTATCTGTTACCCAACATCTAATCTGAAGTATTTACCAGATCAGTTCATTGATATATTATAATGATCACATTAATGCTTGTCAGGAGTATTGCATTACATTTGTAAGGCCTGTCATGCATCTTTATCCAATGATGCACCTATCAGTAAAGTTAAAGTTGTGATGTTTTTTAAATAAATAATCAAGCAGTCTTACCTCAGAGCAGATGAAGACCAAGTGGCAGAGGAGACGACACAGAGAGGAGAGGCAGGAGCAGAGGGGACCCGGAGGGGAGGAGTTACTTACAGTGTCACTCAAAGAGGGATTAAAATGACACACTGAATTACTATGAGTGGCTAATCTACATGATGCAAACAACAAAATGACAGCGGAAGCCTGGACAGAAGGAGAGAAGTGTGCTGCACATGCACGTGAAAAGGGTGGATTATTGATGAAAATGCCACTCCATGTGGGTGATCATATTTCCAACAGTTTTTAAATACTTCTGATCTCATAATATAGCATGGCTTTCAGATTATATAGGTAAACAGAATTGCACTTATATCTAAAAGACTGGCTTACTGACACACCAAACAACTCCAATCTCATCACAATCCTAAAGTAGATTATTCAAAAACAAGCAAATGCGACCTGACACCCAACAAGAAATAAGGGGTGAGACTCTACTTGCAGGATTTTCAAAGTTGGATCATGGATGTATCCCAGTAAATATTCCTCTGAAACGCCATATCATAGTCTACAAAATCAATAATGCATGATGCTACTTTTTTTTTTCCTCTCACCAATATCATTCAAATCCTTTCGGGCTCCTGTGTAACACAGGTCACACCCACCTCAACCCATCCAGATTTGCTGGAGATTATTAACCCGGCACATGTGAGCTGAATGGTGGGATTTTAGCTCAACACGTCTCCGCCTGGGAAAATGAAACAGAAGAGATGACCACCTCAGTAGAAAGAGATTGAAACTCCGCTCACGCAAAACCCTCAGCTTCACTTTCTGCATTCCTCTCTGCACATTCCTTTTTTTTTTTTTTTTTTTTTTTTGCACAGAAATCCTCAGTGAAGTGGCACCTCAGAAGCGGGACCTCTTGTTTTTGGGACCAAGATTAGGGATTACTTATCCATGGTTGCACAACATCAGACAACCTTATAACAACAAATCAAAATACATTATAATTAGCTTAATAATCCTCTCTTTGAACTCCATATTTAATCACATTCTAATGACAGCCAAGGCAGAAACAAATAGAGAATTGAGCTTTTATTGTAAACATTAATGTGAAAAGATCGGTCTGTTTCCGTCTTCTTTCCTGATACTTTTGTTAACTCACAGATGTCTGCCAGTTCTGATCAAATTTATCTCGGGTTGAAGCTGTAACACTGAACAATAAAAAAAAAAAAAAAAAATGAAATCACATGAACACACTGGGACACTGGGACTCAAACACACACCCAAAAACAGTTTGTAGGTTTACTAGGATAAAATAATTTCTCCCTACTCTCCTAAATTTGTTGGGGATTGCTTATTTGGGGATAAATCAAGTTCTTATCAAGTTATCCAATTCCAGCACCTCAGGAGTCAAAATTCTGCATTCAGTTTTCCCACAGCAATCCTAAAATCCTGCCCTGGAGTGGCAACTAGTGCCGAATTTATGCTCAGACTCACGTCAGATGCACCCACCATGATGCCAAACAGTCACACAGAGGCCACTTGATTAGGTCCACCTGCACAATCTAATACAATAAAACTGTTGAGAGGTGTTTCCACTATTCTGTCCCCCTCGTTGTATATAAATAGGGAGGACAAAAAAGTAATCCAGTACAAGACCTCTGCAAATTACAACCAACAATCAGTAATAAACACAATCAATAATAAACACAGAATTACATTTACATATTCTCTACAATATCAACAAAAACCGAACATCACAAACTTTATCAAAAGATAGAATTTATGGCAGAGCTCTTGCACTGAACTGCATTCGATTGTACAGGTGGACCTGATAAAGTGGACGCTGAGTGCAGCTACAGACAAAACGCACTCTAGTATGAGACAGTAGTGGTCTACTTACCATTGGACTGCCAGCTGCCAGCTCTGATTCTGCCTCTGATCAGTTCATTTCTTACTTGCCAAAGCTGTGATCATCAAACCAAAAAAAATGGCAGACATTTTCTGAATCTGTTCAGAATGGAAACACAATCAGAATATTAAATAGTAGTACTTTACATAGAAAAGCAGGTGTACAATGATATTAACATATCTATGAACCTGCTTGAAGTTTATTTTTAGATGAATTAGTTGAACTTTAATTGCATCTTTGAATTACTCTTATTCACATTAATTCAACCACTCTCCCCCTTGACACAATGTTTAAACCCAATTGCTGCATTCTAATTAAAATGTTTAATTATAGCCTTTCTTGTTCAGTGTTTCTCTATATACAAGAGCTAGAACAGGTGGGACACCATGTAATACACACACACACACACACACACACACACACAAACAAGGCTGTAGTGCTCTAAGTCACAGCCATTTCTCTTCTTGTTCAATTTCAAATACACTAAGCCGTTAGAAACTTGAATATTTTCTAACCTGTATTCAAGCTTTACACTGTAAACCAGCAATTTGTTTCTTTTTTACTGTTTGACAGGGAAAAAACACTGAAGAAATAAGCATGTGGACCCTGAGGAAATATATTCTCACAGCAGCGTCTCCCTGCATGGAGAAGCGAACCTGACTATTGGAGGTAAGCCGACCAGAGGGACCAGAGCTGTCCCTCTGCATGTGCATCTCTGAGCGAGAGAGGAGAGGACAGATCAGGGCCAGTTGGCCACAGAGAGCTGCGAGATGTGCTTAATGAGCTGTGGGTGAATGGAGGAAGCTCAGATGCTCTGCTGCTAGCGTCCGCCCGGGGCCCCTAGGTCCCTCTCCTCCACACACTGAGGCCTCTGTCAACAAGAGCTGGCAGACTTACTGTACTTTGCTATTGTTCCTGCCTCATCCTCTCTCTCATTAGCGGGTGCTCATGAATACCCTCCTGTTTCCCCAGAGGAGAAAAACAGGGGTTAACAATGTCTCCGTGTATCATATCAGGCATGGTTATGGAAGTGTTTTGTTTGATGTTCAGGATTGCCCGCTAGTTATGTCACCCTGTAAACCCACACAGGGTTTACTTGCATGCTTAGCACATACATCAGAAATACAGAAATACATCTAACAAACATCTAGGTTTCTGCATACTGCGAGCATGAAGTCTTTGGAAATGCAAATGTATGAATTGAAAGTTTTGAGGGGAAACTATCCTTTTTGGGTATTTAATGATCAACAGTCCATCTGACAGAGATAAGAGAAAAGTCAGAGTTGGATCAGAAACTGATTACATGTTAGTGCTGCATAGCTCCTCATTTATGCAAGTAGTGTATTCACTCTATTAATTATACACACAGTGCTGTTTCAACTTTGAGGAAATCAGGTCGCCTGCTGAAGGGGACTGTTATGATCACATAACTAGTCCTAATGAAAGCCTTTGGACTCCAGGTGGGGCAGTAAATGAAAGAGGATCAACACTCCCACCTAGAGGCACAGGAGACCTGCCATAAAACTGCCAGAGCTTTAACCTAGCATCCAGGAGGAACCTGGAGCATGATGAGGCACGAAGCACAAGTTACTGATGTATTTTTAGATTTTCTTTGCATAAGTTGAGGCAAGGCAACAGAGCAAAGGGGGAAGGGGGATCTAAAATCTGCTCAGTGGCTTTGATCTAGTAACATGCAATTACCAAATCAGCATCACGACAGAGGCAGTTTCATTATATTTGAGAGGGCAGCAAGACAAAAACGTTTACGCTCACACAATACAAAACATTACCATCTAACACGGATTACAAGGTTTATGCCTTTTGCTCACACACAAAAAACGAGTCAGAGAATTTTTTCCTTTCACTTTACTCTGAACAAACAGGTAATGTACAAAGGTCAGCAAAGACACTTCTCTCAGGTTCATGAATAAATCATTTTGTAAGGCACAACATATTCCGTATACAGTTCCTTTTTTTTTTTTTTTATCTGAAAAACAAGCATACTTTGAACTTTGAAGTTACAGTGGTTTAACAACTGACTGAGCCAAATTTAACTGGAGCGTGTGGTTTGGCACTCTAGTAAAAGGGACATGAGTACCTGTAAAATTTAGTTACAATCACAAAAGTCAAAGTGGTGGGAATCATTCAGGTGGTGAATGCAGTGCATTTTGATCAAATGAACAGAGGTTCATATATACAAATTCACACAAAATTTCAAACATGCTAAAGAGAATCTGACAAAATCAAATACAACATCTTTGATGTAACATCTCAATATTAAAAATGATGATACTGTGGGGATGACTGTTGATTTCATAAGATATTAAAAAACAAAGCCTATGATGATCAGTCATTAGTCATGTGGATAAGACGAATATCCAGGTAACAGAACAGTCTAATGAGTTCAGAAAACTGCATCCCATCACAGTAATGCAGCCTTTCAAACCAGGAAAAGACAACATTTATGTCATATCATGATATTACAATATCCAATATTGTATCAACATCTTGTCTATAATAATGATGTACTGCAAAGCCCCAACACATGCAGTGGCTGTTTTTGCAGAATCAAAGCTGACATTTGTACACCGACTTTAAGAGTACCGATCTTTTTCGGTTTCATTTGATCAGCTAACAATCTGAACATCACATGTTGAACAAAACAAGAACTATTACTGAACACTGACCTTTCTCACACACACAACTATAAACCCATTCGCTAATTTTGGAAAACAGTCTAAGCAGGCCTCATGCATAATGTGTTTTAAATATGATTTAGCTGTGTGTTATACTGTTCTGAAAGTCTTGAAGTGTGGCTCACACTCAAACAAGCCAGAGGTTGTTCCACCTTTTCAACCTGCCAGGGGATTCATCCTCAACCTCATAACACTTCAGGACCAACCAAAAGATTTTTTGTACTCATAATTTAAGAAAACAATGAATTAATGTGCATGAGGTGACCAATGGAACAATATAAGGTTTGCTCTCTTCAAGCAGACCTCGCAACAACATATTACAAAACTTGAGGTTACAGATGTCAGTCTGAATCATGAATTTGTGTCCTTGGTCCATTTCTTACATGCAGTAGGTTAGTCTGGGAGCAGGTAAGTTGATACTTAAAGCTTCTGTGTTTGTGCAAAAATTTAAAAAAAAAAAAAAAAAAAAAAAAAAGTGCTCTTGGAGCAATATTTTAATAAAACAGCATTGTCTATATTTAGAATGGACAGAGTATAGTCTAATTATAGTCAACAAAGGATTTATGTAGACAAAGGTCAACATGTTATTCATCAGCTTGTTCAAATAGCAGTCAGTTAGAAGAAAGGGAGACAAGTACTGAAACTGTGCAAAGTACGTACCAGTCACATTTTTGGCTGGACCACAACAGCGGGACCTGCCCTCCAAACACTTGTGTCCATCACTGATTGAGTGAGTGATGAAGTTACACCAGTGTTTCCCCATTTGCCGTTGCCTTTTTGAAAAATGAATCAATGCTATCAGTTTTCTATTATGTCCTCTGGGGGCGTTTCATAGACTGCAGCTCATTCCAAATTGATCGCACGCTAAGACAACAAGATCAGCTCCAAATGGCTGTGTCATATGAACAATATTAGTGTAACTAAGAGACTGCTGACAAAATTATTTTTTTCACGGATAGATTATCAACTAAGGTACAAGTTTCACGAGTCTCTTTGGCTTTTCTTGTTTGTAGACAGAGCTGTTCAATTTCGCTCTGATGAATCAGTGGTCAGTCTGGTACCGTCTACAACTTTCACCCAATGGAAAACCAAAAAAGGCGAGTAAAGTTAAATCAAAAACTGCCATCCCATACAGCCGCTGTTCACAGAACCGAGGCCAAAACAGCAGCTTTTCAAATGTAATTGTGCTGCTAACAAACTGCCATACAGGGTCCAGCCATACACCAGGTTTTGACCTTGTCTTTTTTTTTTTTGTTTTTTTTTGTTTTTGCATTCAAGTTCTTAAGGCATCAGTGCACAGGTTTCCAAATGCACAGGTTTAGTTGTCAAATGCAAGACATGTGGATTGTCTCGATTATATTGAGCAGTCAAAGCAGTCTCATGTAGGAAATTTCATGTAATACTGTAGGTATTACACTAAACAAGTCTATTACATTCACCAAACATACCTGTGTCAATGGAAACCTCCTTCATATCTTACAGAGACCAACAACTGAGCTTTGCGCTCATTGAGCATGTTTACATGCACACCTTATTCCTGTATTAACCGGAATATTCGCAATATTCTGGTTGCGCACGTGTCATGTAAACACGCACCGAACCCGATTAAGGTCATAATCCGGTTGGAGAGAATTCCGAATAAGCCCCCTGGCATATGCCTGTTCCAACCCGAATATTGGGGCATGTAAACACCTTAGTCGGAAAATGCTCCGACCCAGAATATTCAGTCATGACTGCGCATGCTCGACCTGCAAGGAATTCTGTGGCGTCTTCGTTGCTATGGTAACTGCAAGCGGGGAAAACGGCAGGGCAAACAGCAGCAAGAGCCAGGAGACTGCAGTCCACCTTCAGCTAATGAAAGTCTTAAATATCATGGAGTATATCGATGGGAGAAAACATAGAAATAGCGACAGAAGAAGAAGACGAAGAAGAAGACTTCTTCTTCTGTATTTCCGGCAGACCAGACGCCTATACGCGCACTGCTGCCCCCCGCGGCTGAGTGTCGCATTACGTCAGAGAGTGGAATACGCCGAAACACGGGAACATGCCAAATAACATGTAAACGGAATATTCCAGTTGCCGCAGCGTAATTACGCGAACCAGAATATGGTGTGCATGTAAACCTAAATAGTGCTTTTGCTGGAAACAAGAACCTACCAAATTTCCCCTTTGTGTTCATTACAAATTAAGTGTAAACATTAAATACCTGGAGGTAATGATGCAATGGCATAATTGAACAATTACGAGATATTGTGATATATACAACAGCACTTTGTTTTCAGTAATCTCATTAGTGTCAAAGGTTAGTGACAGTTTGGTTTGCAGGTCCTTAACACAGTTCAAGACAAGGCCAGTGATTAATGAGGTTACTCAGAGATATGCCACTTGTGTTCCTCTGTGCTTCTTTCAGTGGTTCAGCAGCCTTACCATTAAGATGTTCCCATTTACATAAGATCATATTTAAAAGTAATTATATACACAGTTCTGTTTGTTTACATTTCTGTGAAATTAAAAAAGGCATATTAAAAGAAATAAAACACTGGTGTAACAGTGTGAGAGTAAACCTACTCCCTGGTTTGTAATGAAAACCCTTTGTCTTTGTGTACAACAGTCTCACTGAGGCTTGTGGAGAGCTGTAGTACATGGCACAATGCAGATAGGTCCAATCATGCCAAATTTAATGGTTGCTCCAGTCGCAGGCATGCTCTCAGTCTTAGCCCAAGAAGGTGAGGGCTGCCATGATGCTGAAGCCCAGCAGGATGAAGAGCACCTTGAGAAGCTGCTTCTCAGGGGAGTTGAGCTCATGTGGCAAGATCTCCAGGAATGTGATGTAAACAAATGTCCCTGCTGCAAGCCCCTCCAGGATGGCCTGGATGAACGCTCCCGTCGCCAGCTGGGCCTGCACCACGCCAATGCCGATGGCGATGCCTAAAGGTGACATCATGGCAAACACTCCGATGTAAGCAGCCACCCAGAACGAAGGCACAGCGCTCTGGACCAGTTTCATGGACAGGCTGAAAACTATGATGCTCTTGTGGACAAGTATGGCAATGCAGATCTCCAAGACCTGGAAAATACAAAGATGTTTAAAATTATTTGTCCTTTACTCACTTTTCACCTAATGGTTTTATCAAGGGATATCCTGTCAGACAGTGGTAAATGTTAACAGCCCAGTATTTGCAGTCTAGACTGAATTTCAGCAGATAACTGATTAACTGGTAAAACTGAATGCTTGGTTTAGAGTGAATCAATAAACTCAAAACAGGATACCTCGACACAGGGACACTTCCTCAGTTTGGGAGATTGGAATCAGCTGACAGGCTGATAAGTAAAAATAAATTCTGCTGATTCAAACAAACCTGTACCTGTATTTCTTATGCACACGGCAAACAAATTCTACTCATCCTGTCACTTAAACAACAAAAACAGAAAAACAGACGAGTCCTTTGATAGCAAAGAAGTAGGCTATTTGAAATACTATGTAAACACTCAAAGTGAACCTACAAAGTCACATGAAGAGCATGAAAAGAGGGAAGTTTCCTGAGGGAATAGCATGGGATAGTATGTTCTAATCATACTACCATAAAGAAAGAGAGAGAGAGAGACAGACAGAGAGAGCACAGTATAGTGGTCAGCCAATAAGAATTTCCCTTCAGAGGGCAAGCGGCCACCTTTCTCAAATTTCATGCCGCCTTTTGGTCCCTGCAGGGTTTAACAATAGAATTTTACAATTTTGGGACGATACCATAATCAGCACAAGGTGCCCGGAAAGGCATGGCCAAAGAGGAAGAAGAGTACCTCTGAGTGTTCACCAGCCTGGTTGACTAGAGGCTAAACTGAGGGAACACACACTGTGGTTCATCACACAGATAAATCGTAATTTCTTTTGCACCAAAGCAACTCCATGCATTTTATTAAATTTGGTTCCTTAATTAAACAACAATGATTGAGCTCCTACACTTCCTACACACCCAGTCAATTTGCCAAGTCACAACTGAGGTTATTTTCAACTATGCAAATGTGGCAGTAGAATCATGGACTGTTTTTCAAACAAGTTGGAGAGAATAAAGACAACAAGTGAAACACAATGATAAAAGAAATAGGTATTAAGTGAAACATTGGCTCATACTCCTTATATTCCTAAAGCCCCGAGGAGATTGAGCACCAGAGGCAATATTTTTCTTTATTCTTACCTTGGACTCAGTATTCTGCAGGCCAATGGCCAGGCCCTCAAACACAGAGTGCAAAGAGAGGGAAAGGAAGAGCATGAATGAACGAAATGAGGAGTGGGCTTGAAAGTCGACATGGATGTGGTGGCCGCTGCTCTCCAGGTCATGGCTTGTGGCCTGCCCGTGCCCGTGCCCGTGCCCGCTGGCCTGTATGAGGGGTGCCCTCTCCTCATGAACCCCATCCACCTGCCGGCAGGTCAGGACAATCCTCTCCAAAATGAGGACAGTGAAGAAGCCAGCAGCCATGATGAACTCTGGAAGGGGAAAGCTGATCTGCTTGAGAGAGATTTAGGGAGGAAACTGTTTGAAATTTTAGCCAATGAAAGGGAATACTGTTTAAATTGACTCAACACTACAAATTACTACACATGAACAGACATTATCTCTAAGGTAAATGTTACACAGTGCAATTTCCATGCAATTAGTTGCGTGTTGTAAATAACATTTTTGCGGTTTCTATGTCACCAAACCCATATGGAACATTCCAAATGATGATGCAAACCCAGTTCAAGTTTTTCATTGAATGAAACTCCAAAACAACCAAGTTGCATGCAACCAACATTGCATGAGGAAGTTTCACATGTAACTTTGGCCTAAATGAACATGAGGCACTTGACACACCCTGAGGTTGCCACAAACAGTGCAGACTCGGACTTACCTCCAGCCCCTGAGCCTCCAGCTCAGCATTGATGTCTGACAGGTAATCTGGGATGATGTCAAGCAGACATGCAGCCAGGAAAACGCCGCCGGCAAAACAGCTAATCAAACTCAGAACTGTGCGGTGGGATTCTGCAAATCACACAATTAAGAAAGCTCTTTAGTTCAAGAGTGAACACATGCACAGAGTTAAATTAACATTACTTTTATTAAAAAGCTAATTACTCAGCAGAATAAACAAACTACATTTAACACAATTGGGTTTGGTTGCGTATTATTCCGCCTTCGTGCTATATCTTCATAACAAGTAGCGAATCATGAATCCCCGTCTAATGAATATGAAAATACTCTTGCATGAACTATCCTTATCAGATGGTTAATCTCACATGAACAGGCTAGATGAAGTCACCAAAGAATTGACCTCAAATAACAGGCGTGGCATTTCCAAACTGAGCAACTGCCCTGCATTATCCTGCCACGGTTCGATAGAGAATCATATGACTGCAAGCACTTTCTCAAAACAGGGAAGTGAAAACTATACAGCAGGGAGCCTTTGAAACAGCACAACTGTTTCACTTCCATCTCAGATGGACTGGTTTAGTCAAGTTCACCTTGTGACTGACACGAAATGTGACCATGTGCTTGAGGAGCTTTGAGCTTTAGGGTTCATCCCTGTCAGATGACTCAAGCTTGTCCAGGCATAATGGAGGGACTGACTGATAGTTAAAAAAAATAAAAAGAGAAAAACAGTATCTTATAGATCATTTGCAGAACACAGTTTTCCCACCACTCTAGGCCTAAATAAATTATAGCTATATAAGAGTATACATAATAGTAAGCAGTATCAAACTGACAGAAGTGGTATCAGAGAGATGAAGTGGTTCCTGAAGTGTAATTGTTTTTTCTTTCTGCTGATGCTTGCTTAGTTTCATGGTGATTACAGCTCATTCACCTTACTATTCACCACTGGATCACTGCTCTGGTCCCTACATAAGTCATAAGACATCATATCAGTGCATCATATCTTAGTTTTTGAGCCAAAAGATGGCTGGGTCTAGGGCCGTTAAAGTAATAATCTCTCCTAGTCTTATGAATGAGAAATTCAGCTCTACGTCTAAGCAGGGATTCTAGCTCTATACGAATTACCTGCATATTTTGCTTCCTAATCTCACAAAAGGTAGCTTGTTGTAGGTTTTCTAATTCAGTCAGCTTTAATTCCAATTCATCAATTCTCCACAACCTTGACCTATTGAGATTGGAGGCAAAGGAAATAGTACTGTTCCTAATGCAACCCTTCAAAGCGTACCAGAACATCCTGGGGTGTTCCACAGTACCAGCATTCTCAGGCACAAATTTATCTAGTTCACATCTGAAATATTTACAGTAGTCGTCATTTTTTAAAAGAGAGGTGTTGAAACACCAACGGGATGCTTTTGCTGGCAAATTTAATAAAGACAAGTTGACCAGTATGATAGCATGGTCTGATAATGGACAAGGAAACATTGTTGCACTATGTATTTCAAAGAAACCTGGGGGGAAATGTGACCATGTGCTTGAGGAGCTTTGAGCTTTAGGCTTCATCCCTGTCAGATGACTCAAGCTTGTCCAGGCATAATGGAGGGACTGACCGATAGTTAAAAAAATAAAAAGAGAAAAACAGTATCTTATAGATCATTTGCAGAACACAGTTTTCCCACCACTCTAGGCCTAAATAAATCATAGCTATATAAGAGTATACTACATAATAGTAAGTAGTATCAAACTGACAGAAGTGGTATCAGAGAGATGAAGTGTTTCCTGAAGTGTAATTGTTTTTTCTTTCTGCTGGTGCTTGCTTAGTTTCATGGTGATCACAGCTCATTCACCTTACTATTCACCACTGGATCACTTCTCTGGTCCCTTCATAAGTCGTAAGACATCATATCAGTGCACTGTTGCACTTTGGGCCCACAGGCAGCCTTGTTTATTTTTATATCTTACATTCTTATTCTCACACTCTTGACTTATAATTTTACTTGCACATTTATCTACTAATATTATTTTTGATACTTTTTTTTGTTTAGTGTTTTTTTTATTATTTTATTTGAGAAAAGAAAATGTCAATACCAAATGAGCATAACAATACGAAATATAAAAACAAGACCAAATCCTGGCACCCAGGTCCTCCCTCCCTCCCTCTCACCCCCCAACCCACAGTGTAAAGTTACCACAGTAAATACATACATAAAGATGTCCATACTTATATCAGAGTATCGAAACAAGGGAATAAAAAAGGTGCTATTTCATATATGTATATACACACACACACACACGCACACACATATATATATATATATATATATATGTATATATATACATATATATATATATATATATATATATATATATATATATATATAGACACACACCACACACACACACACACATCCATGCATATATATACACATGTAAGGAAGGAAAGATATCTACTCCTAAGTATTTAAACGATTTAGCAACTGGAATATATACGGAGGGATATTTGAGGATACGAACCTTGAATTGAGAGGGAGAAGTGCCGATTTGGGCCAATTAATTTCATAACCAGATAGGAGACTGAATTCTTTAAAAGTTTCCAAAACATGAGGAATAGAAACTGAGGTATTATTTAAATATAATAATATATCATCCGCAAATAATGAAATATGATGTGATGTATTATGAAAAGAAATTGGATAAATTAAGGGGTACTGTCTTATCATTTGAGTGAGAGGCTCTAGTGAAAGTGTGAATGATAGAGGAGAATAAACACATCCCTGTCTGGAACCTCTTGTGATGTTAAAGGAAGGTGAAAGAAGTGATGACCATAGCAGTTGGGTTTGCGTATAAAACCTTTACCATATTTATAAAATTAGAGCCTAAACCCAATTTCTCTAAAGCCAGCCATACGTATTCCCACTCCAGTCGGTCAAAAGCCTGTTTTGCGTCCAGTGAGAAAATAGCACATGATGAGGGAATATCTTGAGAAAAATGAATAACATGAAGCAGTCTACGGATATTATCTATTGCTTGGTGTGTCTTGACAAAGCCTGTCTGATCATGGTGAACTAACTTAGTCATACATGTTTGTAATCTAGAGGCTAATATCTTGGCATAAATTTTAATTTCTGCATTCAAGATTGAAAGAGGTCTATTGCTATTACACAGGGTAGGGTCTTTATTTGGTTTTAAGAGGACAGTCAAAATAGCTAAGTTGGCATCCCTATCAAAGAATCCCTTACTGATAGAAGCCAAGATCATCTGTAACATAAAATGGCCGATGCAATCCCAGAAAACTAGATAAAATTCTGGAGGGATGCTGTCCCAGCCCGGGGATTTACTTTTTTTCATTGAAAGTGTGGCATTAAAAAGCTCCTCAAGAGAGATAGGTGCCTGCAGTTGGTCAGATTCTTCCTGATTTAGGGATAGGAGTTCTAAATTTTGTAAGAAAGCTTTGCATCTATCTTTGTCTAGAAAGACTTCAGAGGAGTACAAGTTTAAAAATGGTCATGAAATCCTCTATTGATTTCTTTGGGATTGGTGATGGTATTTGAGGAGTAACTGGGCTTGACTGCAGAAATAAAAGAAATCTTGGCATCATATCTTAGTTTTTGAGCCAAAAGATGGCTGGGTCTAGGGCCGTTAAAGTAGTAATTTCTCCTGGTTTTATGAATGAGAAATTCAGCTCTACGTCTAAGCAGGGATTCTAACTCTATACGAATTACCTGCATATTTTGCTTTCTAATCTCACAAAAGGTAGTTTGTTGTAGGTTTTCTAATTCAGTCAGCTTTAATTCCAATTCATCAATTCTCCACAACCTTGACCTATTGAGATTGGAGGCAAAGGAAATAGTAATGTTCCTAATGCAACCCTTCAAAGCGTACCAGAACATCCTGGGGTGTTCCACAGTACCAGCATTCTCAGACACAAATTTATCTAGTTCACATCTGAAATATTTACAGTAGTTGTCATTTTTTAAAAGAGAGGTGTTGAAACACCAACGGGATGCTTTTGCTGACAAATTTAATAAAGACAAGTTGACCAGTATGATAGCATGGTCTGATAATGGACAAGGAAACATTGTTGCACTATGTATTTCAAAGAAACCTGGGGGGAAATGTGACCATGTGCTTGAGGAGCTTTGAGCTTTAGGCTTCATCCCTGTCAGATGACTCAAGCTTGTCCAGGCATAATGGAGGGACCGACTTATAGATCATTTGCAGAACACAGTTTTCCCACCACTCTAGGCCTAAATAAATCATAGCTATATAAGAGTATACTACATAATAGTAAGTAGTATCAGAGAGATGAAGTGTTTCCTGAAGTGTAATTGTTTTTTCTTTCTGCTGGTGCTTGCTTAGTTTCATGGTGATCACAACTCATTCACCTTACTATTCACCACTGGATCACTCCTCTGGTCCCTTCATAGGTCATAAGACATCATATCAGTGCACTGCTGCACTTTGGCCCCACAGGCAGCCTTGTTTATTTTTATATCTTACACTCTTATTCTCACACTCTTGCCTTATAATTTTACTTGCACATTTGTCTTCTAATATTATTTCTGATACTTTATTGGCCGTTTTCCTGAGTGCTTTTGTGTGTTTGCTCTCTCCACTGGGACGTGGGTGACTCATTTGATCCCCTTTAATGTATAATATTTTCTCGAATGACGATTAAATACCATTTTCCTTTCATCTAAAATAATAAATAATAAATAATAATAATAATAATAATAATAATAATAATAATAATAACATGAAGCAAGCATGAAGAAAACTCATGTTTCCCACGCATCTAGGGTTAGGCTTAGGCAAACTTGGTGATAAAGCTAACAGCAGTAAAAACATCTGACGCCTACATCTGACTACACTGAGCTACAGCCAAATCATATGACTCTCGATCAGAGGAAAAGTGAAACAAGCGGTCATATTTCCTTGCTCATCGGCAGAAGCGCACAGTTGACATAAACTGTGTTGAGACTTTAACAGAAAACATGAAGGTTTTAGTTTAGCTAGCTATTCCCACAAGTCTCTGGGAAACTGGGAAAGCTGGCAGCAACCAGTTAAAAAAATTTAGATTTTATTAAAATAAGCTACAAACCGGTGGATCCATCTAATGGCGAATTAAGAAGAAGACCCTATCGATTTACAAAAAAAGGGCCAGTCGTGTTGTCACTGGTGTGAAAGTTAGATAAGACGGGCAACGTTCAGCTGACGCATTTGTCATGGGAGACTTGCTCCTCGTAGGAGAGTGAACACACCGTTCTCACTGATTCACAAGATGAAAGCCTTGCTATAAGTAATAGTGAAAGCTGCTGCATAAGCCCAACATGTAGTGTCAGGACAGGAGTCCACCCACCTGTCCCGCCTGAGTTCCTGAACCATTTTAGCCGAGCAGGGATGAAGCCGAAGAGAAGAGTCAAGAGCAGCAGACCGACGAGGGCGCCTATTTTCACCTGGAGCAGATAATCCATGTTGTGTCAGGAGCTGCCAGGTCAACAATAACGCTTGCTACCAACTTCCACCTTAACTAATTTGGTTTACAGTCCAACCGCAGGTTGCAAATTGTGGCTTCCCCTTGGCAAGCTATCCTCAGGAGTGTTGTTGTTTGGGACATCGTCCTCACGTTATACGCTACGGTGTGCGAGAAGGGTCAAACTACACTGAGGACACGCCTTCCACAAATAATTCCAATTTCCTCCTCCTCCTCCTTCTTCTTCTTCTGCACCGTTTTGGCGCATACTGACACCAACTGGAATGCAGTGTGCATGGAGAATCTATAGCTACATTCACTAATTCTAATGACTAAAAGATAATGAAGAAAGAAAAACAAACAAGCAACAAATACATACAGATTAAAGAAACAAACTTAGATTCTCTCTATCAAGTCCGTCATCCTCAGATACTGAAACAAATCCTTCCTGGTCTTCTTGTTTAATGGTGGTGGGTTGTGTCTGGATGGTAACCCTAGATTCGTGAAACTCACCTTTTGTGCTCCATCATGGTTTCTCTCTGCATTGGTAACACCAGGACTAACACTGGCTCTGTCTTTGCTTGTTGTTGTGTCTGTGTCCTCAATGTCCTGGCTGTGAGCTGCTGTCTGGTGTTCATTGCTCCTCCTCATCTTTCTCTCCACTGTTCCTTAGCACCTCCTCTGTGTTACTTGTACACAGTGAACACAGTTGCTCCATCGTCTCTGCTCCTCACTTGCTCTCGCACCTCAGCAGTGAGGTGACTAGGGGCCCCTCCTCAGTCTTCACCAGCACCTCCTCCCTGCTCCTCTGTCTCTTTTGTGCAGCTGCTGTTACTACATATATTTTTTTGGTTTCACCAAAATATATATTTGCTGAATGCCTCATAGTCTCAGCGTACATCTTCAAACTGCCTCAATATTGATATTGATCTTTTTTTTTTTTTTTTTTTTAATTTCTTTTTTATTGAGCCAGGTCCCATTGAGATACAGGATCTCTTTTTCCAGGGAGTCCTGGTTAAGATGGCAGCACAATTAGTTTCACAAAAAAACAAAACAAAACAAAACAAAAAATCACAATAGAACACAAAACAACACATAAATGCAACAGAAGGGAAGCATGCAGGCTATATCAGTGATATCCAAACACAGTTCACCTCAGGTCAAGGAAGTTAGATAAAACATGTTTTCTCCACAGCAGTTTGCAAAAGACCTTTAACCCCTTGTAGACTATTGTCGTGAATTCGCCTCAAACCACTTCCAGTCTTAATGCAGCCGAGGTGGTGTACGTATCCCACTGATGCTGCTGATGCATATTTCACACATAGGCTACCAAGAACTGTATTGGAAGCACTCTACTACCAATAATTTAGCATCGGCTTGAAGGCAAAAACACAAACAATTTATTTGTGTAGATAATTGTAAATAAATTCAGGCAGTAAGGGGTTAAAAAATATTCTAGATGATTGTTTCTCCAAAATCAAATCATGTCAAATACGTTTCATGTTTCATGTTCCGGGCAGCCTAAACTGCCAGGACCCTCTTGTATTCCAGCGTGTTCTTCTTCTTCTTTCTTTCTTTCTTCCGAGGAAGTCCTACTTCCCATGCACGAAAAATCACCAAATTTTGCACAAAGGTCCAGTCCCATGCCAGATTTCCTCAGCTGCCAACACAAGCCAATAGTCCTGATGGTGGCGCTACAGCAAGCCTCTAATTTTCAATACTTTGAAAATTTATAATAAATCAACCATATGTGCTACAGCTTTGCAATTTTCATCAAAATGTAGCCCCAATACTGAAGAAACCTTTGTACCCTTTACAATTAAAGTCAATTTTTCACTTACCAACATCTCCATGCTGTTTAGATGCAAGATGTGTATTTTCAGATTTTTGTCTTGATGACTGATTTTTATTTGTTTATTTATTTTTACAGTGGTTTGAAATCAGCCTTTCCATGCATAGGCGGCTGCTATCATGTGACTGGCTTAGTCAATTTGTGAAGCCTCAAATGAGTTGATACTTGCCAATTATCTCAGTGTGATAGAAGACGGTCCTTACTCTCAGAGATTATGAGTTCAAGCCTTAGCTTGATTTATTTATTTATTGTTGCAGCTGTAATTCCCATAATAAGCTAGAAGTTTTAAACATATACTGTGTTGTCACTTGCTAATTAGCTCAGTGAGATAGAGCATTGTCCTTCATGCCAGAAATTGTGAGTTCAAACCTCAGCTGATGCAAAACGCACATTAGAATGTCGTCTTCCAAATCTACACTTGTTGCTCAGAATTGCCTAAAATCACCCGGCCCCGACCATTGCTGCACAGCAGCTATAATTTTCTTTAGTTTGATAACCAAAACTATGTTTGTAAGATGTTAAGGGTATAAATATGCACCTATATGTAAAATTATCACCTCAAATGCTATATTTACATAGCCTTGAGAGGTAAATAAATCACATAACAAGAACTGTGTATCAAAATTAAGCAAATAAGTGGCAACTATGTACGAAACATAAGTTATGTACTAATGACATTTTTGACCTCACATAATCATATTGGATTAATTGTTATAGGCCAAATTCAACATGGCAAAAAAGAAAAAAAACATCATGGCCTTCAGAGGATGTAACATAAACCCTAGACTCACACTGGGTAAGTGCATTTTCATTAATTTGATGTTTTGTTCATGGTTTCCAAGAAACCACTAAACATATATATATTGTCAAGCAAAGCAGCAAAGTAAAACTGGGATATAAGTCCGGATATGTGTGTGTTAGCAGCATCTAGCTTTCTGTGATAGAAAAATGCCTAGTTTAGAAAAGCCATTACTGTCTTTCAGAAACAGAGCTCTAGTTCCTGTCAGACAAAGCTGGTGAGACAGAGGGCAAGTGAAATATGACTTGCCTTATATAGATTCAGGTATCAGTGATATTAATGAAATAAATGAAAATGAATGACCATGTTTTTCAGTTTCTAGTAAAACTCATTTTTAGGTTTAAAGCAAGATGGGACAAACAAATGAAAATAAGCATTACACCTTTGAAGTTTTCAAATAATTTGAATTTATTTAACAAAAAATATATAAAATATAAGAATTTTAACAAACATAAAGGACATTTGTGGCTGTTGAAAAGACGACAGTGCTATTTATCTCCTGGACTGAGACTGAAGCCGCCTTACCTCTGGAAGGAAAAGGAGGATAGTCAGTAGATGCAATACAGAATATTTTCACAGTTAATTCATTTGGTATTCTGCTGAAACAAGAATGTCTGAGGAATTACCATATTTCACCAATTAATTGCCGGGCCGCAAATAGCCGCCTGGTTCTTTTAAATGCCTGGGGTCTGCACCCATTTTGCGTATTAAACGCCCACCTGAATAACCACCGGGGCGATTATTTGCATTATATTGAGGTAAACCCAAAATAAGGCTATTCACCTTATATTTGCAGAAGTAAACAGTTAGCCGCACAATAACTGTGCCGCACTTCCGTTTTCTGTCAAAATAAGAGAGCTAGCTAACGTTAGAAAAAAGGGTGTACCGTAATCTTGAATCGACCAACTAACTCTTATTTTGACAGAAAATGGAAGTGTCAGAGGGAACGACTCACAGCGCGAGCGGTTTGCACTATGTTTGTATGTACAGATATGTTTACCTTATGCCTTACAGTACTTTTGTACTAACAATATGTTGGACAGTAACTGTCATCACAATAATGGCCTGGTGCAGGTCTGTGTAAAAATAAATTAAGGCCTAGCCACCTGGTTCTTTTAAATGCCTGGGGTCCAAGTTGATTTTGCGTATTAAACGCCCGGGCGATTAATTGAGGAAATACGATATTTTATAACAGCAGCCTTGAAACAAGCCTAAGAGGACACGGGGTGATGAAAGAAAGAATTATAAAGACTGAAGGCAAAGGAAAAGAGCCTGACGTAGTCATTATAAAAATCCTCTTAAGTGCATTGATCTTGCATCAGCACTGCAAACAAGTCTTTACACAGCAGAGCCAAATAAATATTTTATCATGCAAAATTCTCAACCAAGTCCACAAATAAATACAGTAAATACCAGGGATTTCATGTGGCCAGAAGTCATCACAGGCAGGACACCTCGGCTCTGCTCTTCCTTTGAAGTATCTGGCCACACATGGGTTGTGTATCTTTATGCCACATGTAGGATTCTCACAGATCTGGCACTGAAAGGAGATCATATTAATTCATATGAATCAGATCATAATCCAATCAACAAACCTATTTAGACAAGAAATGATCTGGGATCACATGGTAACAATGTACCATGTACCGGTCCATGTTTAAGCCCTGCCTTAAAACCGTTTAACATAAACCTGAGTTTATTATCCCTTATTTACAATAATTTTAAATAATATAGACAATACCACAAAAAACATACTACAAAAATTACTTTTGAGGAACAGAGTCTTACATACACAATACATACAAAAAAGTACCCGTACATATTTACCTGGAACACAATGTTATGGCAGATGTGGCACAGTTTCACCTGGTCTTGGTACATTGTGCGGATGTATGGCTCCATCTCTATGATGCATCTAGTGGACAGGGTGTACTCACCCCGTTTCTACATTAATTAAAAGCAAACAAAACAACAGTCAGGCGGTGAATGAGGGACAGACCAAAGTTTGAGGGATTGCAAGAAAACTGTGCAACAAAGATTAGAAACCAAATTGTAGTGAGATAAAATGAAAATCCCTAAACACATACTCCTGTAGGGTAGAGAGGGGTTATTGCTATGTGGAAAACAAGCCTGGAGAGGAGTAGGAGTGACTATTATGAGACACTTGAAAGGGAATGTTATCTAAACTTGCAGGGGTAACATTTTGAAACCGGCAGGGCATATTTTCCCTGTGAGACTGCACCTCATTGAGCCATTTATCCATCACCAGTCGGCTCAGGAGGTGCTCCGTCTCACTCTTCTTCAGCTTCTTGGTCTGCAGGCTGTCGGCGCTGTTAAGGATGTCGGTGGAAGAGACTGATCCGGTCTCAGAGCCCAAAATCAGGTCCATCTGAATCAATACAGTTAGGTTAGTCTGGAGACACTCCAGACAGAGGCAAATCAAGGTTTTTGAATCTTCAGCACTCTGCTGAATGGAGGAATGTCTCCCTTTAAAAGTTCTGTGAGTTAGAATGTAATTAAAACTGTTTTTCACACCATATAAATTATTAAAACAGGCTACAGACTGGCATTCACACTCTGACATATTTCAGGATGTGATTCCTGATCCAGCCTTTTCTAAACACACCTGCACTATAACAAGCTATGGGTGATTTCTTTTGTGCTATGTTGTATTACTCACCGTTTTCCTGAACAGCTCCAGTTCATTGTCAGCATAATCTGACGACATTCTGGTGACATCAGTCTCAGCCATGTTCACCTGGACAGGATCACAGTGAAAACCAGGTAACTGACAAGGTGTCCTGGTGGCTCACTGCACTTACACTGCAGACAACTTGAGGTGTACATTATGGGTTTACGACTCGCTTCACGTGTGCAATTTCAAGAGGGAGTGTGACAACTGTACCCACTAAAGTAAGGTTAGTGCAATAATGCTGACGTTCCTCAGACAAACATTATTCGCACTCAACACTACATGCCAATTTATTCACAATACATACATTTCAACAGTTTGCATAATAACTGGCAACAGCTTTTACCAGGGGCTACAGTGTAGTGACCTTTTGACATGCCACTATTTCAGTCTCTACAAGTAGTTTGTCTTGACAGGACCGGCAACGTTTCCAGTCAAGAAAAGCACAGAGAGCTGATTTTTATTCATCGACTATTTCCCTTTGCCACTTAGGTTCTGGTGGCAAATGACAGGCTACTTAAGTCATGCAACTGATTGTAAAATATTTAACTAATAGAATTTATCTTGTCTTCTGTTTTTGTTAATAATTCTGATTAGCAGTTCAGCGCATATTAGAACACACTGAGTCTGATCAATTTAGTTATGCCACTGCACAAGGAGAGACAATCTGTGACTACTTCAAAGATCAAGTCAATGATGTTTTGTGTGATTGTTTCTCTTGCACAGCACTGGTCAGCTGGTCGGGATGTGAGCTGAGCAGCTGGGGGTGTGCTGCGGGGCTTGCTTCAATGTTCACAATCCAACATGTGAACGTGAGCACCCTCTGGTGGGACTGCAAAGTTACCAACACAGGTAGTGTATGCACAGCACAGGAAGTAAAGCCACTAACCAAGGCATAGTACGGGAGACCATCTTCTTCAGACATCCCTTTTCTAATCTGCATGAACATGGGCTGTAAGTGTGAGCTGATGACATCAATGAACTCATCCAGTCTGTCAGGGGCACAGTGTGCTGCAAGGGAAGACACAGTTTATTAGAACAGGAGTAGTACGTGTCTGTAGCTCTCATACTGCAATAGCTCTCTGAGACTTACTGCAGAGTCAAACCATCCTCACAAACCAGGGAACTTGAACATTTCCAACTTCACTGAGGCTACATTCTAACAAGTGGCCTAGATCTCTTTTTTTCCTCAAATGTGACGCAGATATGATTTTTTTTTTTTTTGATCTTCAAAAACTGACACACTGAATCTGACATTTTCAACTCTGACTTTGGCCACTTTCACATGTGGTCCTATACCAGTTATACATCTGATTCCTGGTGACGCTGTGTGAACACTCAGATCAGAATTCATGTTTTTCCTACCACCTACCTCCTACTGCCTGCTTATATCACTGACAGTGTCAATACTGATTCATTGTAAGCAGTGGTGGTTCAAAATCAAAACACGGAGAATCGAAGCAGCAGTGACAGGGAGACCGGAGGTTGCAGATTTAATCAATATAAGGGAAGATGCTTCAATCAAAGCCGCTTTTTGCCTTCTTGCTGTCAACCTGAACAGCTGATGGACTGCCACCACACCACTGTTACCACAGTAAAAAGACTCCTGTTCTAAACAAAATTAAAACATATCACTGTACTTAAAGAATGTTAAACAGCATAAGTTAGTTAATATAATAGCTGATGAACTCAAGTCACAATAAAAAAAAAAAACATTGTCTTACTTTGGGTAGCACTTGACCAACATTAGTACACCTCAGCAACAAAACACACACACAGACATATATACATGTATATCACTGCTGCTGGATAAAGACTTTGTATTATCAAAGAGTTAGCTTTTCAGTACTTTAGTAATCACACTTATTTTGCTATGTTTTGAATAGATAACATCATTGCTAAGGTCCTAAAACTTGTTCTACTTTCACAGGAACAAGAAACAGGCCTGTTCATCTCTTATGAATCCTGCCTCCTCTTACGCTGACGATGTAACTATGGTTTGACAGGATTAGTTAGTGCATATATTTAACAATACTTATGTAAAATATCCCACCATTGTGTGCATCACAGCAATGCCGATGGAGAGCCCTTGCTTCCTGTTCATTAATGATGCCTTTAGCCATCATGGCTTGTAGGAACCGTCGATGGCTGTCTCCCATCGGTCGTGACATAGCTCGGGATGGGCCTACACACACAAAAATAACAGCGGTCACACACAGTTACAGCTTACATTTAACAAGGGCGAATGGTGGCAAGCTAAAGCACAGCAAAGGGAATACAGGAGGGGGTGGTGGCCATAGGCGGAATTTGCGGGGGGCAGGTGGGGCATCGCCCCCCCCCTAGCGTCTGAAACGTGTCACTACATTGAGTCAAAAATAGGTCCAATTTTTTTTTTTCCTGTATACATATCTATAAACATTTAAGCAATGCAATAAAATAAGATTATTTTCAGAAATAAATCTGAATTACATTATGTTTGGTATTGTAATAAATAAAATAATAATGCCCCCCCCAGCGCAAATTTCAAACTCCGCCTATGGTGGTGGCATTTACTTTCCATCCCACTGGTAGGGATAAAGGATGATTAAAAATACTGATCTGGACCCTGTCTGCCTCCTCAGTCAAAGTCAGGTTGACATACAGTGGCTCATCCCATACCTGCCCTGCCAATGCATGATTTTGGCAGAAGTGCAACAGGCATCCAGCTTTTGTTACAAAAAACAAACAAACAAACAAACAAAAAAGAGTTGCTTCTGATGCAAGCAGGTTTCCTCTCAAACCCAAAATGTAAAGAGTGAGTTTAGTCATTTGGGTTTAATTGATTTTTAAATGGGTTTTTGATTTTTATTTGGGTCAGCTGGCATGTTGAGAGCAGACAGCATATTCATGGTGAAACGCAGTATAAGTATAAATCTGCAGTGGCTCTTAGTGACACCAGCCATTTCAGTCACAAACCCCAAACCACAGACCACAAACCCCATAAGTCCTCAAAAGTAGCCTGGCTGCCGCGATCATCGTCGTCTTAACATTGAACTAACCTAGCATTAATACAAATACATCACCGATATATCCAGCCAGTGTTGGAGTCGTCATGTTATCTCCGTGTTTTCAGCAACACACAGTTTAGTGAGATGGAGACCAAACGGCTCCTCACGAAACTTCCGGCCGTTATCATTTTATTTCCATCGGCGGCTTCAACTATCAACAGCAGATGCACTTTTTGTAAAAAAAAAAAAAAAAAAAAAAAAAAAGAAAAGAAAAGAAAATTGGTTTAAAAAAAATCCCCACTTATACATTTATAAAGATTCCGATTTTAAAACATATTTCACTACTACTGATCATTTAAAACTCACATGACAAATTGGCAAAAGCTATTAAATTACACTTAGACATTTCAAATTTACTCCAATTAGTAAGCAGACCCAAAGGGTTTTTTGTTTGTTTGTTTTCTATTTTCTTTCTTTCCCCCACATTTTGTTATTTGTTGTTCACTGTAGTTTATTTTCGTATTATTTTTATACTGAAGCATGTTATTTAGAAAATTTAATCAAATGAAAAAGAACAGAAAACATTCCAACGGTCGCAGTTACAGGACAAGTAGTGTTCAATCACACCTACTTGACAAGTTTTATTAAAATGTATTGATATTTGGGCATATAAATCGTTAAGTTACTACCTCAGGTTAGGAACAGCTGCCAGACTCCAAAGATTTCACTTTGGGCGACAGATATTTGGTTTTTCTCTGCTCCCGGACACCTCTGACCTCTGTCCATAGAGGAATATATCCGTCCTCTCACTACCACCTTGGAAGAGCACAAGATGAGGGGGAGACCATAGACATAATATATATTATATATATTATGTCTATGGGGGAGACCCTGTCAGATCTGTAACTGTCCACGGGAGGGCGGCCCCATGTGACCTCGTTGGACTGAGCCCGGTCCGGACACCAGGCCTGGCTCCAGGAGGGGGCCCCGGTCTCCCTGTCCCGGCCGAGGTGCCTGTGACACTGCTCGGCCTGCAGATGAGGGCTCTCTGAACCGCTCCATGTCAGGACCCTCACCTGACACTCCTCTGCCGTGGGAGGCCCTACCAGGAGCCACCTGCTCCTGGCAGCACAGCTCCCAGGGTCACATCCTCCACCACGATAAGGCTGCGATTCCAGGAGGGGATGATGATGAATATCTTTATCTAGATATGAACATGCGTGATACTAATATCTATATAAATAATATCAAATTTAGGGTTGGTGTTAGCCTAAGGCAGTGACTGATCTGTTGTGATTAAAAAATATTTTGTGAAGTAACTGCATTTTATACATTCAACTGCATTTATTATGCTTCCACTGTTGCTACACTTAAAATATTGTTGAGGCGTTGTGTCGAAGCAGAGTTTGATTTTAATTTTTTATCATTTATTTTAAAAATCTAGGTTTTTTTTTTTTTTTTTTAAATTTCAATTAACTATTTTTCCACACCTAGTGAACTATAACCCCCTTGCTTGTTAGACAGGGCAGCCACTGGATGTGATGGGGGTTGTGGGACAACTTGTGGGAGGTCTGCCACTTGTTTTTTGGTTTCCAGAAAGGAGTTTCCAAGGGTCCTAAACTTTATAAATAAGGTCTCCCTGTGTCATGAAAACACACCCTGCGTTCCAAATCGCATACTTATACTTTTTACTTTTAGTATGTACTGCAGCTGCCCTTTCAAAGTATGGAGTTTAGTATGTATTGGGACATACGCACCCTGCGTTCCAATACTTATACTACTATACTATTTAGTAGGGAAAAAAAGAATTAGTATGTCCCAATACATACTAAACTACATACTTTGTAAGGGCAGCTGCAGTACATACTAAAAGTAAAAAGTATAAGTATGCGATTTGGAACGCAGGGTAATTCTTTTTTTCCCTACTAAATAGTATGGTAGTATGGGTATTGGAACGCAGGGATAGTGTTACTGCAGCTAACTGGTGTGTGTGAGCTTCAGGAGGACAGAAGACACACACTTCCTCTCAGCCTGTTTCCATCACCGAGCAGCAGCTTGGAAAAACAAGCATGGACAGCCTCAAACTTACCAGCCGTCCCGTCGACCAAATCGCAGTCTAGTCAGCTTAAGAGCGCCACCCCTCTATCTTTAATCTCTTTTACCAATTCGTCATTTTAACACCTCTAATTACTGTAAAATAACAGCGAAGTTATCTGCCTTTTCTTCCTTATTCATTCATCCTCCCACTTCTTCTCAAGTCCCTGGTGTTTTTCTGCTTTAGCTGTAGAAGCAGAAATTTTATTCACGATAATAAACAATATCGTGATGAAGTTGACTTACCCTCTCCCTGTGGCTTCACCTTGCAATGCGCGCCTTCCGTGTCCTGTAGACGTCACTGCGTCACATTGCGTCACGTCGTTGCGTTTACAACACTAGGAAACTGTCTGCACTTCCCAAAGGGCTCGATAGATGGCGCAAGACCACAGAGCACAGGCGCGATTGACGGGTCCCTGTGCTTCTGCATACACGCTGTGTTCCTGACTTGAGCTAAAACACACTGCTTAGTCTTACATGTGTGATGTCTTGAGTTTGTTTGCTCAAAAGCAATGGCAATAGTTCTTTACATTAGACAACACAATAGTTACACAATAGTTTGGTTTAGTTTACTGAGAAAAACAAACAAACAAGTAACATAATATTGAAACACAGACAGCAAAGTGACACGTTTGTATTTTACTATTAAAACCCTGAGTTCTATTGCTGTACTTGATGTCACACACCACAGGACACAGGGACAATAACAGGAATGAGGTACATGTCATGTGTTGGAAGGGAAGGCTGCACTTCAACAATATGATTCTCAGTGGATTACTATACACTGAGATATTATATTACAGATATTATATTAAAGTACTTTTTGCACAAGTTGCTGTTCTCTAACAAGGAGTTTAACGGCAAAATTCACATCAGGTGTTTGATGCTCCAGCTCATCGAGGTCGTATCATTAGGGAATGGCTGCTGGAGACTGGGGTACCTCAGATGGAGTGGCCTGCACTTTCTCCAGACCTGAATCCCATAGAAAACCTATGGGATCAGCTGAGTCGCCGTGTAGAGGCTGGAGCTCTGCACCCCAGAACCTCAATGTCCTGAGGGCCGCCCTTCAAGAAGAGTGGGATGCCATGCCTCAGCAGACAATAAGTCGACTTGTGAACAGCATGAGACGTCGTTGTCAAGCTGGAATTGATGCTCAAGGGCACATGA
Organism: Myripristis murdjan; assembly: GCF_902150065.1. Lineage (NCBI taxonomy): Eukaryota > Metazoa > Chordata > Actinopteri > Holocentriformes > Holocentridae > Myripristis > Myripristis murdjan. The sequence continues at coordinate 17,508,819 of NC_043982.1, forward strand.
CAAGTTATTGACACTGACATTTTTTGTTGTGGTATATCCACCACTGTTGTTGGCTTTTGTTTCAAGAAATTGTTTGAGATGAGGAAATCACCAGTGTATGCTTCTACTTAAATGCCCTACTTTCATGATATAATATCACTGTTGTGTGAACTTTTTACATTTTCCATAAATTTCACCAAAAAGCCAAATATCCCTAACTTTTTGTGAGTAGTGTATGTATCCTGCTTGCTGCCTTATTGGCCAGGCCTTGCTCGTAAAAGAGATTTTTTTTTTTTTTTATCTCAATCAATTTTGCCTGGTTAAATAAAGGTTTAAATAAATAAAAATAAATTACGAGTAAAGCCAAACTACTGGAAGAGTTAAACCAGGAAAGGCCGCCTCTCCCATCGGCTCCGTTCCCTGCAGGCGTGCGCTAAGCTGGAAATGAGGAAATGGGCTTCCCATGAAAAAGGACGGCGATGACGCGCAGCGGTTCCAGTAAATAAGTTTTCCGAGCAGGAGCGCGCACCGTCTGCGGCGCACGTTGCGTGGCGGCTGACCTAATCTGTTGCTGTCGAAGAAAATACCGTACGCTGTCTAAGATTACCTAGGCTTTCAGGAGGTGGGTCTTATTCTGGACTTCAAAGTTGGTGTGTTTTGTTTTTTCTGTCAAAGGTCTTTGACTTAGCCGTTCCAAGCATTCACAACTTCCAAACTGGTGTGGTCTCAGGTTGCTGCGGCAAGGAATGGCCTTATTATTCCTGCTCCTTATTGTGGGAATCATTGTTTCTGTGACACCTCTTTCTGGTAAGTACCAGTCACTACCAATAGTTTAACCAGTATAACTCATTTGAACTGTTTCTAATCTGTTGTTAAAACGTCTGTTTGCTGCAGGGTTTGAAAATGAAACGGGCTTCCACTGTGGCAACGACGGTGAAAACTGGATATTTTGCCAGTTCAGACCAAGAGCTGACCAGTCAAAAAACTGCTCTGAGTACAGGTTGGATATACCGCAAGACGACAGGTGAGTTAAAGAAGTGTGTTTACCATATTGTTTTGGTTGCGCCTTTGTAATCAGACTCAGTTTTGGGTGAGGTGATGATGAAAAAGCAGCTGAAGCAACAGCCATGTTTGCAGCTTCATATCCAGGTTACACATTAGTTTCAAACCATGGCGGTCAACACTATGAACTGCTTCTCCCACAGCTCTCCCAAAAGCTCTTGCATTTCCAAGGACCAGCAGGGCCTCAGCGGAGAGTGCAGCTGCTCTTTGAGAACGATAATTGTGATGGGGGTGTCCCACACAGTCATACTGATGACAGAGGACAGGCAGCTGAGCAACACCACCATCAACACTGCAACGACTGGTCAGTTGTTCTCTCTTCAGTGAGAAATGAATCACAAATCATGTGTTATTCATGTGAAAAAGAACAATTATCCCCCAGAGCAACAGGCCAGACCCATTTTTACTTACTATTGCTGCTTCTCCTCCCCCCCCCCCCCCCCCCCCCCCCCTTTTTTTTTTTTTTTTTTTTTTGTTGTTGTTGGGGAAAATTGTGTTGAGCATGGTGCTGTAGCAGTAGTCTTACGTTTAAGATGTATAAGAAAGTTTTTTTTTTTTTTTTAAATGATCACTATGATATATGCCGCAGCTATGAATTTTTGTGATTGTTGGCCCAGACAAAAGGAACCCTCTACCCTGGTGCCTGGACCTTATACATACAAGTCCACAGCTATGCTTTTATTAAATTAAGTGACACAATTAGTCCATGTAGGCTACTTTTCACAACTCAGATGAGGTGAAACCAGATGTTTCTGCCTGTCTGGAGAAAGTGGTACATGTTCACTAATTATTAATTATATCATCTGATTGTCAGCCCACTGAGAAATATATTTTAAAATGTCTTTTCCTCTTGCTTTTCTACAGTAAAGCCCAGAACCCCAACAATCACCTCGGTGGAACAGTTGAAAAATGGGAATTTTGTCGTCAAATGGAAAAAAAACTACAGCTCTGGCACTTTCAGCAAGAACTTAGTTTCTCTGGTGACTTACCGAAAAAAAGGAGAGTCAGAAGAGGTAAGGCAGTGTCCCATGACTTTGTAAGACTGAGCTGGATTTGGACTCAAGTTGCAGACGGGGACTCAGACGGGGTGTTAAGGGGCCACCTATTTGTGTCTGGTCTGACAAAATAATCATTGATTAGAGTTCATAACTGACCACTTGGCACCCATTGCACCCCTGGCCGTCATCTGTGTCTGTCGTCCTTCCCAAGATTTCTTTCTTTCTTCCCTCCATTTCTGCCTTGCAGATTGTTTGGGGGGGAGATTATTTTTCTTCTCCAATATGAGGGTTCAGGCCAGGGGATGTTGTTTTGCTGTGAGGTTTTACACTGATAAATAGATGTAAATGTCAAATAAACGGTGGAGGATAATGGAATAGAAAACTTCTACCAGAATTTCTACCAGAAAAGTTGAACAAAACAGAAAGCCAATGGTCAAATCAGTCTCATTTGCATTTCACATTTTGATGGCAAATTGCTTATTTCAGTTTATCATCCCTAGCTGTGAAATCATTTGATTCAGTGTTTTTTTAAAAACAGGATGGTTTGTTTATATGATGTATTTCCAATGTCTTTCCCTTCTGTTATGCATTTTATTCATTTATTTATTTGGCAATGTGCTGTTTGTTCTGAGTGATTCATGAAAATTATTATAATGAGGGGAAAAGTGGGGGGAAAAGAAAACAAAAAACAAAACCTTGAAGAACATTTGTGTTATCCTCTTATTGTGTCTCCATACCAGGTGTCAGAAAAAGTTAACAAGTTGATGACGTCCCATGAAATACTTGGTGAGCATTTGGAGCCGAGGACGACGTATGTGGTCAGCGTCAAAACCCACTTGTCATTTCATCAGCAGTTCAGTGACAGCAGCAAGGAGGTGGAATTTGTAACCCGTAAGTACCATTTTTACCACTTTGCTGTCCCATTTATTTTCTCACTGTGGGTTGACTGAATACACTTTGACATCTGAAGAAGTGCCAGTGATATAGATTTTGTGTATCAAAAGTTGCATACAGTCACAACAAACATGCATTTGACAACAAGCATTACATAAAAAACATACTTCACCTCAAACACATGTAATCTAGCACACAGTGCATACTGACTTTTTAATGCACTGTCTGTCACTGCTGAAAAAACAGTTTTTCATTTTTCTCTGTGTATGCAAGTACTCAGTGAAAATGACAATAAATACATCTTGAATCTTGAGTCATCAGGTAGGAAGCAAGCACACAACAGGGTCAGGTGATACAACAACAAGAGTAGCAAATACAAGCGGTCGGGAAACAACAGGTAAAGCAAAACAGCAGCAGCAAGAGAGCAACGATGTGCACAGGACAAACATGCAGCAGACAGACCAAGGTTAGGGAATATCAGTGAGCCGGGAAACATCTGCATGTATCAGTGAGAACGTCCATAATAAAGTCCCTGGGAGCTGACATGGGTGTAAAATCATCCAGTTTTTAGTGTTTTTTGGAGATTGTTGCGCAATGTTGAGCAATGCCTTAAACAACTGAATTTCAGTATGTCTTCCCCCATACATGAACAGGATACACAGTAACATCTCATCACGTTGAGAGTAATCTTGCTATTACATACAGCTTGTTACTCTTCCGCACAAATAGGAATGAAATGTGCATAAAATTATATGCCCAGAGACATGCTGGTCAGGTGAATAGGACGCTCCGAATTGTCCAGAGGTGTGAATGTGAGTGTGTTTGTCCGTGTGTGTGTGTGTGTGTGTGTCTGCACTGCACAGCTTACATTCTAGTTTGAAGATGGGAAGATCCAAAAAGTTTATTTCCTAACTTTTCCTATCTTAAAAATGAAGACCTGTTTTGCTCTGATAATGACTCTAATTGTAAATGAGAACTAACTTCAAAATTCATGTAAAATCCATATGGAGCTGCTACATACTGTCATCGTTCACATCAAAAACACAGGCAATAAACGTGAGAGCGGGCAAAACATGTCCTAAGGCCTAATTGAGAGTATTGTCTGTAATGTCATTTTTTTATTCATTACATATTATTCATTATTCATTACATGTTACTTCACAGCTGCCTCGGCTTTCATTGAGCACTTGGCTGTCATCATCAGCCTGAGTTTTGCTTCAGTCATCTTGACGAGTGTCGCGTTTGGCTGTTTAGTCAGGTGAGTCATACCGCTACTGTACTAACGAAATACCAGAATGCTGTACAAATACTGTAAGTCTCTATTTGCTTTGTTATTGCAAAAGGATCTGCCTGTTCTGCCTGTCTTTTTGATTTATGTGTTCATGAACTAATTTATTGATCGATGTGATTTTAGATACAAAACCAAGTGGTGGGACAAAGTTGCCAAACCTCAAAATTCCTCAGTTTTAAGTATGCTGCCACGTGAAAAGAAGGTGAGACTTGTGTTAGTGTCAGCCTCATGCGAACAGTTCAGTATGTGTGACGCTCACCAGTATCACTTGTCGCATGCAAATCTCGCAGCATCAGTTTTTGTGCCTCTATTCATTTTACTTCATTGCTTTTATGCAAAACCAGTTTCAGTTTTCACTAAGTGGAACCAAGCTCAGATGACCTTACATAGACTTACGTACAGGAACAAGGTTTTCTTTTTCAGTTGTAATGCAAAAAAAAAAAAAAAAGTTTAAATATTGTACATTTTCAGTAAAGGGATTTGAAAGTGAAATGGTATCTATCTATCTATCTATCTATCTATCTATAACTAGATTTTATGCTCCTTGTTGCAGCTCTTACAGCCTTCAGAGCCTGCTTTGTCTTCAGTCTATGTTGAAGAACCCCTTTATCCAAATGATGGAAAACCATGGTTAGTATTTAAATATACAGGCTGCATTATAATAACACAATGGAGTTAAAGAGAGAGGGATCAAGTTGCATTGATACTAAAAAACACAAGTGCTGGTGTCATTTTCAATAGTTTGATATTTACTTGGGACCTTATTCTTGTGACAGTCCTGCCAGGGTGTTTAGTTGTGATTGTATCTAACATTGGCATTTTAAATAACCTTTTTGATTTTTCATCATTCAGGTCAAAATGTTCACTTGACCCCAGCAGTAAAAGTCTTCAGCAAAGCAGTGGAATCAGTTCTGGTGGCTCTTCTTTGGGTTATGCAAATTCGGGGCCCGACATCATCGCCAGCATTCAGGAGGCCCTCTGCAAAGCCTTACCTCAGCTTGGCCAGAAGTTACCAGAGGCAGACGCTTTCCTTACAGAGTCAAACAAAAACAACAGTTTGCTCTCCACCGACTACAGCCCCTGCAGTGGCAGAGATGATGATCTGAAGGATTCTGGATCATCTAGTTTTGACAACAGGACATATTCAATCCTCATCCCTAGTATTGAGAGCCAGATTACAAGTGATAGCTCTGAGATCCAAACACAACCTGCAGTGATTTGTGACCCAGCCTATCAGCCCAGCGAGGGTGATGTTATGAGGAGCACCAGTCCTGACCAAGTGGTACCGGTTTGTCTGGCTGCTGGACAACAAGATGCTGAGTTACCACCAGCTGCTTCATCTGGTCTGCAGACAGACTTTTCATACCAGCCATGCAATGCGGATTCTGGGAGCTCTTCATCTGCAGACACCTCCAGTTTGTCGTCAACCTCAAGCGACATCAACATAGCTGCGTCTTGTCAGATTGGTGCCGGTGAAGAGGATGGATGTGAGGATAGCCATGAGGCAGATAGTGGTGCTGTGAACCCAGCCGAGACAAGCCAAGATGTGTGTGGTGAACAGGCGCCTGTGTGTGATGCAAACCCCTGTTATGGCAGTCTGCCTGCATTCTCACACAGCTCTCCCATAATGGATGATGACTATCAAGCTTTTCAAAGCCTTGTGAAGCAGCCAGATATTGCGCTCTTGGAAGAGAGCAGTGGAGACCAATGGGAACAGCCACAGTTGGACAAACATCCAGAAGAATCCTCCACTAAGATCTCTCAAAGTTCCTCAGATGCTGTGCTTCCAGATTTCTCTGACAACGCTCAGGCTGGGCGATGTCTTCCTGAGTTTGAAACATCATTATTCTCCTTTCTACCCTCTGACCACTCCGAGGCAGTAATCACAGACAGTGGGTATCAATGTCTGTAGTATTTTTATGGATTTTTTTAATGTCAATTTCAATAACATTCCTGCTTCTTCATTTACAATATGGTGTACTTTATTGTTACCATGGGGAAATTTGTCCAAGACAAAGTGATGCATTGGTACAGAATAAATATTGGGCCAACCTGTGTAAAAGCACCACAACAATCATATTGCACAATCTTAATAGTAGATGTAGTCAGTTGCACATACACAGTCTATCGTTGAAATCTACTGCACAACCTGACTTGTTCACTGTCGAACTGTTGCATCGCCTTTGCTATTTGAGATTATTTAGTTTGTGTTTGGGGACTCTTGACTGGCCTGCCAGAGGACAAAGGCTCATGACTTGGACGACGGGACAGAGGGAAGGGATGATATCACAAAGACTGAAACAGATTCAAAACTGTGGTATTATCCCTTAGACAAAGAAAAGAGGCTATAGGCTGCACTCACTGATTAATTATTAACAGAAAAAAATACTCATCCTTAATACGCGAGCAATAATGTTTTATATACACTAGATAATATATTGTGGTAATAGAATATATTAAAAAATACACAAGGAATTGCACCTTTTCGTATATTGAAAAATAAAGATACTGGCTTCCTTTATCTGCTAATTATTAAATGTTTATGTTTATGTTTATTTGTAAACTTCAACTTGTCAAAGTTAATACCATGTGGCATTTTCATAACGCTTGTAGATTTGATAGTGTATAGTGTGTAGACAAAGATTTGCTGTTAACATGAAAAATCCATAGTTTTCTAGTAAGTGAGTTTCATATATGCTGCATATTGTTATATGTTATGTAACTGAAGTCATAGGTTTTATCATAGTGGATATCCATGATATCACCTCCCATACAGGGAAAACTGTTACTGGGAGACAGTTCAGCTGCCTAGTGTCGTCTTTTTAAGAGAAATCAACATAGTGCATGCACACTGCATTGCTGAAGTGTTTTATAAATGCTGGTTTATACTTAAAATTATCATGCCTACAACCTAACTTCACTGATCAGTGAAACATGGGGACCGTCTTAGATTATAACATTAGCCTTTTTTCACCCAGTAGAAAGCTGTGCGGAAAGTGGGAGGAAGAGGTGCCATGCAGATGAGCTGGATTTGACCAGACAGCCCTTATGTTTCTTATTCAACTGAACAAAAGTCAAAACAGGAAGACGGCTTGCATTCAGTGTGCACTCAGTGTGAATCTGCACCCTGACGAAAGAAATGTACAAATCCTGCACTGAAAAAAGACAATTAAAAATGAAAACTGAAGTGAAGCTGTGAAGAATTCTGTTCTTTGAGTGCGAGCCATGACCCTGTTTTGACCCTGTTTCAGTTTGAACTGTAACACACACACCAAACAGAAAAAAATGTGAGCATGGTGGCTTTTTTTCTCATTGGCCAATCCACCTGGAACAACAGCACATGTCACTATGGAGCTTGTAAAGAGCCAAAACTGAAATGTCACAGAGAGATTACGTCTGGATCTATTGCGGGCTGTTTTCTAAGAAAAGTCTAAATACATAAATATATAAATTCAAGTTTTTTTTTTTATTTTTTTTTTATTTCAATTAACTATTTTTCCACACCTAGTGAACTATAACCCCCTTGCTTGTTAGACAGGGCAGCCGCTGGATGTGATGGGGGTTGTGGGACAACTTGTGGGAGGTCTGCCACTTGTTTTTTGGTTTCCAGAAAGGAGTTTCCAAGGGTCCTAAACTTTATAAATAAGATCTCCCTGTGTCATGAAAACACACCCTGCGTTCCAAATCGCATACTTATACTTTTTGCTTTTAGTATGTGCTGCAGCTGCCCTTTCAAAGTATGGAGTTTAGTATGTATTGGGACATACTAATTCTTTTTTTCCCTACTAAATAGTATGGTAGTATGAGTATTGGAACGCAGGGATAGTGTTACTGCAGCTAACTGGTGTGTGTGAGCTTCAGGAGGACAGAAGACACACACTTCCTCTCAGCCTGTTTCCATCACCCTGAGCAGCAGCTTGGAAAAACAAGCATGGACAGCCTCAAACTTACCAGCCGTCCCGTCGACCAAATCGCAGTCTAGTCAGCTTAAAAGCGCGACCCTTCTATCTTTAATCTCTTTTACCAATTCGTCATTTTAATACTTCTAATTACTGTAAAATAACAGCGAAGTTATCTGCCTTTTCTTCCTTATTCATTCATCCTCCCACTTCTTCTCAAGTCCCTGGTGTTATACTGTTTTAGTTGTAGAAGCAGAAATTTTATTCACGATAATAAACAATATCGTGATGAAGTTGACACCCTCTCCCTGTGGCTTCACCCTGCAATGCGCGCCTTCCGTGTCCTGTAGACGTCACTGCGTCACATTGCGTCACGTCGTTGCGTTTACAACACGAGGAAACTGTCTGCACTTCCCAAAGGGCTCGATAGATGGCGCAAGACCACAGAGCACAGGCGCGATTGACGGGTCCCCTGTGCTTCTGCATACACGCTGTGTTCCTGACTTGAACTAAAACACACTGCTCAGTCTTACATGTGTGATGTCTTGAGTTTGTTTGCTCAAAACCAATGGCAATAGTTCTTTACATTAGACAACACAATAGTTTGGTTTAGTTTACTGAGAAAAAAACAAACAAACAAACAAGAAACATAATATTGAAACACAGACAGCAAAGTGACACGTTTGTATTTTACTATTAAAACCCTGAGTTCTATTGCTGTACTTGATGTCACACACCACAGGACACAGGGACAATAACAGGAATGAGGTACATGTCATGTGTTGGAAGGGAAGGCTGCACTTCAACAATATGATTCTCAGTGGATTACTATACCCCAAATGCAATGGGCATATTCAAAAAAAAAAAAAAAAAAAAAGTGAAAAGGTAGGGACTTTGTTGTGGCAGCGTTGGAGAGCATTAGAGGACTTTCAAAAGCGCACAAACTCATTATTTAAAGTCTCCTTCTCTCCCCCTATCCCCCCGGTCTTCTCCTGGTCTTTTTTTTTTTTTTTTTTTTTTTTTTTTTTCATGTCTCTCCCTCCCATGTCTGCCCCGTCCTGTGTGTATACACTACTCACAAAATGTTAGGGATATTCGGCTTTCGGGTGAAATTTCAGGATGAACCTAAAATGCATTCTAACCTTTACAGGTGAACTTAATGTGACCTTCTGTAAACTTTTGAATGCACATGTCCAACTGTTCAATGTTTCAGTACTTTTTGCAGAAGTTGCTGTTCTCTAACAAGGAGTTTAATGGCAAAATTCACATCAGGTGTTTGATGCTCCAGCTCATCGAGGTCGTATCATTAGGGAACGGCTGCTAGAGACTGGGGTACCTCAAATGGAGTGGCCTGCACTTTCTCAGACCTGAATCCCATAGAAAACCTATGGGATCAGCTGAGTCGCCGTGTAGAGGCTTGGAGCTCTGTACCCCAGAACCTCAATGTCCTGAGGGCCGCCCTTCAAGAAGAGTGGGATGCCATGGCTCAGCAGACAATAAGTCGACTTGTGAACAGCATGAGACGTCGTTGTCAAGCTGTAATTGATGCTCAAGGGCACATGACAAGTTATTGACACTGATATTTTTTGTTGTGGTATATCCACCACTGTTGTTGGCTTTTGTTTCAAGAAATTGTTTGAGATGAGGAAATCACGAGTGTATGCTTCTACTTAAATGCCCTACTTTCATGATGTAATATCACTGTTGTGTGAACTTTTTATATTTTCCATAAATTTCACCAAAAAGCCAAATATCCCTAACTTTTTGTGAGTAGTGTATGTATCCTGCTTGCTGCCTTATTGGCCAGGCCTTGCTCGTAAAAGAGATTTTTTTTTTTTTTTTTATCTTTTTTTTTTTTTAATCTATTTTGCCTGGTTAAATAAAGGTTTAAATAAATAAAAATAAATTACGAGTAAAGCCAAAATACTGGAAGAGTTAAACCAGGAAAGGCCGCCTCTCCCATCGAGGGCGTGTAAGATAAAGGCTCCGTTCCCTGCAGGCGTGCGCTAAGCTGGAAATGAGGAAATGGGCTTCCCATGAAAAAGGACGGCGATGACGCGCAGCGGTTCCAGTAAATAAGTTTTCCGAGCAGGAGCGCGCACCGTCTGCGGCGCACGTTGCGTGGCGGCTGACCTAATCTGTTGCTGTCGAAGAAAATACCGTACGCTGTCTAAGATTACCTAGGCTTTCAGGAGGTGGGTCTTATTCTGGACTTCAAAGTTGGTATGTTTTGTTTTTTCTGTCAAAGGTCTTTGACTTAGCCGTTCAAAGCATTCACAACTTCCAAACTGGTGTGGTCTCAGGTTGCTGCGGCAAGGAATGGCCTTATTATTCCTGCTCCTTATTGTGGGAATCATTGTTTCTGTGACACCTCTTTCTGGTAAGTACCAGTCACTACCAATAGTTTAACCAGTATAACTCATTTGAACTGTTTCTAATCTGTTGTTAAAACGTCTGTTTGCTGCAGGGTTTGAAAATGAAACGGGCTTCCACTGTGGCAACGACGGTGAAAACTGGATATTTTGCCAGTTCAGACCAAGAGCTGACCAGTCAAAAAACTGCTCTGAGTACAGGTTGGATATACCGCAAGACGACAGGTGAGTTAAAGAAGTGTGTTTACCATATTGTTTTGGTTGCGCCTTTGTAATCAGACTCAGTTTTGTGTGAGGTGATGATGAAAAAGCAGCTGAAGCAGCAGCCATGTTTGCAGCTTCATATCCAGGTTACACATTAGTTTCAAACCATGGCGGTCAACACTATGAACTGCTTCTCCCACAGCTCTTCCAAAAGCTCTTGCATTTCCAAGGACCAGCAGGGCCTCAGCGGAGAGTGCAGCTGCTCTTTGAGAAGGATAATTGTGTTGGGGGTGTCCCACACAGTCATACTGATGACAGAGGACAGGCAGCTGAGCAGCACCACCATCAACACTGCAACGACCGGTATATATGCCGGTGATATATGCCGCAGCTATGAATTTTTGTCATTGTTGGCCCAGACAAAAGGAACCGTCTACCCTGGTGCCTGGACCTTATACATACACGTCCACAGCTATGCTTTTATTAAATTAAGTGACACTATTGGCCCATGTACTTTTCACAACTCAGATGAGGTGAAACCAGATGTTTCTGCCTGTCTGGAGAAAGTGGTACATTCACTAATTATTAATTATATCATCTGATTGCCAGCCCACCGAGAAGTATATTTTAAAATGTCTTCTCCTCTTGCTTTTCCACAGTAAAGCCCAGAACCCCAACAATCACCTCGGTGGAACAGTCGCAAAATGGGAATTTTGTCGTCAAATGGAAAAAAAACTACAGCTCTGTCACTTTCAGCGAGAACTTAGATTCTGTGGTGACTTACCGAAAAAAAGGAGAGTCAAAAGAGGTAAGGCAGTGTCCCATGACTTTGTAAGACTGAGCTGGATTTGGACTCAAGTTGCAGACGGGGACTCAGACGGGGTGTTAAGGGGCCACCTATTTGTGTCTGGTCTGACAAAATAATCATTGATTAGAGTTCATAACTGACCACTTGGCACCCATTGCACCCCTGGCCGTCATCTGTGTCTGTCGTCCTTCCCAAGATTTCTTTCTTTCTTCCCTCCATTTCTGCCTTGCAGATTATTTGGGGGGAGATTATTTTTCTTCTCCAATATGAGGGTTCAGGCCAGGGGATGTTGTTTTGCTGTGAGGTTTTACACTGATAAATAGATGTAAATGTCAAATAAACGGTGGAGGATAATGGAAAAGAAAACTTCTACCAGAATTTCTACCAGAAAAGTTGAACAAAACAGAAAGCCAATGGTCAAATCAGTCTCATTTGCGTTTCACATTTTGATGGCATATTGCTTATTTCAGTTTATCATCCCTAGCTGTGAAATCATTTGATTCAGTGTTTATTTAAAAACAGGATGGTTTGTTTATATGGTGTATTTCCAGTGTTTTCCCCTTCTGTTATGCATTTTATTCATTTATTTATTTGGCAATGTGCTGTTTGTTCTGCGTGATTCATGAAAATTATTATAATGAGGGGAAAAATGGGGGGGGGACAAAAAACAAAACCTTGAAGAACATTTGTGTTATCCTCTTATTGTGTCTCCATACCAGGAGTCAGAAGAAGTTAACAAGTTGATGACGTCCCATGAAATACTTGGTGAGCATTTGGAGCCGAGGACGACGTATGTGGTCAGCGTCAAAACCCACTTGTCATTTAGTCAGCAGTTCAGTGACAGCAGCAAGGAGGTGGAATTTGTAACCCGTAAGTACCATTTTTACCACTTTGCTGTCCCATTTATTTTCTCATCGTGGGTTGACTGAATACACTTCAACATTTGAAGAAGTGGCAGTGATATTGATTTTGTGTATCAAAAGTTACATACAGTCACAACAAACATGCATTTGACAACAAGCATTACATAAAAAACATACTTCACCTCAAACACATGTAATCTAGCACACAGTGCATACTGACTTTTTAATGCACTGTCTGTGCATTAAATGACAATAAATACATCTTGAATCTTGAGTCATCAGGTAGGAAGCAAGCACACAACAGCATCAGGTGATACAACAACAGGAGTAGCAAACACAAGCGGTCAGGAAACAACAGGTAAAGCAAAACAGCAGCAGCAAGAGAGCAACGATGTGCACAGGACAAACATGCAGCAGACAGACCAAGGTTAGGGAATATCAGTGAGCCGGGAAACATCTGCATGTATCAGTGAGAACGTCCATAATAAAGTCCCTGGGAGCTGACATGGGTGTAAAATCATCCAGTTTTTAGTGTTTTTTGGAGATTGTTGCAAGATCGTTGCAATTGATGTGGGCATTTTCAAAAGAATATGTTGAGCAATGCCTTAAGCAAGTGAATTTCAGTATGTCTTTCCCCATACATGAACAGGATACACAGTAACATCTCATCACATTGAGAGTAATCTTGCTATTACATACAGCTTGTTACTCTTCCGCACAAATAGGAATGAAATGTGCATAAAATTATATGCCCAGAGACATGCTGGTCAGGTGAATAGGATGCTCCGAATTGTCCAGAGGTGTGAATGTGAGTGTGTTTGTCTGTGTTTGTCCGTGTGTGTGTGTGTGTGTGTGTCTGCATTGCACAGCTTACATTTTAGTTTGAAGATGGGAAGATCCAAAAAGTTTATTTCCTAACTTTTCCTATCTTAAAAATGAAGACCTGTTTTGCTCTGATAATGACTCTAATTGTAAATGAGAACTAACTTCAAAATTCATGTAAAATCCATATGGAGCTGCTACATACTGTCATCGTTCACATCAAAAACACAGGCAATAAACGTGAGAGCGGGCAAAACATGTCCTAAGGCCTAATTGAGAGTATTGTCTGTAATGTCATTTTTTACTCATTACATATTATTCATTATTCATTACATGTTACTTCACAGCTGCCTCGGCTTTCATTGAGCACTTGGCTGTCATCATCAGCCTGAGTTTTGCTTCAGTCATCTTGACGAGTGTCGCGTTTGGCTGTTTAGTCAGGTGAGTCATACCGCTACTGTACTAACGAAATACCAGAATGCTGTACAAATACTGTAAGTCTCTTTTTGCTTATTATTTGTTATTGCAAAAGGATCTGCCTGTTCTGCCTGTCTTTTTGATTTATGTGTTCATGAACTAATTTATTGATCGATGTGATTTTAGATACAAAACCAAGTGGTGGGACAAAGTTGCCAAACCTCAAAATTCCTCAGTTTTAAGTATGCTGCCACGTGAAAAGAAGGTGAGACTTGTGTTAGTGTCAGCCTCATGCGAACAGTTCAGTATGTGTGACGCTCAGCAGTATCACTTGTCGCATGCAAATCTCGCAGCATCAGTTTTTGTGCCTCTATTCATTTTACTTCATTGCTTTTATGCAAAAACCAGTTTCAGTTTTCACTAAGTGGAACCAAGCTCAGATGACCTTACATAGACTTACGTACAGGAACAAGGTTTTCTTTTTCAGTTGTAATGCAAAAAAAAAAAAAAAAGTTTAATTATTGTACATTTTCAGTAAATGGATTTGAAAGTGAAATGATATCTATCTATCTATCTACCTATATATATCTATATCTATATATCTATATCTATATCTATATCTATTTATATATATATATATATATATATATATATATGTGTGTGTGTGTGTGTGTATAGATATATATATATATATACATATATATAGATAGATACATATCTACATAACTAGATTTTATGCTCCTTGTTGCAGCTGTTACAGCCTTCAGAGCCTGCTTTGTCTTCGGTCTGTGTTGAAGAACCCCTTTATCCAAATGATGGAAAACCATGGTTAGTATGGCAAGTAGCAAGTAGAGAAGTTTTATGTATTTCCAGCATTTAAATATACAGACTGCATTATAATAATACAATGGAGTTAAAGAGAGAGGGATCAAGTTGCATTGATACTAAAAAACACAAGTGCTGGTGTCATTTTCAATAGTTTGATATTTACTTGGGACCTTATTCTTGTGACAGTCCTGCCAGGGTGTTTAGTTGTGATTGTATCTAACATTGGCATTTTAAATAACCTTTTTGATTTTTCATCATTCAGGTCAAAATGTTCACTTGACCCCAGCAGTAAAAGTCTTCAGCAAAGCAGTGGAATCAGTTCTGGTGGCTCTTCTTTGGGTTATGCAAATTCGGGGCCCGACATCATCACCAGCATTCAGGAGGCCCTCTGCAAAGCCTTACCTCAGCTTGGCCAGAAGTTACCAGAGGCAGACGCTTTCCTTACAGAGTCAAACAAAAACAACAGTTTGCTCTCCACCGACTACAGCCCCTGCAGTGGCAGAGATGATGATCTGAAGGATTCTGGATCATCTAGCTTTGACAACAGGACATATTCAATCCTCATCCCTAGTATTGAGAGCCAGATTACAAGTGATAGCTCTGAGATCCAAACACAACCTGCAGTGATTTGTGACCCAGCCTATCAGCCCAGCGAGGGTGATGTTATGAGGAGCACCAGTCCTGACCAAGTGGTACCGGTTTGTCTGGCTGCTGGACAACAAGATGCTGAGTTACCACCAGCTGCTTCATCTGGTCTGCAGACAGACTTTTCATACCAGCCATGCAATGCGGATTCTGGGAGCTCTTCATCTGCAGACACCTCCAGTTTGTCGTCAACCTCAAGCGACATCAACATAGCTGCGTCTTGTCAGATTGGTGCCGGTGAAGAGGATGGATGTGAGGATAGCCATGAGGCAGATAGTGGTGCTGTGAACCCAGCCGAGACAAGCCAAGATGTGTGTGGTGAACAGGCGCCTGTGTGTGATGCAAACCCCTGTTATGGCAGTCTGCCTGCATTCTCACACAGCTCTCCCATAATGGATGATGACTATCAAGCTTTTCAAAGCCTTGTGAAGCAGCCAGATATTGCGCTCTTGGAAGAGAGCAGTGGAGACCAATGGGAACAGCCACAGTTGGACAAACATCCAGAAGAATCCTCCACTAAGATCTCTCAAAGTTCCTCAGATGCTGTGCTTCCAGATTTCTCTGACAACGCTCAGGCTGGGCGATGTCTTCCTGAGTTTGAAACATCATTATTCTCCTTTCTACCCTCTGACCACTCCGAGGCAGTAATCACAGACAGTGGGTATCAATGTCTGTAGTATTTTTATGGATTTTTTTAATGTCAATTTCAATAACATTCCTGCTTCTTCATTTACAATATGGTGTACTTTATTGTTACCATGGGGAAATTTGTCCAAGACAAAGTGATGCATTGGTACAGAATAAATATTGGGCCAACCTGTGTAAAAGCACCAGAACAATCATATTGCACAATCTTAATAGTAGATGTGAGTCAGTTGCACATACACAGTCTATCGTTGAAATCTACTGCACAACCTGCCTTGTTCACTGTCGAACTGTTGCATCGCCTTTGCTATTTGAGATTATTTAGTTTGTGTTTGGGGACTCTTGACTGGCCTGCCAGAGGACAAAGGCTCATAACTTGGAGGACGGGACAGAGGGAAGGGATGATATCACAAAGACTGAAACAGATTCAAAACTGTGGTATTATCCCTTAGACAAAGAAAAGAGGCTATAGGCTGCACTAATTGATTAATTATTAACAGAAAAAAAATACTCATCCTTAATACGCAAGCAATAATGTTTTATATACACTGGGTAATATATTGTGGTAATAGAATATATTAAAAAATACACAAGGAATTGCGCCTTTTCGTATATTGAAAAATAAAGACACTGGCTTCCTTTATCTGGTAATTATTAAATGTTTTCTAACACATTAGCATATAGTTTTGTTGCATAAGGGATGACTACATGAGACAAACCTTAGACCACTGAGCTGGCAGCATTGTGCACATTATTTGTAAACTTCAGCTTGTCAAAGTTAATACTATGTGGCATTTTCATAACGCTTGTAGATTTGATAGTGTATAGTGTGTAGACAAAGATTTGCTGTTAACATGAAAAATCCATAGTTTTCTAGTAAGTGAGTTTCATATATGCTGCATATTGTTATATGTTATGTAACTGAAGTCATAGGTTTTATCATAGTGGATATCCATGATATCACCTCCCATACAGGCAAAACTGCTACTGGGAGACAGTTCAGCTGCCTAGTGTCGTCTTTTTAAGAGAAATCAACATAGTGCATGCACACTGCATTGCTGAAGTGTTTTATAAATGCTGGTTTATACTTTAAATTATCATGCCTACAACCTAACTTCACTGATCAGTGAAACATGGGGACCGTCTTAGATTATAACATTAGCCTTTTTTCATCCAGTAGAAAGCTGTGCGCAAAGTGGGAGGAGGAGGTGCCATGCAGATGAGCTGGATTTGACCAGACAGCCCTTATGTTTCTTATTCAACTGAACAAAAGTCAAAACAGGAAGACGGCTTGCATTCAGTGTGCACTCAGTGTGAATCTGCACCCTGACGAAAGAAATGTACAAATCCTGCACTGAAAAAAGACAATTAAAAATGAAAACTGAAGTGAAGCTGTGAAGAATTCTGTTCTTTGAGTGTGAGCCATGACACTGTTTTGACCCTGTTTCAGTTTGAACTGTAACACACACACCAAACAGAAAATGTGAGCACGGTGACTTTTTTTCTCATTGAGCCAATCCAGCTGAAACAACAGCACATGTCACTATGGAGCTTGTAAAGAGCCAAAACTGAAATGTCACAGAGAAATTACATCTGGATGTATTACAGGCTGTTTTCTAAGAAAAGTCTAAATACTATATAACTTGTGTAACGACAGTGTTGGGTTGGGCAATGACTTCCCCATAGCTATTCTCTGGAACTGCTGATCAGCTTCCACAGAAGAATGACACTTGTATTAAGTGACTGTGAGGATGTCTGATAAACAATATGACAATATGATATTATTTTCTTATTGGACTGCTGGACACATGATCAGTCAAAACATACAGGCCTAATTGGGATAGATTTCTATTTGTGCCTCTTTGAGCCAAAATGTTGGTCTTCTTAGGAGATGATTAAGCTAAAACTAAGCATAGCCAGAAAAGGAATAACATTTTTAATGTTTTTTGAAGACCTTTTTTATGCACTTTCATTCAGCATTTAATGATTTTGCCATGCACTATTAAACAAAAGGTATTATGGACCAGTACAAAATATGGAACAACTTATGTTGGTTTAAAAATTTGCACTGTTATGTATTTTATCAAAAATATTTTGTAAATCTGTTACCGATTCTGTCTTTAATAAATGAATACATCATATGAAGTCTCTCCTCTGGGCCACTGGAGCACAAAGTTTTGCTTCCCTTTGACTCATGAAGTGAAACCGCTGCCAGCAGCTATTGTTTTGCCAAGTGGTTTGTTATTATTTCTGGCCAACAGTTTCTGAATGCCAAGTAATGTTTATGACTTCTGACTATGGAGATACGGAGGTGTACAAAGTAAGATAGACAGCACAGCTTACATACACTGTAAATGTTGAGTGATTTAATTGGACTACAGACCCATGAAAACTGCTCAAAATATGCAAAGTTAAAAAGAAATACACCATCTCAGAATGACACAAAATCACAATTAGTAATTTGAAAATACAGATTAATTCCCTTTTAACGATATTTTTGGAAATACAAGGTTTCTTA
Organism: Myripristis murdjan; assembly: GCF_902150065.1. Lineage (NCBI taxonomy): Eukaryota > Metazoa > Chordata > Actinopteri > Holocentriformes > Holocentridae > Myripristis > Myripristis murdjan. The sequence goes on from NC_043982.1 coordinate 17,527,064, forward strand.
ATGACGGGAATCAAAGTTTCATATCAGAAACAAATAGTTGATATAAAATAAGCCTATGGTATATATGTGAAATGCATGTGCTCACATACACACACACACACACACACGCATTTTTATTATTGTTTCAGAAAGGTGGCATATAAATAAAGTTATTATCATGTGCCATACATCCAACACCTCAATCCACCAGACATCAGCTCATGCCACAACATGAGCTACTTGGACCCAGATTAGAGGGTTATGGTCATGATACTGACGGGTCACATCGCCGTCATTAGCGCCCCCTCAGGGTTTGGCATCAAAACAGCACACAGGGAGTGTAGTTGATGTCCATAGAGGCCAAACAGCAGAGTCTGAAGACACTCAGCAGATCAGGCAGAGCCTCCAGCGCCCTGCCTTCCTACAGCCACCACATTTTTTTATGCTTTTATTTTTTTTATCTATTTATGTATTTATTCTTCTGAAAGCTCAATTAACCCCTGTAACTGAAGAAAATTCACTTGAATAATTTTAACAACACGGGGGAAAAGCAATTAGAAAATAAGTAAAAAATAACTGAAACACAAGTTTTAAAAAAGTGCAAATTAATTAATTAATTAAAAAAGAAAAAAAAAATCATTTTGAAAAATGACAAGAAAACTTAAATCATATATTTTAGGGTCAGATCAGTGATGCTGGGCTGATGATAGATTTTTTTTTGTTGTGTTTCAGTGCTTGTGAAAGCCTTGGGCTGCATTCAGACACCTTTCACAACCATTTACCCCTTTTAATCCTCAGCAAATTCACTTGATTTCTTTGAAGACATGGGAGAAAATGTGATCAACAAGTTAGAAAAAAATAAATGACCCAACTCGTAAGAAACTAGTAAGAAGTTACAAGAAAATTAGCAGAAAATAGCCTCATAATTAGTTTTAACACATACAAAAAATTAACAGAAACAAAATAAAAACAAATTAAGAAATTACAAGAAAATTATTACAATGTTTGCCAAAAATAACAGAAAATTACTACACAAGAAAATTTTTACAAGAAATGATAAAAAAAAATTATTTATACAATTATTAAAATCATACAAATCATACCCCCAGCCCCTCCCCAAAATGAAACCAACCACTCCCAAAAATGAAACCAAAGAGAACCAAAGTGAGTTTTGTTCAGACCTTTCAGTACATCTTTTGCTCACCAAACCTTTAAGGAAGTCTTTCCAGAGGTGTTTCTCCTTCTTTTTCACATCTGGCATACAGAACTGCAAGCAAAGTATCAAAAATCTGTCCAAGGGCTCCCAAAACACTACCCATGTTTTCCTGTGCCCACGAGCTGCTCCTGCCCAGCCTTTCACCTCAGGAGAACAGCAGATACCGGGCCTGTGACTGGAGGACCCATTGAGCCGTGCAAAACGTCATTGGAGGAGAACCAATGACATCATGACTGTGAGGTTTGTGATTGGACAAGAACACCTGAGGAGGGACGGTGGCCTGAAATAACATCTGATTTAATCTGAAATTAGGTGTCAGTGTTGAAAAGCCTGTCTGCCTTGGAAAGCACCTGGACTGACTACCTGTCTGTCTATCTATCTACACACCGGTGACTGCACGCCTGACTGGGGCTCTACCAAGGTAGGTGTGAAGTCCTTCCTCTCTTTGCCTGGGCTTTTTTTTCCCTCTTTCTTCCTGTTTGCGTGTGTGTCAAAACATTAGAAAACACCCTATTTATAATCACTGTACCTCATGATAGGATGTGTGAATATAAATGTTTGTGTGCGTGTGTGTGTGCGTGTGTGTGTGTGTGTGTGTGTGTGTGTGCGTGTGCATGTGCACACATGCAGCATGCAACAGTCTGGTCGTCTAAGGCTGCGGCCGTGGCTAGAGGAGCAGATCCAGTCAGGGAAATATCCAGGAGTCAGCTGGCTGGACCAGGTACGCCCACCCCACTCCCCACACCTCCACCAACACCACACACACACACACACACACCTCTTTGCAGTACAGCATCACTGGTACATGGGACAAAATCAAAATCAGTGGCATAATACCTTAGGTGATGGGGTGTAACTATTCTATTCTGCTCTATTTTATTCTTTTCTGTTCTATTCTATTCTATTCTATTCTATTCTATTCTATTCTATTCTATTCTATTCTATTCTATTCTATTCTATTCTGTAGTCAGCACAAGTCTTCCAAATCCCTTGGAAACATGCAGCTCGACATGGCTGGAGTATCGACCAAGATGCAACACTGTTCAGGAGCTGGGCCATGCACACTGGTAAAAAGTGCGCACGCACACGCACACACACACACACACACACACACACACACACACACACACACACAAAGAAACAGTCTCAGCGAAAGTATGTTCCGGTCGGTTGCCCCTCTGGTCCATTCGTCATCAGAGAGCCCACCTCAGCCCTCTGGGAGTTGGCTTTGACAAGGCCAGTAAATACATAACTATTTCAATTACATCACAGACTAATTTTCATAACAACAACAACAACAACAACAATAATAAACATGGTACATTATGCAAAATTACCCTTAACTGTGATGAGTTGTATTTGGTGTCAGGTAGCTTTAGTCTTTTGAATATTCTCAATAAATTATAAAAACTATGAGGGCCATCCTGATCAGATGTGTTGATGCCTCTATCTGTGATGGCAAAAGTGTTCTGTGAGGAGCAGCTGACGTCTTTCCAGATCAACCACATTCCTGTTGTCACTCTGCTTCTCTGGCCAGCAGCGCTGAGTTACACTACATCCTCATACAGGACCGGTGTAAGGCAGCTTCACATGGAGGTCATCACGGGAAGGATATTTTTAATAGATACTGTCACCAGCAGGGCTATTCACAGAAGGTGCACAATTCATTTTCATGGTGTACAAAACTGAGAGATGATTGAATCAAGGACCGCGTACTCTCAACTGACAGAAACCTATTGAGTAAACACATTATTAATCAGTTTCTACATTTAATACACACATAACAATCTGCATTCACAAATCCAAGTCAGGGTTTATATTGCCCAGTAATTGTGTTCCTCCAGGAGAAATCTAGCTGTCTTCACCCGATTATGGAAACCATGCATTCGTTTACCTGGCAGGCTGATGGTGAGAACCTTGTAGACACAGCCATCAAATGTAACACACTGCACATCTAAAACTGACCCATGACAATTTTGCATATTGCACCTTTAATTCACAGAAATAACTTCACAATGCCATTGCGATCTATATATTAAATGATTTTTGATGCTGTTATCCTTTACCAGGTAATCACATATTTATTCAGTGTATCTGCGATTTCATTACATTGGTTTGAGTAATTGTTACTGTTTGTTGTTGTTATTAAAAAAATTTACTATTACGGCAGCCCACTTGCACACACATAAGCATCACATTCCAGTCATGGGAAGGATCACCTCATGGGAAAGCTCAGGTCCAGTTGCTGTTGCAGGAATCACATTGCTGCCAAAGTACAACATGACTGCTCTTCACAAGATCTTCAAAAGCTACAAAGTACAAATGTGCAAACACCAGGTGCTTTGTAGATATAGTAGGGAGATACAATTTAAAATTCAACTAATTTCAAATAACAAACAAATAGTAATAAGTAATAGCAATATATAAAACAATAATGCCACTTTAAGAGAAAATAACTTCAACCATCAGTATGTGTAAGCCAAGCCTTTCAAATAGTGAAATCAGTAAGGAGCTCAAAAGGTCGTTGTATGACGCAAAACCTGAGTAGCTCTTTTGGGTTTTAGTGACAAAGATCTGTCTCTGCATATGAGAAGTGTTAATGATGTGTGTAAAACATCTCAGCACTCCTGTCCTTCTTGTTTGCCTTTGTCTGATGTAAATGATCCATAGTGGATCCTGTTGAGTTGTGGTGATTTTATTACCTTGTGGAGCTAAATATGGGAATGAACTCAATAAACGTGATGAGGTCATTGTAAAAGGCTTTTTTGTGTGTGTGTGTGTGTGTGTGTGTGTGTGGGGGGGGGGGGGGGGGGGGGGGGGGGGGGGGGGGTAAAAGATGGGTGAAGCTGGGTAGATGAGGTAATAGCTTTTTGGTTTTTTGGAAAAACAAAACCAAGAACATTTAAGCAAGCAATCCCAAATCTAATGTGGGTAAGTCTAAAGTCTCTCTTGGTGAAAAGCAGATTTGATTTCAGTAGCCATTGTTTACATACAAACTATTTACTGAACAGTTTTGCAATTTCCAACATTTAAGCAGAATAAGACTGGGCAAGATGAACTTCTAGATTAAACTCATTTTTGTTTCTGAATTATTTGTTTTCAGGCCCTATCAAGGCAGAGACTAGTCCAGCTGAAACATCTGGAACCACACAGAGTTACATGCACATGTACATTTATACCCATGTTTAATTGTCTGCTTGTCCACTTCAGGGCGGTACCATCCCGGCAAAGACAAGCCAGACCCAAAGACATGGAAGGCTAATTTCCGCTGTGCCCTGAACTCTTTGCCTGATATTTGTGAGCTGCGGGAGCACAGCAGGAAGAGAGGCAGCAATGCCTACAGGGTCTACAGGATGCTGCCCAACATGCAAACACACAGGCGCAGGAGAGGTAAGACACACATGTATGTTTACTGATTCAGCCACACACGCATAATGACACAGTCTCTCAAAGGCCTCACATATCCACAGATGTTCCCCTCTCCAGGGCTTTTAAAAGTATGAGGTGGTGAGGGTTGCACAGGGATGAGGGATAGATGTTTCTCACAAAGCACACAATAACCGAGCAAGCACACCCATCACAGATTTTGACATGCCTTCAGTGGCCAAGTAAAAAAAAAAAAAATCTAAAATTCATTGGAAATCATTTTTCAATAGATGAGAAAAACTCTCTCCTCTCCATTTCCCTCAGGACTGCGATCGTCCAGAAATCCCAGAGAAACACAAATGAGTCCTGGAGCATCAGGAGATGATGACACACACATTTCACAGCCCACCACAGCAAAACACACTTCAGACTCAACAAGAACCTTAAACCCATCAGAGAAGGTGGCGATGCCTGCAGAAGATATACACGGCAACACTCTGACACATGGTGAGAGCTGACATGCTGTAATGTTTTATGATGTTTTAGTTATTTATTTATTTTTTTATTTTACTGTTGTTACTGATGCTGTTTCACATGCTAGTAATGTTGGTTGCTATGTCACCAGTTTTAAGTTATTGTTGTCTCTGTTGATGGTCCGATGATGTTGACAGTGATGTTGCCCTGTAGCCTGATAAGGAGAGTTTGGTTGTTGTTGCTGTGCAGGGCTGTGGGAGGCCAGGCCAGATGACCAGGAGCAGACTGAGGCTGTCTTTAAGGTACCAGAGCACGGCTGACTGACTGACTGACTGACTGACTGAATGAATGAATGAATGAATGAATGACTGAAATGGAATGATGAATTGTCCTCAAACTGAAGTTTGTGTGTTTTATCTCACATACAACCTGCCACTGGGCTGCCTGACTGACTTCTGGCTGTTCTGTTACCTTCTTGATTTACTGCCTGAATGTCTTAGCGCCCAACCACACAGGACATGTTTGAAGGCTGAGCAAAGCAAGGCGTGCAGCTGCAAAGCAGAGCAGCCTGCTGTGTTTTCAGTCAGCTGGCGATCAGCTGGCAGCTACGCAACCAGTTGTTGTTTATTGTGCAAGCTTATAGCAAGGTGGCACAGTGGCAACATCGCCTGTCCATCACTGCAGGGACCCAGGCTCTGTTCTGGGAAGCAGTGCATCTGGTTTGGCGTCACTACAAGTGCAAATGATTACGTTTGTACACTCATGGTTGGGAAACTGGTAGGAGAGCGAGTCCCTTTTTCTGTATTAGCGACTCCTGCTGGTTGGTCAGGGTGCCTGTTCAGTGGAAGAGGAATGTAGAGGAGGTAATGTGAACCTCTGTACGGGTTAAGGTCAAATTAAACTTCTGTGTTGAAGTGTCCCAGTAGCTTCATAATTCTAGCCTTCGCCAGTGTGAACATGTATAGTTCTACGTTGGAGAAACTGTGTGCACACTGAGCTCATCCCTGACACACCGGACAGCAGGGTCAAGACTTTTATTAATTCCATGCAAATGAAGCACAGATAAACATGGAAGCAACATTGTTTATATTCTCAGAGAGTTCACTGTGGCACACTAGCAGTGTCCAAAGCAATGTTTTGGGATTTTTCTCAAGCTCTTTAAGTATAGTGTCAGACTGTCTTACTATTTTATTTGACTCTCACGTTGGCTATACACAAATGTTTTCAACTCCACCGCTGGTATATCTTAAAGTCAGGATAAATCTCACCATGAATTTAGTGACATCTTGCATAGTTGGTATAATTTGACATATTTGCAAACCTCCTCAGTTCCAGCCAGTTGAATATAGACAACAGCTAGCATCATGTTGTTTTCTCTCTCAGTGGAAATCAACTCACAAAACATGTAAGCGGCACAAAGCGGTCTAGTGGACCAATCGCAGACGTTGCAGTCTTGCAGTATGCACCCTATGTCGCCCCATGAAGCTCTACTACATGCAAAAAATCCAGATGGCATCACACCGCATTCATGAATCGGTTGCATCTGAAAGTGTCCACTGTGGTTCACAATAGGCTTGTTTCTTTCAGCCCAATACAGTAGCGATCTTTAAAAGTACTTCAAATTACACACAACTTTTCACACCATCCTTTGGTAAAACTAACCAACTCAGAAAAAGAAGTTTAAGGGCATAACAGATACACAGCAGTCTTTTGTTACTTCACCTACAAATGTAGACTTCTCCAAAAGGACAAAACTAGTGTAAAAGAGACTGAATAAAACATTTTTTAAACAAGGATAGATTATCAGCTAAAATACAAGTTTCACGAGTTTTATTTTGGCATTTCCTGGCTGTGCATGGAGAGAGAGGTGGACAAGTCATAATTAATGCAGCCTCAAAAGTGATTGGTTCCTGAAATAAGAACGCTGCACTAATTTAGCTAAACCTCTGTCCCACTTTTGACACACCATCAGCTTGGTCCACACTGCAAGCTGTCCCACCATGCTTAGACCCCTGCCTCTCCTGTCTCTCTCTACTGCCTCTACTGAATAGAAAACATATTAATGCCAAAAAAAAAAAAAAAAAAAACCTTTCAACCAATACTTTAAATGGTAAGGAAGCCATGACATCTTTTTTGCAGACAGATTTTTGGGGCACACATCACTGTGTTGTTTTTTCCAGTGAACTTCCCTGCAATCACTTGGTGATAAAATGCTGTGACACATTTTTCCTCAGAATATAGAGGCTATTTCTGCACGATTACAACTCACTCTTCATTGTTCCACTCTTCATTCAAAGCAAAGTGCTATAGATGCAGCTAGATTTTTTTTTTTTTTTTTAAACTGTGCAAAACCGACCTGACAGCAGGTTTTAGAACAGCAAACGTGAAACTGTTCATAAACGTCCTACAGGTTGAACCATTACATCAGTCATAAACAGAGAGTTGTAAAATGCATATTTATTTATATAAAGTGCATGATGAGTATTTTGATCATGGATCAACTGAACACCACTGAGGTCCAGGACAGGACTAACTGTCTCTCTGTCTGTCGTGTGTGTGTGTACTGTTTCCTGTAGTTGATGGACCATTTGAACAGTACTGAACTCTGGAACCACACCGGAGAGCAGAAAGGGTGGAGAGCACAGACACTCTGCTGGGACCACTGGCACTGTATGATCATTTGTGTGTGTGTGTGTGTGTGTGTGTGTGTGTGAGAGAGAGAGAGAGAGACAGAGAGAGGGAACGAGAGAGAGAGAGAATAATCACATTATTGAATTGTGTTGCAAATTGTAAAAAATAAATAAATAGTAATAATAATCAGTCCTATCTTGCAACAACTAACAACATCTAACAAATGATAGTTTTCCTCTGTGTGTGTGTGTCCTCTGCTCCCAGGTGCTGGTGACGACTACCTCTGCACCTTGCATGCAGAAAGCTATGCACACTGGGCAGAAAGCAGCGATCTGTTGGGTCAAAGCTACATCAAGGAGCTCTCTGATTGGTCCACACTTCAGCAAACACTGACCCCATAGCTCTGCAACGAACAGCAACCACCAAACCTTCTGGTAAGCAACAGCTCCTATTGGGCAATGCCAATAATAGCTTTCCATGTTGGCTTTCCTGCTGACTCTCAGGGTTTTTCCTATCCCATCAGTGTGTCATGCTGTTTATCTGTGTGCTGGCCACTGAAAGAGACAAATGAGAGAAAAAAAAGGCTGACAGGAAATTGATCGTTGGCTCAGTCTCAGTGTTTACCCTAAACGTAAATGTCATAGGCCCTGTCACAGACTTTAAGAGACTTCTCCTGCATAAGCAGCATAAATGTGTGAGTGAATGTGTGAGTTTTAGAGCTTGTTACTTTCCGGTTCAGTATGTGGAGGTTGGATCACTGATAATGAGAAAAAAGCAGAAAGATGGAGACATAACTTTCTTAAGCAGCACTTTACTGTTGGTGTTGTGAACATCATGCAAATGGGTGTGTGTCCAAAAGCGGCAGAGCATTCATGTGGCACAGATACAGGAATTGACTTGACAGTGAGTGGACTCTCTTCCAAGCTCTCTCTGGTTAAGTGTTTTAAAGACACCGATGAAATTATTCACCATGCAAACATAAATATGGATGAAATACCACTATTTTCTTAATCCATTTAACCTTACACTGGGATTTCCCATCTCCGTTCATGCCGGGTTAACATCACAACACAATGGATTGTGGAAAGTCCCCTAAAGCAAAGTCTGACGGATTGTGGACTTGGTGGGGAAAGTTTTCATGAAGGGTTTTCATAAAAGTCAGCAAGAGAGCCCTCACAAGTGCCTCACACTGGTTTCACTGTAGGACAGCCCTGGACCATCGTGGATTTCCTGGGAACGCGTGTGAGCCTGTAAAAGTGTGGAGCCGAACATGCTGGGATAAAGATCCTGTTCCAAGCCAAGCTTTACATCTGTCATCATCACCTCAGCTCACCGTATCTCACTGTCACACTCTTACCAAAATACTGCCAAGCTCACACAACAGGTTGCGGAGTAAACAGATCACATTTCAGCAGTAAAAGGGCGGTGCAGGGTCAGTTGTTGCTCCGCTGTGTGTTTTATGTTTACTCAGCAACGAGGGTGATGAAACAGAATCTGTGTGAGGAGCAGCAGACAGAGGTGAAGCTGCTGGGCTTTAACCGTTTACAGCTGCTGGGGAATTCAACACTCCTCAGGCCAAGCAAAGCAATGTCAAACAATGCCTTTACATTTTCTGCACCAGGAAACTTGACCACAATGGAGATTTTTCACAGCAACCGCTTTGCCATGAAACAGCAGTGTAAGCACAGATGTTACTCATGGCTCTGTTGGAGCTAAACTGAACCTGTGTTTATCCTGCTGTGTCATGTCAAAATGGCTGCTGTGAAAAAGGTCAGCCACTGAAAGACAAAATGCACTATATGGACAAAAACATTGGGCCGCCTACACATTACACCCACAGGAGCTTTTATGACATCCCATTCTAAATCCATAGGCATTAATACAGAGTTGGTCCCCCCTTTGCAGCTAGAACAGCTTCCACTCTTCTGGGAAGGCTTTCTACAAGATTTTGGGGTGTGTCTGTGGGAATTTTTGCCTGTTCATCCAGGAGAGCATTTTTGAGGTCAGACACTGATGTTGGATGAGAGGGCCTGACTCACTCTCGGTGTTGGATGGGGTTGAGGTCAGGGTTCTGTGTGGGCCAGTTCTTCCACACCAAACTCAGCCAGCCTTATGCACTGGGGCACAGTCATGCTGGGACAGAAAAGGGCCTTCCCAAAACTTGTTTGGAAGCACAGAATTGTCCTAAATGTCTTGGTAAAATCTTCAAACCCAGACTCGTCCATTAGACCATCAGATAGATAAGAATGATTGGTCGCTCCACAGAACATGTTTCCACTGCTCCAGAGTCCAGTGGCGGCGTGCATTACACCGCTGCATCTGATTTGCATGCGGCAGTTTGTCACGTTTCCATCACTCCTGAGTCCAGTGGTGGCATGTTTTACACCGCTCCATCTGACGCTTGGCATTGTGCTTGGTGATGCAAAGCTTGCATGCAGCTACTCGGCCATGGAAACCCATGCCATGGAGCTCCCGGCACACAGTTTCTGTGCTGATGTTAACGTCAGAGGAGGTTTGGAGCTCTGCAGTTATTGAGTCAGTGGAGGTTTTACACACTATGAGCCTCAGCGCTCAGCTCCACTCTGTAACTCTAACTTTAACTGTAACTTTACGCGGTCTGCGGTCTCCCATCTGGTGGCTGAGTTGCTGTGGTTCCTAATAACTTTGCAATAATACCACTTACAGCTGATGGTGGAATATCTAGCAGGGAAGAAATTTCACAAACTGACTTGTTGCAACAGTGGCATCCTATTACATTACCATTACAGTACAATGCTCAAATTCAGTGAGCGCTTTAGAACGAGCCATTCTATCATAAATGTTTGGGTAACACTTTACAATAAGATTACAACAAATAACATTAGTTAATGCCGTAATAAACATTAAGTAACAGGTAATAAACATTAAGTAACAGTTAACTAACTGTTAACTAATGTGTCTATGAATCATGTACTAATGCTATTCATGCTAAGGTATTAGTTTATATGTTATTTAAGGGTTATTGTAGATATTATTAACATTAGTAAATGCCATAATAATCATTGACAGTTCATTAACCATTATGGAATTAACTAACATTAACTAACGTTAATTGTTGTACTCTTATTGTAAAGTGTTACCAATGTTTGTTAAGGCAGACTGCATGGCTAACTGCTTCATACACCTGTGGCAATGAGACTGAATGAAACTCCTGAATTCAGAGATTAAGAGATGTGTACCAGTACATTTGTCCATATAGCATATGAACCTACACACAGGCTGTATCTCTGCTTAAAGGGATAGTTCACCCAATCTACAAAAAAAAAAAAAAAAAAAAAAAAAAAAAAAAAATAGGCTGTATACATTCCCACTTAGCATTAGTACAGTCTATCCATCCAGGTAGTTTCTGTCTCATTTCCAGTCTGTCACAATCAGAGAAATTGAATGGGTAGAATCAGTGTGGGCCTTTATTGGCCTTTGGTTCCTGGCAAATCAGAGTATTTCTGGGTGTTTCACCTTGGCAAGGCAACAGGGTTCATTAATGTCACTGTGACGGCAGAATAATTTTTTGCATAACTTGAATAACTTGAATATCAAAACTTCCAAACAACAAAACAAGCACCTGACCGTCGGGTGGATCTCTCTGTCACGGTGTGCACAGCTCTCATCCGCAATGAAGGGGGAAGTTAAAGTCAACACATGAAATGAATTAAAGCCGTCACCATGCTGCTAAAGTTATTGAAAAATTACTGCAAGATATTGCGTAGCCTATCTCAGGCTAATGTTAATATTGGCTAATTAGATGTGTGCCAAGTCAATCCTAATTAGCTGTATTGTTGTAAACAAAAAGTAATGTTCTGGCACAGCAATGTGGTGACACCATGGATGTTGGACATTTACATCTGTTGCCATGGTGAGGTGAAAATTTACATATGGCATAAAGAAATAATGACACAGAAACTTGGAATAAGCCCAAGGGAACAAAGATTTTCACCGGGGAGTATTTCCTGTTGAAGAACACCAGCAAGCCATACCTGTCAGGTGAACTGCTGCTTTAACAGAAGTTTTTTGTCTGCCCACAGGCAATTAATTGACAACAGAGAAATAATAGTAATAATAATAATAATAATAAATAAAATAATAATAAAAAAGGCCTTTCACCGCCATAGTTTTGTCTGTGAGACAACAGCTTGGACTGTTGGACTGAACAGTTTTGTTTCAAAGCTGCTCTACAATGCAGTTATACCTAATTTTATTTTCACATTTTCAGATTTACAGAAGTCATTCGTCCCACCAGAGGATGATTGTGGACAGTAACAGATGGTGCAGCCTGTTTTCTCTGATCCCTGTTTGCTGTGAATCAGTCTGCAGACGGATAATGTGAAAACCAGTACAGTTCATTGCATATGCATCGAACAATACGTAGACACCCTGCATATGTATTGTGTTTTCTGTGACTAAATGTTTGTTTAATTTGTTTTTGCTGTCTGTCAGCAGTCAGGCTACTTATTATTATTAAAGAGCTGTCACTTTTGTTTTCATTCATTGGATTAAAAATATTTTTTTTACTCTGAATTTGGTTGACATTTTCATGGAGGTATTGAGAGCGTGTAAACCAAATGTATGTTTAAGAAGTTGTCACCAGCAGGGTAGAGCCACCTCACTAGTAATGTGTGAAAGAAGATATGTAAATAACCTTTTCTTTGTACACAACTCACAAAGTGATCCAACAATATGACTTTGATCCCTGAGTATATTGCAAAGAAAAAAGATTTTTTTTCAACCAGCACATAAATGTTGTAACATATTAAACCAGCGCCACCTGCTGGCTGTACTATGTAAGTGCAACCTGAGTAGATCGTGATATGGTCAAGCACTGTAAAATAGCATGAGCTACACACACATTTGAGCAGGAAAGACAAGGGATATGTGAATGTTTTCAAATTATGATGGCTATTGCTATTATATAGGCATATATAATAAAACAAAACATTCACTTTCCACTGAGAAATGAGAACATTCTCATGTTCTCTCAACATTCACAATACCAGCACAGGACTTTCCAAATAAGAGGGATCAACAATCATCTTTGGCCTCTTGCTTTTCAAGAGCATCAAGAGTGCTGAAGGCTGGTCAACACTTTCTGTGTTATTTGATAAGTCTCATTGTGAACATGCTAAATTAAGATTTTCGTATTTTGTTTTTCTGTTTTCTGTTACTATTTTCATGATTAACTGGCCACAGTACAAGTTTTCTCAAGACACTGGCAAATACCCACATTTTACTGTATTTTTTCATGCTGACATTAAAGTTTTACATTTATTTCTGTATGTTTATAAATGCTTGTCTTCCTCTCCATCCTCATTTTAGGCTTGGAGGTAACATAAGCCACAAGTAACTCATATCTTGTTAAAGTTGTACAGTTATGTTAAATTATTTTAATTTACTTCCTCTCACAGCTTCAAAATTAGTAAAAAAGGTGCTGCTGGGGAAAACAGGAGTAGGTACGAACAGCACAGGAAACACCAGTCTGCTGTTTGTTACTGGCAGCTCTTCCAGCTCGGTAACAAGGAAGTGTGAGGCTCAACACTTCAAGGTAGACAGATCACACCGACACACCCGGATTCTTTGACACCAGTCTCCCCGTAGAGGAATTACGAAATACTGAAACTGAACATAGCTTGCGCCACAGATGATGCTCCGCGGCCTGTCTCATCGAGCTCAAAGAGGGCAGGTTCACAGCTCAAGAGATAGAGAAGATGCTGCGATGTGGTTCAATAAAGGCCATCAGAATGGCCGCAGTGCTCTGTCCTCATGGATTAGAGCTCAAAGCAGCAATGTTAAAGAGTTTGTAAAGGAGAATGAGGATCTGAGGGATCTAGTGCAGAAAAGTGTGGCAGACAGACGTCACCAAGTTTTTGACAATGACTTCTGAAACAGCAGTAATGAACACACACATCAGGTGGGAAAAGCCTCTCAACACAATAGGCAAGGAGAGCAGATGCTACACTAATGAGACTGAAACGAAGTGAGGCGAGAAGCACTGTCAGACTAACAGCACACAAAGAGAAGATAAACAGGAAAGACGTCTGAGGAGGAGCTAACAAGGATGACACGGCAGACTGTACCAGGGAAGAGAAACCAGAGAAAATGTTGAAGTCTAACAACAGAGACTTGTGGAGTCCCTCTGGCAACAAGACTGCTGATACACTCATGATCGGAGTTTAATTGTCAAAAACTAGTTTGTACGACGGGGATAAAGCTACTTACAGCTAGCAGTAGCACTATACTGGTAGTAATAGTGAAAGCAGGCCTAGATGAGTTTATTGAAAGTGAAATTACAGCCAGGTCACACCAACACTTTTGCTTTTCTGCAGGATGGATGCACCAATATATCATTCCCTGTATTTTATATAAATAGTTTGTCTTTTTTCTTGTGACCACAAATAAGATAAAACATTGGTCCATGATTGTTTAACCAGTGTTTTAAACATACATATACTGTATTTTTCTCCATGTTAGAGACATTTTTCACTACGGAGGAGTAACTTGAATCACAGTATAATGGGTACTGCCACATTTATGATTCAGTTTACAAGGGGAGAGTGGACACACAATGATGTATTGTATAAAGTAAATCCAAAGGATGGGACAACATAAAATCCCAGTAAAATGGAAAGATCTTGTTCTGTATTGGTGTACCTGAGGGGTTTTATTCTTCTTCAGCCTCTTCCTTTACATAAACAGGGCAGTGTTACTGCAGTCTGCCTTTAACCAACCCATCCTACCTAAAAATAGTTTTGGGTCACTGGTATTTGCAAAAACAAGAATTTCATTTTTAAAAAACTACACCAACTTTGATATACATGTAAAAACTGACAGTGTTTAAATTAAAAACTCTGCAGTTTCAACCTGGAAAATATAAAACAAGGCAACAGCAAACATGTCACCCGCCTGTTAATGATGACGCTCCTGTCTGGTACATTAAGTCGCACACAGCTTGTCTTCTTGTTTTGAGCTGTGACTGTGGTTCCCGCTTGGGCTGGTACAGTCTGCAGTGCAGCTGTGAGAAGTGTTATTATCAGTGAAGTGTGACACACTGCAGGACACATGGATGAGTGAACACGATGTAGTGCCAAAACCAATTGCCATGCTATGCATTCTGATGAAATGACACCAGTGTCACCATACCACACTTAGCTCAGAACTGTCAGCACTGGTGCAAGGTTGCCAACATATAAGATGCTTCCCCACCCAGTTTTGAATGGTTTCAGTGTGACAGGACCAGCACCACTCACTGTCAATTGATATCTGTGCATTTTCTTTAACTGTGTGCACAGTACCTACATTCTTATAAACAATGAATGCATTTCTGGCTTAGCAGACATAACTTAATCTCCAGGTCTACACAGCGAGTAGGCATATCTAGATGAAATATTGTAACCACACAACACAGTGGTAAGCTCCAGATGTGCAGCACATAACACTTAATGTATCATTGCCGGTAAACCACAGTGGTCAAATAATAAAGAAAAATGACTCCAAAAAGGCAGATTAGGAAGGTCATAGTTTATTAAAATTCTATATGGTTAACTCTAGATGGATATAAAAAAAATAAACAGTTGAAATCAATGCAAAATTCCTAAGCAATTGTGAGTGTACAATACATGGTCCAGTGTACTCTACTCATTTCAAGTTTATTACAAAACAGCATTCTTTACCCCTGAAAGCAACTCGGAGAATCATGAGTATTTTTCGGAATAAAACAGTGAACATTTTGCCTTTTGCTCTGCTACCTCTACCTGTCGTCTGAAAAACCTCTGAGAATACAGAAGGAAACAGAATGTTCCAAATCTCCAGAGTGGCCCAGCCACCATGAGGTCCGTTTACAAATCAGATAATAAATACAGGCATCCAAATGGGCTAAAACAGCAAATGTTTGAAAATAATTTTCCCATGCATACACACAAGCATACATCTTGACTGAGATTATGAGCTTTCTAAACCCTCTTGTCTATTCTTTACAGTGCAACAGTATGGCAGCCGATGGATAGCAGTGCTTTCATTAAAAAAAGAAAACAAAAAACAAAAACAAAAGAAAAATAAAAATATGTACAACATTATGGAAAAGCAATAGTTTCATCTTTTGGTCCTGTGTCCGTTACAGACAGAACTGCTTCTGAAGATGCTTCCTCATATCAACAACAGTAGTTTCCACAAGTTTCTTTGATGATCTGTAAAGTGAAAATAAGTGAAACAAAGGTTAGGATCTCAACAGCTAATGTTTCTTGCTGAAGTCCAGGTTTCAGTGGACTTTGATGCATTCATTAGGCACTGCTTGCTGCTGGGTGTGTGTATGCATAACTTCCCACTGCCTGTTACGACATAGCCTGGGTTGGAGTCGTGTCTGTACTGTGCGGCCCTGGCTCTTATTGAGGGGAGGCTCAAAGTTTAGAAATGCTAAGACCTCCAGTGTCAGTGGATGTATTCCTCTGACTGCCTGCATGAAGCGGTAAACCCCGTCTCTGGGATTTGATAAAGCCAGGAATGCAAACTGGTTAAGGCCCAGACATGCCAAACTGACATCAAAGGACCTACAGCGACAAAGGCTGAGTGGTGGGGCCAAAAAGTTGCACTTGAACACACCGCAAATGCTGCAGCCAATGGCCAACAGGCATGCACCTCTGACTCTCCGCATCAGCAGATGGCAGTAGACTGTATTCATCATTCAAGAACAGATACCCTAAGACCCAGGAATGCAAATATATGAACTGTAAACAAAGCAACGTTTGCTCACAATTTTCACATGACTTGCTCCTCCTACTCGAGAATATGTCTGATAATAAGCTGCAAATGGCAATGTTGTTGTCAGCCCTTGGTCTTTTGGTTTTGGAAAAAGAAAAGAGGTTAGGTGAAGCCGAACAATCAGTCAGAGCCATCTCTCTCACCGACTGGCTCCGCCACCAATTCGACATGTTCAAACAGTCGAAAAGCCGCCAACAGGGGCCAGACTAGTGACAACAGTGTGGGACACAGTGGGGTCTCCACCAGTTATTAGAAGTGATGAAGCCTTAGAATGACTAGTGAAATGTCTTCATAAAAAACAAGTCCAGTTGCCTGTGACTTACTACTTCTTGATAAAGTACAAAGTACTAATTCATTAAGTGTGTTGCTAAACAGATTTGCTAGTTTGTGGATGTTGACTAGAGGAGCAAGTAACTTCAGGACAAACACAATCTTATGTTAAATTCGTCACTACAATGCCAGATTTCCATTGTGACACAGATTCAAAAGGTCACAATTTTTAAAAATGCTTTTAGGCTACAGCCACAGCAAAACATGCGTGCACATCTCTCAAGCAAGTGTGACATACTTTCAATTATGACTGATTTCTGTGGTCACCACAGCAACTGACACCATCTCCTTTTCATGATATGATCTTTCTATACTGCACAGGTTCTGTGGTGCCATGTTTTGTTTACAATCTATGCACATGCATCCAAACACACGTCACTTCTTCACTGTTAGCCTCCCCTTCAAAAAATAAAAATTAAATTAAAATTTAAATTAATAAATAAAAACAAATAAATAATTTTTAAAAATACTTAGAATTAATTAACATTCAAAATGGCAAATTTCCCAAAATGTGACAATGACACATCACAGGTCTGGTGATAAGCCAGACAAATAAACCATCTGTGTGTACACGTCAGTAGTGTGGGAGTCAGGGGAACTACTTGTTTTCAATGTAAGACTTCCTCTCTTACAGAGTGCTTATCAATCTCTTCACTAAGCATATGGCACTGTTTCTGTTCACTTTTCACACACATCAGTGCCTTCCACACTTCAAAATCATAGGATTACAATTAAGATGACACTGTTTAACTGCTCCAGCGGCAACAACAGGGCCGCTGCAGCTATGATACCGGAGTCATTGCTGAGGGTTTCATGATGATACTGTGGAGTTTGGGTAATATTGTCAAATAAATAAAGCTAGAGCTAGAGAAAATAGAGCTTGACATAGAGAGCTAAAGACAGAAAAAGATATCTAGAAATAGTACGGCAGATAGACAGACCAACAGACATAATAATAAATTGATAATAAAATAGTAATAGCACCTAAAAATGGTAATAATGCAACACCCAAACACGCACAGTTGATGAGACTGTCCTGCTTAACACAAATGGTGTTGCGGTGATGCAGTTAAGGCAAAATCCCTATGCACTAGCATTTTTTTTCTTTTTTATTATTTTTTTCTATTTAAATTTTATTTTATTTTATGTTTCCATTGCTGCTGTAACATAAGAATTTCCCAGTTTGGGATCACTAAAGTACATCTATCTATCTATCTATCTATCTATCTATCTATCTGTCTATCTGTCTATCTATCTATCTATTCACTAGTGTGAAAGGGGAATCAACTTTAACTTCTAACAATCAAAAACAGAAACATGCATGAAACAAGTCTAAGTTGTGAGGTACAGAAAAGTTAAGCTGCTTTATTGTTATGTATGTCATGCATTAGCATCTCTGCCATTTGGTTCATTGTTGTTTTTTTAATGCCAAAAATAAGGGTTATGTTGAATTGATATCATGAGATAATGCTTTTTGTTTCCGGGAGTAAATACAGGCACCAGCACCACCTTGCTGAGTTTCTTAGTTATTTGTAATATCTGTTTCTGCTGACAAAATGCCAATCATTGGGGAAAATGAGCTATACTTAGCAACTTCTTTATCTCTCACTTATACACATTTTTTGTTTCCCAGAACTCAACATCCTGAATTACATAAGCTTTTACCGTACTGTACTGAACCATTATTCGACTTGTTACTGTTCATATTTTTAGCTCATCACAGCAAAGTGTCAGACAGTTACAGCTGAGTGCTGTAGTCTTCTTTACCAAAAAAGCAGATTTTTACTTCAAAAACTATATGAAAAGTAGCATGAAGCATGAAAATTCGCAAAGATTGTGTTCGCCTGTATTTTTTATTTTATTTTGCAGAACAAAACATGCTGTGGCTATCAAGGCTCTTTCCACAGGGATTTTGGACCACCCAATGAATGGCAGAAATGGTAACTTAGAGCCTACAAAATTCTGCCAGGCTTAGACTCTGTATTCAAAATTTTGTGCAATTTAAAAAAAAAAATCTCTCTTACCTTATTATAACTGAGAACCTTCCGAACCCCCGTGTGCGTAGCCGCCTTTAGATTTCATCTGGGCTTGAACGAGATCCACCTGCAAACACATGGTTGCAAAGGTTAGCTGAAAAGCAACAGACTGAAATCTTGTATTGGATGTACTGTTACATCTGAGATTGCAGACTCACTGAAGCCAATCCCAGGCCCATGTCGCCTGAGCCTACATGTGTGGTATGAACAAAGTTTGTTGGCTCCCCGATCATGGAGCGATCTATTCGCCGCCGCCGTTTCTGAAAAATTGTAAAACAAAATGTATGTATGCATCAATCATCTCATCAACTGCAAAAACCTTTTTCAAGATTACTTATTTGGGCATTTATGCTTTATTAGACAGTCACAGCAGAGAAAGAGGGAGAGACAGAGAGGAAATACAGGGCAGAGAGAGGGGATGATATGTGGTAAAGGGTCTGGGACGGATTCTAACTCAGGCAGCAAATGCCTATCATTAAGTCAGTAATGTCAATGTGTCCAGTGGGAGTAGAAGGAAAACAAGCTGAGAGAAACAGGTGCAATGGGAGTTAAAATGGAATTAAAATGACTTAAAAGGAGACATGAGGTGACAATCATGATCATGTTTTTGCCTCATAGAACTCATCACAAATATGGCAAACATGGTTGCAGACGGCAGAATTTATTTGGGGGTGTAGTAAAGTACGATAAAGTGTGATTACAATCAAAGATGAGCCCTAGCTCTCAATTTGATTTAGAGGCAGGACTTTGCCTAACACTAGAATATGTTGTTGAATAAACTGTTGCCATCTGAAATATCTTTCCCATATAAAAAAGGCAGCCACATTAAAACAAAAATGAGGAAATCAATTACAATTACTGTAATTTTCCATTTAATGATATACTCACAGGTTGCGGCTGCTCTGCAATGCAGCAGCTGAAACAAACCCAAAACTCAGTCATTTTGAGGCTGACAAAGAGGCCACGGCAGCTTCCTCTGTCGTCTCTCCCTTTCTGTCTTCCTGTTGAGCGTCACCGATGCCACAAACCCACACAGGAAGCTTATGACAGACACAAACTGTTGGTTTCTGTGGGCCGAACAGCAGACACAGACAACCGTCCACCAAATACTAGGAAACAGACTCCTATGGACACAAACAAGGTGGGAAAAAAGACATGTTAATAAATAAATAAATAGATATTTTTTCTTTTTCTTGTTCAAGCAATAATAGGTCTGGATGAGCACAACCCGTGGGCAACTGCTTATAAGGCACAGCAAAATCTCCCCATGAATAAAAAGAGTTGTTACAAACATTGAAATAAACTGAATCATAGTGAAATCCAGGATACTACATTCGACGGTGGTTTTTGCAGGTTCCTTGTGGGACGAGAGCCACCGCTCACGAGACAAACCTGTTACCTTCAGAGAGGAAGGAAAACTGGTGTGCAGAAACATACCTTCGTGTTTGTTTTGTGATCTAGTTAATGTGAATGTTACTAGTGTGACTGCTGGGAGACAATCAAGGAAAGTCATAAAAATCTGTGTGAGCTTGGAAATATTGTTGGGATTTACATTTTCATGTTTTTTTTTCAAGAAAAAAAAAATGGTAAAGGGGCAGTGGCTGGAGAAAAAAAAAAACTGATTTTTAAGGCTGTTGTGATCTTGAATATTTCAGTTATGGGTAATATAACCTAAAAAGCTGGACCACTGGCTAAACATGTTGCTTTTTCAAATTTGCAATACGAATGATTGAACTATGACTGTACATGGAATTAAATGGACTGCATGCTATGGAATGAAAAGCATTTTGCACTTACAGTTGAATACATGTTTTTTTTTTTTTTAACCCTATTATCTTTGACCCAATTCAGAGTTTAATGTCTCTAAATAAATGATTAACATATTTTTTGCTTCATATTTAATGACTTTTCCTAATTTAATGGGGACAAGTGTGTAAACATAAAATCAACATGATGTTTTCAATATCTCGTACAGATTTTGTATGGATCGGTGTTTCTTTGGGGTCAATTTGACCCCAGGATATTCTTTTTTTAGCTGTATGAAACCTATAAGAAATATCAACATTTTGTGCACATTTGCTTTAGATGTTCTGGATGACACTGGGGAACTAAAACATGTTCTATGGGGGCTGTTTAGGTAGTCAAGACACATTAAGTAACTAATTTGGGTAACAATTTCTATTATCATTTTCTGGGGGTCTAAATTATTGGGGTCCAACTGACCCTAACTGATGAAAAGATGCTACTAAATTTGAAGGTAACCGGAGAATTAAGAGTCTGACCATCTGTAAAAGAAATGCTTAGACACGTCGTCATGCCAGATAATAATAATAATAATAATAATAATAATAATAACTAGAGGATTGTGCAGTTTCTGGGGAAACTGCGTGGGCAAGCTGGAAGAGTAACCGCGGCGCACGGTTTCCGAGCAGAAAATAAAATGTATCATGAGAAAGGTAACGCTTTGGGCTTTCAAACGGTGTCCAAATTATTTTCCAACTCCCAAAAATGCCCACCCTGGAGCGAGTTGAAAAAGTATGTGAGCACACAGCATGAGTAACAGTGGCACTTGGCAGAAAATCGCCTAAAAGTAGTGGTCAAACTCCTGCTTTTTTCTCAATGACAGCAGAAAATAAAAGGTATCATGAGAAAGGTAAGGCTTTGAGCTTTCAAACGGTGTCAAAATTATTCGCCAACTCCCAAAAATGCCCGAGAAACGGCGAGTTGAAAACGTGTGTGTTTCTGCTTCTCTCCCGAGACTTTGCATTCCAGATATAATGGGAGTCTATGGGGGAGAGAGCTGGCACTCCTGCCTCGTTAAGGGTCACAGTTTAAAAAATTGAAGCTACTTTGCTTTTGTATTTACATTTTTCAAAGCACAACTATTTTTCCTACAATTTGATCCCAAATTTATGCATGTGGAGTGAAAATTGTGGCCAGCAGAGCAAGTTTAAGATAAAAGTTTTAGGCGATTTTTCAGGGCTGCTCCACTCTAGCCGCTCAGGAATGCCAGGAATGCCACTCTAGCTCAACTCCATTAGTGTGTATTGCGTCTGGAATTCCGATTTCAAACTGGAATTGCGGAAAAACGGAATGTCGGATCGGTCTGAAAATCGAAACCCTGCTTCTTCTCAATAAGACGCACGTTTTTTGTATTTGGTGCGTGGACGCAGGTCCAAAGCTCTGGGCCCTGGAGCCTTCCAAAATTTTGTCCATTCATTTCCTATGGCCGAAATTTTCAGGAAAATTGGAATTTTGAGAATTCCGTGAGTCAGATTCCTTATAAAAGTAATAGCACACTATTCCCAATCGGGCCGCACATTTTCCCAATTCATTGTGTGGGCCTAAAACGAAAGCTGTAGGAGGAGTTACGGTCCAAAAAAACGGGGTAAAGAAAGAAATCCAAAAGTCGAATAACGTAAGTGTGCAAGCAAACAGCTTGCCCACTAATAATATAAAATAATAATTAAAAAAAAAAAAAAAACAGCGCTTGACCAGAGAGGACGAACAGGGATGTTGTCACGATCAGGTGCGTTTGCCCTTTCAGCCATATTGGCACACAGGTTGACGATGACAGGAGAATCGATAATCTGTGATTTACAACCTTATCGACATTAACTCTCCACCAGGCACTAAACACATGAAGGTGGAAGACAACACAGACTCCAGAAAATAATATCAATGACTGCTGGAATTTGAAGAGGACGGACCCTGCTTTCGCTCTTGAATTACGCCGCCGTAAACCCTATTTACAAACAAATGAACGTTACGTAACTTTGCGCCACTACGGCTAAAATGCCCCCTCCGTGCTATTTCCCGGTAATAAACCGGCGCAAATCTACAAACTAGAGAAATACTGTATATCCTGGTAGGCTATACTGGTTTAAAACTGTAACTAACTATCGATGGCGTTAACAAATGCTAACGTGTTAGCTGCCGCTCAGTCGCTATGCTAACTGGTAGCAGCAGGTCGGTGGTTTCAAACTGACAGGGAGCTAAAGGAGCTAGCCCGTTTAAACGTTAAAAAATAACCAGTGGTGAAATGATTAAATGTGTCTGCATTTAGCTGTTTACAAACCAAATAAGTAGAAGGTGTCTTCGTGTGGTGTGCTATTTAAAATTAAGAAAAGCCTTACCGGATTGGGGCCGACGAAAATCTACCATCGACTGAAATCTAAAAAAAAACCCGTCTCTGCCAAAGACCAGGAACTGCGCCTGGTGATTACGTCAGCGACGCCAGTTCCGTTGGAGAGCGTGACGCCTTCCGCACTAACCCACGTGTTCACAGCAGTGAGAGAGCTAGCTGTCGCTCACACTGGCGCTGTCTCTTAATTAATCTAGTCAAGATGAGGCCATTAACCGACGAGGAGACGAAAACGATGTTTGAGAAACTGTCGAAATAGTGAGTGAGCCTTCACCTTTCTGACACCATGTTTTTAATGTTGTACGAGGACGATTAGCCAAGCTAGCAGAGGCTGGTTTGTTAGCCAGACTGTGTGATCAAACCACGCTTTTCTCCCCCAACAGCATCGGTGAAAACATCAAACTCCTCGTGGATCGACCGGACGGCACCTACTGTTTCAGGCTCCACAATGACCGCGTGTACTACATGAGGTAATCCACCATGTTGAGTGTAAACAGCAGCGTCAGGGTAGTGACCCTGCTCACAAGTGGTAGAGGGAACAGCAAGTGGAGCCTTTCAATGACCAGCATTTGTTGTAGCCACTGCTGTGTCACAGTGAGGGGAAACAGTATTAAAGTCGTGGATAAACATGCATTAAAAGTAAATCATGCATTCAGAGTGTCATGTTAAAAATAGTAATGACTAATGTTGTGCATACTAAACCTTTTGCTACATAATCTGCAACTACAGCTGTCAGATTAATGTGCATCAAAACAGAAAACATAAGCAGAATGCCAGTAACTCAAGACTGTACCCATGTTTTGCACTGGAGTTAATGTACTTTGCTACTTTCCACCTTCTACTTCTGTCTCCAGTGAGAAAATCCTTAAACTGGCCACAAACATATCCCGGGACAAGCTCGTGTCTGTGGGCACCTGTTTTGGAAAGTTCACAAAAACCCACAAATTCCGCCTGCACATCACAGCTCTGGATTTCCTGGCGCCCTATGCAAAGGTGAGTCTCTTTCAGGAAAATCAGAACCACTTTTAAAGTACAGTACTTTTATTGTTGTACTGCAGTTATATGTTCTGTATACAAAGCTTGACCATGTGCTTTCAGTTTTAAAGCTTGATAAGGTTCTAACACTGGTTTGATAGTGCTCTATTTATTTGTGAAAGGGGGTTATTTGGCTTAAACAGCCTAAATATTAATATTGACTAGATTCTATGTTAGAGAGTCTGAGTATATGGGAGCAGGCTGTAGATGGAATATGCCATTCAAGAGGACTCTCTGGGTCAGAAATCATCTTTGCCCTGCTTCCAACCCACTGACCCTCTTGCTGCTTTACATACACATCCACAGGAGTGAACATCCTGTGAGGTAGTTTGTGCATACATTAGACAACTGCAACAGCATGTAGATATGTATGGCAGGGCACCGATAGACTGTAGAATGATACAAAAATGATACAGCTGAGACTGACATGGCCCAGCCTCACACACTGTTAAAGGCACGTTTCAATTGAAATTACCAGGTTCATGAAGGTTGCCCAGTAGATTATCTAAACTCATTAACTTAAAGGACTATGGTGATTTTGCATATTTAGCCGAGTACCTACCAAATTGTACATACTTCTTATTTCTGCTAGTCTTTTCTCAAAGCAAGCAGCTGTATTTTCAGAGCTCTTCGATATCATTTTTCCTGACTTTTGTCCAGTTATTGGTGTCCATTTATTCCACTATGATGTGAAAATGAACTTTCAGAGACTTTCCTCACACTAGTATTCATCACCATAATCCATATTAGTTTTCCTAAAAGGAGCGCTGTTGTTTTTTGATGAGTTGACATCATGAAGAGAGACACAGTCTCTGCTGGAAAATAGTACCTAGGGAAACATTTGCTTTACACAGCCAATTATTAGCTCTGTGGTTACTGAATAGTAATGATTTTGTTAGCTGCAGAACATTGTTAGGTTGGTGTTTCAAACAAAAATTCCAATTTGAAAATGGAGGGATGTTGTGAGATCTTTAGTGCCCCCGCATGATTTCAAAAAATGGTTTGTTGCAAAGTAAAATGTGGGTTTATTGTAGCAAATGGGCCAAACATTCAAAATTATTTGTATGATCCTTTTTTTAAGCTTCTTGTAATGTGTTCAGTTCAAGGTGTGGGTGAAGCCTGGAGCAGAGCAGTCCTTCCTGTATGGGAACCATGTGCTGAAATCTGGGCTCGGCAGGATCACAGACAACACAATGCAGTACCAGGGGGTTGTGGTCTACTCCATGGCAGATGTGCCCCTGGTAAGTCCTGCAGCTGTGGTGCCAAATGGCTTAGCTGGATTTCTATTAATACAATGGCACA
Source organism: Myripristis murdjan (assembly GCF_902150065.1). Classification (NCBI taxonomy): domain Eukaryota; kingdom Metazoa; phylum Chordata; class Actinopteri; order Holocentriformes; family Holocentridae; genus Myripristis; species Myripristis murdjan. Next base: position 17,552,361 of record NC_043982.1, read on the forward strand.
GTAACATTCTTTCTGTAACAGTGTCCATTAAATGGCGTTGTTCATCCACAGGACTTAAATGTTTTTCTTCCTCAGGGTTTTGGAGTGGCAGCAAAATCTACACAGGAGTGCCGGCGAGTCGACCCCATGACCATTGTCGTGTTCCATCAGGCAGACGTCGGAGAGTTCATCAGGAGCGAGGACACATTGACATAGACCGTGACAGGGTGGATCCCCAACTGGACTGGCGATCATGCTTTCTTTACCTTTACTCAGAAACAGGCCGTTTCACACCCGGAGGTGGTGCATCACAGCTGCTGTCTTCACTGGTTTGCCTCTGAGCTGCTCCACTGGAGTAGCTGGGCTGAAGAGCCTGGCTCAGCTGACTGCAGATCTTCATACTGAAACAGTCTCTGCCCAGGCCAGGGACTGAAACAAGGACTTTGTGTATTGAAAAGCCTGCTTCACGCAGTTTGGGGCTTTCTCTGCTCTTCCATCTCAACAGTGAGCCAGTGACTGAGGTGCACAGGAGCTGTCAGGGCCCTACCAACATTGTCACTCGCACTCAGTTTTATGTAAAATCTTGTGAAAATGAAAAGCATTGCCTTTCTATTTGTGTATAGTGTCACTGTTTTCCAAATAAATTCAATGTATTTCTGATTTTGGATTCAGAAGCTTGTTAAAATTGAACTGTGCATAAATTGTTTACATCCAGAAATAACTGAGTTGTCTTTCCATCTGTTTTTAATAGTAGGTAACTTAAGCCAAACAAAAAAAATCCTCCACAAATCATCCCCCCACTTGTATATATACTATATAAATTAAAGTTTCATTTCACAGAGAAGACACAGTCATGAAGTGGACTAACACAAATAATAGAAAAATCCCATATGTAGGAATCTTATGCTTAATATCTTTTTTTCCTCTCCCTCAGCTCTCCTCCACCCTCCTTTTACCTGTAACTGTATACCTGATTCTTGGTTTTCTACCGTTCTAAATGAATTATATTTGATTGAGCCTTTCACTGAATTGTCCAGAGGGAAGTTTAAGTGGTAGAGACATAGAGACATAAGACATGAAGAGATGTAATAGTTTTGTTCATGTTCATCTTAATTGTTTGGATTCTGTTACTGTTAATGGAATTAGGGACCAGTGTCCCAAGTCATCTTTTATTTCAGTGTTGATAGGGTTATTTTCATACATATCCAATTCCTGTGTTAGTCAGACCCTCAGATACCTTTAAAATCTTAAGATTCCAAATGGGAAGCTCTGTCTGACATTACTTGTTGGATTAAAATTAAAGGATAACACCTATGTTTTCTGAATATTTCATTTGTAATCAGACTACTGGCAATATTGTATTATGGTACTGTAGTGCAGTGTTGACCAAGAAAAATGTATTATTACGGTACATGAACATACTAAGCTAGCTGTCACTCAGTTAAGGGTTAATTCATTCCCAGTTTGTCACGTTTCCATCACTCCTGAGTCCAGTGGTGGCATGTTTTACACCGCTCCATCTGACGCTTGGCATTGTGCTTGGTGATGCAAAGCTTGCATGCAGCTACTCGGCCATGGAAACCCATGCCATGGAGCTCCCGGCACACAGTTTCTGTGCTGATGTTAATGCCAGAGGAGGTTTGGAGCTCTGCAGTTATTGAGTCAGCATAGCGCTGGTGACTTTTACACACTATGAGTCTCAGCACTTGATGACCCCGCTCTGTAACGTTACGTGGTCTGCTACCTGGTGTCTGAGCTGCTGTGGTTCCTAAACACTTCCACTTTACAATAATACCACTTAGAGCTTATCATGGGATATCTAAGAGTGAAGAAATTTCACAAACTGTCTTGTTGCAACAGTGGCATCCTATTACATTACTATTACAGCACCACACCCAAATTCATTCTTTGTACAACTGTGTACTCATTCTATATGAAACTTGTGCAGAGGTGTTGTTGAAGTGTTGGGAGCTGCATCCACTGATCCCTCTGTGTCTGTTTCAAACTAAGCTGATGTGGCTGGAAGTTTCAGCGCAGCAGCCTCTGTATTCACTCAGTTTAATATAATATATACTGAGATCAATATTTTGTATTTCAATTTTTCATTTAATTTCCTATAGGTCTTTCTACTTATGTGGTTTGTTGACGCTGTTACATCTAACATGGCTGTTTTTTTTGTTTGTTTTCTCATATAAAGTCCATCCTTTGCAGACAAGCAGCACTTTGCAACCCCCGAATGTCTTCTGTGGCTGCTAATGGATTTTTTTTTCTTTTTTTTCTGAACACATCTGTACATGATTTTAAGAAATAATTATCCAGTTTTACATTTTATTCTTGAACCATTATTGTCTTATTACAACTTCCTCTGTTCTTGTTATGTCATTATGTATTTATTTAGTATTATCTTTTTACATTTGCATGTATTTTTTAAGGAGGAAACTTTACTGAGATAGGAACTTTATATAAGGAATTTGATTTTAAAGTTAACTGGTGCTCTATACAGTTGCATGCTGAAAAATTTGTAAACCAAAATAAATCAAAGTGGTTAACTTGTTTACAGTAAATGCATCATCTGCTAGTTTGTTACTTTTAATCCACCACATTCAGTATGTCACCTACTGTCACTTAATTATAGTGCAAATTAACACCAGACCACTCTTGTGAGTTTGCTATATTTTAAAATTAAAAGCCACAGAGGAGTAAAAACGTGCCAGGATAAAAGTGGTACAGATAATGAAACTGATAATGGGTGTGTTAGATTGACAGTAGCTGTGCAAATGATCAAGCATTGACAAGGGGGCCCCTGAAATCAAATTCTGTCTAGGGCCCCATGAAGGCTTTGGCCGACTCTGAACACACAGATATACCTTGTTTCTAAACACAACGCTCATTTACTGTTTGACCTCCTTGACAATGAAATCAGTGAAAACAGAACATTGTATAAACATACTAAAATATAAAGTCATTTTAATAAGTCACCCAAATTGGATTCATTCATATTACTGCAGCAAAGGTGGTTCTATGATAAAATAAACCTCCCAATCTTTGCAATACTACGTGTATTAAATCTAATGGAAACCACTCGATGTTATAGCTAAGTGCTACAATTCGTGCTGTGAACTTCCCCCACAATACAAAACAAACATGATTCCTTTAAGCCCCAGTCTGAGGCCTTCACTTATCAACTTTAATGAACTCGAACGAACTGATATTCTTGGGGAATCAGGAACGTGGGAGGGAAAACATCCATTCTGAATAAGAAATTACAAAGTCTGGCATCAGTTCTACTTTTTAGACTTTAAAGTCACTCTCCTTTCAGACCAGCTGTTGCCTCTTCATGGTCCTCCATCTGTCCTTGAGGTTGACATTTGTTCTGTCCTTGAAGGAGTAATAGGCCCGGATTTTAGACCAGTTTCCCTCACCAAACTTAGCAACCGCTTCTTTCAGCATCTGGCTCTCCTCAGCACTCCACTTCTGCAACACATCAGGTTTTCAAGAGAGGGATTACTCGCTGTTTTCAGTGAATGAGTGACACTTCAACACATGACAGTATATAATAGAAGGTTTCCAGGATCTGATTTCTGAACTGTACTTGAAGACTGGTATGTTTTCAACATGTCATTATATTTATACCTATTCACAACGTTAGATATTATGATATGAGAAATGACAGATCTACAGCTAGTTGTTGATGAGTATCTGAACTCAACCAGTTCTTCCAAACTTTGTGCAGTTAATTTGGATTGAGGACATGGAAATTGTAAAATATTTTCTTCACTATAAGATGTGCATCTTTTAGTGAAGAATGTTTAAAATAATCATTTTTTACTTCATTATTTATTTATTCATTTATTTTTAGGCAAGTCTACACTGCTTACCCTCCTGCCTGATTCTGAGATGCTGCTGACGTTGCCTGCCACTTTGTTTGAATCTACACATTGATTGGGAGAAACAAAAAGACATTAACTGCATGAGCACAACATAAAACTGCAACAATTATACAGTTACAATTGAAATAATTGAATGGATACCCTTTTTCTTTTTCGAGTTGAAGAATGACTCTTCATCGCTCCATGTATCCTTGGTTTCCTTCGCATCATTATAGAGGCGTTTCCTGTGAACAAGAATCGGGCCTTTGATCAGTACAATAACTTTCAGTCAATGAGAAAAACAAAAATATAGAGAACAGGGTGTATTATAGGCCCAGATATGGCACACGGATTCTTTGGTGATGTTACACATTAAACAAAAATAAACTAACTACAGTGGAATTGAAACAGACCAATCTTGGCTAAAGCTGTGATGTCACTAACCATTTGCTGTAGGAAGGACCTTCGTCTGGAGCCGAGTCTTTGCAGGGCGTGGAGCAATTTTTAAGGAGCCGTACAACAGGTACGAGACTGGGAGAGTCCAATTTAGCGTCACGGACAAGGAACAAGTCTCTGTTTGGGCTGCTGTATGAAGACATGCATGTTTAGTCACATCTGCTGAGATACGCCAACCTATATATTCTCACACATATTTGAAGATGATAAATGGACTGCTTCTATATAGCGATTTTCTCTTGGCAGTCCTTCTGTCAAAAGCTTGGTTAGAGGATTGCGGAGTGGAAAAATATGTACAATCCAAAAAAATGACAATGAAAACAAACCTCTTGGACAGTTACTGTAGGTGGTCGTCTTTTGACAATAGGCACCATACTGACATAAAATATATTATTTGAAGGCAGACTGCAGTCTGAAGGGTGAGGACACCCCACCTTGTTATGTGTTAGACAATGAAGAATGGCAATGAAATCTCAAAATGTAGAAATGCCTCAGGAGTCCAGGACAACTCTTGTACCCCCGTCATAGCCCAAAATATAAGAGCATTATTGCTCACCATTAATGATCTTCAGTGCGGTACATACAAGTCGGTAATCACTGTTCATAAATGTCCATCAAGCCAAACATTTCACTACTCCGACAATGCCACATTCACCTAGCATGGCGCTTAAAAAAAACTATATGTGCTTCTCCGTCCAGCGACTCCTGTCACTTACTCGCTGATACAGCAGCTGACATTCAGCCTCTGGGTGTTCTGTACAGGGGTCCTGCAGGTGTCCACAGATTCCAGTGGGTCGTCCTCACTATCTGATGGCAACTGTATCGTCTCAGGTGACCTTCTGCATGACAACATGTCAGTCAAATGTTCAAACATCTCAAATATAAATCAGAGATGCATTTTGACTAAATTCATGCATACCTCAAAAAGTATAAGACTGTGAAAATATATAATTAGAAAGACTAAACATCCAAAAGTCATGTAAGTGTCCTCAAAACTTTCCAGCAAGCTAGCTCTTATGGAACCGACTAACCCTCCTTTTGTATTGCTGCAGCTCTCAACATGGCCAAGGACACTTTGACAGGCTCTCCGGTCTCCTGAGCCACGCTTCCTCAATTACTGACTGAGCCTGGCTGGGGCAACTGGACCTGAGAGCTCTCACTGATCGAGTCAGAGCCCACTCACATTGGCAAGTTTGATCCGCGCCCAAGCACGTTTGCCCCTAAAATCCGGATTCTTTGACCAGTGTGATCGCTCTGTATCGTGCTTGAATACAGTACACTTCCCCCGCTCTGACATGGTTGGAAGGGGTGTGCTTCAGCGCGGTACGGGCGCACACACGAGCACATGCACGGTCACGCACGCAGTGCGCGGACGTAAAATCATGCAACTTTCTCCTGCCTCTGCAAAATTGTTAAATGCGCGCAGCGCGATTACCGGTGAATGGCCACGTTGCGCAATCAATAATCAACCATGTTGTCTGTGTCGCTGTCCGTTGTGCTGCTGCAACCGCGGATAAACAAAGTCGGTTTATAATGAAAGTACAGCAGTCTGTGTGCGGAGATCCGGCAGACCTGGTGCTGGCCGGCACCGCGTCAGCACCGGCCGGCACTGGCCGCGGCACCGCGCGGTGTGCGGCCACCCGGTCACCTGGTCTGCCGGATCTGACAGGTGCCGCTCCGACAGGTGACAGGTGTCGCTGTCTGTGTTGTCAGTCTCAGCATCATCGGTAACGGATGTAGAGGAGACACGGTTTCAACAGGCAGAGAATGAGAAAAGGTCATATAATTTTTATGTAGCCATTTCATTTTCCTGTCAGTTTTCAAAGTTCTTTGACATTAGCAGCTAGCTATCTACATAATGTGTGTTACCACAGAATTATTATAGGCAACACACTGTTATTTAACACTGTTCAAATTATACCACCCAATGAAACATTACATTAGTCTGTTCCATTCTTTTACAATTCCCTTGCTGCTTCTGTTCATCCCTGTGCCCTTCGGTCAGAGCAGGACAGTAACAGGAGTGCACGTGACAGTGTAGCAAGGCAGGCAGACACAGGAGATGACAGCTGTGCACAGTGAATGGGAACAAATCCAACAAATCCAAGACTTGTTCCCATTCACGAATCCAACAAATCCAAGAATTGCAGAGGGTGTTGACAGTAGAGCTCAAGCTGAGTGTTTTCACACATCACCTATTTGTTTCAGATATGATTTCTGAGATTTAACTTAAACAACAGAAGTGCATTATCATGCTAGTTCAGTATCATTTCATCATGAAATGATTCTCTATGGGGAATAAGTTATAATTCTGAACTAGTTCCCATCCCTACAAATAGGTGATAAAAAGAAATGCATAATATTGAGCCTCCAACAAATGAATGTAGGATGATGCATTTGGACTTACTTGTTAAGTGGGTTGGTGATACGCTTTCGGAGTTTCCTTACAGGAATTTCACTGCTGGCATCAGAGCTGAATGGGTCCTCCTGAGTGTCTGACGGCTGAATACTCTCAGCTGAGTCACTGCATGATAAAAGTAGCAGTGTTAGTGTGATGCGCTCTCTGAGCTATGTAGAACCACATGCTGCTTATTATGGATAAAAAGGACAGATTTCTGAACGCCTGAAAAGGGAGGGGAAAAAAAGCTTAAAAAAGCCACAAACTAGAGGCTGTTTGAACTCACTGTCTGTGCCTTTTGCTCTCCTGTGTTTGGTGCTGCTGTGTGGATTTTGTACCACTCTTTTTTGTTACTGAGCTCTGTAGGTCCTCTTGGCTGGATGTTAACAAAAGCTGTGCCGGCTCCTCTGCTGTGACCTCAGCTTCCAGCTCCTGAGAGCACTGTGAGCCTGTTTGGCTGTCTGGCTCTACCACCAGCTGAGCTACAGTGTACTGTCGCACACCCCTCACCAGTGAGGCTGCCTCAGAGAGGTGACCTGTCTCTGTTTGGGGAATACCATCTATCACTGGTGCCTGGTCTGCTGGGGAGGCTTCCATGGGGCTGCTTGAGTTTCTCTGAGAGGGCTCGTCGTGCCTTTCGTCCATTTCAGAGCCATGGAAGGGGCTGGCTGAGAGGTGCAGGAAAAGATCATCTTGTCTTGTTGCGCTCTGCTCCTCTCTCTCCACTTCATCCTCCAGCTGGGCGAGTGTCCTTGCATGTGAATCCGAAGCCAAAGCAATGTAGGCAGCCTCCAACCGTGCTCTCTGGATAAACGTCTTGTTATTGCTATATGGGCTACACACAAGGAAATCAGATTTCTTAATGAAACAGAATGTATCTCAAATTAGAAAGGCAGCTTCCTTGTTCTAGCAGCACAGCTTCAAAACAGGGACGCTCAATAACCAAAATCTGATTAGAATCTGATTAGATTAGAAATTTGGCTGTAATTCTGCATCCCAATCCCAATGCATCCCAATGACAAAGCAGAGAGCCTACCATGACACAGGCTGCATGGCGTTATTTTCTACACCAGAGGACACACCAGGATTGTTTTGTTCGTCAGGTTCAGGCCTTGCACTGTTTTCTTTTTCCAGAAGTCTTTTATCAATCAGCTGTGTTGCAGCCTGGCACATAAACCATGATATGACATCAGGACAACAACATGCATTCTAATATTAACAATAGTCTTGAATGTTGTAGATCTTCTACGAAGTGAACAGACTTCTAAAAATCTTGAACTATTCCTTTAACTTGTGCTTGAAACACAGCAAATATACCTTGTGGAGAAAGGGAACGGTGGATGGACAGAGACTTTCACAAAACTGCACCATCTGTTCCCTAAACTGATGGAAGTTGATTTGCTCCAGGACTTCATGTGTGCTGCTCCTCTGATTGATCAGGCCCATGAATATGGCTTTCTGCAGAGAACACATATGAGTGGTGTAGTGAAATTCACTGTGCCCTGTGAGGTTTAACACATGATACTTCACAGTATAATGTATCGGAAATTAATTATTTATGACAACAGTTATTTAAGACTTATTTATGACTACAGGGCCCCAATTTTGGCTCAAGGTTGTCATGTTTTACATATTCGAGAAATATTTGCTTTGACAGTTTTAATCAAAGACGCCACGCTGTAGTCTGGTGTGTCATATAAAATTAAGGAAAACAATACTGAAAATATGCCATTTTCCCACAATGCAAATCGGAACTTTCTATATGTTGAAGCATTGTGTGGCTACATATTTACATACGTCATCTCAATAAAATTACAGTTGAACCCAAAACCCATGAGAATGTGGGCGGTGAAGACATACTGGTTTAGAAATATTTGTATGGCCACAACATGCATGAAAACACTTTAAAGGTGTTATTAAACTGATGCTAATTTATTTATACAAATATTACTGAAAACAATACAAATGAAAAAACTAAGATGTTAATACAGCTATAGTCCTAAGGAGCCACTGCTGTAGTCTGTTACATAAAAAATGTGGCGTGTTTGGTTGCAGTAGGTTAACATATCGAATGGAGACAAAGGCAGCCATTAAAAGTTCAGACAAATCACTGATATTCCAAATTTATGAAGCAGGTAAACATAGCATCCAAAACATTTTCTCAGAATATGGCCTAGCCTGTTGATCACATGATGACCTTCTTCCTCACTTTCACAGGCAAGTGAAACTAACGGCCAAAATCAGCCTGTGTGATAAAGATTTCAAAGGACACAAAGTGCTGTTACTTATTGTCCTTACACAGAGGAAGTCCTCCTTGCATGGTGTATAAAATGTAAAGCTAATTGAGAATTATGTTACAAGGATGAATTGGCGTGACTATCCATGAAGAGGAAAATTGGAGATCTATGCTGACTAGGACTTAGCTATTTATAAGCAAAAAATTGAGGGAGGGAAACTGCATGACAATGTTTTTTGTTTGTTTTTTTTTTGTTTGTTTTTACTTTGATATACTGGTTTCCTTGTTTGGCTGGAATTGACTGGTCAGATCAAATCTTAGGAAAAACAGAATACACTGTAGAAGTCATCAATGTTAAATGTAAGGTCAGTAACCAAGACAGAAGTGTTTAATATCTGACTGAAAAATGTTAATCATGCAATTATGTACTGTGCACGCTCTCTCAGTCAGTGGCCTCACCTTGCCAACCATTGCTTTGGGAAAATATTTGTTCAGCACTTCCTTTGCCTTCTCAAACTCCTTGCTCTTGATACAAATCACCACCAGCTGAGGAGCAAAGCACAAATAACTTGTTGAAACTGTGGGAAAGCAGATTATTTTTAACAAGTGGGGTAGGACTTACTGGGTCAAGAGACACTGTCTTCTCCTCCAGTTTATGTTTTCCAGTTCAAAATCATTATCTGCCACCAATGTTACAAACGCAAAAAAAGTAAAAGTAAAAAAAGTAAAAGTTCATGTAGGGTTATTAGTTCAACTAGTTGAATAATTACACAAAAAGTTTTAATATATCAACCTGAAATGTTTTTCTGATACGGATATGTGATTCTTGAGAAAACAGCAATGAGCAGTGGAGCATGGAGATGAGTCTTGTTGTTCTGTTGTCTTGCTGGTAAAGTGGAACTGAGAATTGTTCAACCAACTGGTGGTAACTGTTAACACTGATTACCACTTTTAGCAAGCAACCACAGCACAACATATCCTCTTTGCTCTAGTGTGTTACACTTTGCCACCCAACTGGCGTGTGCTGTCACCATAGCAACTAACCACAATCGCCATTTTATTCTGTATCGGCCAAATGACCAGAGCAACAAGTTCAACGGCCATTCTACTTCATTAAAGATTTGTGTGTGAACCGAGATAGAGGCTCTGCACAGAGGGATCTGTATGCTCTGTGACCATGGACAAAGTGTGTTGGAGGAGATAGTTGAAAAATGTGTTTGATCTTACAAAATAGACATCTTTTAGAGACACATACTCATCAGTCACCCACTGTACATCCCATAGCCACCTTCACTGTTTTGTAAACCATATGCACTTTTACAGGAGAACTGAACCTCCAAATTATGGTTGGAAACCTACCGTCACCAGTGCCTAGTCTCCCTTGGCTACATCTTTCTCCAGTGCACAAAATCTGATAGAACCCATTACGGGATGAACGGGGTTGATCTGGATTGTTTGCAACTCTTAAGCCAAATCATACTCATCAGGGGTCGCCTTGAAGCCAAGGCTCTGTACTGGTGCCCTTTCAAAAGAGCGTTATGGCCAGTAAAAAATGGACAAACAGGAGAAATTGGCATCCGACAATTAAAAACAGATCTTCCGACCTGAAGTGACAGTTAAAAAAAAAAAAAAAAAAAAAAACTGTGGTCACTTTTGAAGTACAAGTTTACTGTCCCATGTATGTCTGGTAAAAAACAAACAAACAAAAAAACAAAACAACTCACCATGTCCTTAATTGAAGTAGATACTTTCTCCAAATCCTGTTGGGGAATACTGCATTCCTCGCTCATGTTTTCCAGCACCCGCATAGCTGATTCCAGCGGCGTGACTGATTCATCGGATTCAAATGACCAGTCTGTAGACAGAAAACCCAACAATATGCATGTTATATCGAGCCCTGGCCCCTGACATGTGCTGGGTGGACTGGATGTCTGCTCAAAACATGCTTTTTAACTCCCAAATCTTGTATCTCCCATACAAAGACAATAAAAAAAAAACATTTGGGCTCAAATAAACCGCAGATATGTGCAGAAATTCTTAACAGAATATATACGGGTACTTATCGCAACATTTTTACACCGCAAATCTCACCCAGCTTGTCTCCATCGTTTATCCGGGACAGAAACTGCAGGACTCTAATCTTTGTTGGCATGAGATCTGTGGATTCCAAAGGTCGTGATAAAACACCTGCAACAGGAGCATTTATGAGCTTGTCAATTTCACTCTAAACTAGGGTTGGGCAATATGGGCTAAACAAAAATCTTATTATATTTTTTGACTGAATACCTTGATGTTAATATTGTGGCAACATTAAAGGGAGGACTAATGGTGCTTTACACCAATATTTTATACTTACATTTACACTATGTGATTTTTCATAAACAATAATTTGTAATGTGTAAATAACAGAGAACTTAGGAGTCCATTAAGTTCTGCATCCTTTCCTGTAATGCAGCCTTTAAAACCTGGAAGACACCATTTACGCCAGATCATGATATTACAATAACCAAAATCTCAGACGATATGTGTCTTACATCACGATATTGATATATTTCCCAGTCCTAATGAATAAGCAAATATAATCAATACAATTTTCATAGCTGAGTTTTTTTTTTTTTTTAAACAGTGCATGTCCAGGGAAGATCAAGTGAGCTGCAAGTCTTACAAAACTGCAGCTCTGCAAACAGCCCCTCTCACTACCTGTTAAATGAACAGTATCCCCCTCCACAGTTCTGCTGCACAACTTTGGCCTTAACTGTTGATTAAGCCCCAAATTAGTTTGCTGTCCCATTAATTTGGCATCACAAGACAGGCCCCTGCTGCAGTGGCTGGTACCACAGGCATTGTTTCAGTATGGTGAGGTATGGCTTGCTATACCGTGGCTTCGAAAAGTGAAAAGTCAAAAGTGAAATACTGTTCACCAGCAAAATTCATCTCCTCAGAAACATGCACATAGAAATCCTTATCACTGAAGGAAGTGACCTACAGATTGAGATGAATGCAGCGTCCACAGCCATTCACATTGAGATGGGCCATCAGGTGCATCTACACATACATGAATGGAGCTCAAAGCATCTCTCCCTACCAGCATTTGCAAGCAGCATGGCAGAGCAGCTGCGGGGTGAAGAGGGACAGCCCAATTCTAGCTTTCTACGGATGAATGAAAATGCCTCTATGGGAGGGAGAAACAACAACAAAAACAACAATTGGACATGAGGACACTGTAGTCCAACTTCTAAGTGAGCTAAAACCTTTAATACAGTTCATAATTCCTATTACAGATCGCGTGCAAGCTGATTAGAAAAGCTGACATAACTTAAGCTTTCATAATCAGCACTCCAGTTTTATTCCGCTGTCTTTTATATCATTTGTTTTCAAACCATCTGGCTGCTGTTGCACACTTTGAAGATCTTAATGCTGCAGCTTCTGATGCAAATGATATTTAGTTTCAGCCAAAGACATCAAGCAATCCCAATGCTCGGCTCCTGCTCTGACTGAACACTGTTAAATCAGTGAGAGCAGCCGCGACACTGATTGAAAACTTTTCCATGTTCATTGTTTTCTTGAGACGAAGGCACCGTGACACAAACATTAGCTGCGAGGAAATATCAACAACGTCGGTAATTAACATGAAAACTGAATTAAAACGCGCTTCTTATCTGCTAGTTTATGAACACAGTTAGCTACAGTGAAAGTGAGAGCGAACTAGGTGGCTGGAGATGGTGTCAAAGTGGCTTGACTGGGCTAAGTAACTTCACAACACAACAGCTGAACAAGCTAGCAACTTGACACAGGCAGGAGTTTGCTGACGTGACTCACGCTCAAGTATGTCTCTGACGCCGCAGAAGTCTGAGTACTGCTCATTTTTAAACAGCTCTATCGCCAGAAACAAATAGTAATCCACAATCCAGCGGTTGACGATACTTTCGTCATGCGTTGGCTGCTTATTTCCATTTTTGCCCACCACTTCGTTTGCCGCCATGTTCGCACGACGGAGGAAATACCACCTTTGTTTTTTGAGTGAAGCCTGGAAGGAGCCAATGCCCTCAAGGCCGTCAGCCGAGGTTCCGCCCCAATCATCTCTCAGCCAATCACAGCCGAGAACCCTGCAGCTGCTGCTTCTTCGTCACGTTTACGAGCGGATCGTAAACCAGCTTTGATGTATACCGCCACCTACTGCACCGGTGTGCTATTGCTTTTTGTGGCTCAGCGGTAGTGTGGTGTAGTTCACCAGGGGCCCTATCTTGCGCCAGACTCCCTAAACCCGCTATTTGCGGATTTAGGATTTAGGAAGAGGCGTTCCCCCGTAAAAGTTGCTATCTTGTGCACCTCCCGCTATCCGCAAAACACCTGCGCTACCCGCTATATTATGCATAGGCGTGTTTTGGGCGTTACGCCAGTTAAACCAATCAGTGTGCCAGGTGCCATTGCCTTTAAGGGCAGGATGCGCTATCCTAAGGGCCCTATCTTGCGCCAGACTCCCTAAACCCGCTATTTGCGGATTTAGGATTTAGGAAGAGGCGTTCCCCCGTAAAATTGCTATCTTGTGCACCTCCCGCTATCCGCAAAACACCTGCGCTACCCGCTATATTATGTATAGGCGTGTTTTGGGCGTTACGCCAGGTAAACCAATCAGTGTGCCAGGTGCCATTGCCTTTAAGGGCAGGATGCGCTATCCTAAATCCTAAATCCTAAACCCGCGATGGAGAGAGGGAGGTAGATTTTCTCAGGGCTTCTACTGAGGCTAAAGCAAGGTGGCTTTATATACATATTATATATTATATTACAGGCGAGTTAATTCGGGAGATGGAGCCACATGTGTCCAAGTGGACGTGTCACAAGGTTGTACTGATTGAGTAAAATCCCTGGGTCACACACCACACAAGAGGCAGAGGGGGAACTATGTGTAAACTAATTTATTGACAAGGTAGATTGGGCAAATAAAATATTAAAATAATAATAAAAATATAGCACAGCTGCTGGCTTATGATAAAACAATAAAACGTGCTGGGGTAAGTGTCCAATTAAAACAGTCTTTCCTCTAAACAGTCTATATGAGTAATATACTCAGTCCATTCCGGCGGCGTCCCGGTATCAGTCCGACCGTGTGTGTGGCGAGGCTCCGTCGGGGCGCGCATTGAAGCCGCCTGGGCGCGCTCTCGTAACAGCCCACACTTTAGGGATAGCGGATAGCGGGTGGTCCTGACCACCCGCTATCCGCTATCCCTAAAGTGTGTGCGCAAGATAGCAACTTTAGGGATAGCGCATGAAACACGCCCACGACGCACCTCCAGGCGCAAATGATGCAGTCGGCATAACGGAGAGCGGGTAGCGGGTGGCGCAAGATACCGTTTAGGGATAGCGGAAGCTCCTAAATCCGCAATTTGCGGGTAGCGGGTCGTGGCAGCGGATAGCGGGTGGCACAAGATAGGGCCCTAAATCCTAAATCCTAAACCCGCGATGGAGAGAGGGAGGTAGATTTTCTCAGGGGTTCTACTGAGGCTAAAGCAAGTTGGCTTTATATACATATTATTTATTATATTATTGGCGAGTTAATTCGGGAGGTGGAGCCACATGTGTCCAAGTGGACGTGTCACAAGGTTGTACTGATTGAGTAAAATCCCCGGGCCACACCACAGACACACAAGAGGCAGAGGTGGAACTATGTGTAGGGTAGAGCGGGGTAAGACGCCCTCCCGGGTAAGACGCCCCCCCCCCACATAATTCCCCTCCTAACCATTAGATGAAGACAATTTTCATCTCAGCCCTTTCCTTGGATGGTAGTGGCCTTGCTAACCTTTGTTTAGTATTGAAATCATTTTACTGGTGGGCGGGAATCCAAAGAAGTGATTTTGAGGTAAATTGATGTAATATTTTGATGGTACAAAATAAGCATTTGTGGTTTTTTGTAAGGATATACATACACTAACTTTTTTAAAATGTTAATATGAGAGTCTTGTGGAGGGTGATCCATTAGTTTGAACAAAAAATAGCATATACTTTTTTTGTAATGTGTGAAAGAGTAAAAGTATGACGTTGGGGGTAAGATGCCCCCCACCCATAAGGGGTAAGATGCCCCCCATGATTTTGAATATCTAGCCTTGCTAATATTATATTTCTGCGAAAGTATGTAGCCCCATCATCTAACATATAAACCTAGTAGCTAATCAACAGCAAGAAATGTATTATTACCAGTTCAAAAAGCTAACTAGCTGACTTTATCTCACAATAATAGCATTCAGCTATATTAGCTTGCTGTAGCGCTAGCTAGCTAGCTTGGATTGTTCAGAAACTGTAGCCTACACACGTAGTTTTGTGTGCATGTGTGTGCATGTGTGTGTGTGTGTGTGTGTGTGTGTGTGTGTGTGTGTGTGTGCGTGTGTGTGTGTGAAGTGTGTGCGTGTGTGTGTGTGCATGTGTGTGCATGTGCATATGTGAAGTGTGTGCATATGTGAAATGTGTGTGTGTGTGTGTGTGTGTGTGTGGGGTGGGGAGGGGGTGGGGGGGGTTAAAGACAATTAAAGTAAGAGCAATGGCAAAATTTGAAAAATAAATTTAATATTATGCATAAATACCAAGTTTGTATAGGGGGGCGTCTTACCCCAGTAGGGGGGGCATCTTACCCAGGCCCTGGGGTAAGATGCCCCTTTACAAGATTTTACATTTTGTTTTATAAGAACAAAGTTGTAGTCTGTTAGGATTTGATTACCCTCTAAATGTGTTCACTGAAGCACACTTCTTCTATACATATTATGTTGATATTCCAATTATGTATATTTTCAAAGAAAATAGACATTGTTCTTAAGGGGGGCGTCTTACCCCGTTCTACCCTAAACTAATTTATTGACAAGGTAGATTGGGCAAATAAAATATTAAAAATAAAAATATAGCACAGCTGCTGGCTTATGATAAAACAATAAAACGTGCTGGCGTAAGTGTCCAATTAAAACAGTCTTTTCCTCTAAACAGTCTATATGAGTAATATAGTCAGTCCATTCCGGCGGCGTCCCGGTATCAGTCCGACCGTGTGCGTGGAGAGGCTCTGTCGGGGCTCGCATTGAAGCCGCCTGGACGCGCTCTCCTAACAGCCCAAACTTTAGGGAAAGCGGATAGTGGTCCTGACCACCCGCTATCCGCTTTCCCTAAAGTGTGTGCGCAAGATAGCAATTTTAGGGATAGCGCATGAAACACGCCCACTACGCACCTCCAGGCGCAAATGATGCAGTCGGCATAACGGATAGCGGGTAGCGGGTGGCGCAAGATACCGTTTAGGGAAACGGTATCTGCTAAACCCGCAATTTGCGGGTAGCGGGTAGTGGCAGCGGATAGCGGGTGGCACAAGATACGGCCCCAGGTCTGGCACTTCACATGAGACACATCTCGTGACAGTGTAGGGTAATAAACATCCTCAGTCCTGTGAATGTGTGGGTACCCATCTCTGTGGGCCTGTAAATAGAAATATATATGTGCACACATGCTATTGCAGATTATATATTGATGTAGTGA
Organism: Myripristis murdjan; assembly: GCF_902150065.1. Classification (NCBI taxonomy): domain Eukaryota; kingdom Metazoa; phylum Chordata; class Actinopteri; order Holocentriformes; family Holocentridae; genus Myripristis; species Myripristis murdjan. The sequence continues at coordinate 17,568,805 of NC_043982.1, forward strand.
TACTTTTCACATTTCATACAATCTGATTTCACAAAATATCTTAGTTGCACTGGCACTACTGCAGCTCCTGTTAACCACACTTTGATTCATATATTTATGTTTAATGTTGCAGTTCCAGAAATTGTTGATTGGCTTAATTTACATAGCCTATATTTGTTGTCCCACAATGAAATGTGGGACAACACAGTGTGTGTGCATGATGCTATGTCTTTAAAGACTCTTCTATTATTTATGGGGGACAAGATATTTCACCTCTTTGTCGCTGTTTATTTTTACTCTTTACTCCTGCAAAAGCATTTTTTACTTATCTCATGTAATCTCATTTCATATCAAATCATCTTATCTGATCTTGTCTTCAAGGAAGCTCAAGGGAAAAAAATGCTGGACTGCATTAGCAAAACTGATCACCCATCCTCAATATCCTTGCCAAAAATCCATCTAGTCCTCACGTCATACATTTATTGGCACCAGTTACTTTGCATATTTTTCTTAATATCACAGTGACACTTACTTGACACACTGCATATTACAGAGTTGAATTAAGCCCAATAGATATCTGCTCTATCCTTCTGCACACTCTTAACTGATACGCTGTCTGGACAAAAGTATTGGGACACACCTCTTTATCAGTGAATTCAGGTGTTTCATTCAGTCCCATTGCCACAGGTGTATAAAAATCAAGCACCTAGCCATGCAGTCTGCATTTACAAACATTTGTGAAAGAATGGCTTGTTCTAAAGAGCTCACTGAAATCGAATGAGGTTCTATAATAGTAATAGGATGCCACTGTTGCAACAAGTCCGTTTGAAATTTCTTCCTTACTAGATATTCCACCATCAGCTGTAAGCAGTATTATTGCAAAGTGGAAGTGTTTTTAAGAACCACAGCAACTCAGCCACCAGGTAGCAGACCACATAAAGTTACAGAGCGGGGTCACCAAGTGCTGAGGCTCATAGTACGTAAAAGTGGCCGATACTCAATAACTGCAAGGCTCCAAACCTCCTGTGACATTAACATCAGCACAAAAACTGTGCACCAGGAGCTTCATGGCATGGGTTTCCATGGCTGAGCAACCACACGCAAGCCTTACATCACCAAGCACAACGCCAAGCGTCAGATGGAGTGGTGTAAAGCACGCCACCACAGGACTCTGGAGCAGTGGAAACGTGTTCTGTGCAGTGACCAATTACGTGTCTCTATCTGGTGGTCTGATGGACGAGTCTGGGTAAATGCCAGGAGAACGTTCCCTGCCCGACTGCATTGTCCCAACTGTAAAGTTTGGTGGAGGAGGGATGATGCTATGGGCTTGTTTTTCTGGGGTTGGCCTCAGCCCCGTAGTTCCAGTGAGGGGAAATCTTAATGTTTCATCTTACCAAGACATTTTGGACAACTCTATGCCTCCAACTTTGTGGAAACAGTTTGGGGAAGGCCCTTTTCTGTTCCAGCATGACTGTGCCCCAGTGCACAAAACAAACTCCATAAAGGCATGTTTGGGTGAGTTTGGTGTGGAAGAACTTGACTGGCCCGCACAGAGCCATGATGTCAGCCCCATCCAACACCTTTGGGACGAACTAGAATGGAGATTGTGTTCTTCCCAGAAGAGTGGAAGCTGTTACAGCTGCAAAGGGGGGACCAACTCCATATTACTGCCTATGGATTTAGAATGGGAGGTCATAAAAGCTCCTGTAGGTGTAATTTGTAGGTGGCCCAATACTTTTGTCCATAAAGTGTATGAAACCCCAGTTGTAATTCCACCAAGTACACTTCACTACTCCGAGAGCAGAGGGAAGTGCCTTTATTATCTATAATGAAAAACAACATCTCATACTTTTAATCATAGAAGTTTATTATGTAAAAGAATGTGACCTTATAAAGACATTATAAGATTATGAGACACATTAATTAAAAAACTCCAAGATAATTTCCACATTCCATTTATATGGTTAATAACAAGTAACCTGTATACTTTGTTTATAAAGCTGAATGATTTTGTTCTCTTAAGAACAATTTCTTAAAAGAGTATGAGACATAAAACTCACTTCTTCACCTGTTAATCAGTGTTCATGGCAACTTCTTGATGAGTCACCCATCAAGGTCACACTCTTAACAATACATGACATAACACTTTTCCCCCTGGATTTTCTGTGCAGATTTCAGCTTACTGTTGCCAAGTACTGGCTGAGAAACATTTGACAGAATAGCGTTTTAGTGGTTTAATGAACTTTTCCCTTCACCCAGTACTGATTATGGTTGCAGTTTTGGAAATCCCACAGTAGGCAGAGAAAGGCTCAGACCGAGAGTAACACGACCAAGTAAATCATCATGATGCATGCCGTTACCATAACGCTGACCACTGACCTGCAATATATAACCAGCAGCAGAATCCAAAACTTTAGCTGTTTGTATTACGATGTGTGTACTTGGTCATGAAACAGGACTAATGTATTGTGAAATACTGCGATAGATAATTCTTACTCAACCCAAAAGGCAAAGACCCAAGGAATGTGGCAATGTCTGCCAATCCTTGATCAGTGATTAATTTTGATGTTTTCCTGTTTCCTGTTTCTATATCTATAACTAAGATTAGCAGTGTATTTAGGTCAGCCACAGGTTTACTTTAAGACCTGCTTCAGGCATTTGCATGTATTATTCTAATGACATTTCATATGTTTCTTGATTATTTGTAATACACAACTCTTGTTGGCTCCAGCTACCATTTTCCACTATTTTTAAATAACAGCTGTTGACGGCGTACGAGGACATGTGTGTAGCTGCAAAGCTGAAAGTGACATTTTTTCTGTTGTAATCTCAGAAATCTTTAGTCTGCCTTTCAATCTGTATATGTGCATACTTAAAATGCTTGCTGTGTGTTGCATCCTTTGTCAACTTGCAATTTTATCATCATTTCTGTGACCTCTTTTGATCGTTTAATATTTTAAAATAAAAGTTACTGAGTGTAAATGTCACACAGAAAACAAAAAGTGCACTCAGCATGTTATGATTAAATTCCTGCTTAATGAAACATGCCAAGTATGGAATATGCAAGTATAGCATTTTTACAAACAGAAGGCAGATATTGTTGCAATATAACCATCAGAGAAGAGATACTGTGCAGATGCAGTCCAGTCCAACAGAATATTTGATGTAAATAATACTGTACTGCATGTAAATGAGAGGCCAGCATTAAAAAGATACTGTCAGATAACTTTGTGTTGTGTCTCTTACTCCTGCAATAAACATACAAAAAGGTGTTACATTCTAACTCCAAAATGATTTTGTAATACAATACCCTCAAGGATCAGATATCACAATTTAGTGTAAACAGTGGCAAAACCAAGTTCCTTCTCCTGATAACCACAAATGTGAACAAACAGCAAGATATTTTCCAACACTTGATAAACGCGTGACTTCTCAAATCTAGATTTCACCAGACAGACACATGAGATTGCTTTAGTAGAGCTGATCAGGCAGGATCAAGCTTTTAATCTTGAAATCTATATCCAAAAAGCCACACATAAATGGGCCTACTGATTATGCTTAACGAAAATAGAAAACTAGCTGTTAAAACCTTCACAAAAATGGCAATAATGAAAAAATCTCAAGATGATAAATCCACCTCACTGAAATGGTTTTAAAGGCATGGATCAATGTTGTAACAACACCGCAAATGCATCTGCTCCTGTTATTAAGATGCTATAGGGCTGAGGATTCAGAATCTGTCGACACATATCTCTGAAGTGGAGTGGGAGAGGCATTCACAAGCACACCGTCTGCTCTGCACTTTAAGATTTTGTTCACTGTTAAAGCTTGTTTTATGAGCCTGGTGTCTGTGCCTCCACCTCCTTTAGCAAGGCAGCTCTTTTAACAGTCCACAGGCCAAGGCTACAAAGGAGACTGTCTTTGTACATCAGAAAGAGCCCAGATCTTGCCAAAAGAGGTTGTGTCAGGGTTTAAGGTCTCCCTTTTCACTTCGCTGCACCACAAGATGGTCGAGGGCAACACAAAGCCGCCCTGTCTGAGGCTGGGTTCTGCCTCAGGGGCTTTGTTTCTCAAGGTGTAAATGCCATAAAGCCTTATCTAAGGATTCCTGCACATGGATTCCAGCCATCCACATAAGTAGCCTCCACAGTTTTCCCACACAGGAACTACAATGCACTTGTCCCAAAACAAACAAACACATAAACAAACAAACAAACAAAAAAACCAAACAAAACAAAACATGTGACCCCAACTCGCTAATACAAAAACTGCTTTATGAGTTATGTATCGGGCTGAATTTAAATCCTAACCACTTCATTACAGAAACACAGGGTGGCATATCAACTGGGCTTTTGTTTAAATAATCGATTGATTGCCTACTCTGTAAAAAGTCAAAAGTAAGAACAAATGCACGGCACAAGTTCCCAAAGCCTTAAGTGATGTCTTGCAGTTGCTTGCTTAGTCTGACCAGCAGCCAAAAAGCCCCAAGGCATTAATGTCATAATGACATGAAATGGAGAAAGGCAAGCAAATCTTGGCATTTGTGAAGCCATAACCAGCACATGTTTGGTGTTTTTACTTGATAAATGACAAGCCATTAATCGATGACCAAAATTATAATATATTTATTTTTCTGTCAATCGATTAATTGTTCCAGCAGTAAATATCAGTGGTCCAAGATGGCCCCTGAAGGCTTGTACAGCAATGAGATGAGAAGGAACCTGCATGAGCGGAGAGGAGGTGCAATCAAGGACTCTCTGGAGGACTAACACAAGCTTGCGAGGCTCTGTTCACTGCCCAAAAAAAAAATGAAAATTAGAATGACAGTGCAATCGACTCCAGAGAGTCATCAAGGTCAGTTGATGTCATTACAAGGAGTGTTAAATATTGAAAAAGTTAAACAATAACAACAAAACTTTCCAGCAGATTTTCCAGCTTGTATCATTTTAAAAAAGGGAAATATTCATTTGTACTGGCCCAAGTGATTCAAAGAATATAGAAAAAATACAGACCTGGAAAGGGGGGAAAAAAGAACAACAACAACAACAACAACAACAACAACAGAAAAGTGGTCCTCTTGAATGAGAATGAGGTTGTGTTCACAGTAGCCTGTTCAACCATTTGAAGATAGTGAAAGCCTCATTAGCCAGCTGAGTTTTGGACTGACTGAGCTGTTCCACATGCAAATCCAGGCTACACAGTCCACTTCCCATGTGTGCTCTGCTGCTTTCCAGGCTTTATCCACTGCCATCAGTGAAGTACTCTGACTCCGCTGCCTGTGTATAAATTAAGTGTTTCCCACTCAGGTCCACTTGTTTTGCGTCCAGTGATGATGAAAGATATGCTAAACTGAGGAGTTCAAAAGTACAATCGCCCAGAAATCTCACAAACTATCCCCATATCTGAGTTCAAACTGCACCTGGGACGGTCCGAGAGGAATAAAAGACTTGTTTGAGTTCGATACTGCATGCTTTACATAATAAAAAAAAACAAAAAACAAAGATGAACAGCTGCTCATTTCATGAGCTTAACTCCAGTTGTTGCTTAACATATTCATGTAGAGGTACGGTGGCATGTCTACATCAGTATCTGAGAATGAGAGCATAAAGTTTCAGTGGTGGCTTCAATGCACAGGGGACATGCTGGAGGAGCCGGGCACCTGTCTCCCTGTCACCCACACACTAAGGACAGTCCCAGGGTGCAGGTCTCCATCTCAGCCCCAGTCAGGGAGGGCAGACAAGAGATCTTGCTGTGGGGACGGTCAAGTGTTAGTGTTGCATCGAACTGCCCGGGCCTCAGACAGAAAACTCTGATCCACCGCGGCGACCTTGAGCCAGCAGCATCAGGCGTCGCAGGCGCAGACCCGTGAACGGATTACACCACAGCAGCGAGGGTGGACCCCCGAACACAGCTTTCATTCCCTCCCAGCGCATGCGACGCTCCCACGTGGGCTTCTCATTTTTAAGACGTTCAATTTCCTGCAAGACATTCAAATGATCATGTAACTGAGAGATTTCATTAAGAGGGTCAGTGATACAGAAAGGCAATACATACATATGGAGGAAAAAAGAGCACTGGGACAAATGTTTTCAGGACAGAAGCCTAAGATGCCATATGACTGGCATTAAAGGAAAAAACACCAGTCTAGTTGCTGCACTGACCATTGTTACGCTCTGTTAGTTTAGCAAATATGACATGAAAAAACAAAAAGGTAGACATGGAGTGTAGAATTTTTCAAGAAAGATGAAAAGAGCGGTATTTCCCTCTGGGAGGTAAAGGGCTAACCTATATGCTGTGTGTCTGTTGCATGCCTCTCTTCTGCTTTATGTAATTCTTCATTATGTGTTATTTTCATGTGCTGACATGCAATTTCTCATTGATTTGCAAGCGACAAATTGATTGATTTAAAATAATAAATGCCCATCCCCGATGACAGCTCAGTGACCAGAGCTCAGTGAGCACAGTGCAGCAGAAACTCACCGTCTCATCATTGCAGATGGAGTGGATCTGCGTACCAAACATGACGGCTGTGAAAGTGAGGAAGAGGACGGCCTCCAGGCAGAGGAAGATGAGCAGCAGCACAGACACCCCCGGAGAGAACTCGCTGCACTCTGCTCATGGAAACAAGGGAAGGAAAACAACAACAGAAGGGTTGAGTTTTTATTTTGCACATAACAATGGAAATGTCAAATGAAATGAAAACAAAACAGGCGTGGCGTTACGCAGGAGAGGAGCCAGAGGTGCATGTAGGAGACCTTCCCTTTTGTGAACCGCAAAGTCAAAGAGTTACAGAACGTCGTAACAGCTCAAGAGCAGAGGACCGTGTGAGAATACAAACAGAGAATTCATTGTAGCGAACATCTGCTAGTTAACATTATAGAGCTCATAAACATACTATTCTACAAATCTCTGCCTCGTTCACCATTTTGAAAGATGTGAAAGAGAAAGGAGAAGCAAGACTAAATCTGGAGGCTGGGTTAACGGATCATGCACCTCAACTTGAGGGTGGTAACAACTTTCTGATCAAAGCATATGGTGCTGCCACAAGTGAAGCACCTGCCCTGACAACACTGATGGAGATCTGGTCAGACATGCAACACATCTGAATGCTTCATCCCACAGAGAGCAGAGCTAAAAACACATCTAATGACAAATTTCTGCCCCTAGAAGCTGATGCAGGAATGAAGTTGAAAAACGGTAACATGAAGTACAGGATTAATTTCATTCACTACACTAAAGTCATATTAGCATGACTACAGCCTGATTACAATGATTTAGTGTCGATTTGCTCTTTTAACTATTAAAACTGTAAATATTAAAGGGTCACAGTACTGAGTGTAACGTTTACAAAATGTATATACTTCTATCGAGCCATTTTTTCCCATTCATTCCACTATGATATGAAAATTAACTTTAAGAGACCTAAAACTTTCTTCAGGCCAGTATTCCATCACTGAACTAAAGTCGTCCACATAAGTTTTCCTAAAAGCAACAACACTGTTGTGGTTTGATGACTTGAAATTGGGCAGTGTCTCTCCAATAGTAAATAGTCCCTGGGGAAATTTTATCAGTTTGGTGGTTTGGTTGAAAATCCGGGATATTCACTGAGTGTTGTGAGTGTCTTTTGTGCTCCTGAATGACTTGCAAAATGTTTTGTTGCAATGTAAAATGTAGGCAAACTGTCAACACTCAACATTTGTGTGGTGGTGAGCTGGTGTATAAGAGCTCTTGCTAAAAAAAAAAAAAAAAAGAATTTTTTTTTTTATTGGATGAAGATATGGCATGTTGTTAATGACAAGAGTCTTATTAGTTGATTGGCAAAGTCTTACCATCCCATAACTTTGTATAGCAACAGAGAAATTGTGCCCCATTCATCAGTGCGAAAACATTTTAGAAAGGTATTTTTAAGTGTCAATTCCTGGAACTTCAAGTAGTAGCAGTATTTAAGTAGTTGTAACGTTTCAGGTTTGTGAATCAGTTGTGCCTGTGTCTGCTGACATCAGGGATTGTCAAAGTCTCAGTCAGGACTTAAAGATAGGCCATGAGAATTTATTTTTTATTTAGTGACTACTATTTATTTATTTTTGTTGGAATGAATGTCCCAAAGAAGAGGCTGAGCCAATTTCCAGAATCATCCTGTAGAGGGCAGTCAGAGCTGCACTTTTGGGAGTGAAATAATATCTTCATTTCCTGGTTCAGTCCTACAGATGGACCCACAGGGGAGCAGGGGAAGATCAGTGGCAGGTCTGTGGTGATTCTGCAGAACGACTTTAATGACCTGCATGCGGCCATTCTGTTTACAACAGGACAACAACCTTCCTCGTTTTTTCACTCCTTTGTAATCCTTCCTCTGTTTATCTCCGCATCTCTTCAAGCACTCTTGATGACTTGTTTGTCTCTCAAACCAAATCATCCTCTCACCTGCTCTCTCTGCCTTTTTCCATTTGTGTTTCTCTAATAAACTAGCCCTGAAACAGAAGATAAACAGCCAACATGGTGATTGCACAGACAAGACAGAGAGGCCTTACCGTTCCACTGGACCTTCACGCAGGTGAAGAAGTGCATCCCACTGAGGCCCAGGGCATGGGCAGAAATCAAGGCTATGTACATCTGCAAGGACGAGAGAAGAGATGATGAGCCAAAGTGACAGAGGGGAAAAGGCACACTCTCTCAACTCTTGCAGACACCATATTGATGCAGTTATTTGTTTCTCATTCTTGGCCAAATTTTTAAATAATTGCGAATCTTTGCTGAGCTGCATTTCTTAAAAATGATTTAGGATTTTCAACCAATGTAAGATACTGCTGAGCCACATACGATAGCTTTATGTTTCAGGCATCGAAAAAGTGCCAGCCAGCATATGAAGCTATAAAAAGAAAGTGCTGATGTCAAGAATAACAGATAGCTCTGGGAGGGACAATTCCTGTAGGCCTGTGTTGTGAGTACAACATCAGTGTTGAGCTGTGTAGTTTGGCTGGTTCCCCCGTCTCAGAGCTTCACTGACTGGACACAAAGCTTCAGACAATTTTCAGATGCAAGGATTGAATATTAGGGATGGGACTTTTCCCAGTTTCATGGTCAATTAAAATTAAGTAAACTGAATAATCAATACATTATGAAATAAAAAAAAAGCACTACTTGAAATTGTCAGGTTTTACTGTGTGCAAAGTCATTGTTAATAATAATGAGCCTTGAAAATTGAAAATGCTTTCCTCCATCCTTCTTCTGCTATTGTTCATGTTTTTTATGTGTCAATATTTTCCTGTTTTTTGTCTACTTAAATATTGTGATTATATACTGTATATTGTGTGTTATGACTTATTGTGGGCAAATTTTCTCATTAGGGATAACAGAGTTGTAAACTTTGACCGTTTAAATATTTCAGTTGTTGATTACTACATCATCCAGTATTTCAGTAATATGAACACACTCACCAAACATAAATACATCATTACAAAGAATGTGATTCCATTGTGTTAAAGGTCAATACAAAAATAAAAGTATCAAAGGAATGATTTCAGGAACTAGTCAAGTAAGATTCCGGTGCCAGATAATATCACTGGTATGCTGTATAAATCATGCACTAAACAGCCGTCTAAAACTTACATACATTACTGTTAAACTGTGAATTAATCTGAATTTTTGTTTGATTAATTGTGTTTGTGCAGATGATTACTGTAAACCTAATTCTGAATAAACATGCTGAAATTTTATTACAGGGAGTGCTAGGATTTGAAACTGGATGTAGAAAAAAAATCATCCTATCCTGAGGCAATGCAAAAGTAGGTAAAGTTGGAATATTAATACCACTTCCAAAATAGAAAGCGCTCTGTGGAATGCAAACACTGCACCGAGAAATACGTCTGCTTGTAAAGTGGCAGCCTGCATAACGGTCTTTGTTTGTTTATTGTTTGTCCCCTGGGCTTGATTTTCTGACAAAACAGAATGTGAATGCAGTGCCGTTCAGCAGCCGATTTGATAGCTCTGGATGGGTGACCTTCCCAGCGGCAAATGAACGCAGCATAACAGCTACGGCTAAGAAATGGTCATCATCTAATGGTGCATGTCCAGATACAGATGACCACCAAAATCTAATGCTCTGCTTCTTGGGCCGGGAGCTATTCTGTCTACCAGATTCCAGCCAAATTCATCTGTAACTTTGAGATATCTTGCTAATAAAGCAACAGACAAGACTAGAAAAATTACACCCTTAGCAGCTTCAGTGGCAAATGTTAATTGCAGGCTAATAAATGCTGTTACTCTGCTAAAGACCATTTTGCCGATGGCCACAAGCTGCAGTTTGTAGGCCATTAACAGAAGTCCACAGGGAGAGGGAGCGCTGCGTTTCTATGTTGCTCTGCCTATTACAGAGAGGCCCACTCCACAGTCTAGTCCAATCCCAGTTTCTTTTGGTAGTGGTATTTTTTTAATAACTGAAAATATGAGACCGATGGCGGGTTTGGCAATTTTTTTGTGGGTGGACATTTCATTTATCTTTTATTGACAAAATTACCATAAACAGTCTGTTTGAATTTAAACATTTCTTAGAATTTATATGCAGTGTGCTGAAAATGTATAGTATTTAATGTATTGCTGCCACTTTGTAAAAACTGTTGGCACTACACTGAGTGACAGGCCATGATAGTGCAAGAGGGGGCTGATGCGAAGGTGAAGGCGGAAGCCACCATAACAACAACAAAATCGGCAAAAAAAAAAAAAAGTAAATTTCTTGCTGTTCACATCTTCTCAGCTATTTTCTGGCTTTCTGCATTTTTGTCTTTGTTTTGTCAGCATAAAACGGCGCATGTGTGATAAGAACAGCAAGCTGCTCCCTGTTGCTAGGGTCCATTTTCATCATCATCAACAAGAGTAGTCACTTCTTGCGGTTCTTTTGACGAACATATACCCACCCAAAAAGTTACCTACACATGCATTAAAAGGATCATTCACTCAAGGCTTGTTGACTGAAGGCTCCAGTGTAGCGTGGTCACAATTAAGACCAGTTGTGTTGTTCATAGTCACAATGAATAATAAATTTGACAGGCGATAAAAGTGTTTGGTATCTTCTTCTGTAAGAGTTTACGACACATCCACTAATTGAGGGGGTAAATTGAGGGAAACTACAATTTACATTCATATCTTACTCACCTTGTGAAAATTCAAAAAAGCTGACTACTGGCTGTGCTATTATTGACAGCAAATTTCTGTCTACTTACTGTGAAGAGTACAAAGAATCGTTGATTCTTCTCTCCCACGCAGTTATTCACCCAGGGACAGTGGTGATCCATCTTCCGAATGCATCTTTTACAAATACTGCAGGCAGGAGAGAGAAGATGTGACATGTGAGTGAATTAGCTTCACCTTCACGCACTCATTCTGCTGATTCCACTTTCTATACTGCTCCTGTGTGAGTCTGCCAGTGTAGCTGTGAGAGTCTGTCAGTGTAGCTTCTTTACAACATTGATAATGAGGGATGAGGGTGTACCGGCCTTTTTTTTTCCTTCTTTTTTTCAACCCTGATGGCTTTAAGTAGTGGTTGTGGGTGGTGGGTTGGTGTGGGGGATTGGGAGCGCGGGATGCATTTACAAACTCACAACTGGAAACTCCCCAGTGTTGGTGCGGTTTTGCACAGTTGGTCACTGAGCAGCTCTAATGAACAAACACAGTTGCAAAGTGGGCAGGGTTATACTGGGTAGCCTGAATTCCAGAGGCAAAAATCCTGTTAATTTTCCCAGATGTAATGTTAGGCTGGTCACTTTGAACACTTGGATGGGCATGGAACTGTCCTGGTTCAATCATCAGTACAAACAAATCAGAAGTGCACTGAAATAATTAATGATTCAGCAGGGAAAAAAGTAAAAGACTGTATTCATAAAACCGATAAGTTAACTCGGAGTGCTGCCTCAAGAAATAGCCAATCACCTTAAAATCCTGTCCTTGTGAAGATGAGCTAGTTGAGCTATTTAGCTTTGATCCAACGTAACACATTTTTGATCATTTCAACACTGGGGTGCAGCATTTTGTTCCTAAATGCAACCACCCTATCTGGAATGCAAACTCCATAATGCTGTTGGTGATCCTAAACCCATGGCTCTACCCAGTTCCCAACTCTACTGATCTAATGCCTTTCTCAAGGGAAATTTGACAGAACTGTTGAAAGAAGGGAGCGTCTGCTCCAACATGGAGTGCTTAAAATGAAATAACAGCAGGTTAAAGCAACAGAGAAAAATCCCATGCAACAGGCTCCAAATCTGTGACTGAAGTCTGGGCCAACTACAGATGGGCAAACTAATTTAATAAAAACCTGTGCCAACAAGCGGATGCACTGTGGGGAAGTACAGTGATATCAAGCACCAAACCACTCTACAATAGACCCACACACTGTACTGTAAATGAGAGGCATTTGTTTTCTGTAACACATCACAAGATGAGGCCACTGAACAGCTTTTATATTACCAAATATCAGTAAATAGCCTACCTCAGAGCGGACTGTGGGGCTGGTCTGAATGACGTCTCGAATGACATGAGAACTAAAAGCCCACTCAACTTACTTCAGTGATCAACTCAAATTGTCATCCTCCCTGTTTGGGAATGTCGATCCATGTGTCCATGTTTAATTTTGCTAGTCTCCAACTTCTAGTTATGATCTTAAAGTTAGCAAGGTGTCTCTTGAAGAAGAGTCATGGCACTGTGTTTTCAAACAAAGTTTAAAAACAACAGAAAAAAGTGCACACTTGCTGAGGCACTGAATAATGGATCACACAAATGATGCATATTCTTCTTTGTGCGACATTTAATTACTATTGACATTTCAGTGCAAGGCTTTCTTAAAGGCTTTGCCTAATTGGGTGACAATACTGGAGGAGTCTTTGTGAAAGTGTTAACCTCACCATTAAACCTCCCCTGAGGACGAGTGACACTTCCACCTCTCTCTCCAGTGATTAAAAACACAAAACCCCAGGACAAAAGCAGCAAAAGCGTAATCTCCCCTCATAAATTAACGGGGGGTTTTGTGTACAAAAAGAAAAAATCCTGAAAAACTGAACAGCATCACATCACTGCTTTAAATGTCAATGTCACGCTGCTTCGCTTTCACTGCTTTTTTAGTCTGTTAGTAGTTTTGGGTCATTGAGCAGCTGACAGTCTGTTACTGTGACTACAGTAAAACATAAGAGACCAGTGGAGGCAAACAGCATGATGCAAAAGGAACGGTGAGCAACATACTGCAAATTACAGGTATTCTGACTTGGAGCAAGCAAATTTCAACAAAAGCAATATCAAAATTTGCAAGTAAACAAGAGGGAGACAGAAGAGGTGTAATTAAGTTACCAGGTAGAGTCACCAACGGTCCTGCAAAGCACTTTAGATACAACTATCACCAAACAGCACAGTATTTTGTGACACTACTCCATACTGATGCCACAAAAGTTCTGTCACCCAAGTAAAACATGTGAAAACTGGAAATCGGTCAGACCAGAGCCTGCTTTGTCCTGTGACCACCTGTATGATAAAAGTGCATCTAGAGAGTATTAATTACAGAGATGGACCAATATCAAGCCACTTGGTATCAGTTATCATATCCTGAAATCACATTAAGACTGGGAAAAGTTGTGCTAGGCTGGGCAGAAAACGGTGAGCTTTCCAACTTAATGGACTAGGTGCTGAGGAGCTGCCTCGCCGCCACACTATGACCACTGAACTTTGGAGGCTTGTATCAATTTCTAGAGGAGGGAAAAGTCCAATGTCAACAATCCTTATTTTACAACTGTAAAACACTACACCTGTTGTACACACAGTGGGCTGGAATGCTCTCCAATGTTGTTCAGGGATGTGATAGGTGCAGGTCTGTTTGTTTTAATGTTTGTTTTACAGTGTTAATCGTTTTAATGTTTGTTTTACTTTGTTGATTATTTTAATGTTTGTTTTACTGTGTTGATTGTTTTAATGTTATTTGTAAGGACTACAGATGGAAATTAGCTTTCTCGCTAAATCTGGTGCACTCATCTTTTTATTCCTTTGAATAGCTAATGAAAGTGCACAGTGTCCTTTATAAATTGAATAAAATAAAAAATAAAAATAAAAATAAAATTCAAGGGTTCAGTTAGTTAAGTGACTTTTTTTGTACAAGTCTGTCTCTCTGGCACCGTGTTGTGTAAAATCAGCTGGTCATGCTTACTGTCAGAGAGAAGACTTTGCACACCAGTTTCTTGAGTCAGGTGTGTGGGAGAGGGACGAGTGGATCAAAACATGCAAACAGGCTCCTGCACACTAACTTGCTGTGATACATTTATTTGTGCCATTTCGGTGTTACATCAAAATGTTTGATCAATAAGAAGCCAATATTTATTGGAGTAATGATCAAACATCCTATTTTGATATTCTCTATGAAAACATAGCCGGTGCAACAAATATATTCTACAAATAGAAATTAGATTTGTTTCCAGCTAAATTGCTTTTTCTTGGTCACTAGATTGAGGAAATATCCCACCGCTTGTCCTGATCTAGTAGACGATATGTCAAAGGTGCACCACTGATATCACTTAGCCTGGTTTTCTATAAGTGATACTTCTCTGGATCCCATGGTGGGAGGGTTGCCCAAGTAAACTCTGGCCATTCCCAGTTCTGCCTGTAAGATACACTTACAACAAGATCTAGCTAGCTGATCTCCGCCACAGATCCCTCCCATGTCTTAACAACATGATCAAATAAAATTAAATGGAATTTACAAAACAACAACAACAACAACAACAACAACAACAACAACAAAACAAAACCCATATGTATTTTTTGTTATATGATGAGGATGTTTAAATTTGGCAATCTGGTGAATTTCAGTACACAATATAACATAATTGTCAATATTTCAAAATAACCTTAGTCTTGTAATTCCATTCAGTTAAATATAAATCCCAGAGGCACTGCTGTGTTTTATCAGTGACCTTGATTGGCATGAAAGGTGACAAAGGCTCATTCAGCTCAAGGACAGAAAAGAAACACAAAGATTACAGGTGGGTGTCACATGGAAGATTTGTGGTTTTGCAAACTGCAGCTACCAGGCTAAAAATAATTTAATAACATCCTGTAATCGCACTATCACCCATGAAGCATATCAGACGAGGCTGTGAATTGTGACCACAAATTTCAAACCTGTGGTAAATCAGACCCAGATTTTGGGAAGTGATACAAAATGCTGCTACTAAGGGGTTGCCAAAGTCATGAAGTTTCAAATTCTACTGGTAGTAGATTTAGGTTACTGACTCTATGGTGGCCACCATGATGCCGCTCTATGCCAATATCCAATGACAACTCGCCACACTGAGTCAGGGAACGCTATTACTAATTCTCAAAACACAGACTGAACCAACCATGATCAGTGCTTAAATCCACTGATTGTTTAGAAAAAGCACTAATTGGCCCTGATTAATCAGCTGCTATGGTAAAATGCCTGTCTGCTAGCACTCACAAAAATACTCATGATGAGGTGAGCTGACAGCTCAATCTGGGTTATCGTCTTCTTCTGTCGAATTTTGTGTCACTGCCAAATATGCTAATCCAATCACGCTTCAGGCAAACAGGTGCAGTTATAAATATCTGCAAGGTTGCATTCCATGGAGCATGGAGCATACAACCCTGCACTTCCTAACTGCAAACACAACTACAAACACTGTCCTGCTAACTTCCTTGTGTATTGTCTTGGCCGGACTGACCTGCAGTGGTGTGCCCTCTCAGGCTTGATGCTGCAGCACTTGGGACACTTGTAGATGACCTCACCCGGCTTCAGCTGCAGGCTCTCCATGTACTCCTTGGTTGCGTTACCTTTAGGAACTGCACCCTGAGGATGGGATCGCAGACAAAACAAACACTCCCAGTTACAAAGGTCAACAACATAAAACTAATGGGGTTAGTCAAGTGTTTAGGATAGTCAGGGCTTTGTGTCTGAAATAATATACAAGCTATTCACTGTTGGACTTTTATGCAAGGCACTAAGAGTTTACAGCTTTTTGAATCAGTCCGAAGATACAGAGCCTTGGTTCCATGTATAGAAACACCTGATCTGCTCAGCATCAAAGACGCATTGATTCTGGCTATTCACACTGGTGTCATTCCTCTAGCTTGAGGCACTATGGGATGCTGTACCTTTTTTCCCCACAGACAAGGTTCGAAAAACATACTCTTTGGTCTGGAAATCTTTGATATAGCCATTGGCTATATGATTCAAAATCATGTGCAATTGCCATTCTAAGTCTAACGAACAAGAAATACAAGAACTCAGAAAGCCAGTTTGCCATGCTACAGTACAACCTTCTGTGTACTATTTTGGGCTTTTAAGTGGAGCAATCAGAGAGGATGGGCTGATGGGCTGGAAAGCACCGATTGAGCTGTCATCAGACATCTATTTCCTCTGACTAAGCATGAGTCAACATTGCAGCAGTAGCAACAACAGTATTTGACCTACAACTCTTTAGCCTTTAGTGAATTGCCTGTTTTCACAACGACTATTCACAAAACATCAGTGACAAGCAGCACAGAATAATCCCTGTTGGTATGCAGATCATAAGTGGTGAGATCCTCTCACACCACTCCGTTCTCCTTATGCTGTTTTCTCATTAGGACATAACAGATCTTCTTCTCATTAAAACATAT
The DNA here is from genome assembly GCF_902150065.1 of Myripristis murdjan. NCBI lineage: Eukaryota > Metazoa > Chordata > Actinopteri > Holocentriformes > Holocentridae > Myripristis > Myripristis murdjan. The sequence goes on from NC_043982.1 coordinate 17,585,428, forward strand.
GCCAGTATCATGTTATAATGAGAGTTTTCTTGTTATAACAATATGCTATGTCATAAAAAGAAAAAAATGCGCAACTGTAATGTGAAAATGTCATGACACAAAAAACATCTTGTTACAACAAGAAGAGTTTATCATTGTAATGTGACACTGAGCTGATTCTGTGTGTGTGTTTTTTTTTTTTGCTGTCCCACTCCTGTTAGGATTCCTGACCCTAACACTGTGTCTAGACTGTGGGCACTTGAGCTAGCTGACTCCAAGCACAAATACACACATTGTCCTTTCACTGCTAGTAAAGGATTAGTTTTGTCTAATTTCTGAGGTGTTCTGAAAATTTTCTGTCCTTTAGTAGCTTTTGTAGAGCACTTTTTGTAAACAGCACTCTCTCCCTGCTTCCCTGATTCTATCTATGTTCTTTCTCCCTCTTTTCACTTTCACACACGACTCTTCCTTCTTCCATCTGCGTCCTCAACCTTGTCCCCCCCACACCCCGCCGTCTCTCCTTGCCTCCCTCCCTGCTCCTCACCGGGTCAGTCAGCATGGTGCGGAGATGTGATGCCAGTGCAAGAACAGCCAGGGAGTTGAAGGTGGCCCCGTTCAGCAGGGAGTACCAGAAGTTCTTGGCGGGCAGCAGCATGACAAAATTCACCACAAACTCAGCATACAGCACCAGGAACCAGGTCATGGCGGCGCACACCATGCCGCAGCTGTCCTGGATGAACCACAGTGTGCGGTTCCCTGCTGCGTGGCCTGAATGGGGACCCCCTACGATCACCTCCGCTGCCAGGCTCCCTGCCTCCACGTCCCCACCGGCCGACAGCAGTGGGTGGTGCTGCTCCATATCTCGCAGCCGGTGGCTTGAAGACTGCATCCTGCCCTGGGGGAGGAGGAATTATTGAAGATTTAGGAATCAATTCTCTGCTACTTTTTTGTCTTTGTGCTCTGGGTAAAGAAGAACAGGACTTATAGCTATTTATATACATACTGTGCTTACAAGAGCCATAATGATATACCGGATTAAAATACACAAATAAGGAAGAGAGATCCAAAGAGAGCTATAAACAAAAGCGGGTAATGAATGCCTACAAGAATGGGAAAACAGGGTGATGAGGGAAGAAGAGAAGGAGATAAGGAGGGAGAGAGACAGGGAGATGTAGGCAGAGGCAGGCAGAAGGAAAGAAGAGGCAACAGGGGGAGAAATAACTGGGCAAACTTACTGCTGGGTGACTGTGGCCTTAAGTTTTAACATAGTCAAAAATGTTCATATCAGGTTATATTAATTTTTTATCAGGATATGTGTAAATAAATTAAAAAAAAAAAAATCACTATTTCTGTGAAGTTTCATTTTACTCCTGAATAAAAGATGAATAGTTCTGACAAATTTCATTCAAAACATATTATATGAATTACAGCTGATGGTATAAAACATGAAAAAATGGAAAAAAAATTAACTAATAAAACCGATGAAACCAGGTGTTAAATTGTTTTTCAGTGTTAGTTTTCAACACTGTACCTGTTTTTAAAAAGCAGACAATAACATAACCTGATACACCCTGAACACAATGGAAAGCAGCAGCCAGCTAAACAGGATTATCATAACTCAAATGTGATAACTGTTTAATGACAGCTTTTAAACACATGACTTTTTTTCTCAGCCACCAATGTCTTGTTTTCCATGGAATCCTAAGGGAAGAGGCTGCATGCTCAGAAAGGAAAAGCTGTAAAAAGGATGTTCAAAAAGTGTTGCTGACAATATTTTTTTCTCAGTTGAAACAAGTTCAGCTTTTCAAAAAAAGTGTTTTTTGTTTTTTTTAAATTTACAGATCAATTATGATGAGCCTGCTTCGAGTTTCAAAGTGACTCTTCATTTTCTTTTCATTTCAGCCAAAAGAGAGCTCTTGATCTTTAACTGTGGTGTCGGAGTTATTTTATTATGCTAAAAGAGTGTGTTTTAATAATTTTTGGAGTTCGACTATAAACTGTAAATGGACACGTTTCTTTCTGTTGTGAAGTCAATTTAATTTTACAGGACTTTGGGGTTAGAGAAGATTCACATCTACATGAGCTAGAAGATCTGAATAAATCATAAGCTGCCCTGCCACAACCACTCTGTTATGACAAATGCATGGTACATACAGTATGTGCCAGAGTTCGATGGATGAGTCAACTTTGGACACAACTACTAAAGCTCGGGGCCCTTTTAGCCTTGCTGGTGTGTTGCTGTAGGAGACGTGAGTCCCTAGAAGAGGCTTCTTCGTGTCAAGGGCACCAGAGAGCATCCTGGACCGACCTGAGATACAATGTCCACTGCCTCAAGATAAATCAATGGCTGCCCAGCTCCCTTCAGGAAACCGATCCTGCGGCTGCGGTAGCTGTGTGTGAGGAATACAGGCTATTAATAACCTGTAGACCTAGTTACCTCCCACTGACAGCCTTCACGGTGACAGTGAACTAAAGTACAACAAATCAATTTAGTTCCAAAAATGCACTTCCGCTCTGTAACAGCAAAACAATCTTGCAAGATGCTGTCAATCTGGGTATTGCTAGATTGTTTTCGGTAAAATAAGAGATTAGAACCAAAACTTTAATCAGTCGTTGCCCAAATATTTATGGATCTGACAATGAAACTAAATTAGGAACTTTTGCCATAAATCTTGCTTTAGAAATTGAAAAAAGTACATACTATCTAAAAAAACTCCACTGTGACATTGGATGACCGTCAATGACTGTCAGGCCCCAGTATGCATTCAGTTGAATATCGACTCAGAATCACATTTTCTGAGCGCTGAAAAGGTAACGTATGCCGACTAACCTAGTTTAACTGCAAAACCAGCCCAAATATTTTAACTTTATCTGTTTCAGAGGACAATACATTGATATTGTGATATAAGATTAGATATCATCTGGTATTTTGGATATCATAATATCATGATCTGACATAGCTAAGCCTTCTTTTTTTCCCGATTTTAAAGGCTGCAACACAGTTCTGTTTTTTGCCTCTACCTGCTTGGTCAAAATATCCACATCACTTATGAATGTTTGTCAAACGTATCTTGTGTTTAATTATTTTACGAAAACACCAACAGTCATACCTACAACACTGTCACAATATTGATATTCAGGTATTTGGTCAAACATTGTGACATATGATTTAGTCTATATCGCTCATGTGTGTAAATGCATAATTGTGAGGTAGAAGGTGTCGCTTAAAAAGGTCTTGCATGCTCAGTAAACCTCCTTAGATGGGAAAAGAAGGGGAAAAAACACCAGAGAAAACAAATGCCTCCCTTACTTTGGCAGCCTTTCACAATCTCATTCAGGAAATACATTATAAGCTTGCTCTGCATTTGCTCCATCTCCAATTCTGACTGGCTGTGATATCGTCTCCGCTAACAATCATCCAGAAACAGAGAAACTCTCCTTCATATTTCTATTCCTATTCCTCAAAGTGTGTGATACATCGTGTAATGAAAGTCAAAGATGGAGCAGAAAAAACGGCTTTTCATTCAAGCTTTGACACCCGACCAACTGCTCATCATTAAACCATCACTGAACTAAAGAATTAACTTGAGTTGATAGGTGGCCATGCTTGGTGAGGGCTACTTATTGCATCTTTTAATGTGGTTTTCTGGCAGACTCCTTGACACAACACTGAGGCAGACAACTACTACTCCTCTGCCTGGCAGTTAAATCAAATGAGGCATTTCCATTAAAACTGCGACGGGCGGTGCAGAGCAGAGCTGTCATTCTTTAGCTGACTAGCCAACCAGGCAGCTTTCCAGACACCACACTGCTGTTTGTTTCTGCTTGCACCCAAAAAAGGATATTCAAAAACTTTGCATGTCAATGGGGGGGTATTGCAATTGCTTGTTTGTGCGGGACAAAGAGGAAATGCCAACAGGGACCAGAGCCTATTGCCCTGCGCAGCCAAAATCAGCAGAGACGGATGCATAACGGCCAGAAACACAACGGCACCCATTATACTTAGAGACCCAATCCAGGGAAAGCAGAAATTTAAGGGAATGGTTTAGACGTAAAACAGACCTTCAAAAAAGACAACTGAAAAAAACAAACAAACTTTTGTGTCATTATCATGTAAATTTTCTAACAAAATCCCCTGCCCCATGAACTTAGGCTTATATTTATAGGCCTTTTGTGTATAACACCTAAATTCAAGTTAAGCATCATGATACTAAACTGCAAAGATACCTAGAAAAAGAGTTTTTGCATAAATTTTGGGTTAAAATTTCTTAAATAAGATGATGCCTTTCATTCTCAAAGACAAATTTAATCTGACCAAGGAAGACGTAATAACGTAACGTAACGTAACGTAACGTAATGTTAAACTGAATTCAATTTCAGGTTAACACTGCTAGAATAGTATCATAATGTAAAATGTGGTCTTAGAACAAATCTATTCTACAAGCACTGTTTGTGTAAACATAACATGAAAACCAAAATAAGGACCAGGATGGTAAAGTCTGTCAGCCCTCTTTAGCTACCAACGAGACAGAGCTCAGGGGGGGTTCATGGCGGGGTCAGTGTCTCAGAGAAAGCTTTCTTTGCTGCACCTCTAATCCAGTTGTGCTTCACAGAAACACTCTGACCAGACACACAAGACTAGCCTTTACCGAGCACTGCATGGAGACGCTTACGAGAATTTGAGGGGGTGTTATGAGGGCACAAGACTTTCATTCAAAAACAAGGCAAAACTCAAATGTTAGTGATTTGTAAACTGTAAAAAGTCACATACAGCTCGTGATTCAATGCTTATCTTTCTGTGAACTATTGCTCCTAGCTCTCTGCTTTTTAACCTAATTTAAGCTACCGAGTGAAGATAACTGTATTACCTAAAGCACTCATTATCAAACTATGGGTCTCAACCCACTGATGGGTCCAAGCATGGAGATAACTGGGCCGTGGGAAAGTTGCACCAATGTATTCTTTTCTCAGTAATAAAGCATGGACATTTTAAATCACGCAATGTAGACAAAATTCTACATTAAGCCACCGAACACGACACCCCGCACAAGTGATGATGACTGGAGATTAGTAGTAACCCTCCTAGCTTTCTCAACAAATTCTTAAAACCATGAACATACGATGTGCTGTCAAAAACAATGAGGATCAATGATTGATCATGGATTTTTAGCCTGTCAGGGACATGATGCTCTGCTCTTAGCTTGAAAAGTCGGCATTTGATAACAGTGGATTCACTTGAAATTTAAATGGCATGTTAAGTCAAACAGATTTTTTTTTTTTTTATTTGCTCATACTGAATGTAAAATAGTGTTTCACAAATATAGAATTCACCATATGCTTAGACTCGCAATACTTAGTAAAACAATGTCCCATTAACAAACAATGTCGCATTATTTTCACTGAGCAAAGCTTGGAGCAGCACTTTGAGAGCAGTTCAGACTGACAGTCCTCCGTTAAAATGATTGAGAAATAGCACACCAGTAATGTCTCGCTTGTAGAAATTAGACAGCGGTTGAGAAATTACACAATTACATATGCTTAGACTAATCAAAGCTGGGATCATACTTCCCTTTGATTATGCAACCAATCAACATTACACAGTTTAATTGCCAGAGGAAATCTTTCGAAAGTATCATAATTGTATAAGCACGGATTACATGTTGGCTTACAATTGTGTCTTTATAAAGACTGGGCTGTGCAGCAATGACAACATTGCTCACAAATATTGGGAATCAACACCAATGATAAATTTTTATCATTTAGCTTCACTGACAACAATGTATTCTACTCTCTTTAGCAAATGCACAGCAATGCCCCTAATGCAGGCTATGCTAATTTTTAATCGCACTCTTTCTATTGACTTTGATAACAGTGAGAGCAGATAACATTTTTCATAAATGGTGCACCGCCTGTTCTGACAGTGCTTAGAAAAAGCCCCACATGCAAAAGTACAACAGTTTATACATCACTGTAGACAAGACCTTAGTGAATCAGAAATAAGAAAATGCAGTTGATTGTGCTGACTTCACTAAAGACTATAGTTCTCAAAGTTAGCCCAAACCTGACGGGACCTGTTGGAACGCACTGGGTTCAGGTTGGGTCGTATTGTTATTGTGCTGCCGCCGCCCAGGCTGACCTCAGGTTTTTATCATTTTGCCAGGGGTTTGTTTGGGCTTGATGAGCTGAGTCTATTAAAAAAAATTCAAATTCAAATTAATATTAAAATCTTAACATTGCATCAGCTTACCTGTTTGTGTGTGTGAACTGGTGTTTACATCTAAAATGTCCTGAGGTTTTAGAGTGAAGCCATTACGGCTTCACTGATTACATGGAGAGCAATAATTGGCAAATTAATTAATCACAGCCTGCTGCAGTGACTGCACATTAATAGCAATAGGTTGATATACATTTGTTCCAATAGGCAACACAGGCTGCAACAGCGAAATGGTAAATAATTAAATGGCGCTGCCTTGTTCATCATGACATGCAATGGTTCAGGCCTTTCTCTGTGTCTGTGGTGCGGTCATTCCCCTCATCAGCCCAGCCCTCCATCTGTCCGCTGCTTCGCTCACAGGTCACCCTCTCCTTTTCTCCCCCTCCCCCACCCTCTGTCAAAATCCACCACTTTTTGTGTTTGGGTCTTTTTAATGTCCTTAAATTGTCAGGCTGAATTATGGCTTTAACTCACTAGGGTCAGGATCGGGATGAGCTCAAATTTTAAGACCCATTGAGAAGTCTTCTATAGTAATCTCAATAAAATATTGAGAGGCCATTTTCTACACTGTAACTGTCAAAAGGGAACATCTGCAATAGGCTGAGCTAATATTCAGAGTGCTAACTGCAATATCAATGTCAAGTCAGTTCACTAAGATGTGATTAAAATCAATAACATTTAGGCTGTTGATCTGCAAGGCTTTTGTGGACTGATTTATTAAATGAAGAGAGCACCTAATATTCAAGTGTCTCCACCGGGTAAAATTCAGCGAATCAGCACTCAGACTCTGAACGTTTGACAGGGTGCATACCTCATTTTTATACATACAGCAAAAAAGCCTGAAACAGAAAACCAAAAAGGAGTTACACTCCGCTGTAAGACCTCTGTGAGTTCCTACATCTAAAAATGCCGGTGTTAGTGCTGCGTTTGCTCAAGTAGCCACACTGATGCTTAATGACATCTTGGCAGGAAAAGGCATCTTGTGAACGCAGCCTAAACTAGAACCCGCCGACAAGAAACATCTAAAATGATCATACTGGGGTTGGCTGCAACACCAGTGGCATATAGATTTACTAAATTGTAATGCTGCTGGGGACAGCTTCATACAATGAAAAGAGAACAGAATACTGAAAACGAAATTTGCTCAGAGCAGGTGTGTCAGCATTTCACACACACTCTTCAACATAGGCACCCCATCTTTGACTCAAACATGAACGCAGAATCTTGGAGGAAATCAGCACAGCTTGGATGCTGATCATTAAGCATCAATCAATGAGTCAACATTGAGAAAAAAAAGAAAGAAAGAAAAGAAAAAGCCAATTATGCCTACTGTTTTGCAAAATGACCGACAGCATTTTGGTCCTAGGATGAAAAAATTATAACACCCGTGGAGGCTGAATCCTCTCTTTGAAACTGAGTGATAAACGCAAATACAGGCCAGTATACTGGAAACAAACTTTTGCTTTTTAATAAAGATTGTGGAAAGCGTTAGTAGGGTCCCACCAGAGTTCTGGGCAAGATATACCCACAAGCGCTGTGACTGCACATAAAATTTGTTGGCCTGTTGCCCATTCGATGCCCATAAGCCCTCGCCTGACCCTAACCTTAACCATGTGGGCGTATCTTGCCAAAAACCCTGGTGGCATTCACAACAACGAGTATTTGGCCATCAGGTCTTTTTAGATACCTGTAGAAGTTGAGCAGGTGTTACTGTCTACAGTTCTTTTCACAAACCAACACAAACTGAGAATGCCATGCCAGAGAATGTTGCCTACACAATTCAGAAAGCATTTAAACACTGGAAAGAGTAGACACACCCCTTTTTAAATTGCCAACAAAACCTCATTAAGGCCGATTTATGGTTCTGTGGACCATGCATGTGCAACATGCACGCAGTTGCTTCGCAGATGGTGTGTGCCTCTCACTCTCTTACACTTACAATAGCATGTACCCATCTTTGGTTTACTGCACTCTATGCACTTTGCTTTTATTACTGTCACATACTTCTGTTTGTATGCTGTAGTTTTAAATGGGAAATGCCTATTTATTGATTGATTAAGTTATGAGTTTATTTACATACTTTATTATGCCTGCTCATACTAGGTATTCTTGCTACATTTTAATGTTGTACTACCAGTTATTAATATTATTATTTCTTCCCATGACGGATGGGGTGGAAGGGTGTAGGACTGACATAATGTGGCTTTTCTTTATTAACCCTTTGATGCATGAATTATGAAAGCCTGAGTCAAGATTTTTTTCTTGTGTGTTTTTACTCCTCTTAGGGCATGAACATTTTGTGAGTCTCCAGACTTCTTTAAGGATGCAGGACTGGTATTACCATGTCATGATACTTGTATTAATATGTTTTCAGCAACAAGAATTGACAGTCTCTGCATAAACCTCAATGGGGGGGAGCAGCAGAGAGCATTCTAACAGCTGATATGCAATTCCACCATAGAAACCATTGCATTTAGGAGAAATTACTTTAAAACAGCTGTCCACTGTAGTGACCGCTATGCGCCAAAGGGTTAATACTTTATTAATATATCATCAATATAATTTTATCAGTAAATATAAACAACGTGAGAGAATTGCCTTCATTTGCAGGTAACTGGTTTATGGAATGCTGCTTTGTGTGTGTGTGTGTGTCTGTGTGTGTGTGTGTGAGAGAGAGAGAGAGAGAGAGAGAGAGAGAGAGAGAGAGAGAGAGAGAGAGAGAGAGAGAGAGAGAGAGAGAGAGAGACTTGGCTTTGGGGTAAGGGGCGCAAAAAATCAATCCATGGCCAGCCCTGCCCACTGCCAGAGGAATATCACTGACCAAAACAATTAAGTTTACCATATAATAATCAATTCATCATTGCATAACAAGTATCCAAGCAGGAGCCATTCAAGCAGGCAGTCCAACTGATACTATAATCAGGAGATAAGAAATCACCTAAGTCCAAGAATCAAAATTACACTACTGTAACCAGTACTACAAAATATGTTCAACTGATTTGACTTCTCAAGACAAATTTACGACATTCAACGCCATATTATTTTCTGTGGTACTCAAATCAAGATTGTGTTGTCCGCCAGCCTAATAATCAAATTGTAAAAGCATACACTTTAGTAAGGCTGAGTTGAATCCGGTATTAGTTCTGACATGACATCTTACTGCATTTTAGTCAGCATATCTTCTTCACTAGGCCTGTCACATGATGAGGGAAAAACATCTCACATTTATCACTCATCTATACTAGAAATGCACATCGCAAGCAAACACCTTGTTAGGCCAGCATCCTGTTGCAAGAGAAATGCAAAGAGATAACAGTCAAAACGAGTATTTTTGGGTAACTTTTTCCCCTCATCAAACTACAAATCGTCAACTGTCCTTTCTGTGACCTGATCAGTGAACACAGATCAGTAGTGCTGTTTGAGGCTTTGTGCAAAGGTTTATCTGTCTATTTGACTTTGAAATACATGTTCAATTACAAAGAATGTTATTTACCCTAAATCACTGGTTTGAATGCCATGTTGTTTTACTGTTTAACCTAAAAGATAGCTGCATTCTTGACAGGGCAGATAGTGCTATTGGCCAGTTTGAAGAGTATTGATTTTTCTATGGTCAGTGAAAAGGAGGTCCATTAAAGCCATACCAGCTGCTTGGCCAGCTGTCTCTGTTTCCCTCTTGGAGGACATTCCCTCTATATTCTGTCCCCCTTTCTGTCTCTCTCTCTCTCTTGCTCTCCCTCTCCCTCACTTGCACACACACACACATACACACACACACACACACACACACCTCAATGTCATCCTGCATAGATCACTTTACAGGGTCACTTTGTTGCCAAGTCATCATATAATAAGACCAAGCAAGGGCTGCTGTCTACTAACTGCAAAGATTAGATGGAAAGATAGCTAAACCAAAAATATATCGCTGAGAGAAATGGCTTTCGATTGACTACGTAATTTTATTTTATTTTTCAGTGTCATGTAGCTGAAGAGCTAAAAGGCCTATCTAATGTCACTTTTCCTGAAAACAATGAGAGCCTAAAATAAAATCACCCTTGGCTGGGTTTTTTTTTGACCCAACCTAATAAATCACATAGGCATCTAATGACAAAAAAAAAAAAAAAACACATTACAAACAGAAGCCTAAGGCAGTCCTGCTCTGTATAGAAGGCCTGTTATATGCTGTTAGCAATGTGAATTCAACCAAAACCATCCAAAACAAATGAAGACATCTGTGTTAAGGATCACATGCACTTGATAATCCCTGATAAACATGCTTAGATTTCATAAACTCTAATTTTTGCACAACTGAAGCAAACATACAGTATATCATCAGGCTACTATATTGACAATGAACAGGGAAGTCATCATCCCGCTCAGGTGATTTCACAATATTTACAACTAGGGCTGCAGAGAGCTACTTGAATACTACTTGATAACAAACAAAATGAATTACAAGACAACCTATGGCCCACTGGACGTCAAGTTTTCTTACAAGAGGTTGCTGGATCTCTGGACAGAAATAAAGTCATATGGACATACTGCAGCATTAAAATGTTTTTCTATCAGACTACAAGAGTTTAAAATATTAGCTGTTGGAGCTTCCAGTTGTAGCAGTGTGTAAAGCAGTGGTGCTCGTCTGTGCTGTCAAACCACACTTGCAGAGTGTGCAAGTGGCAAATCTGTCAACACCACAAAACTGACTGATGGAGTTGCTAAATGGATTTCCATGGACTGTCGATTGTTGCTCAGCCCGTTGTTGAAGACAATCTGCTGAACAACATCTGATTACACCAGGGAATCCATCAGTTTAACCCCCTTGCAGAGCAACAATTGTTTCCAAAACACTACACAACAGTGATAGGGTAATCAAGTAATTTAATACATTTTCACTGTGTGATAAATCAACATAAATCCAAGAATTTCCTTGTTATTAATGCGATTTAAAAAAATGTATCATTTTACATTACATAGACTGCACCTGAACCTGAATTGAATGGCTCTTGCCTCTAGTTGTGTCAACAATGAGCTCTTAACCCTCCTCGTCTTTGATTTCTATTATTATAGGCTGGGGTTGTAAATATGTTATCAGCACTCACTGTTGTTGGTATTTGTATTTTCCAGCTCAGTCTTCTGGACCATCAATTTAAAAAAAAAAAAAAATCCGAACAGGTTTCAGTTTGGGACATGCTGTATGTTTATGTTACTACTAGTACTTAGTTTACTAAAGTTTTATTTTTGTCTGGGGAGTTTAGGCATGGTATATAATGTTTCAAGCTTTTGCATAAAAAGGTAAGCGGTGACTTCATGCTCATCTTGCTATAACAGAGAGAGAGAGAGAGAGAGAGAGAGAGAGAGAGAGAGAGAGAGAGAGAGAGAGAGAGAACCAAACACATTTGAGAATTTGCATGGTCATCTTCCTTTGAGGCATTCTGTAGAAAAATAAATGCATCTGAACCAAGTCAAGAACATTGGTCCTCATTCAGCAGCAGCTTACCTAATTTGTTGCCTCCTCACAATAACATGCTGTGGTGTGTACTGCCCGGACCAACAGTCAACATATAGTAGATATGTAGACGAGCACGTAGGCTGGATACCTGCAAAAAGACAAACATACACAGACACACATCCTGGGTTGAGAGGGGTGTCATTAAAACCGACTATGGGACATCCTTGTGACCCAGAGGTACGGAGCCCATATCATACACACACCATGTCCCAGATGTGAGTCCAGCCCATATCATTTCCTGTCTCTCCCAATTTGAACTACCTTGTGGAAGCAAAACTGGCAAAAAAAAAAAAAAGAAAAAAAAAAAGCTATAACCCTAGTATTTACTACACATGGCCAGAGGGGTACAGTGTGCCCTACCTAGCTGAATGAGACTGTGTGGTATCCAAGATTTTGCAAGTGGCCTCTTTTACTCCCAGATAACACACCCATCATGCTGGCTATTCATAGCAATCCCGTGACACTGCATGTGTTTCCTGCTAATAATATGCAATATCTCCTTGCCGGCTGAGGCCCAAAGACACTGTTTTGGCCACCTAAATGTAGTGTCCAAACTATCTAAATGTTGTGGTTTACTGATCCACTATGAGCACTACAAAACACCAACAAACACCATCAAATGCCCTCTATGTTGTCCAAGTACATGGCATCACTTATCAATTATGATGTTCAATGACAGGTTTGGTCTTATGTCTTATTTATGTATTATTTACTTATCTTTTCCACAGCAAACCCCACCACTGGCAGTGGATGTACAGTGTGTAACGCTGTAGTTGGGTTGGGTTGTAAAAAAAAAAAAAAAAAAAAAAATCACAGAAACTGCAGTCACCTCCTTTCACTTTCCGGGAGTGTTTCGCAAAGGCAGTTTACTGACTAGTCAGCGGTGAAGCAAGCTAATCTTGACTTTGACACTCAAAGCACAAACTGCGGCAGATTACCGAGGTGCGACTGATTAAAAAAAAAAACCTTTCTTCCAATCGGTTAGCCTATAGCCACATCACAACCAATCTCATTCATTCACGCCTGATTTGAAAACTCAGTCAGTTCCCGTACAGACGCTGACAGCCACCCGGCGCTGACCAACACACACCCCGAGAGGCTGTGCATTAACTACTGTATCACTGTTGAGGTTGACACTGAAAACAGCAGAGCACCCACAACACACACATTCCTGCTAAGCCGACAAAGCTAGTCTGACATTTCCCCAGCAGAAGCCTGAATGCAACCAACCCGACTGGTAAATCTGGATTGCTAAGAGCCCAAGCTAGCTAGCAGGGAGGCGAGCGACGGCGCAAACAGCGGAGCCTCCCGGGCGCCAGCCGCACTGCCTACCTTAACAAAGCCGCGTTGTTTGGTTAAGTAAACTTCCGTGATGCATTCTGGTGTCCCGAACGGGCTAAACTCCAGTTCCAGCCTCGCCTGTGGCCACCACCATGTCCCCAGCAGCACATTTCTCCCTCTCTCTGTGTCTCCCTCTCTCACTCACACACACATACACACACACACAACCAACTGATGACAGAGCTTCCGGATTCGCCTGCCGTTCCGTCCTGATTCTCGCTCGTGAGTCTCTGGTAGTGGAGCGCGTGGTTGAGCAGCGCCACCCCGTGGAAGAAAGTAAAAGTGCAACTATGGAGAAAGCGATGACTGAAATTGTCCACTCTGGGGTGCTATTGAGCTAACTGCACAAGACAGAATAGAGCAGTCACGTCTTATTGTTGCTCTAAAGTTTATTACATTATAATGAAATTACACTGCTCCATTTTGGTGCGAACCCCTGGAAGCCCCTAAAGGACCTCTGTGTCATGCACCAAAAGGTACACAGCACACATGGGCTTACAAGACACTACAAATCATAACAGACAGGAGCAATAACTTACTGAGAGTGAAAGAACAAATATAGCACACACACACACACACACACACACACACACACACACACACACACACACACACACACACACACACACACACACACACACACACACACACACACACACATGCACTCCATATATTTCAAATAATGTCCAAACCAAATATGAACACAAGCCTGCTCTTGAGACATCACAGCTCTTAGCACATCTGAAGCACAGACTGCCTTGAACACTGTTAACTATAAAGCATTCTCATATGTTGTTGATAAGCATTTACCACTAACTTCATCTATTAACAGGTACTGAAGCCTGCATTCATCAGTCATAAAAACAAATCAGGGCATTCTGCAGCCATTTTTAGGAAAAGCCTACATCCAAGAGTTTGATCATTGTCAAGTGTCACACAGGCGACATTTTATATCCTCCTCTGGAAGAGAATGGAAGCGTCTGGTTTCCACCACCACAGGCAAGATAGACCTCCATGCTCTGGTTAGGGCCAGGGTGACATAGTGCTCGGCATGGTAAATACACATAATCAGTCAGTACATTCTCAATTTTGGTTTACACAAAATTTCTGCTAACCATTTCTGACTGGTATAGAAAACTAAACTAAACTTTGGTGAACAGCTCATTGCCTTCGTCAATGTGCTGCAGGCAAAGGGACAGGCCAGGGGCTTGAGCACGCCTTTATCTCTATCTGTGTGCATGTCAGAGTTGCCTATAGCAGTGTTACTAAATCATGGATGACTTCTACTGAGATGACATCTTAAACTCTTACCTATGTATGTATGTAGGTAGGTAGGTATGTTTCACAAGATGCCCGGGTACAGACGTGTGCATGAACATCCTTTTTTTACCCTCAGGCTTTCCAGGACTTTATGCCTTCAGTGATACTGACTGTGGTCTGTCTGGTCTGTTCTCCCAAAAAAATTCCCTCCAAAGCTAAGACCGAGGGCTTTTGTGAGCAGCTTGAAATTACTGACTGTTTGCATGTAATGAGTGCACAGATATTTTGAACTTGACCTTAACTCTGAAGCAAAATCCAAACAATTAAACGAAATATCAACTTGACCCAGTTCCATTGTGTCCAGTTGTATCTGGTCAGCACTGAACACAGATGCCAAGCTCTGGCGATGGATCCCCAGCAGGGAGCAGCAGGACTTTCCTTGTCGCAGTCTCTGCTGTCATGTGACTCTCAGGAGGGGATTATAAGCCCAAGATAAAACAGCTTGGCCCTTCCATGCCCTGTCGCTGCAGCTGCGCACTAAGGGCTCAGCCAGGGCCTCTGTCTTCCCCTGTTCTGGTTCAGAGCCAATATCAGCTGTCTGTTTTAGAGAGGGGAGAGACAAAAAATACCTAGCAATCCTCTAAAGCAGCTTAAAGGCTGAATGAGGGGCCTGAAGCCCTTTCCATTTCCAGAACTACGGCTCTCATCTCTAACTCCCTCACCCGCCTCTCCCTCTCTCTCTCTCTCTCTCTCTCTCTCTCTCTCTCTCTCTCTCTCTCTCTCACGGTAAGATGAGCATCTGACTGACTGCCACAGGAGCAGTCACAGTGGCCCACACAACCTGTCTACTGCAGCCTACCAAGGGCTGCTTCCAGCAGCACAAAAATGCACGGCCCAAAACATTCTCTGCTTGGATGCACCAGAAGGGGCATTAGAGACTGCACACAGCAACCAAGACAAGCACGGGTATTTGATTTTAACTCTTGATGTAATCAGGATTCTTGTATCTGATTAAATAATGAATGCTAAGTGCTGATGTACCAAATAAAATCTCCCGAAGGGGGCCATGAGTTCCCATGTGCATTGTTATTTTGGCACAGTTTTTTTTTTTTCTGTTGACAGGCTGGCCTTTAGAGTGAAATGAAGTGAAGCAAAGTGTAGTGGAGAGCAGAGTGGTTTGAAGTGAGTCTGTGATATGACTGTAGCTGGTCCCCTTGTCAGCGTGTGCTTCTGCTGCAGGAATAAAAGAGGAGAAAGAGATGTGGGGCTTGGTTTACATCATGGGGATGAGAGAGCAAGAGGGAGCTAAAAGTGAGAGAAAGAGGGAGATGGAAAAATTAAGCAAAGGATGAGAGAGAGACAGAGTGACTGAGTAGGAAAGGGGACAGGTCACGAATGGGGTGAAACAGTCAGCTCATGAGAGATGGCACATCCTCGCGACAATGTTGGAGTCACACAATTATCACATAAATGGGCCCGTCAGTAGAGCCAGCTTTGTACTTTTCTGGCCTGGGAACAAAGCCACGACGGGACAATCTCCCAGATATATTATAATGACAGATTAAGATGTTATGGGTGCTCAAAGAGCGAGTTAACATTGCCCCACATATTATGCAATTCACCCCAGTCTTACTCTGGTATGATGCATCGTAATCTGCCGCTGGTATTATGTCACACGACACAATTCTTTGTTAGTGCACTTTTTAGAAAAGTGACTCTAGATCATATTCGGATGATCATGGGGGAAATAAAGAAACAGGTTGCCTCTTTTTAAATAATGGTGTTAGATGGTATGCTATTTAATGTCTGAAGAACTGTACAAGCAGGTACCTCTGTTGGTATAGTCACTGTGCTCGTCACTGCTGTGCTATGCAATAAAGAGCCTATTTTATGGGGAATTTAGTTTGGCCACTTTAAACACAGGGGCTATGTGTGTGTATATATAGATATATATTCTTATTCCACTTGGCAAATGCTTGTATGCTTGTCCTCTCTGTAGCCTATTTGTATTGCGTGCCAACTCAGTCTACCCTTAGCTGAACTACCATGAGAGGACTGAGTGTACTGGTGTGCGGATGCCTGTTGAGACTCACGACTGAGCAGATACATCTTGTTGAGAAGAAGCGGAAAGCAAGTAGAAATCCCTTCATTAATTCTTAAAAAAGGAGAGGCACATCAAGAGAAATTGTCTTGATATTTTGAATTAAATGCCTCTACCTGTCAGCAGTTTTCTAGTGGTGAGGGCAGAGAGAAAGAGGAACAGGGAGAGAGAAATGGGAAAGAGAGGGAGAGAGAGAAAGAGAAAGAGAGAGAAAAACGAGAAAAAGCAAGAGATTGACAGCGCAATGTTTGGTAGCAATGCATGATCGGTATATGCAAGCATAGGATAATGGGGATTGGTTTAGTTAATCTATATTCTTGAGCACAAAGTCCCAATTACATTAACAAACACAAATCTCTCTGCAGAGTTCACTGGCATGTGATATCATAATAATAAATACAACCATGTTTGTATGCAAACACAGTACATCGATTACTAAATCGTATTTGTTATTTGCTTGAGTTAATACTTTTACAGGCATCGTCTAATATTTGGAAATAGTTTTTTTTTTTTTTTTTTTTAAAAAACAAACAAACATCTGAAATCAGACTTGAAACTTGAAACTGAAGTCCTTTCTTTTTCTTCTGAGTCTCTGATGGCACAGAGTACCAAAGTCACATGACCAGGTGCCTTGAAGGACTCATTCTGCTAATGCACATTGCATAGGAATGTGTGGCTAATGTTGTTGCCTATATACAGTCCCATCTGTCTACACTATAAATATCCATGTATAAAAATGATCCTCAAACAAACAAACAAACAAACAAAAAAAGACCACAGTATCACAGTCTTGACAGTAGGGACTGCGATCCCTACTGGCATCAGGAGCAACATAGATCCTGGCCGTGATGGAGTGGCCTCTGACCCGGCACAGGCTTATCTCTGCTGCATCCACCTTCGCCCCTCCCACACTCTCTCGTACGCACAAATCCAGTCCAGAAGCCTTTTAGAGGGGATTTTCTGAGAAGGGCAATCTGATGGCTTTTTTAACGCAGCAAGGGCAAAGGAGGTGAGGGCCACAACCTTTCACATACTAGGCCACCAAGTCTCCTTGCTTCTGCTTGCTCACATTTTAGTATGTCTGGTTGCAATATAATGAGCAGTATGGGTAGGGTAAAACTGCCAAACACATAAGAAGGTGACTGATCCCTTGCTCACTTAACTGTAGAGCATTGTTTTGTTGTTTTTATTGTTTATTTGCCCTCTACACATAGGAGCATGGTAGGACAGCCTAAACAAAACTTGGTTGATACATTACAAAGTGGTGATGGTGCAGTGTGCAAAGCAGTACAATTTGTTTTAATACATTTCTGCTATAGAGTGGAGAATGTCAGGAAAGAAAACATACAACAGAGATTCAAATCCACAGCATTGTAAGTGCAACGTCAGCCTGCTGTGCTGCCATTATTCCCCAGACGTGTAACGTTTCACTCTTGCCATACCTCTCTCAGGTTCTATGGAGTTTGCCACAATGTGATGGGATTACAGCTAAGCCTGGAACCAGCAGATGCCATGGATCCTTTTGGCTCATCTCAGTTTAGTATGGAAAGCTTGCTATATAACACACTAGAGAGGCTTACGCTGCTGTACTATCTCTGCTGTACGGTGCTGTCCATTAATTGCATCTAGCCAAGGAAATCTAGGCTGTTATCTTTTTATGGGACAGTGCAATTGTACTGGCAGTAATCAAAGTCCTCCTAAAATAAAAATGAATAGGCAAGCCGCGCGACAAACCCACGTTTTTCAACTGGCTGGATGTCAGATCATTCTTTGTTCCTCCTGATGGTCTGAATCTGAATTCTTTCCAAGAACTGTGTTTGTCAGAAACATCCGTGCAACATGAGCTTTCAGTCACAGGCCCACGAACAATGATGGCTATATCTTTAATGTGGCACCCGTCTGCTAAGATACCACTCAGAGCTCTTCAGGGCTTTTATCCAGGAGGCTCAGACTGCCAACCATCCACCCTGAGTGCTGCATCACACTCTGCCCGCGATCAATACAAAGTTTATACGAGGGCTTTTAGGGTAATCTTAGCTCCTTTTCATGGGAGGGGAAGAAGGGGTTTTTATTGTGTATATTGTGTTTGTGTGTGTGTGTACGTACCAGTGTGAGAGTATGTGTGCATGTTTGTTTCAGGGTTGAGTAAAGATCCTCCTTGGTCGAGACTTTCAGTGGAGTCGAGGCATGACTCATGGTTCACCCAGCTGCTGCATGCTGTGCTGTGTAAGAGACCACATAGTGGATGAGGTGCATCAATAATTCAACAAAGACAGACTCCCCCCCCCCTCCCTCCCTCCCCTTGGTGTTCAGCCTCTGTTTCCAGCACACTGAATCTTCCTCGTCACTTCCATAAACTCCTGCTGTCTCAAGGTCCGATTATACACCTGCCCTCCTGCCAACCAAACCGTTCTATACCACTTAAAACAAGCTGCGATGCACGTCTAAATCTAAATCTGAGACCCAACCAAGCAATGGTAAGCTTTTAGGGGATTTTTTTCTATTTTGGTAACAAGACATCCGGGCAGCTTTTTATCATCATATAAGATTAGGGCTGTGCAGACTGTTATGCAAGCCTGTTGGAGTCACTGGTTTGAGTTCAGATGTGGGCACTGCTCTCAGTGTTATGTCAGTCCCAGAAGAGTTAACGGAAGGACATTCAAGAGCATTTTGCCTGATAAAATTTTGGCCACAGTTTAGTTCTCCCACACAAAGCCACACTATCTGTCTGCCACATACTTGATGGATTATGGGATGGCTGGTCTGCCAGTTTGCCTTCATGCAGCACCAAATGTATGAATTTGCTCTTCTGCATGTATTTAGCATCTCCTCTTCCTGCAGCGATTAACGCTAATGTTTCCAAGTACATGTTATTAGGTATGCTGTTATATAAATGTCACATCCTTCAGCCAGTTTGACAGACCACTCCTGCCGCTCTCTGAGACAAACTCTGACAACAAAGTCTTTTCAGAAACAAAACTCATGCAATTCTGCCCATAGAGCAGCAGTGGCACATTGTTACATTTTATTATAGTCTTCTGAGGCTACCTTCAAATCTGGAGGACAATGTGCACTATTTTAAAGAAAGCTGATGGAGACATTTATTGCACATGTCTAAGAGTGGATGTTGACAGTATCAGACGAAAAACAGTGTGAGGCTTATCCAGAAAGCACACTTGAATATTATAGAAAAGAGCTGTGTGCAGGAGGTTTCTACTGACATTATCAAGAGTTTTCTGGTGTGTTTGCTCAGGGTGTTATTAACCTAGATGCTCTGGTGTCAAAATGTATACAAGAACTAAAGCCTAGAGGGGTGATGCCAGGCTCCATTTCCTGTAAAAACGTTTTCCTCTTATATCACCATATGATGAAAAGGCAAGTCCGTGAGAGGCTGGCCTCCATTAAACGATACATCTGGAGGCATTATAGTGCTAATCCCAGGCCCTTTAGGAGCCTGGTAATCTGGATTACAGAGTTTGTAGATTATTTTATATCTTCAGATGGCAACTCCCCTACCCCTATACAAAGTTATCAAGCTCTTTTTTTTTAAATATCCATCTCCATGTTCAGCTCTGCTCATTGAACTGAGGCCTTATATGTAGCAAACCACTTGTAGCAATGTCAAACAGTATTCACAAACACTTCCTATGGTTTGTTTTAGCCAACCGATGACGGCAGATCAGTCTGATATATAAAGTAATACAACAACCAGACAATAACGGCAGTCACAGCAAACAATACTTGTGAGTGAAAACCTGATCCATCTGCATCGTCAACTTCATCCATTTGATATTCCTAGTCTTTCTATGTGATTAAAGTCATTTGATGCTATCAGTGTTACTTTTTTTTCACTGATACTCGCCCATTTTGGTACAGTCATCAATACATTTCAATGGTGTGGCTCAAAGGATAACAAAGCACTTACTTCACATAGGGGACAATGTCAGCTGTCAGTTGCTGTAAGAAAATGGTATAGAGTAAAAGTCAAACAGTAAGAAGTAGTAGAAGTAAAATGCTTCACAATCTATGCAGAGGTTGTGCTTGATGGAATTATACAAATCATCTTGACACGTGTCTCAGCGTTACAGGAAACTACTGTGAGCATCACCTGAGGTGTCCACTTTGAGGGCAGTCACACCACAACGTGTCTGAGTTATTTTAACACTTGAATCAAATAGATCAGATTATCATCAGTCTTACTACAGGAACACAGGCAGACAGAATGACAGATAGCATGGCCTGTCTTACAAAGTAATCCTGCAATCCAAGCCTTTTCACTGTGAACACTTCTGAGTAAAGGCGATAAAGAAGAGGTTGTAGTCAGCCAGAAAAAAGGATTCACAAGTTTGGAGTTGTCAGGAGGCTATAGCTCTTCTTTTTCTTGTGGGTTTGATTTGAAAGCTTGCAAATTTACAATTGGGATAAAATATTTACTGAAAGTTTGGTATTTTAAAGTTCTACCTCAGTAGCAGTTCTGAGATGTTAAGTGTCTAAAGATTTGACACACCACCTGGCAGACTGTTAAGCACTTTGAATATACATTTTTAAATTTTAGATTTCAAATGTACTTCACAACAAAGGACATCACAACAAGACAAATCTGACGATGACGATGTCGAGGAAATTTACTCAACATTATTCATTCAGTTACTCATATGGGAACGCCGCTTCCATTTTTTTACATCGTTTCAGAAGAAGGACAAGATCAGATAGAAGTTCCCTTGGTAATTACAAACTCTTGCTAACATAGCTTTGAGGGAAGCCGAGTCTGTCAGTCATTTGAACTAGTCAGTAAATTTAGGCTTTATCTTGCTCTTTCAATAAGGATAATCATTGCTGCAGCGATGAACCCTACAACTACTAGACTTTATTCTGCTTTGGATATACCCATAAGTAAGAGACCTATCCACCAGAACACAAAATCTGGGAGATTTTGTTCACAGTTCATCCAATCACTTGCCTTGGTGATTGTCTCCAAAATGGCAGGACAAAAGGACATTTCCAAATTGCATGGACTAGGGTGCCTTAGACCTTCAACATCAACTATTATTCCCTTTTTATGGAGTTTGATTGGCATGAAATAACACTGCATCTCTTTCCCAGATCAACCTTAGAGCCTCTATGTGAAATTAATTCCTGTTAGTTTGATATCCTGTAAAGCAGTGTAACATGTAATGGTGACCTCATGTTTCTTAATCTTACTGATGTCCTACTGGTTGACATTTATGAATGATCCATCCTCAAGTTATGTTCTGCCCCAACATACTGTTATAATAAGAAATACATAAAATATAGGAAGTACAGTTGACATTTCATGGGGTCCTTTAATTCTTGCATTTGTTTGTTTGATAAAGGATATTTGCCATGATCTTGCAAAAGGCTGAGGATGAATGTTCAGGTAAATCATGATATATAATTTATTCTCATCCCTAATACGAGTGACCACTAAACTCCCCATACGCCTCCCCAAACTCTGTTTGATAAATTACAGCCTTTGTTCGGTACCTGAAATGCTTGAAATACACTATCCTTAAACAAATCGCTGACTCTGTTAATGTTCCTATCCGACCATGTTTTCCACAGAAGGGGCTTTTTCCTTATTTTAATAGTGGGATTATCCCAGCTGGAGGAATATTCCTGCTTGTATTGAGAAATATACAGTAGTGTGTGTGCTACCAGCTTGGAAAGAGGTCAGATCAGGCTTGAGTCTTTTTTGTGTCATCAGTTTGCAATAAAACATCTATTTGCCTGAAGGGAGCTGTATCGTCTATTTGTGTCCATCCAAATCAGCCGTAATCATTGATCCAATGTTTAATCCGTCTTGACATTTCAAAAGCATTATTATATATTTCCACATTGGGTAATGCTTGCCCATTCCTTACTGGTTGCATATAAATTCTGAAGTTTGGTTTGTGTCCTTTCCCCATGACTCGGAAAATCACTGACTGACTATAGGCCTATTTTTAAAAAAAATTGCAATGGGAATAGCTACTGGCATCATCATTTAAGAACACGGTGTGCGTCATTTGTAAGGAAGCTTCCTGTGACCATGGTATCTAGTTAGGAACATTCCTTATTAGAACTTGAGTTGAGTAAAGTTGAACTGAACTGAATAGAATCAGCATGGGCCTTCATTTCATGGTAAATCACTGAATTTTCTTGTGGTTTGCTTGCCAAAGCAACAGTTGTACGCCCTCACTGATGATCACCACATTGGCAGAACAGTTTGCTCAGGTCAGTGAAGGCAGCAAGCTGACCAGCTTGAGCGCGCCTGATGCACGACAAGCAGAAAACATGTTCTGTTGTGACAATACTGTATAAAAGAAACTGAATAAAAGAAATCTGAAAATAACTCTGTGGGACTTGTATTTTTATTAAAAACAAAACAAAACAAACATTTTCCTCTTAGGAGCATGTGGACCTTATTTGTTAGGCTGGTGACTTTGCCATAACATTATTTGACAAATTTCTGAACAATAACACAGCTAATATCAGCTGACACCAACTATAAATAAATTCACTGGTGTTATGCTAAACATTACCTCTTTAATAACTGGTGTCTCTCCCATAGTTTTGGTCAAGTGGCAGAATCCAACAAGTTCCAGCTAATTACAGCCTTATGATGTTGGCAGGCTACCTACAGCAACATCTTGAGGCCAGAACCAAATAATTTATATCTTAAAACAATCTTCCATTACAAATAATGTTAGGAATATTTGTTTTCTGACATGGAGGAGTTCAAGTATCTTGAGTTCTTGTGCAAGCTGTGGGTTGTGACTGAAAGCATGAGATCGCAGATACAAGAGTTCCCTCTGCAGGGTGGCTGGGCGCACCCTTAAAGTGCGCTCACACTGACAGCGACAAAATCGCCAGTGGTCGCTTGGTTCGCTCCCTTCGCGTCGCCTGCAGTTTTCTTTGCAGTTTTCTGCAGGCGCAATGGAAGCGATGGAAGTGATAGAAGCGACGTGGAGGGGGCGGGGCAGATGTTAGCAACACAAATCCAGATTGGCTCGCTATTGGCCATCGCCTGGGTCGCGTCGCTCCTCATTTGCATAAAGTTGAGATTTTCTCAACTTTTTTTCGCTCGCATCGCGTCGCTCACGTCACTCAATCGCCCCTCGTTGCCAGCGTACATTGAAAATGAATAGCAGCTCGTCGCTCAAGTCACCTCTGTCGCTTTCAGTGTGAGCACCCCTTTAGAGATACAGTGAGGAACTCAGACATCTGAGGAGCTTGGAGTAAAGCTGCTGCTCCTGAGCAATGAAAGGAGCCAGTTGAGGTGACTCTGGCATCTAGTTAGGATCCCTTCTGAGTGCCTCCATGTGGAGGTGCTCCTGACAAGACCACCTGGAAAAAGACCCCAGGACAGACCCAGGACATGCTGGGGGATTATGTATCTCTGCTGGCCTGGGAACACCTTGGGATCTCCAAGGAGGAGCTGGTGGTTGTGGCCTGGATGAGGGTTAGTCATTATTTGAATTGTCAGTAACGTTCTTCAATTGGTTCCCCAAAGATGGCAGCCCATTGTCCTATTAGCAACTGTAGAATCCTTCAGACAACAGCTGTTCTACTCAATTCCATTTCTATGATTTAGACACCCTACCAAAGAGCATCACATAACATCACACAACATCACTGGTTTGAGCTCTCTAAATTTCTTTATGAGCCCAAATAAGCCCCTCCCCTGCTACTTCAGCTTCATTCAGAGTGTCTCTTAAATCGCATATTGTGCAGATAAACACATGCACATTTCAGGTCATTTGCACAAGTAAATGTTGATACAATTAGCACTGCAGACACAGAAAAAAGTGGTTCAAAGCAGTTTACTTGTCACTGAAAGTCTGCACAGGAGGTCAAAGACAAAATAATCCAACTAATCCAAAAAGAGCCTTGTGACAGTGAAACATATACCACATTTCCATCCCCAAAATGCATTTTTTAGTTTTGACATTTGGTATTGTACAAGGACTGACTCTTTGTGCGTACTAATGGATTTTAAGCTATCAACACACTCTAGTTGCCAGAAGTCACGTAGTGCAGCTTTCAACTTTTTTCAAATCAAGGAATCTAACAAGCCCTGTGTCCTGTCATGGATATAAAGGAGATCCTGTGCTTCACTCTGTAATCAGACAGTCCTAGCCAGCCGAAAATCCTAACAAATACTGCCTAATTCAGAAGTTCCCGTGCAAATGAGACTCAGGACTCACCTGGTTTCACCTGAAGAACCTGCTGTCCTGAGTCTATCCGCTTGAGTCACAAAGTGCTATTTATTCCCTGATACCAAGTTCTGGACACTGGCCTTCCCTCAGACTTGTGCCAGCTGATTTTATAACCAGGTACCTTTGAGTAGGTCTCAACTAAATCTAAAAAATATGAGGGCTGAAGAGGCAGGATCATTGGACAACTGAGGATGTCATCAGCATAAAGGGACATCTCTGTCTCCACCTCTTATCCCACCAAACCTTTTATAATCTCTGCCTGTGAGTGGCTCAAGAATCTACTTAATAATCTAATATCTTCTTATTATTCTAATTATTAAAAGCAATGGCTTACAAATGTATTTGGCTGCTTTTCCTGTGCTAATACATAATGGAATAAATAAGACACATGTCATTAGAGACAGTGTGCATGATTGTTGCTCTTATTCTGTCATTCTTTCTCTGATGCACCTATGTAGAGTTTGTCACAGAGGTGGGTGCTCTGGGTGTTAAAGCATAAAACACAATGAAAAAGTCAGATAGAACCTCATAATTCCAAGATTATTATCTGTATACAGTGACTATAAATTAACACTTAGAAGTTCTACAACATAAAATATAACTGGTCACATCAGTCCAACATTTAATTAATTTCTTTTAACAAGACACAACAGCAAAGGGAAAGGCGCCTGGTGTTACTCTACTGTTGAGTAACTGTGTAGCTGGTGAAAAATAACTGGAGATATCCTCGAGAATCTTCTCCAACAAATAGAAGAGTGGTTGCCAGAGGTGATGGGTTGCCAAGGAAACAATATAAAAGCAATAGAGACCCATTTGCCAAGATGTTAACAAAACATCTGACTCAACCCAGATATTTGTTATTACTCAGACTTTGCTGGCAGATGATAAAGAACAACCAAACAAACCTTATATTACGTACAAAGTAAATAAAGCAGGGGCACAAACATATAAATAAAGACGATAATGGCACAGGGAGCAATGGTGACTGCAGGTGCTTCAAGTAACAAGTGCAAGTGGTAAGACACCAATTACAGCTGGAAATTTCCAGTGACTCAATACAAGTGTGAAACAAACAATTAAGCTCATATTAGGGGGAAAGGGAAAAGGCATTCAGTAATCAGCCAAGAACATAAGAATTCCCATAATGTTTCTCTGCTAAACCTATCACAGAGGTCACATGATCATATGTAGGTTTCATGACCCCAGGTTCCATAACACCTTTTCAAAATCCACTGCATGGTTTCAGCAATGCACAGCTGTCACTCATGAAAAAATGCAGTTTGTCAGATCTTCTGTTACCAAAACCTCTTGAGAAAGAAAGCCATGAACTGATGTGACACAGAAAAAAAGAGTGCAGTACAGTCTTTTGGACATCGGAGGCAGTGATGAGAGTTTGCGAAACTATTACTGTCATTGTTTTACAGCCCAATATTCATTATGAAGACATAATTATAAGATGATGTGAAAATGATGGCTGTAAAACTACAGCAATTTCAGAGGATTTCCACTGAAACTGAGGCTATGTAGTGTTGGCTACCATAACCAGTATTGAGTTAAAAAAATACAAAAATGTATCTTCTTACCCAACATATTGTAACTTTCAAAAAGGTGGCCTCACATATTCTAGTAGGTGGAATATCTCCCTAAATAGGCAATCTCTCTCTTTTCTGAAGATCAGAAGTTTGTTTGCAAAATGATATTGAGCAATGACCAAGTTTTTTCTTGTCACCTCAAACACAAAAAAGAAAAGAAGAGAAGAGAAAAGAAAATCTTCGCTCCGCAGCAGGTGTTATGTTGTGGAATATAAAAATGAGCCTCCCCCTCAGTCCATTACCTTTACACTGCAGTCACTAGATCATTAAGCCTCATCCGCTTCAATAATGCAAAAAGAGCAAACCAGCCAACACCACACAGTCTTAACTGGCTCTCCCCCGACAGCAGGAAGCAACTAGGTAAACATCACATTATGCAGTCAATACTGTGTGTAACAGCTGCCACTGTTGCATATGTTAGTGCTGTGTACGCATGTGGTGAAGCTTTAACTGCACAGAACAGCAATAAAATAAAAAGAAGAGATACATTTCTATAGTCACAAATACACACACACACACACACACACACACACACACAAACAAATACACACAAACGCAAACACTAACACAAACAAACAAACAAACAAACAAAATAATAACCCAGAGGGGCCAGGACCCTCAGAAAAGGTGATCATAATGCTGTGATCAGTAATATTTTGCATTTATTCCATATTGCAGTGAGAAGGTGCTCCAGTGCACAAATGTGACAGTAGGAAATGTCTCAAGTGCCATTTCAAGCTCAAATCTCTATGAACTGTGATCAGCCTGGGATGACAGTACCCATACCTAAAAGTGTCAAAATTTGATTTTGCCATTTTTATGATTAAGAATTATGGAGATAGAGACAAAAATGCCCAAAAATCTATTTTGAAGCTATAAAGAACCCACATCAAGGAGTGTTACCCCTGACCGGTGTGCCTCTGTGTAAAATAGGTTAGTGACCTATGTCTGATAGTATATCACATCTACCAATAAAATAAAATAAAATAAAATGAAAATAAAATGAATGTGTAGGTTCACAGTCATCCAGGTCATGGTTATCCACATAGGGTTGAATCAAGATCAAATGGACTATTTGTAGATTCTTGAATTTCAAGAATGTGTTTCAAGAATCCACAAATAGTCCAGTTGATCCTGATTTAACCCAACATGGATAAAATAAAATAAAATAAAATAAAAACAACACAGTTTTCAGAAATTTTGTCAGAAGTAGTTCAAGTTCTAATGGTAACTAATACTAAGTAAAAGGGACTCCTTGCTTTGGTTTTCTGTGATTTGACGTCCCACTCATGGAAGCGGCAGAGCAGCCAATCACAGGACAGGATTCTACAACGATGGTGCGTGACCAGCCAATGGCAGTGGAGCTGCACTGTTTTCCTGCCAGCCTTTCTGCCCGTTGCTGAATAGTTCCCTCCTGTGTGCACATGTGACCAGGGAAGGCGCTCACTGCTATTTAAACATCATCGATGGGGTGCTGAAGTGGACAGCTCCGGTACACAAAACAAAACAAAACACAACTCAACACGATGCTTTGTTTGGCTCCTGGAGATGGACGCTCTGATCAGCTGCTGCGGTGTTTTCAGCCGTGAACGAAAGTAGCCCATATTTTTTCCAGACGTGCATCATTTGTGAACATCAAAGGACTTTTTTTTCTCCTTTTCTAATTGTGTTTGTACACGCCAGTGACGAGCCATAGGCCCTCTCCACAAACGGAGTTAAGCGGATGTTGTGACACCTGTGGCTGAATCTGCATAGACATTTGCGTCTGGTACAGCAATCTGAGAAGAGGAAGTAGGTTGCAGACCAGTTTAGATCCATTTTGGAGCAAAGGTGTTCCGACGCTGCTTGATCCCGAGTGGGTGAGAGCAAAGGTAGTCTAAAGCCATTTACAGTCGCATTAATTTCTAAGCCGCTCTCGCTGCCTGCTTGCAGACAGCAGTGAACATGGATGAGAGGAATTTGCTGTGACGAGCGCGTTGAGTGGATTTGTGCAGCTGGGTTAACTAAACTAAGAACAGAGTCGAAAGCACCACTGCCACCACAGCCACCACCGACTTGCTCCATTTGTTCGAGCATCGTTTGCTCCCGTTTTTATCTATTTTGGTGAGGAGTCAAACACTGTGCTTCATCAGTCATGGGGAAAGACGAATGCAAAACAATGCTGGACGCTTTGAACAAAGTGACCGCCTGTTACAGACATCTGGTCATCGCCCTGGGAAGCACCTCGGACTCGCAAAACCTGCGAGAGGAGCTGAAGAAGACCCGCAAAAAGGCCCAGGAGCTGGCCGCGGCCAACAGGACTAAACTGACCGCTCTGCTCAAAGACAAGACCATCAGCAAAGATGACCGCGCCGAGTACGAGCGCCTGTGGGTGTTGTTCTCCAGCAGCATGGAGCTCCTGGAGGTGGACATGAAAAGGTCCCTGGAGATAGGGCAGGATTTCCCCCTCAAGGTCCCGACCAGACACCTCATCCAGACGGGGATGACGGGCAGCACCACCACAGTGGCGGCCCGGGCCATGAGCGTGCAGAACATGAAGTATGAGGCGGACGGCAACATCGACACGGCGGACCTGAAGGACCTGCAGGCCGAGATCAGCCAGGTGGGGCAAATGATGGAGGAAATGGAGATGAAGGTGCAGGTGGCGCCGTGGGCGGTCGAGGCGAGACAGGAGGCAGGCGCTGAGCTCAAATCCAACATGAGCGTCGGAAATTCCTCCGTGGGTGTCATCTCCATCTGCGAGGAAGACCCCAAAGATGACGAGGGTGGAGAGCGGGAGGCTAGTTTCGCCTCGTTTTGCGCGGTGATCGTGTTCTTCGTCATCGTTATGGTTGCAGCTGTTCTGGGATATTTGGTCATCAACATGTCCTGAACTGTGTAATTACACCCAACCCTCATAACACTGACGGGCATCCCACCGGGCTGCCCACGGAGATGCCATGACCGTGGGTAAGGGCCGGCAACCTCAAAAGTGAGAGCTTTTGTTGGTAAGGGGGTAAAAAATGTTGGACACACGAGTAAGAAGTTATTAAGCCTCCTCTGATTTCTGAATGTATCCGGTGGCGCCGAGGAGTTGCAGTAGATAAAATGTAGAACAATATAGCCAATGTCTGTCATGTGGAGAGGAACTGGACGTCGCACACAGTTAAGTATTTTTGATGGGGCCAATAGCTCGTGCATTTTCTTTTTCTTTTCTCTTTCTTTTTTTTTTTTTTTTTTTTTTTTTGTGGGTGGGAATGTTGGGAGCGGGGGCATGAAATTCTGTGACAGTGACTGACCATCAGGATGCTATAAACAGCGTCGCTGCCACGTAATCCAAGTGGATTAGTCCAAAAGCTCATGCCTAGCCCACTGATGTTAAGTAAATGTAGTCCCCCTGATGTTCAGCTGACTGTTGCTGTGACTTGGAGCCAGCAGAGCAGGAGCATCAGCTGTATTCAAGTGAGACACGCTGGAGCGCTTGCTTCAGCTGTCAGTTTTTACTCATCACATCACACAGGTTGGATTTGCACTTTTCTACACTCCTGATAGTACAGTTTTAATATACATGATGACATTTGCATAGCGGCCAGCCTGTGGTGGGCCTGTCTCACTTTAGGACAACACATCACAATGTAGGCTACTAAAATGACAAGAGCCCCTGGGACTCAGGGCGCTCTCACAGCAGCTGTAATCACTGTAAGCTGGTTTCTGTTCATCTTCAGGGTTTCATTTGAACAGTGTTGAATGTAGGCCTACACACTGCAAAATGTGAATAGAAGGTTTGTAAATATACTGCTGTGTCAGATAATGTACATACAATGAAGTATATTTATTATAATAAAATGTACGAAACGCACACCAGCGCCTGTAGTTTGTACAAATACCCTAATTCCTGATGCTTTACAGGATGACGTAAAGTAAAACCAGGCCACATTATTTATTTATTTATTTATTTAATAAAACAATCACCTTTTGTGATGTCACATTTTTATTATGTGTCAGTCTTTCAAATCTACTTTTGATGTAAGAC
Source organism: Myripristis murdjan (assembly GCF_902150065.1). Taxonomy (NCBI): domain Eukaryota; kingdom Metazoa; phylum Chordata; class Actinopteri; order Holocentriformes; family Holocentridae; genus Myripristis; species Myripristis murdjan. The sequence continues at coordinate 17,615,652 of NC_043982.1, forward strand.
TTTTGGTTTTTGACATGTAAGCCATGCAACCTTATTTTTTAATTGTTGTAATGTTAGGAATTGAGAGATCTACCTCACACACATAGCCAACTTGGTGTCAAACATACGCATAAGGTTATTGTTAGATAATTACCTTTGATATAACCACCGCGGATCAAAATAGTGTTTGATTTATAAAGGAAAGGTGACTACACAGGTGCTTAAACCCCCTAATGGCATTAGTTGTAAGAGTCTTTGATGGTATTTCTGGAAAGGCAAACAGGGGATTTAGTTATAGTTTTGGCTGTGGGAACCTGGGCCATTTCAGGTAGACAGAGATAGCCAGAGGGAGGCAGAGAGAGAGAGAGAGAGAGAGAGAGAGAGAGAGAGCGAGAGAGAGAGAGGAGTAGGAAGAGGAGGAGAAGGCAAGGTCAGGTTCCTGGGTCTTGCATGAACATCAGGTGGTCCAAAAGGATTTGTACAGGACAGGTCGGGGTTGATTAAGAAATGAGTTCTAAACTCATTATAAATGTTAATCAGGTGTTAGTGAGGACTGGTTCAATAGTTTACACAACCTAAACATATTAACGAGATGGTGTGTTTTTACATAACTGCTGCAGCATTGACATCATTGCTTTGCAAAAATCATTTAATGCAGCAAACCAAACCTTGATGTAATGGAGTCAGACCAAAAACAGCTGCTGGTGGCCAGGTGTTTCCTTTGCTTCTGATTTTTTAGTACTATTATTATTATTATTATTATTTAAATTGGACAAATATTCAAGACACATTTTTTCCCCTTTCATTCACTACATCTCATACAGTAAAATTACAGCGTCAAGGAACTTCATAGGATTTTTTAGACAGGAGGTGTGATTAACTGTCTCATGTTACATTTTTAGATAATGAAGGAAATAAATCCTAAATATTTTATATATTAAGTTAATATAATTGTTGGCGATCAAAATTAGGAAAAGGCTTAGGCTGAACATTTGAATTATTGTCAAATTTGCACTATTTCTGTTTTATTCTGTGGTGATTTCTGCCCAGTTCTCAAGAATCAGTTCAATTCACAGTAAAAAGAATTAAACTGAATTAAATTTCATTTTGGGAACTGTACAATGATTCAAGCAGAATTGAATGAAAAGAAAATCTATAAAATTCATGTTTTTACGTATTCCTCCAGCTTTATTTCCAGAATCTTTCATTGACAGGATTAGATTTCCTTGTTTGTCAACCTTACATTAAAATTCAAATTGTTTCCACTTCAAATTATTTAAAAAAAAAAAAAAAATCAATTGGACTGAATATTACTCAGTTACTTGTTACAGTTTCTTTTATAAGATGTATGTAGGACATATAGCATCAGGTTAAACACTTTTAGTCAGAGATGTAGTAAACCTAAACCTAAATGTTGTTCATCTACATTTTAAACCATGAGCTGACTTTGGAAGGTTAATGTTGATATTTAAGAAGTGAGTTTATAAGAGACGTTATAGCAAACAGCAGTCAAAGAAAGAAAAAATGGTGGAAAGGTCATAGCATAGCAAAGCCAGATGGATTATGAAAGATAGGCGACATAGGCAGTACAGATAAAAAGGAATAGACTGACAAAAGGATCTCCTTATACAGGACGATGACAGTGTGCTGGGATGCTGCTATGAAAGAGAAACCTCTTATCTCTTCTGCATCATCACCTCCAACAGACATCACTGCGGTTGCTGGTGGCAAGTGGTGTTTGCTGGCTGTAAAACGTTAATGATCCTTGAAAAATGAAAGATGTAAATTACAGCGGAGTGAATGTATCAACGATTTCTATTGCAATTTTATCATTATTTAACAAATGCAGCATATTTTGTGAAAGTACGCTGAATGTCAGCAGTTGCAGATCAAAATGAGCTGTAATGAGGCTGTAACAGCCACTTGCAGCACTCTGAGTGAAGAGTTTTTCTGAGATGAATTTTAAAGGCAAACAGCTGACGATATTAAAAGGCCAGATTTTATTGCAGCAGGCATTGTACTTATCATACTGTAGATGGGATCACAACAGCCATGCTCCACTATATAGTCCCTGTGGTGTTTCCTTGAGCGTGATGCAATGCCTGGAAGAAGATTAATCCTATTGCAAAAAGCTGGTAAGTGTAGAATATAGAGTTGCAGATAAAAATGGTAATCAGATTATATATCTTTTTGTCATTTCAGATGCATTGGTTTACTCAAGTGTATCTTCCTGTTTTCTAACTCCCCTCATTTCACCCCTTTCTCCTCCTTCCTTCCTGGCCCTCTCTCACTTCTCTGCCTCTTGAGGTCAGAAACTTCTGGAAAGAAATAAACGGAATATTGTGAAACAGCGGAAGCGCAAGGGGACTGTTCTAAAAGCAGTGAGGCCACAGAGCCATGTGCAATTTTTTTGGCAGGACTTTGATGCATGAAAATCAGCGGTGCACTATGCTCATGCCAGATAGGCCTTCTGACATTTTGTTGATCCTTTTTGTCATCGCCTCAGAGAGGCATTAAGCTCTCCTAACAATGAGTCATGACCCACTTGAAATTCATAACAGATTCCCATCATCGTCCAGAGTCACCTGCATCCCAGAGAACTAAAAATATAAAGGTAATTAATTAAACATCACTGGGGAGAAGGAGAAATGACTTAAATAACAGATGAGATGTCTGCACTTTAAATGTTGTGTCCTACAGTCCAAGAGGACTTGGACTTTCTACTTTCTACTAGTTCTACTTTTATGCAACTTCACACATTATTTTGCAGGCATGATGAAAATATTTTTTTGCAATCTTGTCTCCCCAGTTCTTTCCCACATAAGGCCTCCACACCAGTATCACAATATGCATGTTTTATTAGGTGTATAAACTGACACTGGGCCCTTTAAAGGTGAGTAAACTTTTGCTCTGAAGTTGCTGGGCAAATGTCCTCTTTCATGTTCAGAAACATAGTCACCAACCAGGTGGGTCTACACACATAGGCGAGCTTTATACTTGACAGAGAGAGGCCATCACATCATAACTTCATCTGGATAAAGACAATAGGTATCCAAGGCTGTTGGTTGCCATAGAAACCCTCTACAGACACTCTCTCGTGCAAACAGCTCAGAAGGTTCAGCAGTTATTTCAACTCCCCTCCAGCACCACCCTGCCCTCCTACCACCCTCCTACACACCACACACTCCAACAGATGGAGGTGTAGAGTAGGGTGTGAAGGAAGATGATAGGAGGGTGGTGTTCACGCATAGATGGCATTACACACAACAACCAAATGGGGACAAACCCACTGCATCGGTCCTGACGCTGACACATGAAGTGTTTTAAATCAATGACAATCAGTGTGTGGCCGTCCACCTGTGACACGCTGCCTTGTTATTCCACAATGAAAATATCTGACGTCAGTGAGTCAGGTCAGCGTGACATAAGGGTACTTTTAAGGGTTTAAATAGGCAACACCATTGCAGCGCAAAGCTCATTTTGATGCAGAGGCTCAGATAAATCCCAAGGCCACAGATTTAATCTCATATTTATTGTCAATAGAGTATTTCTGGGCTTTTTAGAATATCAGATATAACTCATCTGTTGTTGTGTTCACCAAGGCACCAAAAATAGACATTATTATTATATTAGTGATATCCTCCTAAATATACACATATATATAGTCTCAGTCTGTGATGATTTCTGCAGTAACAACGAGAAGCACATTTTTTTGACAATAAGTCCGCATATTTCCTTTCCATTATTCAGCTGCCCAATAAGCCCTCATCAAGAACAAAGACAGGATGCAAAACAAGTCCTTTGTTTTCAAGTGTGTGTATTCAGTCCTCTTAAGCCCGTTCCTGATTCAGCCTCTTCTTGATGTTGCTCTTCTCAGCTGCCCTTTCAGCTCTGTCATCTAGAGGACACTTTCTGTCAAAGTTGAGGCTAAACAGATGAATTCTGCCAGAAATTATGGCTGCAGTGTGTTTTTTAAACACTAACATACCGCACTATATTACCTACATTAATTTTGAACACCCAGATATAAGACAAAAGGCCTGATGATGACTCCTACCACAGTGGCTAAGCGATAGGATGTAGTGGATACTTGCAATTGGATTGCATAATCAGATTATGAGATACTGATCAACACTATAAAGTAGCCCACTTGTGATCAGCCCAAGGGTGTGGTTTGGCATATTCGATCATAAAAGTACCTATCAGACATCAACTGTAGAGCTTTGATAGGTGCAAGTATACGTATGAAAAATTGTCGAGCACATAGCCATAGCAACAGTGGTCAATCAGGCTGCTTCATCTTCTCTGGCCTTACTGCCATTGTGTGTTAAAGCCATCGACCGTAACCCTGGGCGACAGTCCACTTCTAGAGGTTTAAGGTTTCTGTCTGAGAGCTGTTGCAGTATTTTAAAACTGCGGTGTTGTGCAAGCTGTCGGAAAGATATTTTTTCTGGTTCTGGCTGCGGTTAAGATAATAAACATCCCCCTATAGCGTACACAGATGCTATAATAAGGATGTACATATTAAAACATCAGCACATCACATAAAACCAATGAATGAAATTATCAGTCATCAGTTTCATCGAGTAATTAGAGACTGATTTTTTTTAACAGACTAATAATCACACAACAACTGAGATTTTATTTTTCATAGTAATCTGCCCAACAGTGGTCATAAGGCTATGGTCACCACCATCCTTATTTCCACTGATGAAAATCCTACATTGTCTCTCACTGCACAAGCCCATAATCACTAAAAATTTTTAAATATGACATTTTCTACATTTCAAGCCAAATATATTTCTTTGGCAGTCTTAACAAAACACCCAATATTAAGATTGACAGCAGAGCCATAAACAGCAGCCTTTTGTTTAAAAAGGCTCATTGTGCTGCCTGCTTTATTCAGCTCATCCACTGAACATAATATACTCTGACCATCATGCATCATAGTGTGATTTTGCAAATAAACAACAAACCATACTGAGAAAAAATAGTATCATAAAGTTCATCGAGCTAACATGAACAATTTAAAAAGTGATTTCGGCTACCACAGCATCAGAGATCAAATTAGTAGCTGTCAGCAAATGAACGTTTATAAATGGCAGAGATGGGGTTCAACCCATTTGACAGAGATTATTTCTTATGAGTAATTAATATGCAATGAGGGACGCCACTGTGAGCCAGGAGGACACCCAAAGGAGAGGAAGTGGAACCCACACTGCGCCTGACATATGCACTCCCACTGAGAGGGACGGTCATAGCCCACTGGCCCACACACGCACACTCATCACTTACTGACAGTAGGTGTTGTCTTTAAGTCCATTTTATATAATATCTGGTAAGCCTGTTGCTATGGCTTTGAGTTAAATTTGGTTAAAATAAAATGGTTACATAATGATTTCCCTTGTGGGAACTAATAAGTGTACAGCTATACATCGGCTATGCAAAAATGTAAAGTAAGTATAAATACATACTACAATGTTATATATTTGCTCCTGTCTATAAAGTAGTCAAACAATATTTAAAATTATGCATTTGTTTACATGAGAGAATTCAGGCTGACAAGACACCACAGCAAACTATAGGAAAGTATGTGATTAACAACTTTCCCACCAATTTGATATTTAAAACAATTTACAAACAAAATATACCCACAACAACAACAACAAAAAAAATCTGTTTTTTGACAGAAAGCTGGTCCTATTTCTGTGACATACATCCTGAGTGACACTTAAATCTCAGTAAGACATGTCCATACCTGGCTCTACTGAGTACTGGCTCTACTTTTCTGATACAGTGATCTAACTGGAGCCAGCTGAGGCTAACTCATCACTTTAAATATTAAAGTGTTTGGCCATACATCCACCATGCTGATTTATCACTAAGATGTGTCGGTTTGAACTTTCCTTGGATTTTATTTGTTTTGGAGAGAAATATTTGCTCGGATTAACATTTATGTCTTCACCAAGAAGAAAAATATCAGTTCAAGACACATTTCTACTGGGGTCCTCGGTCAAAACCAATACATTCTGATCAAAGGTACACATGGCACAGAGTGAAATTATTAACTGAATTGATGATGGAACAATTATTAAGTTTGCTAAAAATTATACAAACAGTAAACTCAGATATATCAGATTCACAGTTATTACTAACATATTTTCTGAGGTTTGCAATCCTACTTCAATAGCAATTCCCTGATTTTCCTAAGCCATACTCAACTTCAAGTGTCAAAATGAATAAGTTACATGGCTATTACAAATCTATAGCAATTTGTTTTAACAAAATCAAGTTCTTCTAGAACCACGCTGACTTAATTCTCACTTCTGATAAAATGGGGCCTGACTTTATTCGTGAGCCCACAAAAATTTAGTCTAAACCATCTCATGAGCATGGACTTCATTCAGAGGTTTTAACTTGATGGCATCAGAGTTCTTATTTTTCACACCTTATAAAGCAACTTTTAAATAAATGATCTGTGTAGCTTGTTTTTAACACAACATGGAACCACATAATGTGTGAATACAGGATCAAACAAGCATGAGTTGACCTTCACAAACAGGCATATGCATCCAACTACTGTATTATTCCCCATCAGCACCAACAAGCTTGCAGGACACGATGCATGCATCCCAAACAAAATGCAATGTAAACTGTACTATGTACTAGCTCACTGCCTAGAAAAGGAGTGAGATAGGAGGTGCAACACCAGAGCTCCAAAATGATGGTATAATTTGTTGTTAATGTCTACTGTAGGAATAAACTGGCTAATCGTACCAGCTCTTGAGCAAGGCACTACACAGTGGAGCTCCAAGGTGTGAATGTGCAAGGTTAATGCCATCTGCAACTGCTGCTTCTTACAATAAGAATGCGTTATTTGACAGCTTATTTTGTTTAATAATAAGAGTTATTTTTCATCTTATTGCACAGGAGGCTTATAAAATGTGTAATGGTATTCATAGCTGACTGTTGGGGCCAGGTTTTACGGCTGGCCCCACAACAGGCAGCAGGTGGTTATACTTGGGCGTGATGGTGATCTGCACTGTTGTCGTGTATGGATCCAGGAACACAAGGCGGTGGAGGGCAGGATGCTCCTCCTGAGAATCGTCCAGGTGAAGGTCTGCACTTGTGTCAATCTTAAGCTGTCCTGAGCCATCCTTTGGGTAGAGTCTGTCACCTTATAGAGGACAGAGGAGAGAGAGGGTGGGTGGGGGACAGGACGGGGCACTTTGTCAGTAAACCATAACTAGTCAATATCGACTGAAAACACACTTCCGTTCCAAAGCTTGGTATCACAGAAGTTTTTATGTTTTTGTGCCAAGAGGAAGCAGTTTCTTCAGTCAGTAAACAGTTTTGGTTTCAAAATGGTCAAAAAGAAACAGCTTTTTAACATGAAAATTCTCAGCGATTTCAAAATTTTCAACAGTATTGTATACCTGCTGGGCTCTACTCCTGACTAACACAATAGCAAAATGATGACAACGGCCACAAGTCGGTCTCTATCAGTCACAACCCTCAAACTTATTATTATTATTATTTTTAATAAGTGCTTTGGTTGGTTTCCTGACTCGTGCCACATGAAGATGCTAAAAGATGTCACTTGTACTATCACCAAGTTACAAGACTGGCTGCCTCACAAAGCTAAAAGGCGAGTGGTATTTATATACATTTTACATTTTCACTGCATCAGCATCAGTCAGTGCAGTCACAGTAAGTATAGTGTAGTACACTATCTCGGTTCAAGGCACGTTCATTTGGTACGCTTCACAGGTCAGGAGGTGCAGAGCGGAGAGAGGATTAGGAAGGCAGCCAGCACCTGGCAGCAGTGACACGTAGTAGTTATCTTTGACCAGTCGCACTGGCAGCCACTGCTCACAGCCCTCGGAGGCACGCTGGCTGGAGAAGCTGTGGAGGTCACTCAGGGCTGTGAAGCGGCAGATGCGGCTGAGCTCGTAGAACTGTGGCGGGGCAATCCACAAATCCCTCGCCTGGTAGCTGTGGAGGATCTCTGAGGGAGTGGACCACTGAAACACACAGGTAGGGGCAGTGATAAGAACAATAATAATAACAATAACAATAAAAAGTTGTATTGGTGAGGGCAGGATTTCAGACTTCAGGCTGCTGGGTGGGAATACAAAACAGGTCTGTACTTTCTAGCCCAGGGGTTTTCAAACTTCTTCATGGTCAGGACCCCCAAATTGACATTCATTAAAGTGTAGACCACCATTTGAGGTGATTTTTCACTTGTGACTAACGGTCAACCAGTATGTTTTTTTAATGGGCAATGCTGACATTTAAAGAGCAGGGTGGCCGATGGACAATATATAATGTTGATATCAGTTTTTTTTTTTTTAATTAATAAAGTGCAACATTTTAATAACAAATAAGAGACAAAACTGCTGAACTTAAATGAACATTTATTTAGCATTACTGTTATTGTCAGCTTTGTCTGTGTTTTCTTAAGTTTATCGGCATTCTGTCTGCAGTGCACTTAGCTTAAATTAAAAAAAAAGTTTAAACTAAATAAATGTACCTTTGTAATCAAAAACTAAACTTTGAAAAAAAAAATGTACATAAAATGAAAAATAAATAAAACTTTCCTGTTCTTAACAACAGCATTTATTAGAAGATAAGGCACTAACATTTCTCCACAGCAGGCACACTGACAGGCTGCCAGCAGATGGATTTATTGGCCTCATGAGTGCAGATATCACAGATGAACATTATCTCAAAATGTTATATGTTGGCCTCATTAATTGGCCAACTTTTTAAATGATCCATGTCTACTTGTCACCCTGATATGAGAAGTTGGTTTGTGTTAAGTATTAAATTGTTTAGCTGTTTCACTTGATGAAAAGTTTCCAAGTGTTGAGTGTAAACATGTTGAAAGCAATCACGCATATATTTTTGTATCATAACAATTTATAATGAATTACAGTGAAACTGCACTATTTATCACTTGGCTGAGGAACTACTGGGAGCTCCTCAAGGACCCCATAATGTCTACCCCACAGGTAGACATTATTATTCAGACTGCTCTATCTGCTGGATGTTTACACTGGCTAAGGAGCACTGAGCTCCAGTCTGCTGTGATGTCAGTCATCACACTAAACCAGTACTACTTAACCTGAGGTCTGCAGGAATATGGGGAATATTTTAACTGCACAATTATTTCACTGACTAGAAGTTAGTCCGGTGGGAGAATGTATAAGACTGACTATTCTGTCCAAAGGTTTCATGCTCTTCACTGTTAATCTGCCAATCTACAGAACAGATAGTTATGGAATAACTCTTTTCGGATGGGGATCCTTGAGTCTGCATCTTATCAAATAGGGGTTCGCAGCCTGATGTGCATCAGTTTGGGGGTTTGACACCAAAAAGATTGAAAACCACTGTACTAAACCAAGAGGCCTAATAAATATTCACTTTCCTTCCACGCCTAACTCCCCTGGTTCCCATCCATCCCACACAGAGAGACATGAATTTCAAACACTGATAGGAGTGATGATCTGATGATCTGCACCGTGACAGATCAGCAACAGCAAGGAAGCGATAAATGTTGACATACTTCCTCCAACAAACTGAGTGAAATTACCTTGAAGTGCACAATTTCCTTCTCATCCTGAAGCGTGTGGGGAATCGCCTGCAGGCAGCAGATAAAAAAAGCTGTGTCGTACCTCCTCTCCTTCCCATACACCCCTGTGGGTGTCAGCCAGTTGCCCCACTCATGTAAAGCCCAGATATTGGGCAGCAAGTCCAGCTCTCTGCACATCCGGATGAAGTTAGAGGGGCTTTTATTGACCAAGGACCTCCATTTGGTCAGCTCGCCCTGATCGCACAGATCATCTAATTTGGGCACCTGCGGATGTGTTTCATCGGCGATACTTTTTAACAAGCTGCTCTCCTCCATTTTCGACACCGCCAGGAGCACACCTGACTCCTCAAAGGTTTCCCGCAAGGCGCAAATCCGGAGGGCGACCTCCCCCGGGACAGGAGAGCCGAGTGGGACCCGGTCAGTGGCGAAGATGGGAGGTCTTGTCTCCGCCGGCTGCTTGACTCTCCCCAAACCGAAATTGGGTGAGTCCCTGAAAGCTTTGAAAACGTCCAGCCACTCGCTGGAGAAGTCCGAGGAGTCCACCAACCCGCCGGGAAACACATAAGCATTGGGCATGAATCCGCTTTTACTGCTTCGTTTCAGCAGCAAAACCTTGTAGTCAAAGGCGGACCTGTGTGGCAGAGCCGGCTGCCCTCCACCTCTGGCTCCTTTCTGCAGGCTCCGTGGTGATAAAATGTCCAGGCCGGCTCTGTGGCTCGTCCCGGCGGCTAAAATGATGGTCGCCGCCTCCTTCCAGTGTTTCAGAGCCGTATTCATCCTCAGCACCGCGGGCCGCTTCTCCAATGCCTCCCCTAACACCTCCAAAAGTTCAAACTGTGTCCACCCCAGCAACGGCTCATACACACACACACATACACAAGGAGGATTTTTGTTTTGGTTCAAGTCACATGGTTCACGAAGGTCAAGAGCACCTGCCGTTTCTCCAGCTGTGAGCGCCCCCTACAGCCTGGATGACTCACAAAAGGGAGGAAATACAGTCTGTGTCATTCTTCTGTCTCATCTTAGAAATATGTAAGAAACAATTTTTAATTTTATTTATTTTCCAAAAATATCTGAGCATTATGTGGTTTAACCCCTTCAGACCCTGCGTCCATTGGAATGGACATGACATATTTCTGTCTCTAAATCAATAAATACTGGGTAATTGAATGATGTCAGTAATGCTGGTTACTGGTTGGATCCTGATTATCCAATCAAAATCATTTCATGACTTTGAGCACACTCTGAGAGAGTGACAGACATCGGACAAGACAAGCATGGCTGAGCGACTGCAGAGAGGGAGGAGTAAGCGCCCATTTTCAATCAAAAATATAAATTTCTGTTCATGATGGCCAAACAAATTTTCTGTCAGCATAACTGTAACTGTTACAAGTGATAATATTTGAAGTAATTTTGAACATATATCATATGGTTAATTTACAGGATTTTTTCAAAGTCTGATGTCCATTGCAATGGACATCAGGAGTTGGGCGAGTTTAGCCAACACACATATGTTTAGTGTCAGTATATAAAGAAACAAAATATCTATAAGCTTTCCATGGGTAAAGTATGGTGTCACAGTCTAATTATTCATGATTATACATTTTTAGATATATATATTTTTTGTACATAATGTTCTTGTTGAGTATCGAATTGAAGATTTTCATGAATGTCTTGTAAATGGAATTATCCAAACTTGACTCCATGAATTCAGGAGATGAGGAGGATGACACCAGGACTGAGATAGGTGATAAGATTAGAAATTAAGAGTGTTTTTAATTCTTCATATGTGTTTTTCATCAATATAATGTCTTATATGTAAGATCTAAATGGAATGCATAACAGTTCAACAGCGAGAATACATAAAATGAGTAAAAATGTGATTGTTTGGTAATTAGATTCAGAGAGGGACAGTGGAGAGGTTACATGCATGCCAGAAGAACTTGATGTGGCAGAAGAGGTTGAGATAGAGGAGACAGACAGCATAGGGACAGAGGAGGACAGAGGACAGGAGGAGATGACAGTAACCAGTAAGGAAGAAATCAAGTTTCGTGACAGGCTGTTCAATACAATCTTTGACACTTCCTTTGAGAATCCTCCAATTCATGAGGATCATCCCATTCCAAGTTAACGTGTTATCAGTTCATTAGCCTACTATAAAAACAACATACATCTACTACATACACTATACTCTCCGGACCTGGTGATGACCAGCTCTGGGCCTGGTGATGACCTCACTGCTGTTCCCTACCCATGCTGTGATACACCTATCGTGTTCATGTGCATGTTCAGAACTGTACAAAGAGTCAAACATATGCAAACATCCAGTTCCAGATGTTTAGGTCATACCTGATTGATTACTATGTGGAAAAACATAGCCTTATTGTTCTTAAGTTTTTATGACATTTTACGCCCATTGTGTCGTGGCGTCCATTGTAATGGACATGAAAAAATACTATTAAAAACATGAGTTAGCAAAAATGTTTTTTTTTTCACTTTGTTTTTATGTTGGAGAGGAGTCAGAATCAGTAAAAAAAAATTTTTTTGTCCAGCAGAAAAAATGCGGGTCTGAAGGGGTTAAAATGATCACGTTCAAGGTTAAAAAAGAAAAGCACAGAAAGTTTCCCTGGTAAAACAAATATAATTATACAAGAATGTCATTACAAGGAGCTTTCAAACAAAGTGATTTTGTGATAGCGATAGAACATAGCCCATGAACTCTAAAATTGTTGTTATTATTTGTACATTCATTTGAGTACTGCTTATTAATGCATATTAAGCATAAATTTGCATGAGATGAACCACTGAATCATTCCAGTTCCAACCAGTCACTTTAGAAACCATGTTCTTTATATGTGCAATCCAGCTTTTCATTTCATCTTCTCCATGGTACGGTGCTCCAGAGGAATATTGGTCAAAGCTGGTAGTTTTCCCCACGCTCGTTTGAATTTCTGAGAAGGCTTCACTTCCATGAGCTGCAAGGAGTGGAGGTTAAGGGTCACATCAGCTCCACCGTGCTCGGGTGCTCCTCATATTGCCGAAATGTAAATTGCAAAAGCGATTTAAAAGGAACGGTGACTTTATGACTGTTGTTTATGCTTCATAATTGCAAAAGAAAAAGAAAGAAAGAAAGAAAGAAAGAAAGAAAGAAAGAAAGAAAGAAAGAAACAAACAAAAAACAAACAAACAAACAAACAGACAAACAAACAGACAACATAACATTGTTTCCTAAAGTTAAAATGTTCAAGTCTATACCAGCCACCATGAGACTGTTCCATTACCCTGACACAACATCATACCAGTTGAAAATGGACCATACCACTTGACAATGGCATGAAACAAACAAACAAACACACAAAAAAAAAAAAAAAAAAAAAAAAATCTTGACAGTTTGCCTTTCTTAGAAATAAAGGATTTTAGCAGGAAACTGATATGCTGCATTCATAGCGCAGGAACTTAGCGAAAGTGAAATTGCTGCTGCCCACAAATGGCCTCAGAGTGGAGGTTTCAGACAGGTTCACTGAGGCTTAGGATCTGACTGTTATTGTGATCGGGCATAAATTCTTGTTCTCGGGGTTACTGAGTTCATATGCCATGTGTTCTCATGGTTGTGCTAGTAGATTACAGTGGGACCAGACTGGGCTGTCGATCAGCTGTGACTGTTCAAACTGTTTTACAGGCTGCTATTAAAGATTTTTTTGTATTTCTGCAAAACACCATGATATCTGGAGATAAATACTGCTATCTATGTCACACATTGAAATTATAATCTCAGCATAATAAGGTCAAAGTCCTTGAGCATCCATCAAATGTTTGCTGTTTTGAGGCTGAGCTGATGAAGTTATATTCATCCTTGTTTGCAAATGTAAAGTAATTTATTTCAACCAACAACACAGCTTGTGAATAGATCACAGTTTTTGTTTAAAGGCCACATAGGTGATAAAGAAAACAATCCATGGAACTGTGTAAATAGCTTTGTCTCGCCTAAACATTTTTCTTATTTCCATCCAATCTAATCTAATCTTTTGGATGAATTCTTTTAATCTTTAGCTTGGCTGTCCCCTCCCTCTCTTGTTGTCTAGCCAAACGGGCCATTTAGAAGACCTGACAGTCTGTAACCCTAACTGACTGATAGGTTTCTCAAACACACACACACACACACACACACACACACACACACACACACACACACACATACACTAAGAGAGGCCTGGATCAACAGTCTAATCCTTACCACACTGCAAGCTTGACTTTTCAGACGTTAAGACACTCTGGAAAAAAGGTTGCTAAAGTGCAGAGGAAGGGATTACAGAATATAACACGTATACTTACCATGTGAGCCTTGTTGAAGGTAATGTATCCAAAATAGATAAAAGTGGAAGTATTATTTAAAAAAAAAAAAAAAAAAAAAAAAAAAAAGTCAGCCGTATTTGAACCTGATATTGATTGAGGAAAACAAGTTATCGACACACTAAGTTGTTTTAATGCCCACCGTTAGAGGTTATATTAAATTCAACATTTTGACATTTGAAAAGGTCTTCCTCAGGCAAATTAGATGAGATTGAATCAGCAGTGGTGACACTCTGTCGTGCACTCACTCACTCACTCACTCACACACACACACACACACACACACACACAAATACACACACATGCGTATGTGTACATGGGTATCATATGTCTTAATCAAAGGGGCATTGTGAAGGAAGTCAGGCTAGGCAGACTAAGAGAGGAGTGTGTTTTGCAAGAGTTGAATCCGTCTAAAAGTGTCTGTCAATGAATCAGCCACATTGCACTTTATTAGTCATTCTGGGAATTACATTTAACTTAACAGTGGAAGAGCTGATTTGATTTGCAGTGTTCAATGGAAATGAGGGATGTGGAGCCATTTCACGTGTCTATTTTTACGTGAACTCAGCATAAAATCTGTTATACACATTGCTATAAATTCTAAATAAATAATACTCAAACACTTTCCGTATTGTGGGGTTGATTCGACAGTGAAGTGTGTTAAAATAAAAACTACAAACCTGGAAAATATAGATGAGGCTCAAAATGGTATAATCTAAAAAAAAAAAAAAGACTAAATAGACAGACTAATAGTTTCAGAAATGGTGGATAGCCTCTAACCAGTGCCGTTCAGTCTTGACTCAGTAGCTAGAATGTCTTTGGCATACTCTCCTTTCCTCCGCTGGCCTTAAACACCTCCCCCTATTCCAGGGCTTTTCAGGCTGACCGGTCGGAGCTACATGTGGGACCCTCCCTCCATAGGAGTGTGCTTAGTCACAGAGAGTTAAGTTGAGATCCCCAGAGACAAAGAGATTTGCATTCACATCAAGCTTTCCTGCTCTCCTGCTCTTGACTTGGGTCAGTATTATTTGTGGCTTCATGACATTATACCTGTGTTTGAAAGAAGCTGCATTCAAGGTTCACGGAGCATAATTGGTGGGTTAAAGTGTATTTTTTAAAACTCAGGATTCTGTGTAAGTGAAGAAAAGTTTATTTATTAAAATATCGATGTCTTTACTTTGATCAAGCAGTATACTTTTTATAGTAGTAGTATTTGTCTTGTGAGTTTGTACTCAGTGAATGTGACAGAATGAGCTTGTTCTTTTTTTACATCAGAACTAATCACACACATAGCGTCTGTCTATCAGACTGTGTAATATCTGATGTTAGTTGTTTTTCTTTGTTGTAATGCTTCTTGGCCGGTTACTGGCCTCTCTGGCTGACCTGAATGCACCTTCACATTCTCATGTGTGGCTTTAGTCAATCACTGCAAAGTACATTGATGGCGCTGTCTCACTGTATCATGTCTGGGAGTTATTTAAATGGCATGGTGGGTAGTAAATAATGATACCAGATGAAGACAAATTTAGGTTGAAATTTAGTTTGTTTGCATGGAAAATAAATCTTGATGGAGCATATTCCTGTTTGTGCTTCTAAAGATGGGTGGCCCAGGGCCTCCTCACACTTTAACCATTTGAAACCTGAGCAGATTCATTTGTTTTCTTTCACAAACATCTGAGAAATGCAATGAGCAATTAAAGAATTAATCCCAAAATTAGCCTGAAATTAGGAAAAAGTTACAAGAAAATGACTGAAAATTAGTCAAAAAATAAAATATTTTTCCTGTAACATAATTTTAAATATAATTATACATACAATTATAAATATAGTTCTGGACATTTTTTTTTTCATAATTTTCTAATAATTTTCTCTTTCTCTCTCTCTCTCTTTTTTTTTTTTTTTTTTACATTTTCAGGTCATTTTCTTTGTTTCCTTGTTTCTGTGTTTTTTTCCCCTTCTTTTTCTTTTTTTCTCAGCTAATTTCCAGGTCATTTTCTTGTAACCTTTGACTTACTTTCTTGCAAATTTTCAGGTCATCTCTTGCTAAGTTGCTCTTGCATCTTCTTCCCCATGTTTTTGAAAGAAATCAAACCAACATGTTATGGTTTCAATGGGTTAAATGCCTGGTAAAAGGCACCTTTCACAATTAAAAGACATTTAAACACAAGAAATCTGACATCGATTCAGGTTTCAAAGGGATAATCCGTCCCTGATAATGAATGGATGAGAGTGCCACTATTTAAATGTCAAGTATGTCCCTCTTCCGCTGAGGTAGAGAGACAAACTCAAGGCAGTGATGAGAATACTGTGGCTGAAGACCTGGCTGTTTATTAATGAGAGGGTCTAGAGAGTAAATAAGGAGGCCTACATAAAATAATACCAGTTGGCTAAAATTCAACGGCAAGATTAACAATCATTTATTGATGACCACACGACTGAGGTTGATGGAATCTGCTTTTGGTACAGCATGATAGGTAAGTTCACTTGCACAGCATCAGAGGCAGATATCAAGATTACATCAGACAGGCAGTATTCACAGACTGCCCTGAGATCGATATGAGACAGACATCATGCCATGCAAAGATGGTTTATATGCATGCATGTCCCAGCACAAGGGCATTTGAATGTGTGTGTGTGTGTGTGTGTGTGTGTGTGTGTGTGTGTGTGTATGTGTGTGTCTAAAGTACATAGATGAAATGTTTTCTATGTGTCAGCAGTTTCGATTATAGGTAATGTAACAGGACAGAAATTTCGACTTAAGCTCAGCACTAAATTCCTGATTTAACAAGATTATTACTGAGCAGAGCTTGTAGATGATATGACAGGCAGCGTTAGAATTAAGAGTTAGATGATTAGTTTCACTCACACTGACGGCACAACCATAACCTCATTTTCTGCTGTTCAAAACTGACTAAAGCCAATAATGTACTTATTGTGTCTCTCTTCCCGCGCCAGTCCACTCACACACTACTTATATATTTTATTTCATAATGTAAATAGTGACTGCACAAAAACTCTCTTAAACTGATAGAAAACTGACAGAGTGATATATGGTAACTAAAATACACTGCCTTTTCATTTTTGGAGTGCCTGGAATACCTTCCTCTTTGTAGTGCTTTGTTTCCAAGAGCACCTTCCATATTTGTGATCTATTAAGAGCAACCATTCTCTTTCTTCTCTTTAATAAGCCAATATTTATTGCCACCATAGTAATTCTACTGAAATTTGCACATCACCTTCGAATTAAAATCCCCACACAATGGTGACATGTGTTTAACTGGTGTGTGTGTGTATGTGTGTGTGTGTGTTCCTTCCAATTAACTGGTGCATGCATCTATACATCCTTATGCACGTGTGTGTATGTTAGCAGGGTGACATGGCCGAGGACAACATGAGGAACAGAAAAGAGCCCGAGAACGGCCGCTTCAACCATGGAATGGACTCTCAGATCACACAGGAAAAGCCTGTGAAGGCCACTATGCTTCAAAAAGATGTAAGGAAAAAGGCATTATGCTCAGGATGTGAGTGTGTGTGTGTGTGTGTGTGTGTGAGAGAGAGAGAGTGACTGCATGTTCATGTGCCTGTGTGTCCGTGTCTGTCTGCCTGTTCTTTGTATGCAAGTGAGCTCCTGAGAAAGAGCCTCATAAGATGTTCACACCGAAAGCTCTCACCATCCTTATCCTTTCACAAATAAGGCAGGTTGAGGGGGCAGTACCAGGCAGTGCCATAACAACCATCTCCTCATATTAACTCCACACTGATCCACTCAGTGGTGCTGTCCACACTTTCTAGGCCACAGACCCAGGGCCTGGTTTGAAGGGAAATCAAAAGGGACCGCAAGTGGCCTGAAGTTAAGATTCAAAGAGGTGTAAATCTGAGCATTGAAATAACATCTGCTTCCTTCACCTTTCCTTCTTGTTTGTGTGTGTGTGTGTAGGTGGGTCTGGTGAGTGGCGTCTCCTTGATCGTGGGGACTATGATTGGCTCAGGGATCTTCATTTCTCCTAAGGCTGTTCTGTTGTACTCAGGGGCTGTGGGACCCTGCCTGCTTGTCTGGACTGGCTGCGGGGTGCTGTCCACTTTGGGTGAGGAGAGCAACCAAACCAGCACATCTTTGTGCAAATACACACAAAAACACACTGATCCACACACACATTGAAAGACTTCCCTGATTCCCTAATGCAAACTCTTTTACTATAAGAACCTGCCCCCAAAATGGAAGAGGACAGCAATATAAATCATGAACAAGATATTCAAATTCCTAAAAAAAAAAAAAAATCTGCATGTTCTGCATGATCTGCATATTTCGGAAGGGGCTTCCTTTTAATAGGTATTTTGTTTTTTCAATAGGTATTTTGTTCTTGTAGACTAGAGGCCACTATACAAGGTGCCAAACTGCCTATCAGGGGTAGTTAGGGGCTCAGTGTCTTGCTCAAGGACACTTTGACACACTCCCTCTGATTACCACGCTGCCTGCTCTACCTCCTGAGCCACGCTGCCCCCTAACCATGTGACATGTCTCAGTCTACAGTTCCATTTTATCCAATTATCTTCATTCTCCTACTAAAATTGTTGTTTTTTTTTAACGGTGTATCATATCATATCATATCATAACATTATCATATAAGCCTAGCCCTAGTTACTATTGTAATTATAATTTTGTTTTGATAGAACTGCTCTTAGGCCAAATATATATTTTGTGTAGGCCTGTTCTTGTACTGGTTGTGGACATTAAGCATTTTAATAATGTTTATTTTTTCAAATTTGCAATTATTAATGCATCTGACACGTCATGGATTTATAAATACGCAGCACGGTTAGGGTACTGATATTTCAGAGCCATGGTCGGGGCCTTAGACTCTGACTGACACAATCCTCAGTCAGATGAAGGACCAGTGAGAGTCAGACAGACTACAACCCAACCCCTCTTCCCCTGCAGTCGCTCTGTTACTAGGGAAAAGATTGTGGGGATATCTGGTCAATAAAGAGGATGCATTTTGGTCATTTTCCTCACAAGGGCGATGGCATTCTCCCTCAACCCCTTCAAATCACTGACTCCTTGTACTGCAGTGTGGCTATTAACTGTGTCAAATGTTGAGAAAGATTTAGTTTATGTATTTTATTTTATTTTTTTTTATCAATGCCTCACTTAAGTAGAGGCATTGATACTACAGAGAAAAGTACTGATATTTTAGTTAAGTACAGGTAAAAGTACTGAGGTAAACACCTACTTAAGTAAAAGGAAAAAGTAAATATTTTAAAATGTACTGAATGAAAGTTGCTGACATACTTTTTGGAAAAGAAATCTTCATTACATATAATCTTTTCCATGCAATTTTAAAAGGAGAAGTCCAAACTAGACATTTTAAATTGGAAAATAACAAATTGCTGCATAAATAAAGTCAAACCACCAGATATAGGCTAGCTTACCTCATTTCAAAGCCGGTACAAAGAACCAGACCTCAGTAAAGTGTCAGCGAAATGATTTTAAAGCTGTTGGAATGTGTGTAGCTTTGCATCGGAGCTGAGGAATTTACTGTAACAGTGTGTTCTAGTTCTGCAGTCAGTCTGTTTGTGTACAACAATACAGACATATTGTGCAATTCACTCTAGTTCATAGTAGAAATATTGCTGTAAGAGGTTTGTTAAATGGAACGATGCCAAGACTTTTATGAAGCTTTTTTTTTTTTTTCTTTTTTTCCTAAACAAAGCTGGTCTTTAATTCTGGGCAAAGAAACAGAATATCAAGTCCAATTAAATGTATTGATGAAGTATCTTTAACAAAACAAGTTCATCACAAAGTATGTGTGTGTGTGTGTGTGTGTATGTGTGTGTGTGTGTAAGGCAATATCTAGATTAGTACATACCAGCACAAAATAGATTACTGCAAGTGGTACACAAAGGGAACGGGTCAAACAGGGAAAGGGATTGAATTGCTGGTATGATTAGAAACTGTACTAAATAAATTGGTCGTGGAGTCCAGTTTTGAGTGTCTGACCCTCTGATAGAGGGGGATTGAGCTGATAGAGCCTCACTTGAATTTTTAGATTTACCAAGAGACAAGCTGGGAGTTTCCTCTTATATTTGTTTTGGTCTGTGTGTGTGTGTGTGTGTGTGTGTGTGTGTGTGTGTGTCTACACAGGAGCGCTGTGCTATGCTGAGCTTGGCACCATGATCACCAAATCAGGGGGGGAGTATCCGTATCTGCTGGAGGCTTTTGGCTCGATTGTAGCGTACCTGTACTCCTGGACCACGGTGATGGTCCTAAAGCCGTCCTCCTTCGCCATCATCTCTCTCAGCTTTGCAGAATATGCCTCCGCACCTTTCTACCCAGGATGCACCCCTCCTGCTGTTGTTATCAAGTGTCTGTCAGCAGCAGCTATATGTGAGTCGTAATTTTGAGCTTGTCATTGAACAGAACTATAGCATATATATGGTAGCAGTCATTGTAGAAATTATGAATTATTTAGTCTCAGAGTAATTAAAAATAGTACACACAAGAACCACTACCACTACACTTCCCTTTGGTTCATCAGTGTGAAAAGCTAATCTGTGCTTCACTGCCACATGACCAACCATTCAACAACCTTGGACTGATGATGTTGTGTGAAAGTTACATGCATTTTTAGGTGAAACCATGGCCACTGCCATGCCCCACTTTGGCCAATCAGAGTAAAAAAATTAACCAGTTCGTCCTTATTCCATGATCAACTTTTTCATCAAGTTTCATGCAAATCTGCCAATAGCTTTTTGGAAAAAAAACATACAGCTCTCTTTTCAGAGGTAGTCATGACTTGTCTTTAAATGATCAAGTCCAAATATCCATGCACAGCTTCGGATTGGGTGCTGGTAGGTCACAGGATAGTCTGTAGAATCATAAAAGTGAGTAACCGGCTACCGCACACCGTGTTGACTTTACTTAATTTTTATTTCGAGTGAACAACGTGTTTCGCCTGTAGTGAAATGCATCATCAGGTTCGCGAAACGCGCTTGAAATAAAAACTAAAATAAAAAAATCCTCTTTGAATGATCCCATAAATTTTCAGTGTCTAAATACAAATGTCTCATATGTTGTCCTGTTATAATGTATGTTGCTGTCGATCTTGTGTCCTCTCAGGGTTGATCGTCATAGTCAACTGTTTCAGTGTCAAGCTGGCAAACTATGTCCAGAATTTCTTCACTGCAGCCAAACTTTTCATCATTCTTGTAATTGTGGGAGCTGGCATTGTTCTCTTGGCAAAAGGTGGGCTTTCTTGTATTATCCACGGCCAATGATAAGCAGCACTGCCTTTCCAATCTTTGATCTTTGATGAATCCATTGATGACATTGTTGTCTTTATCTATTATTGTATGTTGATGTCCAGGAAACACAGAGACTCTGTCACATGCCTTTGAGGGCTCACCACCCTCTGTTGGAGCAATTGGACTGGCATTTTACAATGGGCTTTGGGCTTACGATGGATGGTAACACATTATTTCTTCTATTCTGTTTCATGGCAATGAAGTGTTATGTCTTCTCAAGGCAAATGGTGCAGGATAACAGAGATAATGTAAATGTATCCCTTGTTTTTTTTTTTTTTTTTACAGGAATCAGCTGAATTTCATCACAGAGGAGCTGAAGAATCCATACAGGTAAGATAAACTAAAGAGATTATAGGGTGCCAAACATGAAATTGTCTTGTTTTTGTCTTGTTTTTAAGCTGGAAGTTGCATCTTGTGGGTTTCTCTGCCACTGCACTGTTTCAAAAGGCAACCCTTTGTCGCATCCATAATGGAGAGGCACTTCCACGTCATGCACACATCACACACATCTTAATGACTGAACTCTGCAACCTAGTAGGATTAGCATTAAGGAATGCAAAAATCAAATCTGTTTTAGTGTGTATTATTGTTGTTGTTGTTGTTGTTGTTGTTGTTGTTGTTGTTGTTGTTGTTCTTCTTCTTCTTCTTCTTCTTCTTCTTCTTCTTCTTGTCATAATGTTATTATTATTATTATTATTATTATTGTTGTTGTTGTTAGCAGTAGTAGCAGTAGTAGTAGCAATAGTAGTGTTCATATCATCTCCTGAAAGACCTACGCCCCACTTTCCCTGCAATGAAAAAAAAAATTCTGTTGATTTATTGTGAATTTGTCAATAATCATTGTATATTTGTTTCCTTCCAACCATGTCTCTGCCTGTATTCTGTCACTGAGGCTGTGATCCATAGTTAAACCTCGACCACAGAACTAGAATTTTCTGTTCACTTTGGTTACAAGGAGCATAGTCCAGGTTTAACTAAAGGAATGTGAAAAAACAAAGAGGAAGAAAAGAAAGAAACAAAGAAAAAAAGAGAGAACCCCCCTCACCCCCCCCCCCCCATTGCTTGTCATACATTCCTACCCACTCATTCTGTGGCCTAGTTAATATAAAGGTTCAATGTGAAGTGTTCACCTTTAAGCTGATTAAAAGTCCTAGATGAACTTTTTTTTTTTTAACTGAATCAGTTTATCAATGAAAATATTGAAAGACTGTGACTAAAACCAATACTCTATATACTGTAAATGAATCTAGTTAACATGTTAAAACTATAACATATTACCACTAGAGGCTAGCTTTAATAGATAATCAACTGGAAGTGAGCCAGCAATATTTTAAGCTCCTTCTGAACCACAAAACTTGCTGTTGATTAAGATCTTTGCATTGTAGCCTGGCCATTTGAACTTTTGACTGATTTTTTTTTTTTTTTTTTTTTTTTTTACTGGTACTTACAAAAAGGTATGGATGATGGGAAAAGAATAGCCTCCAACAGGGTGGGAACAGAATAGGTGTGCCCAGGTGAGGTCAGAAACCCTGTATTTTTTCACAATGTACCAAAATCTTGAACACCACCAACAGCATAGCCAAAACACATGTCTGGATTGGGGCAAAGATGCGATGATAGGTGGCAAGATTCAAGAACAGAATATTTTAAGAGATTTTGTTTGTCTTTTATGAATTCCTGTTCATTTGGTGAACACACTAACAAATAATGGTGAATCTGGATGGACTGGGATGCTGAAAAGGGTATTTGCCAAGTCACTGACAGAGCAATGGGTTCAATTACCAATAGTGGCGAGGATAGCGACTGGGTTTGGCATGACAGGTGCCCACGCATACATTGCTTTGTTTACAGCACAGAAGTCTTTCACCAAGTGCCATGATACTCCGTTAGCCTTTTTTACAGGGAAGATGGGTGTCTTATATGCAGAACTGGAGCAGTGTGCCAGAATCCCTGAGCTGAGTAACTGTTCTGTCATTAGTTCAGTGGACCAGGTTTTAGTTGAATCAAAATTTCCTTTTATATCCTGCTATTATGGGATCTGAGAGAAAATAAACTCCTAACCCTGCAATTTAAGGCATACACCTTGCAACAATTCTTTTAATGGCTGCTACCATTATTTTTTATGGGTGGGTATTTCTGCCACAGCTGCCTTTAGCTTATGTGGCCTCCACACTCTATAGACGTGCAACTTTGGCTCAACAGCAGCTCTGGGGTTAGGGCATTTGGTAATGCCTAGGGTTTCTTCTTTTCCCTCATCTGTTTTTCCCTCAGCTTCTGACTTTGGCTTGATTAATTAACTTTTGCCTTTGCTTTCTTAGCTATTTCCTACAGAGGCGTGGTGGTTGTTGTTTAGGTAATCCATCACTATCCTCAGCTATGACTATGTTTCCCTTACTATAATTTTCTGACTTACCCTTAGTCCTTATTGGTGAAGGTATGTAGGGTTGGGGGTCTGACAAATACATTCCCCCCGCAGCACCTCGCAGCTGTCCTGTTTTGAATTCCACACAACAAAGTTTGTTACAAAATAATTTTCACGTTGCAGTGTTTTTACACTGTGCTACTTGAATTTATTTATTCCCTAATTGTGTCAGGAACTTGCCGCTTGCCATCCTCATTGGGATCCCTTTGGTGTCTGCGTGCTATGTGATGGTGAACATCGCTTACTTCACTGTTATGACCACCACCGAACTGCTGCTATCTCCAGCTGTTGCTATGGTAAGAGAGGGCTGCCGTGGTGATAGCACTAGTTAGACATCATGGAGCTTGTTAAAATTTCCTTGGTTTTCACTTGTTGAAGTCCTGCTGAAGAGAAAAAAAGTAATGTTTTTCTGTTCTTCTCTTTCTTAATGTTTTTCTAAAGAATTCTAGATTACACCTCAATAAAGGCTTGGTGTAAACTCATTTTGCTCCCTTTGGATTTGTTTGTGCAGACTTTTGGAGACAGAGTCCTTTATCCTTTGTCTTGGGTTGTTCCTGTCTTTGTTGTTTTTTCCACGTTTGGATCTGCCAATGGGAGCTGCTTCACTGCCGGCAGGTAATGACAACAATAACAACATAGATCAAATGTAGCAAGTAAAAAACACAAAACAAAACATGGAGAGAGCTTTGGAAGACGATCCGAAATGCAGCTGCAAGGATGCTGACCTGGACTAAAAAGCATGTGAGCACATCCCCCCAGTCCTAGCCTCTCTTCATTGGCTTCCTGTATATTTTAGGATGCAATTTAAAATCTTGCTGATTGCATTCAAGGCTTTTAATGGTCAGGCTCCACATTATATCACAGACCTAATTCACTGGCATTCAGCTCCAAGGTCTCTTAGATATGACAACTATTCTGTCTTGTATGTTCCACGGTCACAACTAAAACTTAACATTAGACATTAGATGTGCTCCCTCCACCTCTGT